>NC_141137.1:143899537-144499537 GCF_053477565.2 Lygodium microphyllum
TTGCATAACATTGATCTCTTCAATTTTAACACTAGACTTTGCAGGCACTATGCTGCAATCAGAAGACTTATCCTGCACTTTGTCTTTCCCCTTATCTTTGTGCCTTTCATTGCGCAATTCATGGCATTGTGGCCTAATATGGCCCTTTTTCCCACAATGGTGACAAGTAACATCTGCATTCCTGCCACGGGATTTGCTACGTGACTTCCCACGAAACTTGGACTAAGATTTCTGAGAATCCCGTCCACGGCCACTACCACTGCCATGCTTTCCATATCCATCATTCCTGCCTCTAACTGTCATAGCATGAGACACAGGAAAGGCATCCAAATTCTTACGGTTAACCTCTTCCTGCAGAAGAGCACTTCCAACATCAGATAATTTCAAGGTAGCAGTAGAGGCACATAATGCAGTGCGGAATACATTGCATGACTCATTAAGAGTACTAAGCAAGAAAAGAGGAGTGACATCCTCTACAAAAGTGATATACTGTGAAGTCAAGTTCTTGAGTATAGCATGGAACTGGCTCAAGTGAGCAGACATAGTCACATTCTCCTTCATGCACAAATCCATAAGCTGCTTCAGCCAATACATCTGACTCGCTGGACTTTTCTTGTCATAGAGATTTTTGATATTTTCCCACAACTGCCATGCACTCTGTTCTTCCTCAAAGGCATTATAGTGAACATGTTCTATGAGAGACAATACAATAGTGGACTTGCGTAACTCATCAAGTTCAAGCCATTCCTCATCTGGCATAATTGCAAGCGAATGCCCGCTTAACCTCAAAGGTTTGATCTGCGATTTCTGCACCAACACCTACCAAATCTGGCTCTTCCAATAAGAGTAATTCGTACCATTAAGCTTAGTGATGTTGAAAATAGCATGATCAGTGGACGAACTTGCCATAATGCAGGCTTTAAGACTGTAGACAGTTCAAAATAGCTTGCTGTTTACTGCAGAAAATGATAAAAAAATCACCAAAATCGAGGAAAAATGGAGAGGAAAGTGAAACCAAAGCTGCTGCCCACCAAGTACTAGCGAAACTACATCATTTCAGAGTGTTTCAGCATGAAAAATCCATGTTAGTCCATACATATATGCTTGCTGTAATAAATTTCAGATTTCAGTAAACGAGAGCTAACCGTACCAAAATCCGATCCCAAGGCAATCAGATATTGCCAAGACCAAAGCTGCCATCATGTGGGCATAGCATAAGCATATGATGGTCGATAAGCATGAATCCAATACCCAAGTGTGTCATACAAACATCTGCTAGCGAGTAGGCACACCCCCCCAGTCAACAGAGCAAAGTGTTCTTGCCACTACCAAATCTTAACACAAGTAGGTGTCAATTCATAAAGATACGGATCCAAAACTGAGACTTAGCTCATAAGCATATAGTGAACCAAGACATATGATGTATCATCCCAAAAGGTAAGAATTCCCAAAGTCTCAAGTGTCTGTAAAACTGCTCAATGGCATGTAACGGCTCAATGCATAAAAGTACCACTTGCTCAATGTCTGATAAGCATTCAAGAATGCTCCCACTGGCACAAAAGCCGTATGCATGAGCTCAAGAGCTCAAGCCAAGGCAAGACACAGTGCCAACGACATAAGTCCAAGACAATACATCAATAGTACATCCCGAACATGTAGGCGGTAGAGCATCCGTATGTAGCATCCGTAAGCATGTAAGAAAGACATCAAATACATCCCAATCCAAACTCTGACAAGCCAAGTAACATCGAAGACTACTCTAGATAATCCAAAATGCATCCAAGGTGGAGCTTCAATGAGCACTCAAGCTCAACGTATGCATAGGGTAATCAACCATGACATGAGCATCAAGCCGTAGGCAACGGGTATGCATAAACCCAAGAAACATCACTGTCAAAGCAATGTTAATAAGTGCGGGCTGAAATAAGCTCAAGCTTCCAAAAGCATCCAAATTCAATGACAAGCTCAAAAGTCATCCCTTGATGATGACTACATCATAGCATAACCCAAGACATACATCCGGAACCAATAGGCATATGTCAAAGCATGAAAGATAGCTTCAGCCCAAGAGTATTTAGCATGCATTTATTGTTATAAACTGTGTATTTCCAGCCCCAAAATCAGGCCAAAATCATAGCATTACATGTAGCTTCAATCCCCCAATCAATCGGGATGCAATAGGCATCAAACCGGTTATATAGTCATGCCCAGACAAGCATAGGCATACAAATACATGCTGTCTCAGACCTGAAATCTGTTGCAAAAGATTCAGTCATTAGAATTTGGCAAATCCGACATCACCATCATGTCCGGAGCATGCCAAAACCCTAACTTAGGCTCTTACCTTGCCTGATTCGGGTTCCGAATGCCCGAAATATGATAAAAAGAGTGATTTTTGGGCCAGATTTTGAAACAGGCGCAAAAAAAACATAAGCTAGCTGGGGGGGTTTACTATCCCATGTGTCAACAATGGGGCTCAAAGGGGGCACAAATGAGGGCCAAAGAAGGCCTACACAAAGCCTCAACAAGCCTTGATAGGCTGGAAGCAAGATCCAGGTGAAGGAAGCTCCAAGAGGTGTGAGCTATGGCTGCCCAAAACTTGTTTACAGCTTGTGAGACCTAAGAACTGAAGTAAACCTTGAAGAAAATGATCAAATACCTCTGATGTAATGCCCTAAAGGTGCCCAACAATGCCGGGAAGGTGCTCGGCAAGCCGGGGAGTGACGGGAGCTCGAAAGAGTCGGATATGGCTGCCGGGAAGGAGACCCAATGCAAGTAGGGAGTTGATGGGATGCTGAGAATGCCATGAACCAAGCTCAAGAGTCGAAAAGCAAAGCTTTGATACCAGTTGAAAGGGAGCGACGAATCGAAGGTTGGACTCAAGAGCTATGGCAGGAGAGCAAGAGCAAGAAAGGGAGAGACTAGAAATGGGAACTTCAACAGTCACAATGTGTGACCGGAACTTCCTTTATTCAAACTATCACTAAAAGAATAAAGAATAAAGTGACAGTGATGGGCACCTGCCACCTGCAGTGTGCAGTGGCGGTGACTGTCAGTGTAGTACGGGCGGCTAGGCAAAGACGCCTTTACCCCCAACACTCTCAAGAAAGACATAGCAAACTCACTAACTTACCTCATCGTTGTAGTCTATTTGCAAAGGTGTGTTGATGAATCCATGACTTAAGCAATGTACCTTAACTAAGCTCTAGCTCCATAGCCTAAATCACCACATACACTTTGTGAAAAAGAAGAAGAAAAATAAGCAACAACTTCACCTATACTTGTCCCTCACTCTACCACACACACACATACACTCTTTGGGTGTGTGTGTGAGGCGCCTCCTCTAACAGACCCAGAGGAGTTCTCTTAGTAGTCAATTGAAATTCATATCCATGCACATCACCATCCAGTCTCCCCATGGGAAACCTAGGACTTAGTTGAATATGGGAATCTCGATTCTACTTCATAGGGGAAGCGTGGACAAGTCACCCCTAACAACAATCTAACGCCCACTTAAGAAAGACCACTTTGTAATCAATCAAAGCCAGGAGTGAGATTAACACCACACTTGGTTCAAAGAGAGTGGGAGATGAGGGAGAGTGTAGCTCGATCCCCCTACCCATAAGGTAAAATCTCAACTTCAACCCCCTAAAATGGTGTTAAACTTGGTAACTAATTCTATCGATATTGGGAGGGTAATGATTTAATTAGCTCTATCTAGTCCCGACTTATTGGGTCCACCAAGCCATAGGCATTTGATTGTCTGGATTGAAGCCTCTCACTTTCCTTGATGGGGTTTGCTTAGTTTTCTAATTAGCAAAGTATACTACCATGTTGTTTGGACATATAAATTCAGCTTCCTTTTGTTACTCTGTTAAATTGGGTTCGTTAACGTCAATGTTTAGGACATAATAAACAATTCAAAAATCACATACTTTATTTTATAGTAACCTCCAAAATCATCACTTCGCATAGCGGTACAAAACTGTCTTTCTGCAAAAAGACACTCTCCGTAGGCTGTATGTGATTGCACTCCATCTCGTCCATTGTAAACAGGGAATTTATTGTCTCATAGCCCCTCTAAGCTTCACTAAGCCTTAGGAGCCATCCTACATAACAGGGGCACTTATCACTTAGCCCTTTTCCCTCTTAGGTGCTCAAGTGATCAAAAACCAAAAACACCTGCCTCCCTTCGGAGCGTGGGACCCCCACCCACAAGTGATTTTTTCCACACAAAACACCTACCTCCCTCAGGAGCATAGGACCCCCACCCATAGGTGAGTTTTTCCACACTCTGCAGAGTGCTAGGGAGCATTGGATTGGGGACCCCAATGTCTTGAACCACCATAATCCACAACTCGTCTGACTGTACAAGCCCGGAATCATAAGAGACATAATTCATCATTCACAAATCCAAAAGCAAACATAACCATAAAACATTTTTAACACACTTGTGAATGTATGCGATGCATAGAATATATCCCCTTCATAAACTTCCGTGTTCCTTCCTAAAAAGCACTTGATAATACTAACTTTATTTTGCAAGTTTAAGTAAGTTCTAACTAATCATAATTCTTTTCTTATGTACTAACATGATTATCTCCAACCTCAACATTTCCTAGATTGTCTCACAATCTGAGTATTTGGCTATTCTAATTATCTATTCTACCCAATATGGAGGCTTCCCACCTGATTGTAGTAGTCCAACCTCAACATTTCCTAGTTATCAAAGCCTTTCCTTATGTAGGATAGGTCATACATGTTGCTCATATACTCGTTATCCATCTTCTTGGAACACTACTCTACATATCTCAGTTGCCTTGACGGGTTGTTTGTGCATCTTATCCTAATTGAAGACAACATCATGTCTATGAACTATCTTCTTAGCTTCAAGTCCCTAAAGATAGTAACCCATCTCAACTAAATCTCCATATCCAAGAAAAATATACTTTCAAACTTTAGGATCAATCTTCTTCCACTTATCTTTAGAGACATGCATGTAAGTCACATAGCCACACATCCATAAGTGACGTGATCATAAGAGGGTTCTTTACTAGATCACACCTCTTCCAAAATCTTGTTGTTGTCACTTTTGTAAGCTTTGAATGCCAAACATGGTAGAACAATTATTGTTTCAAATGCTTCAAATAAAACTAGCTATGGCTACCTCTCAGATAACATTGCACACTCTCAAGAAAGATATAGCAAACTCACTGACTTACCTCTTCATTGTAGTCTATTTGCAAAGATGTGTTGATGAATCCACAACTTAAGCAATGCACCTTAACTAAGCTCCAGCTCCATACCCTCAATCACCACATGCACTTTGTGAAAAAGAAGAAGAAAAATAAGTAACAAATTCACCCATACTTGTCTGTCACTCAATGTGTGTGTGTGTGTGCATGTGTGTGTGTGTGTGTGAGGCGCCTTCTACAACATACCCGGAGGAGTTCTCTTAGTAGTCGACCGAAATTCATATCCATGCACATCACCATCTAGTCTCCCCATCGGAAACCTAGGACTTAGTCGAATATGGGAATCTTGGTTCTAATTCATAAGGGAAGTGTGGACAAGTCACCCCTAATAGCAATCTAACGCCCACTTAAGAAAGACCACTTTCTAATCAATCAAAGGCAAGAGTGAGGTTAACACTGCAGTTGGTTCAAAGAGAGTGGGAGACAGGGGAGAGTGTAGCTCGATCCCCCTACCCATAGGGTAAAATATCAGCTCTGGTTTCATAACACGGTGTTAAACCTTGTAACTAATTCTATTGATATTGTGAGGGTGACAATTTAATCAGCTCTATCTAGTCCTGACTTATCGAGTCCACCCAGCCATAGGCAATTGATTGTCAAGATCGAAGCCTCCCACTTTTCTCGATGGGGTTTGCTTAGTTTTCTAATTAGCAAAGCATACTACCACGATGTTTGGACATTAAAATAAACTTCCTTTTATTACTCTGTTAAATTGGGTTTGTTAAACTCAATCTTTAGCACATAACAAACAATTCAAAAATCAGATACATTACTTCATAGTAACATCCAAAACCATCACTCCGCAGAGTGGTACAATGCCGTCTTTCTGCAGAAAGACATCGTCCAACCTAGGATAGGACCTTCCAATCCCTCAGAATTGGGGTGTATGTGATCGCACTCCGTCCATGGTCAACATGGAATTTACTAGCTCATAGCCCCTCGAAGCTTCCCTAAGCCTCATGATCCGTCCTACATAACAAGGGCACTTATTACTTAACCCTTTGTCCTCTCATGTGCTCGAGTGATCAGAAACCAAAAACACCTACCTCCCTAGGGAGCATAGGACCCCCACCCGCAAGTGAGTTTTTCCACACAAAACGCCTACCTCCCTTAGGAGCATAGGACCCCCACCCATAGGTGAGTTTTTCCACACTCGGCAGAGTGTTAGGGAGCATTGGGTTGGGGACTCCAATGTCCCAAACCATCACGATCCATAACTCGTCCAGTTGTGCAAGCCCGGAATCCTAAGAGACATAATTCATCA
The DNA here is from genome assembly GCF_053477565.2 of Lygodium microphyllum. NCBI lineage: Eukaryota > Viridiplantae > Streptophyta > Polypodiopsida > Schizaeales > Lygodiaceae > Lygodium > Lygodium microphyllum. The sequence continues at coordinate 143,906,057 of NC_141137.1, forward strand.
TCCACAAATCCAAAAGCAAACATAACCATAAAACATTTTTAACATACTTGTCAGTGTATGTGATGCATAGAATCTATCCCCTTCATCAATTTATGTGTTCCTTCTTAAAAACCATTTGATAATATTAACATAATTTTGCAAGTTTAAGTAAGTTCTAACTAATCGTAATCCTTTACTTATGTACTAACCTGATTATCTCCAACCTCAACATTTCCTACATTGTTTCACACTCTGAGTATTTTGCTATCCTAATTATCTATTCTACCCAATGCGGAGGCTTCCCACCTGATTGTAGTAGTCCAACCTCAACATTTCCTAGTTATGCAAGTCTTGCCTTATGTAGGATAGGTCATACATGTTACTCATATAGTGGCTATCCATCTTCTTAGAATACTACTCCACATATCTCAACTGCCTTGATGGGTTTTTTGTGCATCTTATCCTAATTGAATATAACATCATGTCTGTGAACTATCTTCTTAGTTTCAAGACCCTAAAGATACTAACCCATCTCAACTAAATCTCAATATCCAAGAAAAATATACTTTCAAAATTTAGGATCAATCTTCTTCCACTTATCCTTAGATATATGCGTGTAAGTCACATAGCCACACATCCATAAGTGATCATAAAAGGGTTCTTTACTAGATCACACCTCTTCCAAAATCTTGTTGTTGTCACTTTTATAAGCTTTGAATGCAAAACATGGCAAAACACTTATTGTTTCAAATTCTTCAAGCAATACTAGCAATGGCTACCTCTCAGATAACATTGCACGCTCTCAAGAACGACATAGCAAACTCACTAACTTACCTCTTCATTGTAGTCTATTTGCAAAGGTGTGTTGATGAATCCACGACTCAAGCAATGCACCTTAACTAAGCTCTAGCTCCATACCCTCAATCACCACATGCACTTTGTGAAAAAGAAGAAGAAAAATAAGCAACAACTTCACCCATACTTGTCCCTCACACACACACACACACACACACACACATAGAGTGTGTGTTTGTGTGTGACGCCTCCTCCAACATACATGGAGGAGTTCTCTTAGTTGTTGACCGAAATTCATATCCATGCACATCACCATCCAATCTCCCCATGGGAAACCTAGGAGTTAGTCGAATATGGAAATCTCGGTTCTACTTCATAGGGGAAGCATGGACAAGTCATTGCTAATAGCTATTTAACACCCACCCAAGAAAGACCACTTTGTAATCAATCAAAGGTAGGAGTGAGGTTAACACGACACTTGGTTCAAATAGAGTGGGAGATGGGGGAGAGTGTAACTCAATCCCTCTATCCATAAGGTAAAATCTCAGCTTCGGCCCCCTAAAATAGTGTTAAATCTAGTAACTAATTCTACTGATATTGGGAGGGTGACGATTTGATTAGCTCTATCTAATCCCGACTTATTGGATCCACCCAGCCAGAGGTGTTTGATTGTCAAGATCGAAGCCTCCAACTTTTCTCGATGGGGTTTGCTTAGTTTTCTAATTAGCAAAGCATACTACCACGCTATTTGGACATATAAAATCAACTTCCTTTTAGTACTCTGTTAAACTAGGTTAGTTAAACTCAATCTTTAGCACATAATAAACATTTCAAAATCAAATACTTTATTTCATAGTAACTTATAGAATCATTACTCCCTAGAGTGGCACATAACCATCTTTCTGCAGAAAGACACCATCTAGTCTAGGATAGGACCTTCCAATCCCTCATGATTGGGTTGCATGTGATCACACTCCATCCACAGTCAATAGGGATTTTACTAGCTCATAGCACCTCTAAGCTTCCCTAAGCCTCAAGAGCCGTCCTACATAATAGGGGTAGTTATCACTCGGTCCTTTGCCCTCTCATGTTCTCGAGTGATAAAAAACCAAAAACACCTACCTCCCTTGGGAGCGTAGAACCCCCACCCGTAGGTGAGATTATCCACACAAAACATCTACCTCCCTTAGGAGCATAGGACCCCCACTTGCAGGTGAGTTTTTCCACACTCTGCAGAGTGTTAAGGAGCATTGTATTGGGGACCCCAATCCCAAACTACCACAATCCACAATGCGTGTAAGGTGCCTGCCCATCGGCTGTCCAGGCACACTTTTAGCGGTCTATCAAGAAACGAATCTAAGCATTGCTGCCCGACACTCCCATGGAATGTTCTGAGTTTTGTCGCCTAGGGTTTCTCGAATCCACCTTGCAATGGAACGTTCACGGCTGAACCCACTAGGATTGACCTAAAATTTGGGCTCCTAGTGGCCAAGGTCTCCTAACAACATTCTAGCATTGGATCCTTGACATCCTACTTTACACAAAGACACCCAAGCCGAAGCAGACCCATGCCACACTTGGTTCAAATAGAGTGGAAAATGAGAGAGATGCACTACTCGACCTCTCTACCCGTAGGGCATAGTCTCATTCCGGTCCCCTAAACGGCATGAATCGGGGTTCTATCCTAACAACTTCTAAGATCGAAGACGGTAAACCTTGTGAGAAGCCTCCCAGTTCTCTAGGACCACCCTACCATAGGATAGACCTGTTGGGGGTTCTGCCCACCCGCTTCCCTCAATAGCTTTAGTTTTCTAATTAGGTCCTACCACATTTATGTGTGACACTTAAAGTCAGCTTCATTAATTAAGCCTTTTAGGGAGCATGGTTCGTTCGCATAACTTATTGCACAGACACAAAAACAGAGCAAACAATCTATTGACAAACAAGTTCAAACAATTTCCTTAACTTATCTTCAAATTAATCTTTGTCTCCCGTCCATATAGGAGAAATTATGTATCCCTTCTATCCAATAGAAGTATCCTTTCTGTCCAGAAGTAACTAGTCCAAATCACATGGCACCACAGATTCAATCATTTATCTAGAATAGGATCTCCCAACATGCCCAGATGTTGGGGGCCACGGAGGTCTTCAACTCCATTCTAGACTTGCAAGGGGTGTCCAGAGCTCCACCTAACCCGCAAGCTGTCTAGAAGTGAAACATTATTCCCGTGGTTGGCCTTTTCACCACTTGACCTTCGGAAGTGCCCTCTCGGGTTAATTCGTGGTGCGATCATGGAGATGATCCACTTGTGCAATATATCCTTCCTTAATTAAATCCTTTAAGAATCCAGCATAACAAGGCATTCAGCCCTAATATTAGTTTCTAGGAAAACATTCCTTTATCCCCATGGACCCTTGCCATGCATTTAGCATCAATCATAAGCACTTGGAACAATCATCCAAACAACAAATTAACAATCAATTGAATGCAAAAGCATATATGGTGTTGTTCGATCACCAATAAAAGAACCAATTGTATTATTTCCAAACAATGCAAGAATAGTTGCGATAATATTTCCGCTGCATATCTGCTCTTCCCCTTGGGATCAAAGAGCGATTCTATGTAAAATTTACTTAACTCTTGTATGCACAATTTTTAATGTCATGATTATGCCATCCATAAACCATAACCAATTCTTCCTTGTAATTTCTCTATCAACGAATAAGCCATATGCAACCATGTGCGATTAACTTTCCTTAATATATGCACTTTGCAAGCTCAATCTTTTGAATGCGTGAGATAAAATTTATCCCTTTCGATGATCTATACTCATGCATCATAGTATGGGGCCTAACATATCTCATACGAGAATAAAAAAAAGCATCTTTCAATTTGAAAATACATTACTTATGATCGAAACCACAGTTGGATTGGCAGTGATGCATTTGCCCGAAGCTTCGTTGCTGGTTGTGGGATTGCCATCTGCACGTGACATTCTTCACTTGGAGGCCATCGTCCGCAAGTAGACTCAAGAGATTAAGAAGGCAGAATAGATTTGAGATGGGAGAGCGTAAGAGAAGATGGGTGAGTCGAGGATCGAAATAGAGAGAATTGAGCTAACTCTCTTTCTTGCAATCTCTCGAGGTGACTCCTCTCTCTCTCTCTCTCTCTCTCTCTCTCTCTCAAGCTCTCTCTCACAATCTCTTGGAGGGGTATCCTTCTCTCTACCTCTCTCTCGCAGCCTTTCGGGGTCTCCTTATACTTCTTGTGCCTTCCCATGCTTCATATTTATAGTGAATTAGAGAAGAGGCTTGTGGCTGAGAAGAGGAGCTCTTTGTGGAGGGGGATCTTCGAAAGATCAGTGATTTGATGCTCAGATCATAAGTGGTTCCATTGGCTCGAAAAGGGGGCAAAACCCTAAGACACTTACTTAGAAAGCTCTCAATTCACTCCTTCTTCTTTTCTCTGTTCGAAGTGTTGTTTTTTGTTTAGATTGCGATTGTGGTGCACGCGATTTTGCAAATCCCTCTCTTTATTTTTTCTTTTTATAAACTCTCCAAAACTAACTAAAGCATCACTTGTCTTTTCTTTTAAATGACATCTAGTTCTAGAAATCTCCATATCTTTTTAGGATAATATTTAAAATATCTAAATATACTAGTTTCATCCAATGTCTAACATTTTTGGACCATCCAAACTATACACATTAATACTAATGATTAATATAGCTCATAAGTCTCGTTCATGTTGTAAATTCTCTGAAGGGTGGCTATGGTCCTTGTCAATCCGAGAAAAATATCGGATTTATAACTCTTGATTTTTTAAACATATATTTTTAATGAAATAAAAATCCTTAAATATTAACGTTACTTAGTTTTTTTTCCTTAGTTAGTCTTTAGTTAGTAATCTTACTAACTTATTAATTGACTAACTAACTTACTTTTATTGTGTGGAAATATTACAATGTGTCTAGCTATGCAAGCCTGGAATCATAAGAGACATAATTCATCATTCACAAATCCAAAAGCAAACATTACCATAAAACATTCTTAACACACTTGTCAATGTATGCGACGCATAGAATCTATCCCCTTCATCGATTTTCGTGTTCCTTCCTAAAAAGCATTTGATAATACTAACATGATTTTGCAAGTTTAAGTAAGTTTTAACTAATTGTAATCCTTTTCTTATGTACTAACCTGATTATCTCCAACCTCAACATTTCCTAGATTGCCTCACAGTTTGAGTATTTGTCTATCCTAATTATGGATTCTACCCAATGTGGAGGCTTCCCACCTGATTGTAGTAGTCACACCTCAATATTTCCTAGTTATCCAAGCCTTGCCTTATGTAGGATAGGTCATACATGTTGCTCATATAGTGGCTATCCATATTCTTAGAATACTACTCTACATATCTCAACTGCCTTGATGGGTTTTTTGTGCATCTTATCCTAATTGAAGATAACATCATGTCTGTGAACTGTCTTCTTAGCTTCAAGACCCTAAAGATAGTAACCCATCTCAACTAAATCTCCATATCCAAGAAAAATATACTTTCAAAATTTAGGATCAATCTTCTTCCACTTATCCTTAGATATATGCATGTAAGTCACATAGTCACACATCCATAAGTGATCATAAAAGGGTTCTTTACTAGATCACACCTCTTCCAAAATCTTGTTGTTGTCACTTTTGTAAGATTTGAATGCAAAACATGGTAGAACACTTATTGTTTCAAATGCTTCAAGCAATACTAGCAATGGCTACTTCTCAGATAACATTGCACACTCTCAAGAATGACATAGCAAACTTGCTAACTTACCTCTTCGTTGTAGTCTATTTGCAAAGGTGTGTTGATGAATCCACGACTTAAGCAATGCACCTTAACTAAGCTCTAGCTCCATAGCCTGAATCACCACATGCACTTTGTGAAAAAGAAGAAGAAAAATAAGCAAGAACTTCACCCATACTTGTCCCTCACTATGTGTGTGTGTGTGTGTGTGTGTGTGTGTGTGAGGCACCTGCTCCAATAGACCCGGAGGAGGAGTTCTCTTAGTAGTCGACCGAAATTCATATCCATGCAAGAGTTTTTCCACACAAAACACCTAACTCCCTCAGCAACACAAGACCCCCACCCGTAGGTGAGTTTTTCCACACTCTGCAAAGTGTTACGGAGCATTGGGTTAGGGACCCCACTGTCTCGAACCACCACAATCCACAACTCGTATGGCTGTGCAAGCCCGGAATCATAAGAGACATAATTCATCATTCACAAATCCAAAATCAAACATAACCATAAAACATGTTTAACACACTTGTGAATGTATGCGATGCATAGAATCTATCCCCTTCATGAATTTTCTATTCCTTCCTTAAAAGCATTTGATAATAATATCTTTATTTTGCAAGTTTGAGTAAGTTCTAACTAATCATAATTCTTTTCTTATATACTAACCTGATTATCTCCAGCCTCAACATTTCCTAGATTGTCTCATGGTTTGAGTATTTGGCTATCCTAATTATCTATTCTACCCAATGTGGAGGCTTCCCACTTGATTGTAGTAGTCCAACCTCAACATTTCCTAGTTATCCAAGCCTTGCCTTATGCAAGATAGGTCATACATGTTGGTCATATAGTGGCTATCCATCTTCTTGGAATACTACTCTACATATCTTAGCTATCTTGATGGGTTGTTTGTGCATCTTATCCTAATTGAAGATAACATCATGTTTGTGAACTATCTTCTTACCTTTAGGACCCTAAATATAGTAACCCATCTCAACTAAATCTCCATATCCAAGAAAAATATACTCTCAAAATTTAGGATCAATCTTCTTCCACTTATCTTTAGAGATATGCATGTGAGTCACATAGCCACACATCCATAAGTGATCATAAGAGGGTTCTTTACTAGATCACACCTCTTCTAAAATCTTGTTGTTGTCACTTTTGTAAGCTTTGAATGCCAAACATGATAGAACACTTATTGTTTCAAATGCTTCAAGCAATACTAGCTATGGCTACCTCTTAGATAACATTGTACACTCTCAAGAAAGACATAGCAAACTCACTGACTTACCTCTTTATTGTAGTCCATTTGCAAAGGTGTGTTGATGAATCCACGACTTAGGCAATGCACCTTAACTAAGCTCTAGCTCCATAGCCTGAATCACCACATGCACTTTGTGAAAAAGAAGAAGAAAAATAAGCAACAACTTCACCATACTTGTCCCTCACTCTACCACACACACACACACACACACAGTGTGTGTGTGTGTGTGTATGTGTGTGTGTGAGGTGCCTCCTCCAATAGACCTGGAAGAGTTCTCTTAGTAGTTGACCGAAATTCATATCCATGCACATCACCATCTAGTCTCCCCATGGGAAACCTAGGACTTAGTGGAATATGGGAATCTCGGTTCTACTTCATAGGGGAAGCATTGGCAAGTCACCCCTAACAATGATCTAATGCCCACCTAAGAGAGACCACTTTGTAATCAATCAACGGCAAAAGTGAGGTTAACACCGCACTTGGTTCAAAGAGAGTGGGAGACTGGGGAGAGTGTAACTGGAATCCCCCACGCATAAGGTAAAATCTTAGCTCTGGCTCCCTAAAATGGTGTAAAACTTGGTAACTAATTCTACAGATATTGGGAGGGTGATGCCTCAGGAGCCGTCCTACATAACAGGGGCACTTATCACTTTGCCCTTTGCCCTCTTAGGTGCTCGAGTGATCAAAAACCACAAATACCTACCTCCCTTGGGAGCGTAGGACTACCACTTGCCACAGGTGAGTGTTTGCACACAAAACACCTACCTTCCTCAGGAGCATAGGACCCCCACCCACATGTGAGTTTTTCCACACTCTGTGACAAAATAAAGCCTTCTTGGCACTACAACAATTTTCTCATGTGGTACTATTTGTAGCACTTTTTGAAATACCCACAAGGTTTTATGTATAGGCTCATTCCCAATGTCTAGTTGTAATGAGCGGGGATCACGGGAACTTGGCATGGGAACATACCAGTCACATTGACAGTATATAAGGTGTAAGAGGGTATTTTGAGGCATCACAAAATTATCAAGAATCTCTCTTCTCACCTTCACAAGCTTTCATGGCTTCTTCTTCTTCTTCTTCTTCCTCCCTTTCCTCTCTTTCTCTCTCTTCTCCCTATCTTTCTCTCTCCTCTTCTTCTTCTCCTGCAGTCCTTCTCTCTCTTCTCTCCCTTAGTTAGGTCAGTTAGGTCTCTTTCATTATAAGTGGTATCAGGGCTTTGTCCTTGATCCTTTTCTTTTCCCATAGATTTAGGGTTCTCACAGTTTTCCCACAGTTAGAAAACCTCAGTTACATCTCTCTCATAGGTACTCAGGAGTACTCAGGCAGGCTGTCAGTCCTCTTGAAGACTATGGCAGCCTTTCTTGGAGCTTTCCCAAGAACCATGGATATATCTGGAGGTAGGAAGATAAATTTGACAGGTTTTCACTAATTTTCATGTAAGTTACTTGAGGGTTTTGGGCAAAAGGAGTGTACCAGAGTTAGGAAAGACCAAAAGCACAGTTACTTTTTCAAGATGACCTTCTCTCTCCTTCTTCCTTCAAGTTGCCATGGAACCTTCAGTCCCAAGAACTTCAGAGATCTTGCTCCCTCCTCTTTCTCAGCAAGAATGACTTGTCCCAGAGCTTTCGCCTCACCTTGCTCAGCATCTAGAGCAGCCTTGAGCCCTGCTTGACTTGTTTGGAGCCTCCAGGGAGCGGCCTAAAAAACGCGGTGCATTTTGCGCTGAGCTTTCTGGCTCACTTCTCCTGCTCCAGCTCAGTCCTAGCCCTCCTTGCTTCATCCCTCAGCCTTGGCATACTCCAGGGCAAGCTTGAGCACGGGTATTGACCCCCCCTCCCCCCCTCCATCAGTCCTTGACAATACCTCAAACCCTACTATGGGCAACAGCCATGGCAGCCATGAAACCTTCAGCCCAGCTCAGGGCACACTAAATCCCCTTCAATTTTCTCACCCTGGGAGCCTTGGGAGCAGCCACAAGCTTCAACAAGTGAGGATATATGACATTGAAGGCCCCCATACAACCACGGGGGGGGCAACAAGAAGATGGGCAATCACAAAACTCTTGAAGAAGGTAGCCAATGACTCTTCCCCGAGCTTGAACAAGGTATGTCAATCAGTTCTTCCTCTCTCTTTTACATCCAATTGTTGAGCTCAGCCACTTGATGAGAGAGATGGAAGAAATTCTTGGGTTGAGAGTGCCAATGGGATTCCCATCCTCAGTCCACACCCTGGGAATGCATGCATAGCTGGATAATCTTTCAATTTCTTTCCCATTGATCAAGATTTTACTCTAATCCTTAACCATACTCTTGTTTGATTCTGATTGATAAGAAAAAAAATTGTAAGAAGGGTAAGTCATGCAATCAGTGAGTCACTGAATTGCAGAGGTAACCCCTTTCCCCATCCCATTTCCTTATTGATCATGCATATCATGGAAGGCCCAATCCTCAATTTGTAAATGCATATCATGCTGGTTGCTTAATAATAAATGTCTGCCAGGTATATTTTGGGTGAGGAAAAGCCCAATGCTAGGCGAGGTGGCAAGACAAAAGAGGGATGACCCCCCCTTGCCACCAAAGACCCTGAAGGGGTGCACAACCCGGCCCGGGGGGAACTTTGCCCACCTTCCGGTGATCCGGAGCCCAAATATTCTTGTAGGTGTAGGTACACTTGAAGGAATAGCTCGAGCCCTAATCATTTAAGTCTACAACCCTCTACATGCATTGGTAATGTCATATATCACTTGGAAATGTATGGTGGATGCATGCAAGAAGGGCAGGGTATGCAGTCATGGAAATGGTCTCGACAATAGAACTATGGATGCAAATGATGTATGATTCTATGTGGCATTGAGAACCACCGTTGAGGCCTTGGATGTCTTGGAATAAGCACCTCATCGTTGGGATAAGGTATGCTCCTTGAGGGAATCCTTGCAGGGTATTGCAGATAGCCAACCCCACACAGTCAGCCCGCAAAAGTCGATTATTACAGCAAAGCCTTATTGTGTGACTGAGTGCAAGCCCTATAGCTCAATTCGAAGAGGGCATCCCCCCCTTCAATTTGAACCAAAAATCTCCCCATTCTGCCCTACAAGTTTGGGAGATATGCTCAATTTTGTGCTCAGAGGTACTGTGGGACATGCAGTAGTCCTACACAGTCAGCGCACAAAAGTCAATTACAGCAAAGCCTTCTTGTGTGACTGAGTGTGGGCCCCATAGCTCTACTCAAAGAGGGCATTCCCCCCTTCAATCTGAACCAAAAATCTTCCCATTCTGCCCTACGGTTTGGGAGATAAGCTCAATTTTGTGCTGAGAGATACTGTGGGATAGGCAGTAGTCCTACACAGTCAGCCCACAAAAAGTGATTACAGAAAAGCCCTGATCATTTACCGTTAGAGATATTTTTATATAGCCTCGTAGAGGGGATCAAGAGCTTTAATTTATATCAAAAATTTTGGTGATCGGAGCTTCCTAGCTTAAGATATTGTCATTTCTGTAACAAGGGGTCTGGTGGACTGCACTTGGGATGGCTGGCCATAAGGGTAAAGCAAAGGCCCAAGAGGACTTCCAGAGTGAAATAAGGAACTCCCGTGCCTCAATGAACGATCCTAGCTCAGCCCAAGAGGATCGTGAAGACATGAAGAGGGTGCCCCCGAGATGGACCGCTTCTCTATGCTCAACCATACTCTATGCCAACATGAGACCCGTCATGCTGAACGACATCGAGAGATGGAACAACGCCAAAGGGAGATGGAAACCTGCCAAGATCACTGTCATTCTGAGATGATGGCCAAGATGGACTTACTTATAGAGCGCATGGGTGCCCTCATCCCCGCCATTGCAACCCCCCTCCGATCGACCCAAGGAGCATGTCCCTCCCCATGTGGCTAACCACCCTCCCCCCTTGGAGATCGGGCACAACCCACAAGGTTTTGGTGGTACCCATGGTGTTCCCCATAGCACTTATGAGACGGGTGAGCCCTCCACACGACATGATGAACCCCTCCTTCCCTCCCTCGTTACGAATCCTTCAAGCCCATCCTTGGGGCCACAACTTGTTGAGATATCGAGCTCCACTCGTGATACGCCAGGGTGACCGTTGTGTATTTATGTCACTGACTTGTCAGTTGCAGACGCGGTTGGTACACCGCCCATGAATAATAGCTACATGATAGCTATCCTTATCTACTCTAGTTCGTGGCTCAGTTAGTATGCCACCTTAGTTAGTTAAGTTTGGTTTGAGACCCATATATAGGGTTCTTCTATTTCTTTGTACTTGAGTTTTTTTGGCTTCCACAACTAAGAAGAGGAAAACTGTTTTCAGCCTCCACCCTTGCGTGTCTTCCCCCATTGTGCAAGCAAGAAAGCTACAAGTGAGACTCCTTCCTTCTCTCCCACAATCTTGACATGGTATCAGAGCCTTGTTCGTGGTAAGGAGCTCAAGAAAGCAAGCCAAGCTCGCGGTGTTCTGGTTGAGACGCCCTTCGCGGTGAAGCAAGAGGGCAATATATGCTGCGGGAAAGAGCTTTAGCTCTTGACGACCCTGTTTTTTTGATTTGAGGCCATTTTGGGGCCTGTTTTGGAGGCGGAAGTCTTCTGCACGCACTCAGGAAAAGGCTCAATTTTATGCTATTCAGCCACTGTTCTACAGCTCGGTGAAAAGTTACTGTAGAAATTGCATCGTATGCTTGTGCGCAGAGACATTGGGAGTTTCAGAATCATCCTTGGTTCCTGTTTATGCAAAATCGTCACTAGGAAGTAACTGTGTGGTCAAATACCACTTTCACCAGTTTTGCAGATTTGCCCTTGTGAGGGTGAAGCTGAGTTTTTGCAGTGACAGAATTTTTCGCAGTGTTCTGTAATGGCATCTGATTCTCTTTCATAGATTGTCACTGAAAAGCTTGACAAGAACAACTTCCAGGCATGGAAGTTTAGAATGACGAATTTCCTTATGGGAAAAGGATATTGGGAATTTGTTGCAGGAAATGAAGAAGAACCAGTTCTTCCTGATCTTCCCAATCAACAGCAAATGCAGGCATTCAAAGCATGGCATGAGAGAGCCAGGAAAGTTATGTACTGGCTATCTATCAGCATTTCAGACTCTATGATTGTGCATATTCAGGATGCAAGTACGCCAAAGGAGGCATGGGATACTCTATCAAAGATGTATAGCACAAATACGCAAGCCAGGAAAATGCAGCTCAAGCAAGAGTTGCACAATGTGCAAAGAGAAAATATGAGCATCAATGACTACCACATGAAGGTGAAGAAGATTGCAGATGCACTTGCTTCCATTGGGTCGCTAGTGGAAGATGATGATTTAGTTTCTGTGACCTTGAATGGTCTAGGAAAGGATTATGCACAGTTTCGGACATCCATTTCAGTTCGTGAAAGATTTTCTGATTTTGAGGAGTTGATTGCTCTTCTAATTTCTGAGGAGCAGAGAAATGGTGGTGCATCTTCTTCAGGAGGAACTTCAAAAGAAACTGTCTTCTACTCAAATGCTAGAAGAGGTAGAGGCAGAGGTAGAGGAGGCCGATTTGGAGGCCGTGGTAGAAATCAGAATATGCAGTAAACTCAAGAAAACCAGTCCTATGGAGGAGGACGTGGTAACTCTAGAGGCAGGGGGAGCCAAAGAGGTCGTGGTGGATGGCAAAGAGGCCAAAATGCAAACAGTAATGTTGAATGCTACTACTGTGGTAAAATGGGTCATATGGCTAAAGACTGCTATAAAAAGCAGAATGACATCATGAATGGAAAACTGCAACAAGGAAATTATGCATCTTCTAGTAGACAGGGTGATGACAGAAATGAGCATTTGTTTATGGTGCAGCACATGAACAATTCTGTGACAAGTGCAGAAGAAAGCAATGATGTATGGTATGTTGACTCAGGTGCATCAAACCACATGACAGGTCATGCAGAATGGATGGAGGATGCAAGGAAAATGGAAAAACCAGGATTTGTGGAGATTGGTGATGATACTGCACATCCTATTGTGCAGATTGGAAAAATTCCTTTGTCTATGCAGGATGGGAAAAAGAAATACTTGTCCGATGTATTTCATGTCCCGAATATCACCAAGAATCTAGTTTCTGTTGGTCAAATGGTTGAACAGGGCTTGCAGGTCAGATTTAATCCTCATGGATGCTTTGTTGAGGATATGAAAAATAAAGGTCGCTTGATAGCAAAAGGAAAGAAGAAGGGAAGAATGTTTACATTGGATGCAGACATGTCTGAATTGAGTGCAGCAATGTTTGCACATGGGACCGGTGTAGTTGCAGATATTGATATCTGGCATAAACACATTGGTCATGTTAATGTACAGCGACTTAAATCAATGCAGGCCCAAAATATTATTGCAGGATTGCCTAAATTCAAGGTTGCAGAAATGCATAAGGTATGTGAAGCCTGTCAATTTGGAAAACAGGCAAGGAAACCATTTCCTAGACATGTTCAAGAGAGTAAGAAGCCATTGGAATTAATCCACTCTGATGTGTGGACTACTAAAGCTGCGTCTCTTGGAGGCTGTCATTATTTTGTCACTTTTATTGATGACTATAGCAGAAAAGTTTGGGTGTATTTTATGAAAAAGAAAAGTGAAGTTTTTGGGCATTTCAAAACTCTTAAAGCTATGGCTGAAAAGGAAACAGGTCTGCAGATAAAATGCCTAAGGTCAGATGGAGGGGGAGAGTACCTCTCAAATGAGTTTGCAAGGTTTTTGCAGGAGCATGGCATAAAGCAGCAATATTCATGCAGTCATACCCCACAACAAAATGGAATTGCAGAAAGAAAAAACAGACATATTGGAGAGGTGTCTCGTGCCATGCTCAATGAAAAAGACCTGCCAGATTTTTATTGGGCTGAAGCAGTTGCTACAGCAGTCTACATAATGAACAGGACTCCCACTGCAGCAATACATGGAATGACTCCAGAGGAGAGGTATACTGGTAGGAAACCAGATATTTCTCATTTGAAAATTTTTGGTTGCATTGCCTATGTACATGTGCCAGATGAGTTGAGATCCAAGTTGGATCCAAAAGCTGAAAAGTGCATCTTTATTGGTTACTCTCTGCAGCAAAAAGGGTATAGATGCTATAACCCTTCTACTCGTAAGTTTACAGTGAGCAGAGATGTTGTTTTTGATGAGATGAGTAGCTGGTATAAACCAGTAAATGTGATTGATGATGTAGATGCACAAAATGGTAATGTTGCACAGAATTCACAGCAGCAGTCACAAAATATTAGTGGACCTGGAGCGTCCTCTAGCAGTGGTTCACATTCTTCACCATGGACAGGCAGATTGAGATCAGGAGAATCTTCTCAAAGCAATGCAGATAGTGGTATGCAGGTATCACGAAAAGGAAAAGAGAAGGTTGATCAGCCCATGTTTGATGTGAATGCAGGTCACTCTTATGTGGATGGTGAATCCAGTGGCTCAGAACAGAGCATTGATGATGAGTTGGGTATTCCTTCTATTGTTACACCTGGAGTAAGGAAGACCAGGGATGTTTTGAGAGCACCTGGGAGTGAACCTACTTTGCGTAGGTCTACGAGAGCTAGGTATCCTGTGGATAGGCTGAAATGTGATGGATTTACAGCCATTCACTATGCATATATGGTCAAGGTGATACAGGAACCAGAACCCACTTCTTTTGAGCAAGCCATGGGAAAAGAAAAATGGGAGAAAGCCATGGATGAAGAAATGGATGCCTTGGAAGCAAATGCTACATGGGAATTGGTACCTTTGCCTAAAGGTAAGAATGCAATTGGCTGTAAGTGGGTTTATAAGGTGAAGCACAATGCAGATGGTTCTGTAAACAGATACAAGGCAAGATTAGTAGTCAAGGGGTATGCACAAACATATGGCATTGACTATGAAGAAACATTCAGTCCGGTTGCAAGGATGGCAACCGTAAGAGCAGTCATTGCTATGGCTGCATCAAAGGGATGGTCTTTACATCAGATGGATGTAAAGAATGCCTTCTTGCATGGTGATTTACAAGAAGAGGTCTATATGGAGCAGCCACCAGGTTATGTGCATGCTGTTCATCCTGAGTTTGTTTGCAGGTTGAAGAAAGCCTTGTATGGCTTGAAGCAAGCACCTAGAGCATGGTCTGACAAGATAGGACAGTATCTTGTCACTATTGGCTTTCAGATTTCCAAGGCAGATTTCTCACTTTATGTGAGAAAAACGGAGAAAGGTATTATGCTACTTGTCATTTATGTTGATGATTTGATTATGACAGGAGACAGTGATGAAGATATCCTTCATGTGAAAATGCTATTGAAGCAGAAGTTTGAGATGAAGGATTTGGGAGAGCTGCGTTATTTCTTGGGCATTGAGGTGATTAGATCACCAAGTGGGATACAACTCTTGCAGAGGCAGTATGGATTGGACATGCTGTCCAAATATGGGATGACAGGCTGTAAGCCTATTTCAGTTCCTTTGGAGCAGAATGTGAAGCTGAGCACAGATGCAGGTGAGCTTCTGGAAGACCCTACTATGTACAGACGCATAGTAGGAAGTTTGATTTATATGACTATTACCAGGCCAGATTTGAGCTATGCTGTTGGATTGGTAAGTCAGTTTATGCAGGCTCCAAGGAAACTGCATTTGGATGCGGCTAGACGCATACTCAGGTATGTGAAGTCCACATTGCAGTATGGACTATTTTATGAGACTGGGGTTCCGATACAGTTGCATGGATACACTGATGCTGATTGGGCTGGTAGCATTTCTGATAGACGATCTACCAGTGGATATGTGTTCTCTTTTGGGAGTGCTGCAGTCACTTGGAGCAGCAAGAAACAGCCTACAGTTGCCTTATCGAGCACAGAGGCTGAGTACAGGGGTGCAGCAATGGCTGCATGTGAGGTAGCTTGGTTGCATAAGCTACTTTATGATATGCATCAGCCTACAGATGGGCCAATTGTCATTTATTGTGACAACATGAGCAGTATACACTTGGCAAATAACCCAGTCTATCATGCTAGAACAAAGCACATTGAGGTGCATTATCACTATGTGCGAGAGAGGGTTTTACTAGGTCTTATTGATCTAGTTTATGTCAGCACAGAGGATCAGGTAGCTGACATATTCACAAAGGCATTGGGCGCAGAGAAGCTGCGCAAGTTCAGAGACCTGCTTGGTGTGCAGGAATTGGGATTGAGCTCGAGGGGGAGTGTTGAGATATCGAGCTCCACTCGTGATACACCAGGGTGACCGTTGTGTATTTATGTCACCGACTTGTCAGTTGCAGACGCGGTTGGTACACCGCCCATGAATAATAGCTACATGATAGCTATCCTTATCTACTCTAGTTCGTGGCTCAGTTAGTATGCCACCTTAGTTAGTTAAGTTTGGTTTGAGACCCATATATAGGGTTCTTCTATTTCTTTGTACTTGAGTTTTTTTGGCTTCCACAACTAAGAAGAGGAAAACTGTTTTCAGCCTCCACCCTTGCGTCTCTTCCCCCATTGTGCAAGCAAGAAAGCTACAAGTGAGACTCCTTCCTTCTCTCCCACAATCTTGACACAACTCCCCCGTAAAGCGAAAGCTATATGCACACTCATGGGAATGGCCAGTCAGGGCCTAATGCAAATCTTGCGCAGCATGGAATGCAAGGGATACATGGGTAGCATGCACATGGCAATGGGCAGCATGCATATGGCAATGGGCAGCATGCATATGGCAATGGGTAGCATGCACATGGCAATGGGCAATATGCACATAGCAATAGGCAGCATGTACATGGTAGTTTTGGGCAGCATGGTCATTTTGGACAGCAAGGTCCTAATGTGCAATTTGGTCCTCATGTAATGCATGGGCAGCATGGCCCCCATGGAAATTTTGGATAGCCAGGGTTTGGACAGCAAGGCATTCATGGACAGCAAGGCCCAAATGAGTTGCGTGACAAGATTGTATTTACTAAGTTTAATGGACAGTCCTCATCCCCGACTGAATTAGAGGAATGGACCTCTAAATTGGAAGCCTATTTTCTCATTGACCCCCATACCGATGAGGCAAAGATTATTTTGCCTCCCTTCATTTGGAAGGTTTTTCCCACACATGGTGGAGATTTATTCAAAGAGAAAATCAGCAGTTTCATGATTGGGAAGATTTCAAGATGCATATGATCCAAGTTTTTGTCTCCTCGGTAGAGAAAGAACGTTTGGCTAGGCAATGGTATCAATTTGATTAGTAAAATCTCACCGTGAGGGAGTATACCAACCAGTTTATGAACCTCTCCATGTATATTGAGGTAGTCAGTGATGAGGCTAAATTGCATAAATACATTTATGGGCTAGATGCACATCTTTCAGCTGATGTAATGGCTCAAAAGCCATCCACTTGTTTGCAGCCATAGAATTGGCTGAACGATATGGTCGAAAATATCATCGCAATGAGGGCATGCAACCCATTGCAAGACAGAAAAGATACCCTATCAAGAAACCCCCATATGCCGGTAATTATTGCAGCAACAATGCAGGGAATGGTGGCCCCAAAATCCCCACTTACTCCACTTTTAATGCTAAAAGGAAATATGGCAGTTTTGGGACAGCACCCCCTCCAAAAGTGACCCTAAGTATGCTGAAAATAAGACACAGAATGGCTTCAGTCCTAGCGGTCAAAAATTCATTCCTCCTGAAGTTGTCAAGGATCGCAAGGCTAAATGCTTGTGCTTTAAATGTGGGAATAAGTACACGACTGATCATGCATCCACATGTCCCTTTAAGAATGCCATTGTCAAGTTTAATGGCATGTATGTGCTAGAAGATAGTGATAACTTGGAAGAGGACTTGCATGACAACTCTCCCATGATGACACTTGCTGAAAATGCTGAATATGAAGAGGATCTTGACACCGATCAGTTTTATGACTCACTAGACGGGTTTCCTTTTGACCCCGGTGGCTGCCCCATGGATGACATGCTTGGGAATGACCCTTTGCACCCCACATTTACCACTATATCAACTTGCTCGATCTCCATGGATTCATGGACCGGCTCTAGGAGCCCGAATATCCTATGGGTACATGGTAACATTGATGGCAAGAATGTATACATTCTCATAGATAGTGGTAGCACACACAGTTTTGTGAATAAATCGACTCTTGGTCATTTGACATGTGTTCCTACTAAATTACAACAATCTCTTAGGGTTCAAGTGGCCAGTAGAAATGAGGAAATAAGCTCCCATGTATGCACACAAGTGTCTCTTATGCTGGTTGAAAATTATACAGCAAAGGTGGACTTAATTACCCTTGATATGGGCCAAGTGATGTTGTTTTGGGTTGTGATCGGCTTCAGCAGTTGGGGAAAATCTCTATGGACTTTTCTCAGCTATATATGGAGTTTGTAATGCATGGGTAGCTTGTACATTTGGAGGGCATCAAAGAAATTCCAGATTTTCAGCTTATTATAGCAAGACAACTCAAAAAGAAATTCAAGAAACACTCCCAGATCTTTGTCTTGCATTTGCATAAGGATAATGATGACCAACACACCTTGGGGAAGCAAAATGCAGCACTAAAAGCACTTTTGGCTGAATATGAGGACCTATTTTAGCCTCCCACCACTCTCCCACCTCAGAGATCGGTGGATTACCCAATTGACTTGGAGCCCCATGCCAAGCTCATCAATAAACCCCCATATCGGCTCTCTAAATGTGTGAGAGAGGAAGTAGCTAATTAAGTCAAGGAGCTCACTAAAATGGGATTCATAGAGCCTAGCTCTTCCCCTTATGCCTCCCCGGTTCTATTGGTTAAGAAAAAGGACGGATCCTTCCGGTTGTGCATTGACTACCGTGATCTCAATAAGATCACCGTCAAAAATAGATACCCCATCCCTCGAATTGATGACTTGCTTGATGAGCTCAAGGGAGCACGCTACTTCACCAAGATTGATTTGCGATCCGGCTACCACCAAATCAAAATGAGAGTGGGTGATGAAGTTAAAACAGCTTTTCGGACTGACCATGGCTTGTATCATTTCTTTGTCATGCCATTTGGGCTCACTAATGCACCCGCCACATTTCAAAGCTTAATGAACAAAATATTGCAGCCATGGCTTTTCCAGTTTGTGTTGGTATTCTTTGATGATATACTCATTTATAGCAAGTCACTGCATGAGCATTTGAAAATTTTTGATATACTAAGAGAGCACCGATTATTTGCCAAGGAAAGAAAGTGTGTCTTCATGCAAATAGAGGTTGAGTACTTGGGACACATTGTTAGTGAAAAAGGCATCCAAGCTGATCCTAAGAAAGTGCAGTGTGTCTAGGATTGGCCCACCCCCACTACCACTACCTCCTTGCATGGTTTTCTTGGTCTCTCCTCTTTTTATCGGAGATTTATTTGCCATTATGCCACAATTGTAGCACTATTAACCGATAGGCTGAAAAAAGAATTTTTCCTATGGGATGATTTGGCTGATCGCAGTTTTCAGCAGTTGAAAGACTTGCTCACTTTAGCCCCTATCCTTGTATGCCCTGACTTTTCAAAGGATTTTACCATCCAGTGTGATGCTAGTGGACGGGGTATTGGTGCAGTCTTGTTGCAAGAACACGGGGTAATAGCATTTGAGAGCCGAAAATTGGATGATAAAGAGAGAGAGTTGCATGTCTATGATCAGGAGATGTTGGCAATCATTCATGCTATTAAAAAGTGGCACCACTACTTGTATGGCAGTAAATTTAAGGTGAAAAGTGACCACCGTGTGCTCAAATACTTCTTGACTCAGCCCAACCTCACTCCCAAACAACGTAGATGGGTAGTTACCCTACAAAACTATGACTTTGAGATTACCCACACCCGTGGCAAGGACAATGTAGTGGTTGATGCACTCTCTCGCATGTGGGCATGCAAGGTTTCATCTATCACTGAACTCCACCATGATTGGATTGAAGAGCTGCAAGAGACCTACTTGCTTGATGCTGAATTCAGCCCTCTTTTTCAGAAATTACAGCAAGGTATTATGGATGACAACTCTCAATATCAGATCCACAACGACCTCATTTGGATCCATGGCCGTATTGTGATTCCCCATGCCTCTCCTTTTACCCAAAGGATCCTTGAAGAGATGCATTCTTCATCGATTGTTGGCCACTTAGGGGTCTTCAAAACATATGACCGCATCTCTAAAAGTTTCCATTGGAAAGGCCTATGGTGAGATGTTAAAGACTTCGTGTCTAGATGTGTGCCTTGTCAATAAAATAAAGATAACACTCTTAAGCCGGATGGATTGTTGCAGCCCTTACCTATCCCCGAAGGAAAGTGGACCCACATTACCATGGATTTCATCACTGGTTTACCTACAACCAAGAAGGGTTGGGATAGCATCTATGTGGTAGTTGACCAACTCACTAAAGCAGCCCATTTCATCCCTACAAAATCTCAGTTTACAGCATCTCAAGTTGCCACTCAGTTTATGGAGCATGTATTTAAGTTGCATGGTTTACCCCACGTCATAGTACGTGATCGGGACACCAAATTTATGAGTCAGTTTTGGCAGAAAATTTTCAGCTCCATGGGGACCAAATTGGCTCCATCTACAGCCTATCATCCTCAAACGGATGGGCAGATCGAGCGAGTCAACAAGTGGCTTGAAACTTATTTGCGACATTTTTGTCATGATGTGCAGAATTCTTGGGATGTATGGCTGCACATGACTGAATTTTCTTACAACAATCCCACTCATTCGAGCATTGGAGTCTCCCCCTTCGAAGCATTGTATGGTTATCAGGTTCCCCTTTCCACCGTGATCTTCAATGAACAGCTCAACCCCCTTGGAAAAGAAGAGTTGGACCGCATGCAAGCTTTACTTCAACAATGCAAGGCAAACCTCAAAAGGGCTGAAGAACACATGAAGCTTCATGCTGATGCAAAAAGAAGACCCCTTGACTTTCAAGAGGGTGAATTGGTACTCCTCAAGGTCCCCAAGTCTCATTATGCTACACTAAATGACGATTCTTGCAACAAGTTGGCACACCATTACTATGGGCCCTACACAATCATTAAGAAGGTCGAGAAATTGGCTTACCATCTCCAACTCCATCCCACTAGTAAGATCCATAATGTCTTCCATGTGAGCCAATTGAAACCTTTCATTGGCACTCCCAAAGATCATGTAGAGGAGCTACCCCCCATAGATGAGGAGGGCCTTATCCAGTATATTCTTGAAGCGGTCATTGGGCAGCGTGAAAAGCAACTCCGCACCTATTCCATCCATGAATACCTGATCAATTGGCAAGGCCTACCAATAGAGGAAGCTTCTTGGCACCCATCATCTATCTTGGATGAATTTCCACACCTCAAGGAGGCCGTATTGGTTGGAACTTAACCATGACACCTGTTTCGGGCTGTAGTCTGCATCTGGACAGCCAACTTTTTTGCACCAGTTTTGGTCCTAATCCATTTTAAGCCCCATTTCCCATACATGGGCTGAATGTACACATCAAGGGCTTTGCGCCAGCACCTCATTTGCCTGATTGGAGTTTCCTAGAGGAAGTTATGGCTGTTCTCCAACCATACTATCTTGAACAACACACTAGTAACTCCTGGACAGCCCTCTATTTTGCAACAATTTTGGTCCTGACCTATTTGCAGCCCCCCTCACCCACATGGGCTGAAAGTACATCTTGTGGGCTCTGTAATGACACCTCACTTGTCCCATTCAGAGTTCATTACACAAAGTTATGGCTGATTTCCTACAGCACACCCTTACGGGATAGGACAACATCCCTTGTTTTTGAGGACAAAAACTTTATGAGATGGGATGGATCATGGGAACTTGGCATGGGAACATACGAGTCACACTGACAGTATATAAGGTGTAAGAGGGTATTTTGAGGTATCATAGAATTATCAAGAATCTCTCTTCTCACCTTCACAAGCTTTCATGGCTTCTTCTTCTTCTTCTTCTTCTTTCTCCCTTTCCTCTCTTTCTCTCTCTTCTCCCTATCTTTCTCTCTCTTCTTCTTCTCTTGCATTCCTTCTCTCTTTTCTCTCCCTTAGTTAGGTCTGTTAGGTCTCTTTCATTAGACTAGTAATCGTTCGGCAAAGGCATTGAACAAAAGGCATGTCTTAACGATCCTTAGTTGTTCAGCCCATCAAATCCTCCATATGTGACCTATTCCTTGGCCAAAAATCCCTCATGTACCACAAGTTTTCTTCAAAAAAGTGTGATTATTTTATTAATTCATTTTATATGTTGACTATGACCTTACACTAAAAGCTCTTTTGAAACCTAGGCTTTGATACCACATGTGAGGCACCTCCTCCAACAGACCCGGAGGAGTCCTCTTAGTAGTCGACCGAAATTCATATCCATGCACATCACCATCCAGTCTCCCCATGGACAACCTAGGACTTAGTCGAACATGGGAATCTCTGTTCTACTTCACAGGGGAAACATGGACAAGTCACCCCTAATAGCAATCTAACGCCCACCTAAGAAATACCACTTTGTAATCAATCAAAGGTAGGAGTGAGGTTAACACCACACTTGGTTCAAAGAGAGTGAGAGACAAGGGAGAGTTTACCTCGATCCTCCTATCCATAAAGTAAAATCTCAGCTTCGTCGGCCCCCTAAAATGGTGTTAAACTTGGTAACTAATCCTACCAATATTGGGAGGGTGACGATTTAATAAGCTCTATCTAGTGTTGGAAAGTTACTTGACTTATCGAGTCCACCCATCCATATGCATTCAATCGTCAGGATTGAAGCCTCCCACTTTCCTCAATGGGGCTTGCTTAGTTTTCTAATTAACAAAGCGTACTACGACACTGTTTGGACATATAAAATTGGCTTCCATTTAATATTCCATTAAATTGGGTTTGTTAAACTCAATCTTTAGCACATAACAAACAATTCGAAAATCTGATACTTTATTTCATAGTAACATCTAGAACCATCACTCTGCAGAGTGGCACAAAACAGTCTTTCCAAAGAAAGTACAACGTCCAACCTAGGATAGGGCCTTCCAATCCCTTGAGATTGGGCTGTATGTTATCGCACTCCATCCGCGATCAACATGGAATCTACTAGCTCAGAGCCCCTCTAAGCTTCCCTGAGCCTCAAGAGCTGTCCTAAATAATAGGGGCACTTATCCCTCGGCCCTTTGTCCTCTCAGGTGCTTGAGTGATCAAAAAACAAAAACACCTACCTCCCTTGGACCCCACCTACCACAGGTGAGTTTTTCCACACAAAGCACTATCTCCCTCAGGAGCATAGGACCCCCACCCGCAGGTAAGTTTTTCCACACTCTGTAGAGTGTTAGGGAGCATTGGGTTGGGGAACCCAATGTTTCGAACCACCACAATCCACAACTCATCCAAGGGTGTGCAAGCTCGGAATCATAAGAGACATAATTCATCATTCACAAATCCAAAAGCAGTCATAACCATATAAAATTTTTAACACACTTGTCAATGTATGCAATGCATAGAATCTATCCCCTTCATCAATTTTCGTGTTCCTTTCTAAAGAGAATTTGATAATACTAACATGCTTTGCAAGTTTAAGTAAGTTCTAACTAATCGTAATCCTTTTCTTATGTACTAACCTAATTATCTACGTTCGGCCATCCATCGTGATTACGAAGTATGGCCGCAACCTCAATTTGTTGTGGAATATTTGGTCCTTTGGGTTGAATGGATTTGGGGTTAACTTCTGCTTGCGCTAGAGCCAACGACTACTTCCTCATGTTTGGGAGCTCTTTGAGTGTGACCTTGCTCATTATCTTGACATCGTAGACCTTGGCATCTTGGCCTTGGTATACTTGGCTATGGGCTATGAGGCCTTCATTGTCACCATTGGCTACGCATGAGAAGCTCCCACTAGCTTGTAGGAAAATCTTCTCAGGAGGTCACCCATCTCGGCAATGTCATCACCCAAGTGCACTTAACTGCCAAGTGACTATCCACTAGGCTAGTTCTTTTTGTTGCTCTATACTACAAACATTTTTGGTCATTACAACAAACACAGCCAAAAAAGCACACTTAAATACTACAAATACACTTAATTGCTTACTATAAATTGCAAAAAATGAGAAAAAAAATACCACCAAAACCAAGGAAAAATGGCAAGAAATGAGTATTTAATGATGCTACCCACCAAATACCATCAAATGTACATCAAATCAAGATGATTCAGCATGAAAAATACATGACAGTCTGGAGATATATGCTTGCTATAATTTATGACAACAATGTACAATGAGAGTTGATAGTAGGCAAAACCCAATATTCAAAGTCAATCAGTGACTATTAATGCAAAATTGGCATCAAGCTGGCATCAACAAGCATGCAATAGTCAAATTGACATGAGCCAAAACCCAAGCATGTCAGACAAAGTCCCTCAGTAAAGTCGATACACCCCCCAATTAACAGGGCAAAATGTACATACCACTACCAAGACCTGACACACAAGTCGGTGTCTGCTCAGTAAATACGAAGCCGAATCAGCCTAAGTACATCTATACGGACCAAGGTATATCAACCATACATCATCCACGAGGAGATCCTGGTCTCAAAGATCCAAAAGATCAATATGGATAACCCGCACTGCTCAAGGTTTGATAAGCATACAAAGATGCTCCCATTAGCACAAAAGCCATAAGTGTCAAGCAAATAAGCTCAAACAAAGCATGTAAGAGCACCAGTGATGGAGTATCCAAGATCATACATCAGTAAGATATCCAGAGCATATGAGCGGTCAAGTATCCAGGGATAGCATCCAATGTCATAAAGACAATCCCAATCAATCTCTAACGAGCCAAAGCAAGACTAAAATACGCTCCAAAATATCCAAAGTCAAGACCAAATGAATTTCCAGTAGCATTCAAGTCCAAACAATGTAACTAGCATGTGTAGGTAACATAAGCATCAAGCATGTACCAACGGGTCATACATAGACCATAGGTATAATCTTTGTCACAAAGCATGCCAATGTAGACCAATGTCAAGTAAAATCCAACCAATACGAAGCTCAAACAAGGCTTAAAATACATTCTAGAACCATCCAAAGCATTTGCCAACCTTCATTTGCATCCCAATAGTCATATGAAACACCTGAGAAGCACTCATGACCAATAGGCAAAGCATAAAGTGACTAAATAAGCTTCAGCCCTGGAGTGTACATTCGTGATTTATTGTGTAAAATTGAGTATTTCAGGCCATTAATAAGTTCCAAATGATGGCCAATCAATAGGCATACATTCCTCTAACATTTGGGGACCATTCGAGACCAACCGGGCATCAAATGTTAATGCCAACCAAGCATAAACATAAAGTGCTGATGTAACACTATTTGTGGCTACCTATGGATTGTGGAAAATAGTCCTAGACTGAGGTAAATCAGTTCACAAATCAATGCCAATGATAAGCACCAATGCTAAGCATAAAGGGGATGTTCCCAAGTGCCAGATGAAGTGTTTTCAAGTTGCCAATGAGTGCCAAGGGAGGGCTGAAGTAAAAAACTTTTTTTTTTTTTTTTTTTTTGCAGTCCCTTCCTATTGTACCCAGAAAATTGAAATAAACACTCAAAATAATGCTTCAATGCCTATGAAGGAATGTCTTGAGGGTGCCCAAATGGGCCGGGTAGGTGCACGAGAAGCCGCGGAGTGATCGGAGCTCAAAGGAGTCGGATATGACTACCAAGAGTGAGAACAAATGGTGTAAGGATTCGAATGAATGTCGAAGGAGTCACAAAGCAAGCTCGAATGCTCAAGCAACCATGCTATGATACCAGTTGAAAGGTGAGAAGGATCAAAGCTTGCACGAGAGAGCTATGGTAAGAGAGCAAGAGCAAGAGAGAGAGACTCACAATGTGGAAACTCCAATAGTCACAATGTGTGATCAGCCTTCCCTTTATTCATTGTCACTAAAAGAATAAAGAATAAGGTGACGGTGAAGGGCGCACGCCACCTACAGTGTGTAGGCATGGGTACTATCAGTGTAGTAATATACGGGCGGCTAGGCGGAGGTGCCTTTACCCCCAACATCTCTCTCTCTCTCTCTCTCTCTCTCTCTCTCTCTCTCTCTCTCTCTCTCTCTCTCAAGCAAGATGGAAGTAAGAAGCAAGAAGAGATTTCCATAAGATTGCACACCAAAGAATGAGCTTATCCTTTAATTTCTTAGCTGTTGTACACAAGGTTACACACCACAAGAATGAGTTTATCCTTTCACTTAGCTTTTATACATGGCCTCGAATTTTTGGGCACCCTCCCATCTCTTTGGTCTAAACTAGTATTCTCTAACTTTATAAATACTCTTTGATTTTGCAAATCTTTTCCAACTTTGTCGAGCCAGTTTTTTACACTCATACCTCACTAACATCATAGTGAAACTTGCAAAGTGGCTCTCCTTTCAAATAAATTTCTAACAAAAATTGTAAGTGCTTGAGACATGCTCTTGTTTGTGCTTCTTTTTTTCCTTCTAAAATTTTGTATTTCTTCTCGTCTATCTCACCTTCTTCTATTAACATTTCCCCCTTCCTAGATGTGTACTAGTACCATGGCACTCTACAATCTGGTATGTGGTTGGTATTGGTGGATCATAAAGAAGGTTGCTAGTAGAGATGCTATAGTTTTGGAATCATTGTTGGTGTGGATGGGATTAGCTTCTTGATTTGATGCTCAAGAGCTAGCTTGCAATGAAAGGAAAGAAGGAAGAGAGAAAAATGATGAGGGCTAATGATATTGTTGGGTTGGACAAGCTGATCTTCAAGTCTTAACCCTACAGGGTAGAAGGGAAATGCATTCTCAAAGTGTGTATGCCTACCTTATTGTGCCATATTACTTGTGTAAGTGAGAGTGAAACTACGAGATGTGGGCCACAAATCCTAAGCAAGATTGAAGTGTTTTTCACACTTGAGGACCTAATTGGTATAAGAGAAGATGTGATGCAAAGCTTAAGGTGGTAGGCCTATTGATGGCCTTGAGACATCTTAACCTTGATGTGCCCTGAGTCTATGAAGTGGGGAAGGGCTAAGGGACTAGGAATGGAGTTTTATTCTTTTTCCTTTCTTTTCTTTTTTTTCCCATTCATTTTTTGTGGGTATTTTATTATGGTTCCTTTCCTTTCCCTTGCATTGGCAAAGGAAGTGGCCTCAATGATCTCTTGAGGAAAATCTACTAATCATGTAAGTATATTTGCATTGCTCTTGTAGTAGCTAACGGGTGTAGTTGGGAGGTGGTTGCAACTTTTGAACTTGTTGGCACTCATATATTCTAGTAGCTCAAAGTAATGTGCTAGTAGTAATGTGCTATGAAGGAGTAGTCTCAACATGGCATATCTATCAATGCATGTGTTTATGTCCAGGAAGAGTGGATATAAGCCTTCTTATGATTGATAATAATTACATGGGGTAATTGAAGCATGGATGGGGCAAGTTGATAAGTTTCCCAAAAATTGTTTGAAAGAGGATATTAAGTCCTTTTCATGGAACTAAAGATTATATTGTGGCATGTAAGCATTAACATTAAAAATCAAAGGGAAGTCATATCTTATATGCTTTTCAAGGTTGTAATCCACCTTGTACCTTATAAGATAAGGTATGTAATTAGAATCACCTCAAAGGTGATTCTAAAGGTAAAGCGCATTATAGAATGCAATTCAAGCTTCCATGTTATCATCCAATATATTCATTACATACCTTATAAGATAAGGTATGTAATTAGAATCACCTCTTTCAAAAGCTAAAGAGCATTATAGAATGCAATTCAAGCTTCCATGTTATCATCCAATATATTCATTCACCACTCTTGTTTAGATTCATAGCCCCTTATTGTCCTTGGCACTTCAAACACCTTGTCCTACCAATAGAATACTGGTTCTTGCTTCCACAAAATCTAGGAACTTAAGTTTTATGCTTGAGCCATCTCTTTCCTAGTCATGAGGACACTTAAGTTACCTTTTTCATCATGTTAAGTGATAGGACCTTCCTAAGCCCTTGTAGAAAATTGAAAGTAAAATGCATCGATGTTTCTTGGGCTTCCTATTATTCCCATGTGGTGATCTCCCTATCCCAACTGATTGAAATGTATTTCCCTTTTTGTAGGAAGGGTACATTTGGCACTTGCTGAGGAGTGACTGTGAACTTTCTCCTATTTCTTTCCGCCTTCTCTCTTCTTCTTTGCATAGATTTGTCATCCCTTCTAAGGGAGTGAGTTCCTCTTCCTTCTAAGGTTTTTAATAGTATCCTCTATTAAAAGTCCAACTTCTCTTAACTACAACACCTAATCTTCCCTTGTCATTTTGTATTTTGGCTGGGGTATTTCTACCTCTAAGCTATATTAAAAAACCTTTCTAGTGAAGTACAACTTCCTTCTAAGGTTTTCAATAGTATCCTCCTCACATGGCTCTAACATTCAAATAATGTGTCGGTAGGACTCTCGTAAGACTTTGCTACTGCATTCGCATCACCCCCTTTATTGCCTTGGCCCTTTCATTTGCCAAACTTTCTCACAGTACCTTTTCTTGTTCTTACTGTACTTAATGCTATACCACTAAAAAGATCATCTTTGCTTGCAAGATTTAGCTTTGGGTTTGTATATGCAGCAATTGAAAAGGTACTTTCAGCAACCATGGAATGAAATTCAGCAAGTATAGATTCTTCAGCTTCATCTTCTTCCATAAGCTCTTCTTCATTATCATATCTTGCATGTGATAGCATGCAATTGGATTTGTCTTTCCTAAAATATGCTTTGATTTGGGGTTGAGAGATTTAATATATGCAATCCATCTTAGCATAGCAATGTCAGGTGTAGAGCAGTTGGCAATCATGACCAAGAGTGGATGACAATTAGTTTCTACCACTACGGAAGCACCTATAAAGTATTCACGATCACACTTTAATTTTGTTACAACTTCCCAAAATTCTCTTTTTACTTGTGCATACCTTCTTTGACTTTCATTGAGAACCTTTGCTCCAAAACGAATTGCATACATGTTACCTTCAAGGTCTTCTTGGCCAACAGCCCCCATCCTATCCCACTGGGACTTGTATCCGTAAGGACGATGGGTTGACCATTTGAATAATTAGCCCTCTTGAGAGTGGGGGCTGAAATTAACAACTTCTTTAGTTTGTGTACAGTGAGAGTATGCTCTTTTCCCCAAGAGAATCTTTGGCCTTTTCTTAATAATTGATAAAGATTTTCGGCTACATGACAAAAATGTGGTATCCATACAAGATAGAATACACATGCGCCAAGAGATATTCTCACCTCTGAAATATTTGTGCATTTTTCTTACATTTTGTTGATGGCATCTATCTTGATTGGTGAAGGTTTACGTCCATAGGGGCCACACAGATGTCTGACCACTAGGACTTCTTCCACTCCAAAAATTGACTTAGCTCCAGAAAGGATAAGATGTACCTCTTTTAGCGTTGTCAAAATCTTGTCACAATCATGAATATGGTTAACTACAAATTTCCTACATCCATCTTCGTCAAGCTCCTCATTCTTTTCATTGACTTCACATCCCTTGATAGGTATATAATCAAGAAATAGAAGAGTAAGTTGTGGAATAAAGTCCCTTAAGACTTTGTGCATGGCATTCATCATATGGGCTACGGAGTTTGTTGCACCTTTTGGTAGAGTGCACATGCGGACCAATCCAAGAGGTGTCTTCATTGTGGTAATGTCTCAGCTTTCTAATGAAAGTTGAAAGTCGTCATATCATGAATACCTGAATATAGGTCGCCCATAGAATAAATTACTCTACCTGCAAAAGCTTTATCAAACTCGTCAACAATTGGATCCGAACCAACATTTCGGATTGTGACACGATTAACACACTGTAGATCTTGGATGAATCGTAAAGGTCCATTTTTCTTGGGTACAGTAAACCATCGATTTAAGGTACTGAAGAATGTTCTAAAATCTTCATTCTGATCTTCTCATTTAGAAGTTCCAATAATTTGGGCAAATGTACCCTTGGAATGGGAATGGGCTTGAGGTTCCAAGGCACATGTGGGACTATAAAAATGACCATATGAGCCACACAGCCTATTTCACTTTGTTGAAATGCAAAAGCTTTTCCATGTTTCATTAGCATTCGCATAAAAGAGTGTTTTTCAGCCGGCAAAGTGAAAGAATTTTCACATATTTTTAGCTCTTTTATACTTTCAAATGTGAACTTGTGACCCATGTTGGAAGGATCACGAAGACTTGGCTAATTTGCTACCTTATCAGCCAACCCTTTACTTTGAAGAGGCAGTGGGACTGCCACAAGCTTGACTTTCTTATCCACTGTCTTGTATTTTGTCTCCACTTGCGCTTCAACCTTGTTGAGTAAACCAATGTCTTTCTACTCAAAAAATTCTTGAATTGTTTGATAAGAATCCAAAGTACATACTTCTATGGACTGATTTTTAGCCTGATTTTCTGTATGAGTAGTTGCATATATTTTAGCCAATGTGTCAGCAGTAATCCATAATAAAAAAATACCCGAAATATCTTCATTTTCAACCATCATGTCATAGGTTTTCAGCTCCCTTTTTACATGACATAAATATTTTCTTTCAGCTTTAGTCATGGCTGGAAGAGACTTATAACATCCCATACTATTGGCTGTACATACATACGTATTTCCTAGAGCTAACCTCCCTAAAAAATATCTACTCCTAGGTATCTACTCTTAGAATCCAAGTTACTTCATAAAGGATGTATCAGAGTGTCATGCTTAGATTGTAGTAGGGAAACCTTTTCTGAAAAAAAAAAGATGAACCTGTGAGCTATTTAAATGATGTATTTCTTCCCATTTGATTATCTTGTACATCCGTTCTAATAAAGATTGATTGATACTTTATCAATCAGAGAAATAATGGAACCCTCCTTTTCCCTTGGAACCTTTGAAATTGCAGTTTAACTTTAGCAATGGAAAAAGAGTTTTATTTGAAATTGTTTCAATAAAATAAGCAAGAAATAACTTGAGTATCAAACTCTAATATTAATGCTATATAAATTTTGTAAAGTTTAACCTAGAAATTGTTGAAAATTTCCCAGAGTCTCGCGTGCCCACAATAATTACAACGAAGCCCAAGAAAAAAGGAATCTTTTGAAGCAAGTCAGACCTCCGAAATTCGATGGGAGAGGTGAGAATGTGGAAGCCGATGCATGAATTTGGATTGAATCCATGGAAGATTATTTTACTGCTGCTGGAACTATCCCAGCCAACCAAGCCATGATAGCTAAGCTAAAATTAATGGGCGAAGCTCGACTTTGGTGGAAGCAATGGTGCCGAGATCAAGGTGTCCCTCAAAATACCATTACTTGGAATTTGCTAAAAGAAGCTATAAGAGGAAGGTATTTACCTCTAGCTTATCGCACCCAAAAGATGAATGAGTTCTATAATTTGAAGCAAATAGAATTGACCTTGGAGGCATATTACTCCAAGTTTGTTTCACTTCTTAAATACGTACCCTCCATGGATACTGCTCAACAAGTGTCTAAGTTTTGCAATATGCTAAATTCTCCTTTGAATACTCATTTGGAATTGATGCGCCCAACAGCCCTCCAAGACGCTTTGATTTGAGTTGCTCCTATTGTACGGAAAGTATAATCGAAACCTAAAAATAATAAGTTCTGGAGCTACAATAACTAGAACAAAGGAGGATTCAAAGGCCAAGAAAAAAAAACCCAAGGTTAATTTCACCAAGGTTAGAAGAAAAAGTTAAAATCCAATGCATTTGGAAATTTTGTTCCTACCCAAGGGAACAAGGATGGAGTCTTAGGTGCTTTCACTATAATGAGCCAGGACATTTCAAGAAAGATTGTCCAAAGCTTGGTGGAAATCATCTCCAAGGCCAATTTCGAGGTCAAGGCAGAGCTGCCTACCCAAGGACATGGTCAAACACTACAAGATATAGGCCTTATACTGACGTTAAAAGTGACGAAAATGTAACTAAAGAAATTTGCCTCCGTCGTTGCAAAAAGTGTCGTTATTGGCGACACCATAGAATAGTCGGTATTAGTGTCATTATCAATGTCGCTATTTGCATCGGTATATTAGGAAATATGACCCTGATACTGACGCAAATAATGATGATGATAACAACGCTTTGCGACACTAATAACGACGCATGTAGTAAATTTGCGACGCTAATAGCGATGGTAATAGGGATTTTTTTTTTTTGGTGGCAGGGCAGCAAGCTGCCCTGCCACATATAGCAATATGTGCTTTATTTGGGCCATACAAAATAGTTTATGCACTATGTATAATGCTCGTGTAAATAAAGACAAAGTGTACTTAAATCATAACACTGATACATGAAATAAATACATGAGTGTATAATGAAAGTGATTGGTACAATCATGGCAAGATATCACTACTACATAGAAAATGTCTACACAGATCACGTGACCAAAAAAGAAGGGTGTGTGAGCTCCATGGATCCAAGGGTGAGCTATAGATCATCGCCATCCGAAAGCTCGTCCTGCTGCAAAGCAACATCAAACGGACTCTGCAAAAAAAGAAACAACTACACATCAGTCCAGCATACAATAATGTATTCTAATTAAACATGGTAACTATAGACAAGAAAGATGAGTGACTTACAGGGCCACCGCATCCATACAATGGGTCGATCAATGCAGTGAAACCATGCCTCTCTACATAATCAAGTCTCAAGGCCGGTCAGATTGCGATTTGTAATGGAGTACTACAAAGGAAACAAAATACTAACTGTTAGAAACACAATTGTCAGTACAAAGGATATTGCAAAAAAATAAGCAAGCAAAACAAAAGAAAAACTTACAAAGTCCTCCAGATATGTCATGTGGCCGCCACTCCCAAGATGATGGACCACTCCAGCCTCTAGTCGTGCCCTCGTTGCCTTGCACTACTATCCCCAACATCTTGGAGAATCTATAGCCTCCTCCCTCAGTCGGTGCCAGTCGTCCGCGTCTAGCCACTCGGGATTTGTAGCCCCACTCTTGAGTGCCTTGTGTGCATCCGATCGTCTGTATGACATATATGCACGCATGCACTCCATCATCCAGCCCGTAGAAAACCTATCTACTGCGGTTGGTACTACCAGAGACTCCTCATGCAAGGATGCTACTATGTAGTCCTTGCTCCCCTCCCGTATGTTTTTCCAATGATCCAAGACGTTGTGCCAAAAAACTTGTTGACATAACTCTCTCATGCGAGCCATCACCCTCCTCCCCTCATCATTCATGATGATGGCTCATGACCTATCATCTACAAGGTAGGCATACCCCTCTAGGGTATGCCTAAGATGGGTCCTCTCCCACCTGCAACCACACTCTTGGGCATATCCAGGAGACCCTTGTACATCTGGTGTACCGATCGGGGTAGTATCTATCGGAGTAGCACCCATAGGGGTGCCACCTGCGGATGACTGAGCAAAAACCGGAGTGACTAGAGTAGATGTTCCCACAGGTGTGACAAATCCCGGAGGTGATGCAACTCCAGCAGAACGATGAGACAGAGACACCGTGTCCATGTCTCCACAGCAACCACTTGAGCCATGCTCTCTGGAACCGCTATGAGAGCGAGGAGTAGCACCTGTATCTTGAGCCAACCGCGGGCTCACTGTATCTAGATCTCAGCAACATCCCCCTGACCTTGAAGCACTCCCTCCGTCTGGCCCAAGTCTGGAGCATCGACCTCATCTGCTCAAAACTGAAGCATCTGATCGCGCCGAAGTAGATCTAATAGAGTGGCCTGAAGATGTTTTTGACAGCTCCTGGTTCGCCATGTCTCTGAATCTCGCCATCTGATCTAGAGACATGCGTATGAAGATATTCTGCAACTCCTCATGGCTCATCCCTCGACTCATCCTGATGATCTAAGTATCCACAAAGGTCACCTGCATAGACAAAAAATGATGTTAGCATAATCAATTTAAATCATACAAAGCACGGTAATATAAATCTTAAAAAAATGATCTTACTTAAAATGCATATCTTATGTACCCTTATAAGCAATTAGTCAATGAATCGAGTAAGTGGATGCTCCAAGTATGAAGTATCCTATGGTCCCATGTTAATCTCCTGACACAACTCCGCATACACTGGAAGGTCAATAGACATGTCACCATAAAAGGATGAGTCCATATTGTTCTCAAAGAATTCTTGGACTCCTGTATTTTCATCATTGTTACCTGATGCTGGATCCTCTACATGCTCCAAGCTTTTGGTGGCCTCCACTCCTTGCAATATCGACCCATCTATTTGCATATTGTCCTTATCTATGCTTGGAACATCTCTTTGATCATATACTCTCGCACTTCGGGGAGCTGAAGATATAACATACCACCATCGAGGTTGTTGGGGGTTTGGATAGAAGATTGCCTGTTCACAAACACGTACAAGAGAGATTTAACTATTGTGACATGTACCATGTTGTAATACAATTAACAAACAAATGAGTTCATGCACCTGTTCACAATGGGCCGGCAACACAAAGGTGTCACACAAATCTGTCCATTTTTTTTCGAAATCTATTTTGAGAAATCCACATACCACCATCGAGGTTGTCGGGGTTTGGATAGAAGATTGCATGCTCACAAACACGTACAAGAGAGATTTAATTATTGTGACATGTACCATGTCGTAATACAATTAACAAACAAATGAGTTCATGCACTTGTTCACAATGGGCCGGAAACACAAAGGTGTCGCACAAATCTGTCCATTTTTTTTCGAAATCTATTTTGAGAAATCCACATGGACCTTGCCGAATTGTTGCTCTAGCTACTTCAAGTACCACTTTGAACCACTGCACATTGAATAGTATCATGGAGAAGCTATGGTAATCCATCGTAACAATACTTTGCAAGTTCCCAAAATACTCCATCTTATCTATAACCATGTTTGGATCCATTGCTCGTCATCAGCTCTCTTGCTCGAACCTTGCCATGATACCATAGTCTGTGGTGGCGCGCATTTTGTCAATATGCTCCATGCGGAAATGCCATTTGCGCGACCAAGTTGCACTATATATTTTGTACTGTACATCGAAACAATCAATTAGTTGCCGCATATAAAATATAGATACGACAAACCCTAAACACATCATCACCTTTAGACTACATCCCCTCGAGAATTCTCACTCCTCGGTTGAGACCTCTGCCCCTTCGCGAGATGCTCGCTCAAAGCTCCATGCAACCATCATGTTGACATAAACCGCAGCATCTCCTCCATGCCCTCGGGATATCAAATTGGTCAATGGCGCGTACTACGTTGAAGTTCAGATCGCGCTTCCTCTCCATCTTGCCTAGCTTGCTGGTACCTAGCGAGCCACGTCTCCATAGAGGCATGGTGTAACATACAAAAGCGATTCACTTTCTCCTCCATTGCAACATCCATTATTTTTTCTACCCCATTTCCAACCGCCACATCTCCGGTCAGTCTATCATCATCCTTTAGCGACCATAGCATACTGTTCTCTGGATCCACCATTGGTAGCCATTGTGAAATATGCATTAGCATCTCAGACACCAACCAATCTTTAGCCATGCCACCTTCTGGCCGAGCTCGTTGTCGCACAAAGCCTTTCAGGGTTCTCATGAAGTGCTCCAAGAAGACCACCCATTGCATATGGACAGGCCGAGCAATCTCCACTTCATCTACAAGATGCAGAAGAAGGTGGATTTGTATTGTGAGCATGTTGGTAGACAGCTATTTCTCAAAGAGACAGACCGTCTCCACTGCTCCCTGCCTCGCGGATTCAATAGAGGACGTCTTAATCTCCTTCTATGAGATCCATTGCACTAAAGTCAACAATCTGTAAATGGCTCCGTGTATTTCTGGAGTAAGGCATCCTGCAATCGCGATCGGTAGTACAAACTGCCACAAATGAGAAAGCATTATGAACAATTACTACACTCCAAATAGCAAAATGCACAGGCCACTTACAATCCATTCGTAGTACAAACCTGACATATCTTATGCCAATCATGGGATTTTAGCCTTGATAATTGGTCGTCTTTAGAAAACGCAGACATGAGAGAATGCATCATACCCGTCCGAGTGCGGATATACTTGACTATTTGCTTCACAATGCGCTCTTCTTTAGTGGACAAAACCCAAGGAGCACGAGGTAGTTGCACGAGACCATCAGCACTCGACTGCGGCCAAAAGCACCTCCATCTTGCGTACCTCCTTCAAATCCATTCATGCCCCTATAGTGTCTCTCTTTCGTGTGATCTGATCCCATAGCAAGTTGCCCACGTTCTTGAAAATATGCATGGGATCCAACAAGTGGTTGATCTTAAGTGGGTCCAATATGGTAACTCGTAGAAAATTGAGAACCGTTGCATTCTGTTTGGATGTGACTCCGCGTGGACCATTTTCAGCTCGTACTAGCTTTGGGCATTCATATGTGTTGGAGGTCGTCCAAGAAGGCCTTCCGTGAGTTCATGACCCTCTAGCAAGAAAGTGGCATGTCCTTGATATACCATCTTCTTCATGGTTTGTGACCTTCGGGAGTCTAATTGTGGCCCGCACAATGGATATGCATGATAATTTGAGGTAACCAGACTTGTCCCAACACCTCTATCTAGTGAATACAAACTTGAACGAGCTATGATAGATATTACCAATGAGAATGGAAGCCTATTTACCTGAGCACTCTCCGAATCCCGAAAAGTCATGCATCGTCCACATGAGAATGGCTGGAATATTGGCGGACCGTCGACCATTATGCTTGCTCATATCTTACACGGTGACCCCCTCCTCCCATAAAATCTTAAGCTCATCGACTAATGGACGAAGATATACGTCTATATTTTTGACTTTGTAGCGAGCCGAGGACGAGTAAGCTAAGGATGAGATGTCCTTTCTTCGTAGTAAGCCATGGAGGGATATTGTAGTTGACAAGGACTATAGGCCACACACTGTAAGAAGTTGAGCACAAACCGAATGGGTTCATGCCGTCCATTGCAAGACCGAGCCAAAGATTTCTTGGCTCTTGGGCAAAGCATGGGAAGGTAGAGTCAATGTGGTTCCATGCGCGTGAATCCACTGATATTCGTTGAACTCCATTTATACACCTATTCTGCACATGCCACATTGTCAAGCTCGCCATGCCGGATGTACGAAACATGTGGTTCCAAGATTGTAGGTAAGTCTTGAAGGCTATCTGTCTCCTCTGGTATTGACGATATAGATTGGGTAGTACCTTCCAAGTGGTGGATTGGCTTAGGCACTCCATCCATTGCACGCCCAGGAACTCTTCTAATTGGCCGCAAAGAGTGCACTCTACCTTGGGACGAGACGCCACCTCCCTAGATAGAAAATTTGCCAACCACACCCAATCTTTTTGTATATGGTATTCAATTAGCTTGCGAGTACAATGCATGATTGATATTAACTTTTCTTACCGTTTGCTGAAAATCCAAGATCGCCTAATCAATGATCTCAGATTGAAACTCGCCGAAGTATCCTACGTGCTCTATAGACAATTGACGTTTTCATCTAATTACCAGCTTACATTGAGAGCAAGGACATGGGACACGCTGATTAAGATACGCCTCGTGATCTTGAATATCAAGACCTTCATCGTTTTCCATTGTCTACGTTACGATAAACAATTTGTTTTTGTTATCATTCACCCACCCACCCACAAATTAACGTATGTCAGAGTATTTCCCGTCTCGTGATATTGCACCGGACCTCACCGAACCTTGCCACCACTCTCTTTTTTGATTTTTATCCATTCATTATCTCCTCTCCTTCCATCTCTCTCTCTTTTTCTCTTTCTTTATTATGATGTATGTTTATTCCCTCTGTCTCGTTCCTTCTTCCTTTTTCTCTTCCTCCCCCTCTCTCATTTTCTTCAACAAAACATATATCTCTCTCTATAACAACAACAACAACAACAACAACAACAACAACAACAACAACAAAAAACAAGAAAACCATTACTACTACTACAACCACGACTACGATGACTACGACTACGACTATGACCACGACCACAACTATAACTACGACCACGATCGTGACCATGACTACCACTACAACTACGACTACGACTACCACTACTAGTACCACTACCATTATAATAAACAAGAAAAGAAGAAAAAACTACTACTACTATCACTACTACAACAACAACAACAAATAAGAAAACTAGACAGCAATAAACAAGAAAACAAAAAAAAACTATTACAACAACAACAACAACAACAACAACAAACAAAACCACTACTACTACTACAACCATGACTACGACTACGACCACGATCACGATTACGACTACGACTATGGCTACAACCACGACCACGACTATGACTACGACAATGACTACGACTACTATGACTATGGCTATGACTACGACTACGACTACGACTACGACTACCACTATAATAAACAAGAAAAGACGGAAAAAAAAACAACAACAACAACAATAACTACTACTACTACAATAACAATAAATGAGAAAAGAAGAAAAAACTACTACTACTACTACTACTACTACTACTACAAAAAACAAGAAAACTAAACAACAATAAAAAAGAAAAGAAAAAAAACTACTACTACTACAACAACAATAAACAAGAAAATAACAATCTCTCCCTCCTTCTCTCTCTCTCCCTCCCTCTCCCTCTCCCTCTCTTTCTCTCTTTCCCTATTATGTTTAATGTTTTCTCCCTCTCTCTCTCTCTCATTCTTTCTTTCCTTTTCTCTCTTCCTCTCCCTCCCTCATCCTCACCCTCTCTCTCTCTTTCCCTATTATGTTTAATGTTTTTTCTCTCTCCTCTCCCTCTCTCATTTCCTTTTCTCTCTTTCTCTCCCTCTCTCATTTCCTCTCCCTTCCTCTCCCTCTCCCTCTCTTTCTCTCTTTCCCTATTATGTTCAATATTTTTTCCCTCTCTCTCTCTCTCTCGTTCCTTCTTTCCTTTTCTCTCTTCCTCTCCCTCCCTCACCCTCTCCCTCTCTTTCTCTCTTTCCTTAATATATTTAATGTTTTTTCTCTCTTCCTCTCCCTCCCTCTCCCATTTCCTCTCCCTCTCTCATTTCCACTCCCTCCCTCTCCCACTCCCTCTCTTTCTCTCTTTCCCTATTATGTTTAATGTTTTTTCTCTCTCCTCTCCCTCTCTCGTTTCCTTTTCTCTCTTCCTCTCCCTCTCTCATTTCCTCTCCCTCCCTCTCCCTCTCCCTCTCTTTCTCTCTTTCCCTATTATGTTTAATGTTTTTTTCCTCTTCCTCTCCCTCTCTCTTTCCCTATTATGTTTAATGTTTCCCTCTCTTTCCTCTCCCTCCCTCTCCCTCTTCCTCTTCCTCTCCCTCTCTCATTTCCTCTCACCCTCACCCTCTCTTTTTATCTTTTCCTATTATGTTTAATGTTTTTTCTCTCTCCTCTCCCTATCTCATTTCCTTTTCTCTCTTCCTCTCCCTCTCTCATTTCCTCTCCCTCCCTCTCCCTCTCCCTCTCTTTCCCTCTTTCCCTATAATGTTAAATGTTTTTTCCCTCCTTCTCTCGTTCCTTCTTTCCTTTTCTCTCTTCCTCTTCCTCCCTCACCCTCACCCTCTCTTTCTCTCTTTTCCTATTATGTTTAATGTTTTTTCTCTCTTTCTCTTCCTCTCTCATTTCCTTTTCTCTTTTCCTCTCCCTCTCTCAATTCCTCTCCCTCCTTCTCCCTCTCTTTCTCTCTTTCCCTATTATGTTTAATGTTTCCCTCTCTTTCCTCTCCCTCCCTCTGCCTCTTCCTCTCCCTCTCTTTCCTCTCCCACCCTCTCCCTCTCCCTCTCCCTCTCCCTCTCCCTCTCTCATTCCCTCTCCCTCTCCCTCTCTTTCTCTCTCATTTTCTCTCCCGCTCTTAATACACATGAATTTTAACAAAAACAAGTAAAAGAGAAAGAAAAAACAAAAAAACAAAGCAAGAAGGAACAATGCACTCATCTTAAAGGCTCGAAGATGGATTCGGTGGCTCCTCTTTGCCCTCTGTACACTTCCTCCTCTTCTTCGCGAATGGCGGCGTCGGCAGTGAGAAGCTTTCTTTGTCCCTATTTCTCTATTTCTCTTCCTCTCCCTCTCGAATACAAGATGTTTGCTCGCCCTTTCTCTCTCTCTCTTTCGTGTATAAGCGTAAAATAATACGCTCGGGTTTCGGCCCACATTTTTTTCGTCTGAGCACAGTCGCTATTTGCATCACTATTTGGGTTGCTATTACTGTCGTAAATGACACCGGTATTTTGCATCGAAAAGCACCATCGCTATACCTCCATATCCTTGTAGTAAAATAGCTATGGTAAGAGGAAGAATGTCAAATATTACCCTTAAAGATATTAATAAGGAGGAAGACCCTACTATGGAAGAAGATATTGAAAAAGTAACTGTTCATGCTGCATTCTACAAGAAGGGTCCAAATCGTCAATATTCGATAATATAGATACTAGCAAGTCACTGAGGTAAATCATTTAAAGTTTTGATTAACTGTGGTAGTACACACTCATTTATTTCACCTAAGTGTGGTAAGAAGTTAGGAATAGATATAGTAAATGCATCAAAGCTACTTGTGGAATTAGCAAATGGAAAGGAAGTACTTTCTACATAGCAAACTACCAAGGTAGAGTTTAACCTAAGAAGAAAACCTTTCAAGTATGAGGTTCAGGGTAATGAACTTAGGAGCTTATGAGTGTTTACTGGGAATGGATTTTGTTTGATTCCCAATGATGCTCATATTCATTGTGGAAAAGGTCAAGTCACTATTTAGGATTTGAATGGTGAAATAGTGGCTACACAAGGTGAAAAAAAAAGCCTAAGGTTTAATTAGCAAAATCTTCTCGAATTGTGAAAGGCCTGAAGAAAGGATTACCTATTTACTTGGTTAAGCTTAAAAAGGTAAATAAAGATGGTCAGACAACAGAAGAAGAACCATCATGGTTAAAAGAATCTGCCGACATATTTCTTGAAGAGAGCTAACTGAGTTACCTTCGGAAAGAGAAGTCGATCATGAGATCAAACTTGTTTCAGGAGCCACTCTAATTGCAAAAAGACCTTACAAAATGTCTATTTCTGAAGCCATCGAACTAAAAGAGAAACTTAAACAATTGCTAGAACAAGGGTATATTCAGCCAAGTAGTTCATCATGGGGAGCCCTAGTATTATTTCAAAAGAAGAAATATGGAACTTTCCATCTCTTTGTATCAACTATTGAGGGCTAAACCAGGTAACAGTGAAGAATAAGTACCCGATCCCCAGGATAGTTGAGCTTCTTGATCGCCTATAAGGAGTAAGGATATTTTCTAAGATTGATCTTTGGTCAACATATTATCAGATTAAAATCAAGAATGAAGATATTCCTAAAACCACCTTCAACACAAGATACGGTCATTTCAAATTCATCATGATGTCATTTGGGTTGACAAATGCCCTAGCCACCTTTAACATGTTAATGTAGGACATTTTTAGACCTCATCTTGATGATTTTGTTCTTGTATTCTTTGATGATGTCCTAACTTATTCTAAGGAGAAAGAAGATCATGAGCCACATCTTTGAAATTTCCTTGAGACAATGAGAACACACAAGTTGTAAGCCAAGAAGAAGAAGTGTGCCTTCTTCAAAAGGAAGATTGAATACTTGGGAGATCCTGCCAAGGTCAAAGATGTTCAAGATTGGTCACTCCCAACCACTATCAAGGAAGTGAAAATTTTTCTAAGTCTAACAAAATGGTATAAGATATTCATCAAAAACTATGCCCAAATTGGAGCACCTCT
Source organism: Lygodium microphyllum (assembly GCF_053477565.2). Classification (NCBI taxonomy): domain Eukaryota; kingdom Viridiplantae; phylum Streptophyta; class Polypodiopsida; order Schizaeales; family Lygodiaceae; genus Lygodium; species Lygodium microphyllum. The sequence continues at coordinate 143,947,591 of NC_141137.1, forward strand.
TATAGACCTACTAAAAAAGCAAGTTGCTATTATCTAGACACCAATTGAACAATCTAGCTTTGAGCAACTAAAGCATAGTTTGATAACTACTCCTTGCATTGGGATGCATACTAATGTAGGAAGGTCATCTTGTAGCTTACTCTTCGAGAAAGTTGAAAGCCCATGAAAAGAGTTATGCTACTCATGACCTAGAGTTGTTAGCTATGATTCAGGCTCTCAAATTATGGAGACATTACTTGCTTGAAAATAAGTTTTCCTTAGTCACAGATCATAAAAGTCTTAAGTGGAATTTTACTCAACCCGATCTTAATATGAGGCAACGACCTTGGATCGAAATTTTGCAAGAGTATGAATTTGAAATTAAGTTTAGACCTGATAAAGAAAATGTAGTAGCAGATGCCCTTAGTCTTAAAGCCTTTCTTAATGCTCTTATTGATAAAGAACCATCTAGGGAAGAAACTCTTGCTACAATGGTATCAATGTTGACTAATCCTATCATCAAGTTGACTAAGGATGAAGCAAATAAGGACCCAAACTATCAACAATTGTTTTGGGAAGTTCAGAATAAGGAACAAGATCCCAAATTCAAGACTAAGTATCAAGAATTCTCTATAAATGAAGACGAAGGACTTGTTTATTTTAGAATGAGACTATGCATTCCTTCAAGTCATACTCTCAAGAGAAGAATACTTTGGGAAGCACATGACTCTCCTTTTTTAGGAAACTCGGGGTATGCAAAAACTCTTCATACTATCAGGAAAAGCTATTAGTAGCAAAGACTCAAGGGTGATGTACTCAAGTATGTCACTAAATGTCTAAATTTCCAAAGGGTAAAATCTGAGTGTGTCAAGTTACCATGAAAACTCTAGCCACTTGATATTCCCCAGAGGAAACGGGAGTTTATTAGCATGGACTTTGTAGTTGGGTTACCTTCTGTCCAAGGAGGATATAACTCAATGATGGTGATATTAGACATGTTAACAAAGGTCTCTCATCTTATTCCAACAAAAACCAATTACACATCTTCAGATATTGCAAGAATTTTTGTAAAAGAGATTTTTAGGTTACATGCATGACCTAAAAGGATCATCAGTGTCTCGGCCTTCTGCTCTTCTGTCTGCGGACAATCAGCCTGTGATACATTCACATAAGAAGGCAATGATCATGATTCTCTTTATATATCACAATTCTGAAAAATTTATTTGAATCCATTGGAACCCAACTTTGTTTCAACACTGTTTATCATCCTCACAAACTGATGGGCAGACAGAACGAGTTAACCAGGTGATTGAGGATATTGTGTATGCATATTGTAGCAAGGAACCAAAAATTTGGATTTAGTATCTACCCTTAGTGGAATTTTCTTATAATGCCTTCTATCATCAAAGTATTTAGATTACTCCATTTTAGGCAGCACTATATGGTCAAGATTGCCATATGCCACTTAATTTTTCCGATCCTACCCTAAGGGTAGAAGCTTTGAGAAAAATGTTAGAAGAAATGGATAATCAAATTAAGATTATCAAACAAGATATTTAAGCCGCCAAGGATCGACAAAAGGCATATGCTGATTTAGAAAGGCAAGAATGAATCTTCAAAGAAGGAGATATGGTCTTTATCTGTGTCCATCCAAAGAAGAGTTCCTTGTCTATAGAAGAATTTAAGAAGCTAAGTCCAAGATATTGTGGACTCTACAAGGTTCTCAAGTGCTTAAGGCCAAGCGCTTACAAGATACAACTCCCTGAGAATTTAAAAATCCACAATGTATTTCATGTTAGCTTATTGAAAGCATGCGTGGCTAACCTCAACCATATCCTGGATGATCAACAAGTCATAATACCTAACCAAGGAGTCCTTGAGCTACAACTTCACAGAGTAATTGATGTAAGAGAGAGAAAATTAAGGATTAGAACCCTTAAAGAATACATTGTCCAGTGGAAAGATTATCATGTGAAGAAGATGCTACAGGGATAGATGAGAATATTCTTTACCAACAATGATGCCAGGAGGCATATTCCACGGTGGATTCCGTGAGGTTTTACGGTGGATTCCGTAAACTTACTTAGATGTCCGGGGCTCATACACAAAGAGGATTCTTTGTGCGAGAAGTTGATGGGGACGCCTGTCCTTTTCGGGCATTTTATTAATTTAGTGTGTACATAGGTGATTCCATAGCGGGTGATTCCGCAAAATGCATATTAAATTAATAAACGTTTATGAGTTTAGAGTGCACACTCATAATAAATTAAGGTTAGGATTTATTTCTAACCAGTTGATTTATTTATGTAGCTGAAGACTGCTAGGTATTCACTTTTGTCGGTTTAATTGTGTTATTTTACTAACGATTGTGAATGCTTCAGTTGATGTGTAGAGATAGCAACAGTGGCGGAGGAAAGCATTGGAGTCTAGCGAGTATTCGACTTTTGGACTATATTTTGATAGGCGCCACGCCTATATTTTGTTATGTCTATAGAGACATCGATTATTTATTATTTTGTATGCGCTTATGCGCCTGGATATGTTATTTCTATTTGGACATTGAGATTGGGCGTGCCAGACTCTATGGGCACCGTCCATTAGCTTTATTTTCCTATTTTTGTAGAAAGCAAACTCAAAAGCTAAAAAGCTTGTCATATTTTTGTAATTGGGCTATTATTGAGCATGAAGATTGGAAATATACATTAAATACATGCTTTGTGAAGCGCTCACATAAGGCATGGGGGAGATTGAACCCAATTTGTCTCTTGCCTCTTGTCGTGCATGCTTTTACATGGTTTTTTGTGCAAAAAGGTAGAGTACTTTGTTCTTGGGGACCTTCCGGGATTCACCACGTGAGCTATCTGCGTTCGATCTGCGCACCAGTGGTATCAGAGCGGAGCAGAGATCAAGAGCTTCCAATCGCTACCAATCTCGGGCGAAGGTGGAGCTCCAGGAACAAACGGGCTCTACAGTCAATCTCATCGCGAACCGTCGATACAGGCAGACTTCTGGCGATCAAGAATCCACTGTCAGATCGCGAAGGACCAAGCTCTGCAGGCGGAGGACCACGCAAACACCTCCTTCATGAAGTCGTTGAAAACCAGAGATAAGCTCCATTGTTTTTATCATTATTTCTTCCAATTAAGCTTAAGACAAAGCTTAACAAGCTTATCAAGCTTCAAAATTCAACGTCGAGCTCAAGAAGGATCCTCCGAATTTCACGCGCGGCCAAAAAACGCCCCCCCCCCTCACGAAAAAAACGGCGGCCTGCTAGTCCACCATTAAGCTACTAAGCTTAATTACTAAGTCAAATCAAGCTAAATCACACAACTCTCTGCAAATCACACAGGTCTGACAAGTTTGCAAACTCCGGGTCTCGCACTGTCAAAGTCAAGTTCCGCAAGTCGACAGTAATCAAGTTCTGCAAGTTCTGCAAGTCGGCCTAAGTCCAGCAAGTCAACAACTCTGCAAGTCTGCTAAGTCTGCAACTCTGCAAGTCAGACTTAATCAGAACTGACTAGTGCTTAAAACTCCTAGAAGACTTGTTCGTATGCAAAAACTCTGAACTGGAAAGTTGTTCGCAGCAAGCTGTTCTACCTATCTACAAGTTCGTTGAAGTACTTTCAGCAAATGGAGACAGAAATATTGCAGAATTTCTGAAAATTGAAGAAGAAAATACCCAAAAATACATAGCCTTGTAACCCCAAATTTGAGCTACGCTCATCCCGCTAACTGATTTTGAGTGAGAAAGGTTTGTTGAGTTTTACAGGATGACTACCCCACATATGGATGATCCTATGGCTGAAGACGACCTACCCGAGCCTACCATGGAACAAAAGCTGGATCTTATCATGCTGCAATTGGAAGAAGAGCGAAGAGCTAGGCAAGCCTTGCAAGCGCAATTGACAAAGCTACAAGGAGCGTCCACTGATAAAGAAGAACCGCAAGCTGAAGATTTGATTCGCCGTACCATCGACGCCACTCTTGAAGCACAAACCATTCGCAAGGAATCCAAGATAAGTAAACGAAGTTTCAAGTTTCGCACTTTCAATGGCATAAGAGAAGGAAATACTGTTTTATCATTCATTAGCCAGTTTGATGACTATTTCCATGAGGAAACTTATCCCGAAAAAGATAAAATCAAGTGTGTTACTAATCATCTGATAGATAGAGCATCACTCTGGTGGACTGTAGTCTGCAAGAGCATAGAATGTCCTGCTACATGGGAAGATTTCAAGAAGAAGTTCATGCAAAATTTCCTTCCACCGCAATTTCATGAGAAGGCTATCAAACAATGGGATTTACTTCAACAACGAGATCGTGAGCCTATTCCACAGTATACAGAGCGTTTTTGGAATGCACTCCTACAGCTACGCATGCTTGAAGATGTACCAGAGACGACACATAAGCGGAAGTATATGTCTGGACTTCTTGGACATTACTACGCTGAAGTGAACATGTTCAAGCCTGCTACCCTTGAAGACGCCATCTCCTTAGCTCACGACACTGAAGATAAGTTACGCGGAAGAGATCGACGACCACAGCCATTCCAAGCAAACGGTAATTATGGATCTAAACAATTCAATTCCAATTTCAGAAGGTTTAATCCAGGTCGTTTCTCATCACCATCTTTCCGCAAGAATTGGCCTAAACCACCTGCATTACCATCCACTGTCAATCCAAATTCTAAGCCTCTTCCACAAGCAAATCCAAATATACCCAGACTTCCAGCCATTGCAAATAATGTGACCAAAGCCAAGCCCATCGTATGCTACAAGTGTCACCAGCCAGGGCATCTCGCAGCAAATTGTCATTCAAAGAAGCCATCAGCACATATCAACTACCTTGGAGCTATGGACGAAGACGAGCATGAGGATATGCCAGATTTCACTGAAGAAGAAGATGATCCTACTACTACTTCCGACACTCTACCAGGTATGCCTACTCCACATTCATTGTTGACTATGAAATGTATGGTGTATGGAAAAGAAAGAACTATCTTGCATGATGACGGTAGTACCCATGACTTTATTTCAGCAAAATTGGTAAAGGAATTGAAATTGCATACAGTACCTACGCACTATCGCATAAAAGCTGCATTTTTAGGCACTAGGTACAATGGCACACAAGAAGTTCAAGATTTAGAAATTCAAATTGGTCCATATATTGAAAGAAGAAATTTCTTAGTTGTTCCATTACAGTCAAGCGACATTATTCTAGGAATGCCATGGAGACACCAGCATAATCCAAATATAGATTATTCTACGCACACAATGAATATAAATTTTCAAGGAAAATCTATTACATTATTTGGTATGCATGCATCTCATATTTTTCCACTGCTTTCGCATACTCAAGCAAAACGTGCACTACGCAAGAATACTAAATCATATCTCATTTGGGTGAATGAATTGCATGCAAAGGAAAATCATCTGCACCCTAGGCATAAGGAATTTCTCGCATATTTTAAGGACTGTTTTGCAGAAGACCTACCACCAGGTTTACCACCATCACGTCCAGAAGACCATAAAATTGACCTAATACCTGGCACACAACCACCTTGCAAAGCCCCATATAGGCACAATCAAATAGAGCAAAAAGAAATCCAGAGTCAAGTTGAAGAATTACTAAATAGAGACTTAATTTGACCTAGCAGTTCTCCATTCGGTGCACCTGTGCTCTTAGTCAAGAAAAAGAATAATACTTATCGTATGTGTATTGACTACCGAGCATTAAACAAGATCACTGTAAAGAATAGGTATCCTATACCTAGAGTTGATGACCTTATGGACAAACTGCAAGGATCTTCTATATTTAGTAAAATTGACCTTAAGTCTGGATATCATCAGGTGAGGCTAGATAGATCCGACATATTTAAGACTGCATTTAGGACACAGTTTGGCCATTACGAATTTTTAGTCATGCCATTCGGATTAACTAATGCACCTGCCACTTTCAGTAGAATGATGAACCGTATTTTTCTAAAATATCAGTACTGTGTGATTGTTTTCTTTGATGATATTTTAGTATTCAGTCAAAGTGAAAAAGAGCATTATGAGCATTTATCATTAGTTTTTCAATTACTGAAAGAAAATCAATTGTTTGCAAATCCTGACAAGAGTGAATTCTTTAAGACAGAAATAGAATATCTAGGTCATATTGTATCAAAAGAAGGAATTAAAGTTGATCCTAAGAAAATTGACGCAATATTGCATTGGCCTGTTCCTAAAAATATACATGAATTATGCTCATTCCTTGGTCTTGCTAGTTTCTATAGGAAGTTTGTACGTAATTTCTCATTACTTGCTTTACCATTGACCAAACTTCTTAAGAAAGGAATTGTTTATCAATGGACTGAAAATCAGCAGAAATCCTTTGATTTACTCAAACGTGCATTAACCAATGCCCCTGTTCTACAATTACCTGACTTTAATAGACCATTCTTTCTAGTTGTGACCGATGCTAGCGGATCAGAAATAGGAGCCGTATTAATGCAAGACAACCATCCAATAGCATATTCTAGTTCTAAGCTGAAACCCTCTGAGCTCAAATATTCCACTTATGACAAGGAACTATTAGCAGTTGTACAAGCATTAAAACAATGGAAGCATTATTTAATGGGTTCAGAATTCATGATAAAGACTGACCAGCAAAGCATTAGACATCTACTTAGCCAACCCCAAATTTCTGACCGTCATATCAAATGGGCTTCATTTATTCAAAGTTTCCATCCTATCATTCAATACCAACCTGGAAAAGAAAATGTAGTTGCTGATGCATTGAGTAGAAGACCTGCAATTCATAATATTTCTATCATATCTTTTGATTCTTTGATTGCTATGAAAGACACATATCACCAGGATATTACTTTTCATTCTGATTGGCAAAAATTAGTTCAAAATAATTTAATTCCTACTGATTCATTGTCATATAATGATGGATTCATGTTCTTTGAAAAGAGACTGTGTGTTACTATTCCATTCCGATCTTTTGTTTTGAATGAAATTCATTGTCCCCCATATCAAGGTCATAGAGGTATCATTTCTACATTACGCATGTTAACTGAAGATTTTTATTGGCCACATATGGATGCAGATGTATCTAATTTCGTTTCTGAATGTTTGATTTGTCAAAGAATAAAGAGACATCATGGTAAACAGTATGGATTATTAATGCCTTTATCTATTCCATCTAAACCTTGGGAACATATATCTATGGATTTCATTACTGGTTTACCAAATACTAAATCTAACCATGACATGATTTGGACAATTGTAGATAGATTTAGTAAGCAAGCATATTTCATTGCATGTAAGAAAACTTTAACAGCATCACAAGCAGCACAGTTATTTTTGAAAACTGTTTTTACTAACCATGGATTGCCAAAAGTGATTATTTCAGATAGAGATTCTAGATTTTGTAATAATTTTTGGATCACACTGTTTGCAAATCTAGGCACAAAGATTGATTTCTCATCTGCATTTCATCCAGAAACAAATGGACAAACAGAAGCCACAAATAGCACCATTCTAGATCTTTTACGTGCATACACTATCTCTAAACCTCAGACATGGGATACTCATTTGCATTTATTACCATTTGCTTACAATAATACACCGCACACATCTACAAAGAAAGCACCTTTTGAAGTTATTTATGGATATAGATTATCTACACCTGTTGCATCTTTGTCTAATAGAATACAGACTGCTGATGATCTTGCTGTTATGCATAACACTATTTTTGATGAAGTAAAGGATATGATTGCTAAAGCCCAACAATCATATACCAAACAAGCCAACAAGAAAAGACAAGCTATGAATTTCAAAGTTGATGATTATGTTTGGCTTAGAATAGAAAAGCGTAGACTGCAAAGTGTAGATAGACATCCAGTTGTCAAATTAGCTCCTAGATTCTACGGACCATTTAGAATCATTCATAAGATTAATGACAATGCATTCAAGTTAGAACTGCCATCTCCTTGGAAAATTCATAATACATTTCATATTAGTTTATTGAGACCATTTAGAGGCCAATTACCTATCCACCCTGTCTATGAAAACCCACCTTTACTAGAAGAAGAAACTGAAATACTTGAACCAGAAGCCATCATAGACACTGACTACATGACCACTAGAACTGGCCGAAGGTACTCTAGATATCTAGTAAAATTTAAGAACCATCCTGTAGAGGAAGCACAATGGATGCACGCTAGAGACTTAAATGCTTTCCCCACTCTGTTAGCTCCACATTGAGCTAATAGCAATTGAGGTCAATTGCTATCCCACCCCGGGGGTATGATGCCAGGAGGCATATTCCACGGTGGATTCCGTGAGGTTTTACGGTGGATTCCGTAAACTTACTTAGATGTCCGGGGCTCATACACAAAGAGGATTCTTTGTGCGAGAAGTTGATGGGGACGCCTGTCCTTTTCGGGCATTTTATTAATTTAGTGTGTACATGGGTGATTCCATAGCGGGTGATTCCGCAAAATGCATATTAAATTAATAAACGTTTATGAGTTTAGAGTGCACACTCGTAATAAATTAAGGTTAGGATTTATTTCTAACCAGTTGATTTATTTATGTAGCTGAAGACTGCTAGGTATTCACTTTTGTCAGTTTAATTGTGTTATTTTACTAACGATTGTGAATGCTTCAGTTGATGTGTAGAGATAGCAGCAGTGGCGGAGGAAAGCATTGGAGTCTAGCGAGTATTCGACTTTTGGACTATATTTTGATAGACGCCACGCCTATATTTTTTTATGTCTATAGAGACATCGATTATTTATTATTTTGTATGCGCTTATGCGCCTGGATATGTTATTTCTATTTGGACATTGAGATTGGGCGTGCCAGACTCTATGGGCACCGTCCATTAGCTTTATTTTCCTATTTTTGTAGAAAGCAAACTCAAAAGCTAAAAAGCTTGTCATATTTTTGTAATTGGGCTATTATTGAGCATGAAGATTGGAAATATACATTAAATACATGCTTTGTGAAGCGCTCACACAAGGCATGGGGGAGATTGAACCCAATTTGTCTCTTGCCTCTTGTCGTGCATGCTTTTACATGGTTTTTTGTGCAAAAAGGTAGAGTACTTTGTTCTTGGAGACCTTCTGGGATTCACCACGTGAGTTATCTGCGTCCGATCTGCGCACCAAACAATACCTACGGTTTCTCTCAAGATGAGGACATCGTGATTCCTCTAAGGGGAGGAGGATATAATATTCCCATGCAAATATAAGTTAGTAAGTTAATAAGTTAGTAGTAAAGTTAGTTGGTCTATTAGTTAGTAAAGTTAGTTAATTTATGAGTTAGTATTAGTTAGCATATACATTAGGTAAGGCTAATAATTAGTAAGTTATATAGCTTATATATATTATAGTAAGTTACTAACGTTAAAAATATTAACGTTAAAAAAAGAAAAGGGGCGTTGGATTGACGGCCACCATAAAGAGAGCCCCCTAATCATTGTCATCGTCATCATCATCATCATCATCATCAGCATTATCATCTTCATCATCATCTTCTTTATCATTTTTATCATCATCTTTGTCACCATCACCAAAATCGACGTTGATAGCATCACAACCTCCCCCCCCCCCCCCCCCCATACCCCCCCCTCTTTTCAGAAAATTAAAGAGAAAATAAAATAGTAAAAAAGAGGGAAGCTCCCACTCTGAGTAAAGGAGCTTCTTTTAACATAAAAAAGAGGAGAAAGAGAGAGGAAGGGAGAGGCAACATGCACTCGCTTCTGCCTATATAAAGGCATGCCCTCTACTCAGTTGCGAAGGCAAAAAGAGACCCCAAGAGGCTACAAGAGAGAGTTAGAGAGAGAGAGAGAGAGGGATTTACCTTGAGAGGTTGCAAGAGAGAGAGAGAGAGAGAGAGAGAGAGAGAGAGAGAGAGAGAGAGAGAGAGAGAGAGAGAGAGAGAGAGAGAGAGAGAGAGAGAGAGAGAGAGAGAGAGAGAGAGAGAGAGAGAGAGAGAGAGAGAGAGAGAGAGAGAGAGAGAGAGAGAGAGAGAGAGAGAGAGAGATACCCTGAGAGGCTGCAAGAGAGGGAATAAGAGAGAGGGTTAGAAAGGGAAAGAATTAACTCAATCAACCCCCCTGTCTTGGTCTTCAACTAGGAAATCTTCTCTCACGCTCTCCCATTCCGAATTCATTCCTCCTTCTCTATCTCTCGAACCTGCTCGTGAACGATGGATCCGAAGCAACGAGGCGCAAAGACCATGAGATCCATCGCAACCAGTCAAAGAACGAGTATTAGCAGAGATACAGGAGTACCCAAGGTTGCCGGAGTTACCACTACTAGTGGAACATCGGGTGTGGCGAACGCAAGTGCAAGCAAAGATGAAGTTCCCAATGTCATCGTAGGCTATTATTTTCATATAATCACCACATAAAATAATAAGGTTTTTGCCGAAATTTTTCAGAAAATGTTAGCTTCTACATTAATGGTACAAGAACTACATGTTAAATTGCATGGACAACATCCATATAAAAATTAAGTACATAAAATATTAGTTTTCATATTTACACTTACACGAAATGATAGCTTTCATCTAGAGAGCGTAATTAATACATGCATAAACTGTTGATTGCTATCTATGATTTGTAGCTAGATTAATCATGATTATAATCCATAAAATTATGATGGAAATAATTGTAGGTGGATGTTGCACGAAATAAGTAAACGATTATATGCGCATGTAAGATTAGTTAAATAAAATAACTCAATATATCTACTATCAAACACGATAAGGTTAAGTATTGATTAATGCTTGCAAAGTTCTATTTAAAAGGCCTGTAAATCATCTCGTCGCCATATTTTTACTAGGAAATGTGCTATATTTGGGACAGATCAATGTTAAGAAGATATTGGACGGAATCTAAAAATGTGAAGAACAACTTAGACCCTCCCAATCTATCGTATTACTTACAAGCTCCAGAAAATTGAAATAGAATGATATCACATATTCTTCATAAATTGTTTTTGCAATGGTATCACTTATGTTGGGTAAGTTAGCCTAAACGGGAAATTCATGTCTTGTTGTAAGAATTGTACTCGTCACTTTTTTAATGGGGAGGAGGATACTCATTAGATTGTAAGGCTACCTTAGGTTAAGGATCTACCTTGGCCATGTGAAGCTGTGAGTTGCATGACAGTTATCGCATCATTATATGAAAGGAGTGTTTGTTTTGCTAGAATCTAGATCTCTGATTAAAAACATTGACAAATAGGATAAAAGAAAAGATCGCACTAAGCTACCCCCAAGCTAGCTGCGAGACCCTACTCCAAGGGGATCATGGTTATCGCTTCAAGAGGCTTAGACCGGCTTTGTAGCGGAAAGGTCTGTTCGTAGGGATAGTCTTGAATAGTAGGAAATTTTGCATTACTCCTATAAACTAACGAGCCCCTTCGTGACCCAAGATGGGATCCTGGAACCCTAATACTAGTTATAAGGGAGGAATCTTGGTGGGTAGAATATCCTTGTGGAATTTTGTATATCTTCCATAGGATTATAAATATGGAAATTGAAATAAACTTCCAATATAATAAAGAAAATTTTTTAACTCAAGGTTTTTTTTGAATTATATGCATGTTCCTGAGATAAATTACGTGAAGGAACTTGTGATTTAATAAACTAATTAAAGAAGTTGGCTATGTATATTTCAATAAATGTGTTGTCAGTAATTAAAAAACTAAATATGATACCATCATCAAAGAAAAGTGGGTGGGCCTGACCCTCCACGGGTCCGTCCAACATGGTAGGGTAGTCTCGGTTAGCTCAGAGATTTTCTAAATTGGTGATAGAAATAGAAAGACGATAAATTGACCAACTAGTTGCTAGGTGTAGAACTAACTTGCATTGTTTTAGGGGACATTGGAATGGGATTTTTCCTTATGGGTAGGAGGGTTGACGTACTGCACTCTGCTTTGTCTCCCATTCTCTTTGAACCAAGTGCACTAGTAAGTCTGCTTCATTTTGAGTAATCTTGTAGGAAGTGGGAACTCGAAATTACTGATGCTAGCTGGCTGTTAGGAGACGCGTATGATTTTAGGAACCCAAAAATTCAGTTTGATCCTAGTGGATTTGGCAGGAACTCTTCCATTGCGATGTAGAATCAGTAGGGTCTAAGTGAAAAACCCCGTGATACTCCAAGGGAGCGTCAGGTAGCGTCGTTTGGAAAACCTACTGATGGACTACAAAAAGGTGCACATTGGAATGAGCTTGGTGGACACCTCACAAATTTTTCCTATTTAGTTTGGTTTAGACACAATCATCAAAAGCATCCTTTATTTATGTACACATTTTTAGGCTATGGTTCCATGCTAGTCTAAGATTATAAAAGCCAATTGCTCGTAAAAATCAATATTATACTGAAATGCAGCACATACATTAGGAGTTGTGGTAGCTTTACTAGTTAGCAAGGATAAATATTGTGCAACATCAAGTAGTATCATTCTTTATCATTGCTTTCTAAGAATTTTTGTCAAGTAGGAGATATTCTAGGATGGATCCAACTGAATCATACCTCCAATAGTTGCAAATAAGTGAGAAGAATTCAAGGCTATGTATGTCATATCGCTTTGAGACCATTAGATGGCCCATTGCTCTCTAGGATTGAGCTCCAAGTTTGACCATTGAAGCATGATTATGAAACCAATATTTCTTGAATTGGCTTCATCCCTCAACTTTTTGTTTCAACTCTTCAACATGGGCAAGTTGCATTGATAGATGCTTCACTAAATGTGAAAGTTAAGTTCCATTCTGACTTCCTCATTTGACATATGTTGCATGAGATCATCTAAAATCTTGCCATAGTATTCATTGAGATATTTTTTCTCCTCCCAAATTAGTACTAGATCATGCTAAGTATTCCTTATACTCTTGTGGCAATGTGTCCATATCGATACGGAGGTAAAAACATGTGAAAAACTTTAGCCTACCATCCAATTCACTAAGACACTCACAACATTTCTATTTTCCATGTAAGCTTGCTCCATTGCCATCCCCTTTAGGGTTTTGATCAATGCTTTCGGCTTTAACATGACTAGTAGTTTAAATTGAAATGATAAAGATGGGTCAAGTGCAAGTTTTCTTGTGCTTTCAAGATTCTCGTACTTTTATTGAGGCTTTTTGGCTATTGTGTCATGTTTCTTGTTGGGTATGATAGGTTTCGTCACAACTAAAAGTTGTGATTGTCTCAAAGCCACTCTTAATTGAGCATCATGAGCTTCATAATTGGTGGGATGAATTTGGTTAGTAATAATAGTTGAGGACAATTGTTGCTTAAAATTCTTAGAACCCTTGGTCCACTTCTCTCAACTAGGTTAATAGTTGAGGTGCTTGGTTGTTTGTCATTTCTCTCTCTTTCATTTGTCTCCTTTTGTGGAATTTTGCTTAGTCATGTTGAGCCACATAATTAGGTTGTTTTGATAATATAAGTACACCTTGTTTTGGAGAATCCAACTTTCTAGCTCTTCTATTTAGCAAGTAGGCCATTGGTGTTGATAGGCTTCTCTTGCTTAGGTGTGCACTCAAGGATTTTAACTTGGTCCATTGTGGGTTGCTTGTCCTTAGTGATTTTAGTCAACATTACCTCCCTCGCGTGAAAATTACACACCACAACAAATGGAATTTGAGTAAGGAGTAGATAATACATAGCTAATATGAGAATAACATAAGCTTCTTTAATTCTAAACAAACTAATACAAAGATGGCTCTATCCACCTATGTGCTTCCACTCTGAAGATTAGATAGTGATTTAGAAAGATGATAGGTGAAAAGCTTAAGGCAAGCTCAAAGAACTCTAATTGGGGGTGAAAGATAGATTGATATAACTTTGGAGAGGTCTTTCTTTTACAGCCCAGAAAGGTAGTCCGATCAGCCTATCTGACCATGTTATGAACCTTTACAATCCAACCAAGGGGGTATTGCTCCCAAATCCCTATCAAGGGGATCGCTCCCCTAAGACCCCCCAACTAGAGGCCACATCTATGGCCCCTGAATCCCAAAATAGGGATCTTTGATAAATCCATACCCTAAAATTCAATGTAATGTGCCTTGAGTTACTACCAACTTCACTATATCCAATCCAAAGGCTAGATCCAAAAGGTTATCTTTTTTCCATCAGCCACATAGATTGCATCTAGCATACGAGTCAAGATCCAACCAATGTCTATGCTCACACATGGCTTATCCTTATAGCGGGGGCTTTAAAACTTAGAGCACCATGGGTCTTTGGTGGCATCCTACAAAGGTGGGGTATTAAGCATATCTAACATCCCCACCTTCATGCCCACCACCCACAGGTCAACTACATGCTTGGACAATGCTAAGTCTCTAAAGATGAACTTGAAGCGGATCCTTCGTAAGAGCTTTGGTAAAGATGTTTGCTTTATTCTCTTCCATTGTATAGTAGACAATTCTTACTATCCCATCTTTGGATCAAATTGTATACATAGTGAAACTAGATTTTAGTGTGTTTAGTGCATGCATATGAAAGGACATGATGATGCAACTTTGATTGTCATATCTTAGCACTGTTGGATCTTTATCTTGGACTTTCATATGCCATAGAATCCTGCTTAACCATACTACTTTACATGCAAAAAAACAAGATTCCTTGTACTCTACTTTATTAGAAGACAATGCCACTGTTGGTTGATTCTTATTAATCTAAGAGAAGATTCCTAAATCCAAAGAGAAATATTACTTAGAAACTGATTACTTGGGATCACTGTCACATACCTAGTTTGAGTCATAGATTCCCACAATAGAATTTCCAAAACTGTATGTGGTATGATAGTCAAGAGTTTCCTTCAAGTATTTAAGCACCTCTATCCTATTACTTTCTTGTGGTTTGTTTAAACCGACTCAAAACATGAATAGCAAAATTGATATCTAGTCTAGTATTGCATAAATATATAAGATTGGTGACCAACCTCCTATATCTCCCAATGTATACTAGTGCTAATATATCCTCAATGGATAACTGGTGACCAACCTCCTATATCTACCAATGTATACTAGTGCTAACGTATCCTCAATGGATAACTTCTCATTAACCTCCATAAGTGTAGCTATCTCCTTATACTCAAGCATGCCAAATGATTTTAAGATCTCCCGTGTATACTTTTTGAGATATGAATATTTTACTAGGCTCTTGCTAGGCTTCAATCCCTAAACAATAGATTGATGATGTTGAGCCCACTGGAAATTATTGCAAAAGTGGTTGACTTGGATTTTATGCTTCAATGCACTTATGCATTGAATCTGCTACAAATGTTACAAATGATCTAGTCACTTTTGACATTGAATCTAGCATTGATTGGGACTACCAATAGATGATGCTAATTCTACTACATGAATTGGTATCTGATCTACCTGTGATTCCCCATGCAGTGGAGCTATCTCTTACCCTGTTTAGCAAATGGCCAACTAGTGTGCAAACATTGTATTATTGCTTGTGGAGCCATATTTGATTGATGCCAAATGCGGAGTAGGAGCCAAGAGATTCTGGCAATGTTGATGTGTTAGTAGTAGCAGCTGATTGATGATTACCCATGTGACAACAAGTACTCTTTTTTATTAGTGCCACATTTGTCTTTGATGAGCTCACATGCTGTTGCATGTGGATTGATGGCTTGCAAAAACTAGATGATTGTAACATGCTAATTTATTGTACATAGATGACATTTGTTGTTGCCATTTTGATTGTCAAATAGTACTAATGATGTTGCTAAGTATAGATAAATGCTAGAGACCTTGTAATAATGCCCTAAAAAAATTGTGTTGGATGCTGTTTTGATGCTGAGATTGCTATTGAGTCTATGACGAGCATTGAGATACTATGGATGCTTCTGGGAATTCACTCATGCTAATGACATGGACTGATGTCACATGCTAGAGCTAAAGCTTGAAGTAAAAGCTTGTGATTCTTGCTGAGTTGGCCTACTGATGATGTTAGAGAGGAGCTTGCTCTACTATTGATGCAGATGTTGCACTAGATCAAGTTGATCCAAACATTCACACAATGTCAAAAATGGTGCCAATTTAATAGTTGTTTATGGTAGGATTTGTGAGCTTGTTGAGTTAACTACTTGCACCTTATGTTGATGTGGGAAGGAATGTAGGAGAGGAGAAGATAATGATAGAGATAATTATGGTTTCCCCTTCTTTAAGAAGGTAGGTAAGATGGAGTGGAAGTAAGCCAAAATTAGAAAAGATATCCATTAGGAAAAAAATGAACTCACAAATGGGCCCTTAAAAATAATATAGTTTAAGATGTGGGCCTTTTGGATTGTCCAATAGGAAGGCTAGATGTTGACATCCATGGAGGGTGAATCTTCTCTCTCCAAATCTTGGGTTTTCTATTAAAAAAAGGGGTAGTGGGGGATTAAAAAAAGAGAGAAGGAATAGTACACAAAATTTGAGTTTCTCTCACCTTGTATTTCCCCCCTTTTTTTGGAGAATTTTCAATTTCGGTTTTTTTCCCTCTCACGAAATCAGTTTGACCCAAAAGTTGAGCAACAGACCACTTTCCCTCTCTTCTCTATACTCGTGAATTTTTGTCTCCATTGAAGCTCCTTACTAAGAGTAATTAGGTTTTGAGCATTTTGCTTACCTCTACACTTTCTTCTCCATGCAACTCTACATTTTGAGCAAAACATAGGTCCCCATCTCTCTTTGCATTTTCTCTTGTTTGCTATTTTTTCAATAGAGTTTGGCGTTGTTTCTAACTATTATTGTTTTTTTATTGCAGAGGTTGTTTGGGGTAGGAGACAGAGGTGCTCATATATATATATATCTGTCTCCTTTCTTTCCCCCCTCTCTCTATGTGTTGTTTCTCTTTTATGTTGTGTTTTCAACAGAATTTGATGTTGGTTCTAATTGTTGTTTTCTTACAGAGTTTATTTAAAGCAAGAGGCAAAGGTGTTAATCTCTCTCTCTATTTGATTTTTTTTTACTGATATCTTTTCAATACAACATAATGTTAGTTCTAACCCTTGTTGTTGTTTTATTGCAGAGATCGTCTTGGGTGACATTGCATAAGTGCTCATCTCTCTCTCTCTCTCTCTCTCTCTCTCTCTCTCTTTTTCTCTCTCTGTGTTTCCTCTTTTCTACAGTTTTTTCAGTATACCTTTATGTAAATACTAACTCTTGCTATTGTCTTTTGCAGAGATCAATTTGGGCATGATTGGATGGGTGGTCATTTATTTCTCTCTCTCTCGCATACTCACACACTCTCTCTTTCTTGCTCTCTGCATTATCCATTTTCTACTATCTTTACAATAGGGTTTGATGCTAGTTCTAACTTAAGGATCAATTGTTGTTGCAGCACTTAACACAAGGTAGAGCAAAGATTCTATAACTCAATTTACAGGTAAATTTGTCATATTTTGTGGTGCCAAAATTTATTCATTTAATTAATGACTTTTATATTTGATGGGATTGATGTTTTCTTATGTCCATAATTTGCAATGGGTTTTGATTAGCAATGATTCAATCTTATCTTCAACAGATCAGCTTATAGGTAAATTGGCCCTGTTTTGTATTGCTTCTATTCATGCAGTTATCTAGATATTTTTTGCTAAAAGGGATTCATGCAAGTATTTTTGTTAAAAGGGATTCATGTAGGTGTTTTTTTATACATGCAGGTATTGTACAAGATTTAGGTGAAGCATATAATTCTCGATTGACTATTTTGATTTGGTGAGTGATTCCTTTGTGCTGGATGATATGGATCTACTGGAAGTCGATGGTTCAAAAATCCTCAGCTTTATTGGTCCTATGTGTCCATTTGGATCTCCATGCCAATTGGCAATAATCCATGAAACTCTTGTATCATATCATCCATATAACACACAATGTGTTGAGTCTTAGAATATCTTAGGTGTCAATCCAATGTGCCTATTAAGATTTGCATGCCATGTGGCTGCTATCCTTGTAACAACTACTCTATAATACCCACATTTCATACAATGTATTGAGTCAAATCAAACTCCTCTTCATTATAATAAAATTTATTTTGGTGAAATTCTCTGAGTATTATTGTGCTATTCTTTTCATTATATTTCATGTAAATGTATGATTAAAGTGATGCCTTAAAATTGAATCTATACTTTGTGTTGATGTATATATCCACATGCATTTCGATATCGATGTTTATGTTTGTTTACAAAAGTGTAAACATCTCTTAATGCCATGTTGATTTGTATGGCATATTGGTGATTACTAGACAGACTTAAAATGCTTATTATTTAGGGGTTAATATATACTTCTTTATATCTAATGCGTAGATTATAATGCCTGAGAGAAGAACAAACATTCTCTCGATAGAAGTACGTAACAGAAAAGATGAAGAAGGGAATTGGATCACTGATACATATTATTTCTCGTCTTGGGTACATATGCGTCCAAGTATGAAGGGAGCTTTCAATGTGAAAGCATTTGCAATTGCAGATGTATCAAAGCACTGGAAGGGTATAATTTTAGCTCTCAGACAAAGGAATGTTGATTCTCACCTTGTAACAGAGGCATTTGTACAACATGTATTCATGCAAAAACAAATACGTATTGCGCCCACTATGCCCTTTCAACGAAAGATTGCAAACAGTAAATATTTGCAATCTCTATGACTCCATGTACATATTGCCCAAGGGGAGTTGAGAATATGGAACCCTTGAGTCTATGCACATATCAAATCTCAATAGCATATAATGGCCATTGTGTAGTAGCAACATTTTGCACATGTGTAGCACAAAAATTTTAGCAGACATATTGAATTCTATGAAGCCAAGCACCGGCTCAAAGAATGTACATCTAAGCTGGTTTATACCGATTGCAAATTTTGCATACATGTTCAAGGAATGTAAGGGTTTGAGATGTACCAAAAGCACGTATGCCATAAAAAATGCATCAGAGGATTATGTAACAAGGATTCTAGGAAAAACTTGGACATAAAAACTAACTCACAGTCCTGACACAGTGGAGTGTCGAGTCACAATAAGGGACATGGCTTTCAAGCAAAATTTTTCTCTCTTAGTTGACTATTATCTTACTTTGGGATGAATTGGATAACTTTTCTTTCCAATTAGAGGTACTTTGTCACATGACAGACTTTATGCCTAGTGTTCAAGTACCATAGATGGAGGATACTCAAGGGTAAATGGTTGTGCCTTGATCAAGATATGCGTGAAAGTGTAGTTGTGAATGTTACTGCCATTTGTGAGGGCTGCAAGCCCCAAGTGTTGCAAATGGAGGATGATTGGTCCTTGAGTATAATGCACAAGGAAATTATAATGTTAATACAGAATCCACCTGTTAGCTTCTATTTTAAACTAGATGGCAGGAAAATTCGAAGCCGAGCTAAGGATACTATTACCAGTAGAAAATGTGTGGCTCCACATATTTTAGAAATTGTAGTCTCTCTAAAAATCCCAACACCACAAGTTGTAATATCCAATACCTATAAATTTTTGGATTTTTTTGACCAATAGAATATTGTCACTTGTAAACTTGTAATATTTAAAAATTATGGTATTTATGTAAAATCATACACTTGTTATACACTTTCGACATCAACACATTTACATGTATGCAAACAACCCTTAATGGTTTAAAACGTAAGGTTTTTAAGGTAGAACTAGTTTAGTTCTTGTTTCATTGTTTCATTTCACACTTTCTCTCTTCATCTCTTTATATCCACCACATCCCTCCTACCTGCTACGATGGATGCTCGTGCACACTTTGATGAGTGGATCCATGAGACTATCTTTGCTAACTAGGGTGACGAGATATTCCAGGTTTTCTCTAAGAACTTCAACCTTGAAAGCGTGCTCTCACCATTGGATCCCCCCCTTCAGGTTTTGGAAGACTTTGTGAGCACCATTGCTACCTGCATATACTCCATCGAGGGATCCGACATGACTTGGGTGCCTCTGGAACAACTCATGGTATTTCAGGCAGGGAAGAATCACCAAAAAGTGGTGAATCGATGTCTGGCCCATGTGGATCCTTCGCACAGAGTATGCACTGTTCCCATGGTAAGTGCACTAGGCACATCAACTTTGGATCTCGTGGAGTGTGATTGCGCATTGGCAATTTACCTCCTTACATTGGATACACCCCTAGAGGAGGAGAGCGATGAAGATGTAACTCCATTGGTTGTTGCTATCACATACACGAGAGAAGAACCGATTGAAGAGCTCATAAATGTTGAAGAGGAACATCGGGTGGTGGCAGAGTAAGGGTTGGCTCTCATGGTGCCATCTTCTTTAGAACAACCACAAGTCGACAAACCCAACCTTGCCTCCTTGACGCCCATTGAAGTAGATGGCATACAATACTTGCTTCTATCAGATGTGCTGCAATAGTTGGAAATGAAGGAAGAAGAGTTGTTTTCCATCCTAGTCAAGGATTTGATGGACGACCTGATCGATTATGATTACATGGATGTGCATCCAACGATGGTAGAGATTGGAAGATATGATGGCACAAGCTTAGATACTGTGAGTGCCATCATAGCAGTACAGGAGCATATTACCTCGGTTGAAGAATGTGCATCCAACAATGGTAGAGATTGGAAGATATGATGGCACAAGCTTAGATACTGTGAGTGCCATCATAGCAGTACATGAGCATATTACCTCGGTTGAAGAAGATTACCTTGTGCTAGATGCTAAATTTGAAGCACTACTGCATGATTTGTTCAGATCAAGGCCCCAGCTTTCTACCAAGGAGTTTATAGATCCCTTTGGCCAAAGAGCTGCCTTCCTCACACACGAGGAAATGAAGATACAATATGATCTGAGAAGGTGAGATTTCTAACTACCATATATTTTTATGCAATGAAACTTGACGATAGGGTGCGTCGGGTCCCCCGGAGTCCACTGGTGAAATCTTGGCAAAAAATGATGCCTGTAGCTGCCTTGTTCAAAGTCTGGCATTTGGGGTAGTTGCAAGCATCATTTTTTGCCAAGATTTCACCGATGGACTTCGGGGACCCGACGCACCCTACCATCAAGTTTCATCACTTTCTGATAACTCTAGGTTAGTTGCTAAATCTATTGTTTGATTTGACTTTGTCATTCAGGACATATATTGTATATAGATGAGTTTGCATCAAGGCAAGGAGGAGCTCAACATGCGGATCGACAGAAGGATTCATCTCTGAAGGAGTATATTGGCAACCTTGTTGCAGATTTGGTGGTCTTCCATAAGAAGTGCTCACCAGGAGGGCAAGAAATAATCATGAAAATTCAAGCTTTGACTAAGTTTGGACCTTTTCAAGTGATACTTGTGACATCTAGCTTGGAGAAGGTGGTGCTAATCAAGCAATCAAATCTTCTTTACTTGTTTGACCAAACGCGTGGTGGAGCAATGTGTGTGCTTGCTAGATTAGGTGACCTTGCTAAAGTGTCAGATCCGCTTCTCTTGGAGAAAGAGCTGAAGGGAGAACGCATCATTTTTGAAGCAAAGAAGGAACTTATATTTTCATTGAAAGCTGGCCCCTCCTCTTTGTCAAGATTGTGGGAGAGAAGGAAGAAGTCTCACTTGTAGCTTTCTTGCTTGCACAATGGGGGAATACACACACAGGTGGAAGCTGAAAAACAGTTTTTCTTCTCTTAGTTGTGTAAGACAAAAAGAACTCTAGTACATAGAAATAGAAGAACCCTATATATGGGTCTCAAACCAAACTCAACTAACTAAGGTGGCATACTAACTGAGCCACGAACTAGAGTAGATAAGGATAGCTGTCATCTAGCTATTATTCATGGGTGGTGTACCAACTGCATCTACAACTGACAAGTCGGTGACATAAATGCACAACGGTCACCCTGGCATATCACAAGTGGAGCTCGATATCTCAGCACTCCCCCTCGAGCTCAATCCCAATTCCTGCACACCAAGCAGGTCTCTGAACTTGCGCAACTTCTCTGTGCCCAATGCCTTCATAAATATGTTAGCTACCTGATCCTCTGTGCTGACATAAACTAGATCAATAAGACCCAGTAAAACCCTCTCCCACACATAGTGATAATGCACCTCAATGTGATTTGTTCTGGCATGATAGACTAGGTTATTTGCCAAGTGCATACTACTCATGTTATCACAATAAATGACAACTGGCCCATCTGTAGGCTGATGCATATCATAAAGTAGCTTATGCAACCAAGCTACCTCACATGCAGCCATTGCTGCGCCCCTGTACTCAGCCTTTGTGCTCGACAAGGCAACTGTAGGCTGTTTCTTGCTGCTCTAAGTGATTGCAGCACTCCCAAAAGAGAACACATATCCACTGGTAGATCGTCTATCAGAAATACTACCAGCCCAATTAGCATCAGTGTATCCATGCAACTGTATCTGAATCCCTGTCTCATAAAATAGTCCATACTGCAATGTGGACTTCACATACCTGAGTATGCGTCTAGTCGCATCCAAATGCAGTTTCCTTGAAGCTTACATAAACTGACTTACCAATCCAACAGCATAGCTCAAATCTGGCATGGTAATAGTCATATAAATCAAACTTCCTACTATGCGTCTGTACATAGTAGGGTCTTCGAGAAGCTCACCTGCATCTGTGCTCAACTTCACATTCTGCTCCAAAGGAACTGAAATAGGCTTACAGCCTGTCATCCCATATTTGGACAGCATGTCCAATCCATACTGCCTCTGCAAGAGCCATATCCCACTTGGTGATCTAATCACCTCAATGCCCAAGAAATAACGCAGCTCTCCCAAATACGTCATCTCAAACTTCTGCTTCAATAGCATTTTCACATGAAGGATATCTTCATCACTATCACCTGTGATAATCAAATCATCAACATAAATGACAAGCAGCATAATACCTTTCTCTGTTTTTCTCACATAAAGTGAGAAATCTACCTTGGAAATCTGAAATCCAATAGTGACAAGATACTGTCCTATCTTGTCAGACCATGCTCTAGGTGCTTGCTTCAAGCCATACAAGGCTTTCTTCAACTTGCAAACAAACTCAGGATGAACAGTATGCACATAACCTGGTGGCTGTTCCATATAGACCTCTTCTTGCAAATTACCATGCAAGAAGGCATTCTTTACATCCATCTGATGTAAAGACCATCCCTTTGATGCAGCCATAGCAATGACTACTCTTACGGTTGCCATCCTTGCAACCGGACTGAATGTTTCTTCATAATCAATGCCATATGTTTGTGCATACCCCTTGACTACTAATCTTGCCTTGTATCTGTTCACAGAATCATCTGCATTGTGCTTCACCTTATAAACCCACTTACAACCAATTGCATTCTTATCTTTAGGCAAAGGTACCGATTCCCATGTAGCATTTGCTTCCAAGGCATCCATTTCTTCATCCATGGCTTTCTCCCATTTTTCTTTTCCCATGGCTTGCTCAAAAGAAGTGGATTCTGGTTCCTGTATTACTTTGACCATATAGGCATAGTGAATGGCTGTAAATCCATCATATTTCAGCCTATCCACAGGATACCTAGCTCTGGTAGACCTGCGCAAAGTAGATTCACTCCCAGGTGCTCTCAAAACATCCCTGGTCTTCCTTACTCCAGGTGTAACAATAGAAGGAATATCCAACTCATCATCAATGCTCTGTTCTGAGCCACTGGATTCACCATCCACATAAGAGTGACCTGCATTCACATCAAACATGGGCTGATCTACCTTCTCTTTTCCTTTTCGTGATACCTGCATACCACTATCTGCATTGCTTTGAGAAGATTCTCCTGATCTCAATCTGCCTGTCCATGGCGAAGAATGTGAACCACTGCTAGAGGACGCTCCAGGTCCACTAATATCTTGTGATTGCTGCTGTGAATTCTGTGCAACATTACCATTTTGTGCATCTACATTATCAATCACATTTACTAGTTTATACCAGCTACTCATCTCATCAAAAACAACATCTCTGCTCACTGTAAACTTACGAGTAGAAGGGTTATAGCATCTATACCCTTTTTGCTGCAGAGAGTAACCAATAAAGATGCACTTCTCAGCTTTTGGATCCAACTTGGATCTCAACTCATCTGGCACATGAACATAGGCAATGCAATAAAAAATCTTCAAATGAGAAATATCTGGTTTCCTACCAGTATACCTCTCCTCTGGAGTCATCCCATGTATTGCTTCAGTGGGAGTCCTGTTCATTATGTAGACTGCTGTAGCAACTGCTCCAGCCCAGTAAAAATCTGGCAAGTCTTTTTCGTTAAGCATGGCACGAGATACCTCTCCAATATGCCTATTTTTTCTTTCTGCAATTCCATTTTGTTGTGGGATATGACTACATGAATATTGCTGCTTTATGCCATGCTCCTGCAAGAACTTTGCAAACTCATTTGAGAGGTACTCTCCCCCTCCATCTGACCTTAGGCATTTTATTTGCAGGCCTGTTTCTTTTTCAACCATAGCTTTAAGAGTTTTGAAATGCCCAAAAGCTTCACTTTTCTTTTTCATAAAGTACACCCAAACTTTTCTGCTATAGTCATCAATAAAAGTGACAAAATAATGACAGCCTCCAATAGATGCAGCTTTAGTAGCCCACACATCAGAGTGGATTAATTCCAATTGCTTCTTACTCTCTTGAACATGTCTAGGAAATGGTTTCCTTGCCTGTTTTCCAAATTGATAGGCTTCACATACCTTATGCATTTCTGCAACCTTGAATTTAGGCAATCCTGCAACAATATTTTGGGCTTGCATTGATTTAAGTCACTGTACATTAACATGACCAATGTGTTTATGCCAGATATCAATATCTGCAACTACACCGGTCCCATGTGCAAACATTGCTGCACTTAATTCAGGCATGTCTACATCCAACGTAAACATTCTACCCTTCTTCTTTCCTTTTGCTATCAAGCGACCTTTGTTTTTCATATCCTCAACAAAGCATCCATGAGAATTAAATTTGACCTGCAAGCCCTCCTCAACCATTTGACCAACAGAGACCAGGTTCTTGGTGATATTTGGGACATGAAATACATCCGACAGGTATTTCTTTGTCCCATCCTGCATAGACAAAGGAATTTTTCCAATCTGCACAATAGGATGTGCAGTATCATCACCAGTCTCCACAAATCCTGGTTTTTCCATTTTCCTTGCATCTTGCATCCATTCTGCATGACCTGTCATGTGGTTTGATGCACCTGAGTCAACATACCACACATCGTTGCTTTCTTCTGCACTTGTCACAGAATTGGTCATGTGCTGCACCATAAACAAATGCTCATTTCTGTCATCACCTTGTCTACTAGAAGATGCATAATTCCCTTGTTGCAATTTTCCATTCATGATGTCATTCTGCTTTTTATAGTAGTCTTTAGCCATATGACCCATTTTACCATAGTAGTAGCATTCAACATTGCTGTTTGCATTTTGGCCTCTTTGCCATCCACCACGACCTCTTTGGCTCCCCCTGCCTCTAGAGTTACCACGTCCTCCTCCAAAGGACTGGTTTTCTTGAGTTTGCTCCATATTCTGATTTCTACCACGGCCTCCAAATCGGCCTCCTCTACCTCTGCCTCTACCTCTTCCAGCATTTGAGTAGAAGACAACTTCTTTTTAAGTTCCTCCTGAAGAAGATGCACCACCATTTCTCTGCTCCTCAGAAATTAGAAGAGCAATCAACTCCTCAAAATCAGAAAATCTTTCACGGACGGAAATGGATGTTCGGAACTGTGCATAATCCTTTCCTAAACCATTCAAGGTCACAGAAACTAAATCATCATCTTTCACTGGCGACCCAATGGAAGCAAGTGCATCTGCAATCTTCTTCACCTTCATGTGGTAGTCATTGATGCTCATACTTTCTCCTTGCACATTGTGCAACTCTTGCTTGAGCTGCATTTTCCTGGCTTGCGTATTTGTGCTATACATTTTTGACAAAGTATCCCATGCCATATTTGGCATACTTGCATCTTGAATATGCACAATCATAGAGTCTGAAATGCTAATAGGCAGCCAGAACATAACTTTCCTGGCTCTCTCATGCCATGCTTTAAATGCATGCATTTGCTGTTGATTGGGAACATCAGGAAGAGCTGGTTCTTTTTCATTTCCTGCAACGAATTCCCAATATCCTTTTCCCATAAGGAAATTCGTCATTCTGAACTTCCATGCTTGGAAGTTGTTCTTGTCAAGCTTTTCAATGAAAATCTGTGAAAGAGAATCTGATGCCATTACAGAACATTGCAAAAAATTCTATCACTGCAAAGAACACAGCTTCAGCCTCACAAGGGCAAATCTGCAAAACTGATGAAAGTGGTATTTGACCACACTGTCACTTCCTAGTGACGATTTGGCATCAACGGGCAACAAGGATGATTCTGTAACTCCCAATGTCTCTGCGCACAAGCATACGATGCAATTTCTATAGTAACTTTTCACCGTTCTGTAGAACAGTGGTCGCACAGTATAAAATAGGGCCTTTTTCTGAGTGCGTGCAGAAAACTTCCACCTCCAAAACAGGCCCCGAAATGGCCTCAAATAAAAAAAACAGAGCAACCTAGGGCTAAAGCCTAACCCGCAGCATATATTGCCCTCTTGGTACACCGCGAAGGGCGTCTCAATCTGAGACCATGCACTCTTGCACTTTCTGGCTATGCTACCTCTACAGAGACTTGCTCCCAAAATAGAAAAATGAAAGCAACACTGGTCCTCTTACCAGAACACCGCGAACTTGCCTTGCTTTCTTGAGCTCCTTACCACGAACAAGGATCTGATACCATATCAAGATTGCGGGAGAGAAGGAAGGAGTCTCACTTATAGCTTTCTTGCTTGCATAATGGGGGAATACACACACAGGTGAAAGATGAAAAATAGTTTTCCTCTTCTTAGTTGTGTAAGCCAAAAAGAACTCTAGTACATAGAAATAGAAGAACCCTATATATGGGTCTCAAACCAAACTCAACTAACTAAGGTGGCATACTAACTGAGCCATGAACTAGAGTAGATAAGGATAGCTGTCATCTAGCTATTATTCATGGGCGGTGTACCAACCGCATCTGCAAACTGACAAGTCGGTGACATAAATGCACAACGGTCACCCTGGCATATCACGAGTGGAGCTCGATATCTCAACACTCTCCACCGATTAAAAAGCCAAGGAACAATTGAGAGTTCTTGTTGGCTATTGGCTTTTTGTATCTACCATCACTAGTAGCCATCACATGTATTTTTCTTGATGAATATAAGATACTTTACTTTGTTCCTATAAATAAATATTTATTAAATAAATTTGTGGTTTGTATAAGTGTGATGATAATGTGTGATACACGAATGACGCATTCGCATATGTTAACATAATTCAATGCGTAGTACTGCACTTGCAATTGTGTAAGTGTGACGATAATGTGTGATACGTGAATGAGGCATCCACATACATTAACATAATTCAATGCGTAGTACTGTACTTGCAATTGCACATAAGCAATAACGTAACTTGTATCCGTACGTATTACTACTTTCGATGCATTTGTACGTTAAACAAAAATTAAGAGTCATGCATTTCAAGAAACAAAACAAAACAACTTTACTAAATTATTTGAATTCAGTACACATCGCATGAGATATTATGTATATATATATATATATATATATATATATATATATATATATATTCCAATGTGATAGAGTATATAAAATTTTTTGGCCTTCCAAGATGCTATGGTGCTATAACACTCATTACAAACCTTGCATCATTAATCTAGTAAGCAAGCTATGTATCATTGAACAAGTCGATGAGAAATCCCTCTGCAGCTGTTTGTAGGGCCTCCATAGTTGCAGCGGTCCACTTTCCTTCTAATGGGCCATCCTGCACTCACACCCAAAATCTTCCCATCCCTTTTAGCTCCAAGTCTTGCATGACTTCTCGAACAACCTTATGAAAAGAACTTTTCGAGATGAGAAGCTCGTATCCGCGTTGGATTCTCCTTATATCTCGAAGGGCGATAGTCCCCGATTTCCATCTCCTCTTCTTCTGTGGTGGTCCTTGTGCTCTATGGGAAGCACCTATTACTGCAGTAGAGGAGGCTCCACCTTGTGCTTCAGGTGGCGTGCCTTGGTGTGAGGTCTTCTCGGGGCCAAAACAACGACATGCTTGCTTGGTGCATGCCATGCAAGCTCCAAGAGGGCAAGGGTTGGGGATGTGAAAATGAAGGAAGCAAAGACAGTAAGATGTGAAAATGAGAAGAAGAATGAACTTTTAACCCATTTAAACCCCAAAATTGGGTTAATGCAGCTTTATACACACTGTCCATTGTGTGATCGTAAATCCATAACCTTTTATCGGAATGTGACGAAACTTCACATGCGCACTCGTTAGGTGGCCAAGAGCCCAAATTATTTTTTTAAAAGAAAAAAAAATATACAAACCCTTGGTCCGAAGTCTGGTGTCTAGAGCCACTGTCTGGAGCCACTTTCCTACAGTAGCTTCCTCACCCACGATGTTGGTGCCATGTCGCAATGCTTTGATAGCTCCACCCACCCACCCACCGTGACATAGTCCCTTGTTGTGCCTCTAGCTACCTTGTAAATACTTTCTAGCTATGAATATGACATGATGCCCTCAAGATGGGCCCTTGTGCAATCTCGTGTGCATGTTATGCTTCGTGTCACGTTCTGTGTCGCGTTCTGTGACACAAAACGTGTGCATGTTATGCTCCGTGTCACGTTCTGTGTCGCGTTCCGTGACGTATTGGGATGCCCCGTGACCTGTTGAGGGGTCAAGATGGCAGGGTTGGGGGAAGGGTCTAGAGCTGCTCCGAGGCCTAGACGGGGTCCAAAGGGGGTCCCACGTGGGTCTCTGAGGGCTGGACCATCACACTTGCAGGAAAGTTGCTCCAGACGCCAGACTTTGGACCAGGGATCTGCAGTCATTTTTTTCTCCAAAAAAAAAAGGGTTCCTGGCCACCTAATGAGTGCGCGTGTGAAGTTTCGTCACATTCTAATAAATTTTAGTATTTTAGAAATTATCTCATACTAAAATTATGGATGGATTGATAATTGAGAAATCAACATCGTGACTACTGGCCCTTAGAAACTTCGCACCACATAGACTATACAGAGGCATCAGGAGTAAAGTCTGCAATAAGAAATGGCAAATTTTTGCATGTTTTTTCTATTGAAATTGACAGTGCTAACAAAAAATGTAAGTAAGAATTGAAAATACAGCGAAGATGCACAGTCAAAGTTGAGAGTGAAGGACAAGTGTAAAATTTTAATTCATATTTTAAGGGCGCATACAATAGTTTTGCATTGGGACATAGTCATACGTCCAATGCACGAGGATAACACTATGCCAAAAAAGATAACATTACAAATTGTGTTCATTCCATTGGAATGAATGCATCCTTCTCACTGCTTGAAGATTTTTTACAAGTTGGAAGTCCTTGGGAGTTACAGTGATGTGCTTCGCATATATTGCATAACGTTGAGCATTAGTAATCAAGTCAACTAAAAAGGCATCTGCAGCACACTGTAGAGCATGAAGACATTCTTTTGTGAAGTGATCAGGTCTGTCCTGACCTTGTGCCAAAAACCACCTCTTGCTTTTTGTGCGGTAGAGGTCTTGCACAATCTTGCGAATAAGTCTCGAGAAGCTTGCCTTTCAAATGATGAGATCAAAAGAGCGTTGATACCTTCTAATTTCTCTCAAGGCCATTGTACCTGGCTTCCACTTGCGTTTCTTATGGGGATGTTGAGGAGGACCCTTGTGAGGGCGGCTTGAGGAAGGTGGGTTAGGTTGAGAAGGGGATGCATCTGAGCTAGTAGATGCTCCAAGGGGCTGAACACGATATGGGGCTCTGAGCGGAAGCTTATTTGCAAATACCTTAGACCTAGCCATCTTTCCTGCACAACAGATGTGAGAACTCAATGAATAAGATAGAAAGTGAAACCCTCTTTTATATAACCCTAAACTATAAGACTCATTCACATAGATGCACACTCTCTCTTTCTCTCTTAAACTATGAATTGCATTCACACTGAACACATTGTTCATCTTACTATCTTTGCTCTCTTCGAACCCATTTGCTGCCTTGTCAAAGCCAAAGCCTTGTTTCTAGCCATTTGGCATGGTTTTATTTGGCACTTGAGGCTTCATAATGCATTCCTTTAGTGACACGACATGATTCCATCATGTCTGCAACCAATTCATCAACACTTTCATTTGCTCTCTTTTGCGAGAGTTTAGCTTCATCTGCTACTATAATCCTATACCACCAAGATAGCAATTGGATCATTGGATTGCTACCATTCACCCCTCCACCATGATAAGTTTTTCTTTGGTATGCAGCATACGCTATCCAATGTGAATTTTCCATCCCTTGTGTGGACCAAATTCCGATGCTTCCCTTTTCTGCAAATTATGGCCCATGTGCCTCAAGGATATGCTACAAAGACACATATCACACATGAGTAAAACTATGCTTAATAGTTTATACAATTCATACAATTTTAAAATATTAACTTAGTATGCACCATGTAATGTGTGATAGAGCTTTTGCCCCATACTTCCACCATGTTTTCATAGGAGCTATGCACATCATTGATAAATTCTTGCTTGTATTTATTGTTAAACACCATCTTGCGAAGTAAGGGAGTCAATTTGTTAAGAATTATCCAAACCTTAGCTTTGGCCAATCTTGTTTTTCCTCCATTACTTCGATTAGGAACTGCAAAATGTAACTTTTTCCACCCATCGTAGTCCTGTGGCCTACGAACCATGACATTCCCTTCCTCATTGATGGGTATTGAGAGAAACTTTGTAGCCTTTGCTCTTGCAAAGCAAGACTTTTTTTGCAAGTTACCAAAATTTCATGATATCTTCTCATCTTTTTCAATCATCACTTGATGCTTGCGTAGCCCAATTTTTCATAGCACTCGCTCCACATTTCTACACATTGCAATGGCTTCTTTTTCTGGTTGCATCCTATAAGCAAAGCAAATGTATTCATATACAAGTTTCTCCATGATTCTAACAAAAACATGCAATGAACAAACGTGAATACGATCCAATGGAATGTTGAAGATGGGCTTCCAAGTGGGATCTTCTCTATTACGTGTCGGTGCAACACTTGTTACCCTTTGCCAGTTCTTCTTTCCGTCCATTCCTTCCACTCTCTCTGTCAAGCAATATAGGCATGGATTCTTTGTATTTGTACCATTGGAGATTCCACACATGCATTTTAAAGTTTTCAAGTCTCCTGCAAGATTCCATTCAACACCAAGTATTGACCATACCCTTCAACCGAGAGCATCTCACCATGTTCCTAACGATCAATGATGATTGGAATGCTTGTGTACATAAAGAACAGCTGCAGCACCTCAAATGTTTCCTTAGGAGCTTGAAATGCAGCGGGCCACCACACATGGTGCTCAGATTGAATACTAAAGTTCCTTAGGTTGTTCTTCTCGAATTGTAAAGCTCTATTCATCAGAGTTACACACTCTTTCAAGCTTTACTCCTTTGACAACCTCACTTTCATCTAATTTTATAACAAACTGCAATTTACCATTACATTCCTCAACAGACATATTGTAGTACATTACCATTGCTGACTGCACCTTGTACAAATCTAAATAGTAATTGTTCAGTTCGGTGAACTTCACCTCATATGCATTTTTGGTCCCAACCTTTAGTGTTTCCATGCATTGAACATGCATGGGATCTCCTATTAGCTCCAAAACCTTTGTATTAAGTTGTCGTCGGGCCTCTATTAACTTTGAAGGTTGAGGAAGAGGCACAATTTTATTTCTCTTCAGCACACGACCAAACCCAACCTTCACACCTTTGAATATCTTTGAGTAAGTCGTTGTGCTAATACCGGCCTTGTCACAAATAGATTGTCCATCCACAGCTGAGAACTCATTTGACACACATTTTAATGTGCACTCAATCACCTTTTCCTTCACAGCCTTAAACTTAGGATTGCTCAAAGCATTTTCCAATGTACTTGCCTTCAGCAATCTACTAATACACGATCCAACCTCACCCTCACCTAGGTTCTCTTTTTGAGCTACCTTACATGCTTTGATACGTCCCCTCCACTGGCCACTATTCACAATTAACTCATTGATTGGCTTCTTCTTTCGTTTGTGCTCTTGTGGTAGCTTGCTGTTGATCTTTCTCAAGTCGTCCAATTGTGCCTTTGCCTCCTCATATGAGATACCAATGTCATGTATAGTGTCCTACATTGAAATAATTTGATTGTTTTGTTAAATTATAGTGTCATTCAGCTGTACCACTTGTCCTATGAGCTGTTGTATATGAAGTTGATGTGTAGTGATCACATCATGGCAATTTTTTATGGTTGCTTGGCAAGTTGTAAATACTTTTTGAACGCTTGATCATTGAGCCACCTAGTATAACTGAGTAACCCATTTTCACCCTCGCACACATACTTCAGCAAATTTGTGATTCCTGAGAAAGTTGGAGGTCTATTGTTTAAGGGGTCAATTGCGTAGATTCTCCCATCAACCCGCAAATCCACATGTTTCAATCCCATTTGCCTGTAACTCTGCAAAACCTGAGGGTTGACACTGGTACGCTAAGTTCTTTTGAATAATGGGGCATATTCAATCTTTACCTCAATATGCAGCTCCTTTTTTCCTGTATTCATTTTACTATTAATAGAAATAGGGAGCCTACTTGGTTGTCACAGGAGGTAGAGTGGAGATGCACAGAGAGGCACACAAAGGTGCCAAGGGAAGGAGGGTGTAAGTAATTCACTTTGTTAATGAAGGTTGCATAAACACAGAGAAGAGGTCACAATAGAGCCATGAGAGAGTATAGATATGGGGGAAAATAGCTCAAAGAGGGTAGGGATGCCCAAAACTTTTCGTATTTTAGATATTTCTATTTTGCCTCCAAAAACATCTCCAAAAAACACAAAATTTGACCAGTTGGTTTGTTTTTTGACTAAAAGCTAGAATATAAAAAATCCCCAAAATATCTTAAAAGGAACTTTCGAAATTTCATTTTCCTTGTTCTCGATTAAAAAATAAATTACCTCATATCTACTAATCATTTTGCATTGAAAACGAAGCACCACACTCCCGTAAGTAACTCCTTTTTGAATATAAAATTTGGTTGAAAAAGACTTCTTGAATGAGGAGAGAGAAGGAATTTGAGTATATCTTTGTAGATAATATAAAAAAGGCAAAACGAGATTGTAAAAGTGGAGAGAGAAGAGGATTATTTTACTATTCTTATCTCCTCTTTTCCTTGTTTTAAGCAGGAGAGAGGGGGGACTAAAAGGCCCATTTGTGAGTTAGAAGTAGGTGAGGAGATAAAAAATTGTTTGACTTCTACAAGAAGGAATCTCTCTCTCTCTCTCTCTCTCTCTCAAAATAAAGTAATAAGATAAGGTAGGTGAGCATAAAGAAGGAGAGAGCTAAAATGATATGATGGGTGAGAAGATAGATGAAGAGGATAAGAGTAGGTGAGATTAGGTGGAGAGGAGACAAGATAGGGATGAGGATAAGATTGCGGGCCTTAAGGTGGGTTCAGATCCTACTCCACTTGATATATAGATGATGAGGATATGCTTACTCAAATATAGTAGATTTGACCAAGATTGAAGACATCAACCACATATGATGATACTACCAGCTCAACAAAATACGATTTTGTGCAAACATTGTCTTTGTGTTGTGAAGCTCTTCTTACAAAGCAACTAATGAATATTATCACTTTGTACTCCAAGATAGATACAAAATATTTCAAACTTGATGTAGAAAGACTCTTTGAAGTAGACCTCCTTGGGATGAAATGTTTGTAGATGATGAGGATATGCTTGCTCAAATATAGTAGGTTTGGCCAAGATTGAAGAGATAGCAACCATATATGATGATATTAACAGATCAATAAAATAATTCAATTTTATGCAAATATTTTCTTTATAAAGCTCTTCTTACAAAGAAACTAATAAATATTACCACTTTGTAGTCCAAGATATATACAAAATATTCATGCTTGATGTAGAAATACTCTTTGAAGTAGACCTCCTTGGGATGAAATGTTTGTAGATGATGAGGATATGCTTGCTCAAATATAGTAGGTTTGACCAAGATTGAAGAGATAACAACCATATATGATGATATTACAAGATCAATAAAATACTTCAATGTTTATGCAAATATTGTCTTTGTAAAGCTCTTCTTACAAAGCAACTAATAAATATTACCACCTTCTAGTCCAAGATAGACAACTTTATAGTTCAATATAGATATAAAATATTCAAACTTGACGTGGAAGTACTCTTTGAAATAGACCTCCTTGGGACCGAATCTTTGTTGTGAATCTCCACAATGAAAAGAACTATCTTATTGATGTACAAAACCTTGTTATTGCTTAATAGAAACTCCTCCTTGAAGCTCTTAATATAGAAGAAACTTTGTGATGAATAAAATCTCTCAATAATTTGATGCAAAAAAAATGAGTGAGAAAACCAAGATGTAGACTAGTGCTTGTCCAATGAGAAGCCTATCATGAGTGCACTAAAATAGGACATGCAATAACTAGATGAGGTGAGTTCTAAGATGCATGCAAGGATCTATTAACTTAGGACTGACTCTAAGGTTATAGATAATGGAGGATGCTAGGTCATCAAGATCTTGCTGCACTTTTATGCCATGTAGTGAAAGTGATTGTGAGAGAAACATGGAGAGACAATGAGACAATGAGATGGAGAATGAATCACAAAATTGTATTGCTCACTTTTATTGCACTAGATGACAGTACACATATATATACAAGTAAGTTGTGGATAAAGTAGGTTCTCTTACTAAATTATTCTCCACATGTTCTAGATCTATCTTAACTTGTTCTCCACATACTATTTTCCTAGATATTCTCTAAGTACATGTTCGTATGAGTGCATCCCATCATTCTAACACTGGTTGTTATGGCTCATGGCTCATATTATTCAATCCTCATTAGATTTTTTGAAGGTGTATCTATTGACTCTATCCCCAATCTTTTCAAGTCCCAAGCCCCCTTTTCGTATCTTCTATGACCATGTCTCATGGTATGGAATGCCACTTCCCCTCAGTACCACATAGGACCATAAAAATGATCTAACCACATAATCTTCCTACTATGTGAGCCATAAGCATAAGAGTCTATAAGGAAGCCTTGCAATGGAGTATACTTGTGGAGATCTCTCATACAATCTTAGATTGACGAGTTGTTTGATCCTATGTGGTCAAATTCACTTTTTGAGTATGTTTTGAGGACAATTGCGAGTTATGGTATGCTTGCGTGCGAATGTGGTAAGGTTTGAGAACTCTACAAACCTTCTCATTTTGGAAACAGGTTGCATGTGTTGGATGTGGTAGATTGTATTTGCAGACTCTCAGACATTATAATTTTTTCTCATCATATTATTATGTGCTAAGATTACTACATGCGACAGTCTACCTAAATTAGCAAGTTATTGATAATTGCACATTTTTGTATTTACTACACAATGCCTTAGGGGCTTCATCATATTGTCAATTAATAAGCTTGACAAGCATAGCTTTCATGCTTGGAAGTTTAGATAGACCAATTTCCTTGTGGATGAAAGCTAGAGGCCAAGTAAAAGCACATAAGCGAAAGCAAGAGCAATGGTGGATGGAGCAAGAGAGCAAGAGAGAGAGACACTGTATATGGAAATTCCAACAATCACAATGTGTGACCAACCTTTCTTTATTCAAATATCTCTAAAAAAATAAATAATGAAGTGACAGTGATGGGTGCCCACCACTACCTTCAATATACAAACGTCTATGTATTATCAATGTAATGAATACATAAGCGGTTAGACACATGCATCTTTACCTCCAAAAACCTCCCACTTAAAGACAAATATGCCCTTAGTGAGGAGAGAACAAGAAAAATTTGACAAAGTATAAATGTACATAAAGTACAACAAGATGAGGAATAGACATTATCTCATCCTATAAGAAGGCAAAACATTCTGATTAGAGAGTTTTAGTGAGTAGATCTGTAGGATTCTCACTAGTCAAGATCTTAACAATGCTCAATTGTACATAAAGTACAACAGGATGAGGAATGGATGTTATCTCATCCTATACCCATCATCTTTCTAAGAAAGGCAAAGCGTTCTTTTTAGAGAGTTTTAGTGATCAAATCTCTAGGATCCTCACTAGTCAAGATCTTAACAAGATCAATAGACTTATCCTCTACCACCTCCCTGATGAAGTGATATTTTACCTCAATGTACTTTGTCTTCACATATGGAGGACCGAATTCTTGGCCAATTGAATGGCACTTATAGAATTGGAATGCAGCATAGGGACCACCACATCAATAATACCAAGGTTTACGACCAAACGGCCTAATTAGAGAGCCTCCATGCAAGCCTTAGTGGCTGCAACATAGTCTATCTATGTAGTAGATAGGGCCATGTATTTTTGCACCCTAGACATCCGAGAAAAAATATATCTAGCAAAGGTGAAAATATAACTAGAGGTGGACTTTCTACTTTCTACATTTCTTACATAATTAGAGTCAGTGTACCCCATGACTTCTGTATTGTGGCCACCATGGCATGTGCACATATTTGTAGTGCCCTTGATATACCGCATGATACCCTTCACAACATCTTAATGCCACACCTACCAGTAGGTGTAGCCATAGAGCTACCACAACTCCCACTGCAAATGCTATGTCAGGACAAGTGGATATCATGGCATACATCAAACTGCCCATTGTTGTGCATAAGGGATCTTGGCAATCTCAAACTTCTGCTCATCTTGACTAATCTTCATATGGGAAGGTAAAGGATAGCCAATAGGATTAACATCCTACATATGAGACCGCTCAACAAGAACCTTCTGGATGTAATCCTTCTGTGACAAGTAAAGAAGACCCTTAGAGCGATCACACATGATGCACATCCCAAGAATATGTGGCGCCTATCCTATGTCCTTCATCTTAAAGATATTCTTGAGTTGATTTTTCAAGGCATCTAGGCTCATCATCTATGCTCCCAACAATCAACATATAGTACCAAAATTATAAGGCTGCCATTACAATCCTTCTTCATGTATAGACATATATCCATATCACTATAGGTATATTCCTAGGAATGCATAAAAGCATCAAACTTATTTTCATCAAAGCCCTTAAGCTACTGCATATAAATCGCATTTAAAGGCAAGTCCCCATGTAAGAAATCTATATTGCTGATAGAGATCTAAATCAAGCTATGCAACCAAAACCAAAACCAAGCATAGTCATCTTGACAATAATAGAGAAGACTTTATCAAAGTCAATACCATTCTCCTACTTAAAACCCTTAGCAACCAATCTATAGCCTTATAGGCTGGCTTGGGGCATCCACGGATACTCTTCAACTTGTACACCTAGTTGCATGGCAAAGTGCGTTTTTCACTAAACAAAGGAGCCAAATCCCACGTATGATTTTTCTATGGTGAGGTATATTATTCTAACTGCATGGCCCTCTCCCAAGAGTGACTATTCCAAACGTGGCCTCATCATAGGTAACAGGCTCAACATCATCTGTCAACATCACATAATCCATAAAGGGAACAAACTAATCAGGTTAACATCTATTTCTAGTAGACCATCACAAAATAGGCAGTGGGGTCTATACCTCCTATCTAACATCATAGTCCTAGGCCACTAGAGCATCAACTACTATAGGCTATCTAGTTGGTTGTACAATAACATGAGGCTTCTCTTGAAATATCACTCTCAATACTTCAACTACTTGCTCAGGCTACTTATGCAATTTCTCCTCATGGAAAATAACATCATGGTTGTGGATGGTCTTCGGAGCCTATGGTTTTCATAGGTGATAGCACATCTCACCTACATCCCCATAACCAAGAAAGATGCATTTAACCAACTTAGGATCCAGCTTATTGCATTTGTCCTCATGAACATGGTAGAAAGCCTCACAACCAAAGACATACAAATGAGCATATGATGGAGGTTTTCCAAACCATACCTTCTCTGCAACTTGACTGTCAAGAGAGCAATACATAGGGATCATTTAATCCAATATACAGAAGTAGTAACTGCCTCAACCCACAAGTGTTGCAGTAAGCCTACCTAGCTAACGGACTTGGTCCTAAATCATCCTATTTATGCACTCATCCATACCATTTTGAGGTGGGCTATACAAGGCAAGCAACTAATGATTAATATCCCTCTCATCACAAAGTTGCTCAAAGTCTTTGGATACATACTCACCCCCCATTGTCAGATCGTAGCATTTCAGCCTATACCTAGATTGGCTCTCAACAAAAGCAAGCCAATGCTGAAACGTCGACAAGACTTTTGATTTCTGATTTATGTAGTATGCCCAAACCCCAGGGGTCCACCTATAAGAAGTCATCTATATAGCATGTATTCAAAGGATATTAAGAAATACCCTTTCTTTACATGCTATAAGTCCTTAAAATGACCCATTTTACTTTACTAAAATTATCAATTTTTTTCAAGTTGTAATTAAAAACCCCTTTTGTAAATATAGTTCTGTAAACTTTACTAAATATCATACCTTACATGTTCTATAAGGTGGACTTCCCGGGTCCCAAACCTTATGTGAGTAATTATCGATGAAGGTAACAAAATAATTGGCGCTACCTAATGACTTGTAGGGTATAGGTCCACAAATAACAGAATATACAAGAGATAGAGGCTCACCCATACACGTAATGCAAGACTTCTTATGTGAACTACAGGTCTGCCTACCATAAAGACATTGATCACAAGAATCAAAACACTTATAATCAAGGGGTCAAAGATATTGCAAACAAGTAAGCTTTTTCATTCCCTTTAAGGACATGTGCCCAAGGCAACAATGCCATAACGATACATGTGGCCACTGCCAATACATGGTCCATAGACCTAGATACAAGTAAGGGGTAAATAGTACCAGACTTGGCACCTCATGCTAAGACAAGATTTCCACAAGTAAGCTTCCATGAGGAGTCACCAAAAGAGATAGCATAACCTGCATAACATGTAAGAGAAGCTTTACAACCATGGGACTTACAACACAACTGTCCACGAGACTGAGACTTATGTGAGTCTCTATCACAACAGTCATTACTACTCTTACCATCATGTCTACCCCTAACATTCAATGCATGAGAAGTATGGGCTACATTGAGGCAAACTATATGAGAAATTCTACAAACCTCAATTTGTTGCAATGACATAGGGGGTTGGAAGAGCAAGAAAGGGGGAAGGAGAGAGGAAGAGAGAGAAGGATGAAGCAATGAGGAACATTACAACCTAAATGTTTTATTTACAAAATGTTGATATTACACTTTTTGGTATGACTGGAGTCCACACAAATGAGATACAACACTTCATAGCTCAATTACTTGTAGCTATAGGCTTGTCATTCCAACTTGGGAGTGGTGGGTAGGCTGACTTGAAGAGAGAGTTTTAAAGTTTTATGCTGCAATTTGTTTACATTCTAGGTTTAGGTTCAATGTGTCATTTCATCTATTTCATCTAACATTCACTATCATGTGTATATATTTTTCTAGCATAGATTCATTGGTCATTCATGAACCTAACTAGAGAAAGAGTATGTGATGCACTATGGAATTAAGAAACTTCTAGAGAGGCTACATTCATGAGGAGGAGAGGTATCCATTTGTCATATATTAACAAGCTTGCATTTTATATTTCATTTAAGAGTTATTATTATCTACGTTTCTTGTGTATGGTCCTCAACGAATTAAGTTATGTATTGAAGTTAAATTTAGTTATTTTCCTTATACATGTTACCTATGCCACCAAACATGCCATTGTGCTAGAGATTGCAAACAAAAGAATCCTTAGAAAGAGAAATTCACTTTGAAATATGATTTTGAAAAACCAAATTGGGACTTGCAAGAGTGCATAGGCACAACCAAACAAAAGGAATCTTAGAAAGAGGAACTAGCTTTCAATATTATAAAACAAACAAAGTTGGACCTTCCAAGAGTGTAGAGTCACAACCAAGGGACAAAGCATGGAGTAAAAATGAAGCACAAATTAAGCACAATGATGTTAATGAAAGAAAACCTAAGACTGAGGCTGATGAGAGACTCGGAAGGAGCAACCAAAGGAGTAGTAAAAGGCATCAACTTCAAACAATGAGGAGAATCAACATGGATTAAAGACCATGCAAAGGTCAAGAATGGAATAAAGAACAACATATCACTTAAAAACTTACTCAAATACAACTGACTAGACCTAATGGGCAGATAAGAATGTATATGCCCCTTTGGAAAATGAAAATGAAGATTTTATGGAGCTCTACTCTACCTAGGAAGTTCACTCTTTGTAAAGGAGACATGTCATATATGAGAAAAGAATCATGAAAACCCCTATCTATAGCTGAAGCAAGAGTCATATGACCTCATTTTTTACTATTATATGATGTATTAAAAATTATTATTATGTGTCCCCTTTTTGAGATATAAGATTTTGTAGTTCGTTCAATTTCTCATATTGGCTAAGCTTAAAAGACTACAACATTTCTAACACAAAAGTTACATGTTGCAATATTAATGATACATGATCTTGTGCATTCTTAGGCATGAATTGTTGAGGCCAAGGGTAGATTGATAGTGATGCAATATATAAAAAATGGTGATACCTATGAATTTGTCAATATATAAGCTCTTAGACATTGAAAGAAAGGGCCATATTAAGTATAACAATCTTTATGAAATCCCCCCCCCCCCCCCCCCCCCCCCAACATCCTTTCTTTCCCCCCACACCACCTCCCCCAACCTCTTCCCTACCCCCACCCCTTGGGAGGGGAAAACCACTAGGGGGCTTACCCCATATGTATATTCTTATATATTTTTTGAAAAAACCTCCCTCCCTTGCACTTATGTGATTCTATAAGTTACCCATAGCAAACTCCCCATACTACTCTAATGATTATTATGGCTAATAGCTTGGGAAAGCTCAATATCAGTAGTAGCAGATACAAGGAGAAGTGGGACATTGATTCTAGTCAAAAAACGACTCAAACCAAAGGCTATGTAGAAGGCTCGGATAGGGGCTTTGCAATATGAGTCAAGATAAATGTAAGATGCACAACTATGCATGGCCATTCCATACACACCCCTAAGGCTTCAATGACAAGGGCCATAAGCTATGGGAAACTTTAAGCTTGGAGCTCAAGCCATAATTCTCAATCATGGTTGAGGATTGGAACATGACTACATCTCAACTAGACAAATCTAAATAATGTGACTTAATGATAATGATGGAAAGAGAAACCTGGAATGAGCTTAATAAGCAATATGATCTACTTGATTTGGATAACATGTGTGAAGAAGATGACACATGTGCCTATACATGGCATAATAGACACAAGGATGATTCATGGCAATCTAGGAGATTGGATCATGAATACATCAACCATTGAGGGTGGTGGATTGTACCGTATCCAAGCTTAAATGTCCTAGTGGCTTATGTTGCAATTTTTTACCACTATCCAATTTAGGTCACCCTAAATATTTTGGCACCTAGGAGTCCCAAATGGGCTGCCATAGTTTTTGTTTAATAATTCTTTCCTCAAAGATAAAAATTGTGTAAAATATCTGTGATATATTGAAAGAAGTCACTAGAGGTATTGATTATTCATGCTTGAAGAAGGTAGAAGCTACTGTAGATGCCATCACTCAGGTGGCAAAACAACATGGCTGAGCTAGAGCTAAAAGTGGAAGAAGAAATTATGATACAACTATCAAATGTAGAGTTAATGTTTTGGCTTCTCTTGCTATTCATCCTAATGATATGTCTATGGTCTAGATGTTGTAGAGAATTGAGGCTTATCTTATGATTGAGGAAGAGAGGAGAATTCTTGCTATGCAAACACAACTAAAGGATAAGCACTATGTTGAGAAAGATGCCCTACATCTAGTTTCTTCAAAGCTTTACAACTTAAACAAAAGAGGGAAAATATTGCAGTAATTAAAGATGCCTATGGTAGATAATGCTTTGATGATGTCTCCATTGCCTGAGTTTTTGTGGAGCACTTGTCAAGCATAGTAGGAAATGCATCAAACTAAGAGGAAGGTTATGATGCAAAGCTTCAATAGTTCCTAACCCCAATTGACAAAGTAATGGATAAGGAAACTCCAATAATGTTGGCATGTCCTTTCTCAAAAGATGGAGTTCTCTATGCACTGAAGAAGAAGGTCACCTAGCCCAAATGGTCTCTTAGTGGAAGTATATTAGTCAATATGGTCCACTTTTTTGGCAAAGATATTGCCAACTTTCCAACAAATATTGCCTACATGAGACAAGGAATATTGTTAAGATGGCAAGCTCAACAAGTGTGGACATTGATCATTGATTGCCTAGTTAGATGGGTTTGCATGTCTACACTTAGCATATTGGTGGTCATTATGATTCTCACAATGCCCCTAGCTTAGCACTTATTATATTTGGTTGTTATACCTATCTACAACTAGCATAGTTATAGTGCCAGTCGATTAGTATAGTCAATTATTCAATGTTTAACTTTGTAGGCCACTTTCCTTTATGTTGTATCTTATCTATACTGTGTGCATATTAAATTGTGTGAGAAAAAAGAAGGAAATAGCAAGAAAACATTTTGGCCTCCATCTCTCTTCTTGTATTGTTGTGTGAGCTTTCTCTTGTGTGTATGATATATGTTTGGTACAATAGCTCAAGCAAGCCCTCACACCACGTGATTCATGACATGGTATCAAAGTGGCACTACCGAGAGGGGCTGGCAAGCAACGGGCAAGAAGCTTTCCCATTCTTTCACTCTTTCTCTTAAATAGTGCTTATGGAGGCAATGAAAGTAGGGAAAAGCAAAAATCTCAAATTGCTGTGAGATTTGGTGTACAAGAAGAGCACTATATGTTTTGAAAATAAGGCCTTTAGGACTTACCATTTCTTTTTGCCATTTCAGGCAGTTTCAAGCCTCTTTTAGACCCATAAGGTTGCAGATGGCAATATCAAGATATATTGTAATTTCAATTGTATTGATCGAAAGTTGGTGTACATGTTACAAATTTTGAATTTGTAAGTTTTGAGGTATTTTCTATGAAGCAAACACAAGTTTTTTTTTGTAAAAAAGTTGCAAATTACATGTGTAGTTGAGGAGCCACAATGAAAGAGATTACTTGGTGTATTGTTACCCCATTACTATCCCATTACTTGGTGTATTGCTATCCCACAATGAAAAAGGCTTACTTGATGTTTTGCATCAATTTTGTGATAATGGTAGAGAACATTGGAAACCCCATCATGGAGAAGCTAGACAAGAACAACTACCCATCATAGAAGTTCTGTGTGACAAACTTCCTTATTAGAAAAGGCCTCTTTGAGTTTGCTTCAAGTGAAGAAAAGGAGCCATAGCTGAGTGACCATGCAAGACTGCAGATGGATTAACGGCATGGAAATAATGGAATGCAAAAGAAAAAAAGGTAATGTATCAGCTATCTACAGATATTGATAATACTATGTTGGCGCATATAAAAAATGTAGAAACTTTACATGCAGCTTGGAGAATCTTTGAGAATATGTTTTCAGTAAATACAAAGGAACAGAAGATTCAACTCAAGCAAGAGTTGAATACCTTGAAGAAAGGAAATATACCTATAAATGAGTATATTTTGATGGTGAGAAGCATTACAGATGCCTTAGCAACTATTAATGGAATGCATGATAATGATGATTTTGGTTTCATCTACCTTAGGTGGCCTTAAGAATGAGAAGGCTTCGAAATCATTTATCACTTCTATATATGTACAGAAGCCCTTTCCATTTTTTGATGAGTTGATCTCTCTCATGATTACTCAAATATCAACATGTAGGTTGAATCTTTTAAAAGAAGTGGTAAACAGGTCCAAGCATTTTACTCAAGTTCAAAAAGAGAACATAGTAGATTCTCTTTAAGAGGATGTGGTATGGGACATATTGGTGATAACCAGCAAAACAGGTTAAATCAGTAGTTCGGTGAAATGTAAGTTTCAGAAGGCCGTGGAAACTTTAGAGGCAAGGGAAGCACTAGAGGAAGAGGTGGATGGGACAACAATTGTTCTAGCAATTCTGGTATTGTTTATCATTATTATGGCAAAATAGATCATATTGCAATCCATTGTTATGCTAAGAAGAATTATATTCGCAATGGTAAATTGTAGCAAGGAAACTATCCATCGTCTCATGACAGAATGAATATAAAAATTAGCATATTTTTTTTGTGCAACATATTATGAATGTTGTTACAAAAAAGGGAGCACATGATGATGTATGGTATATTCATTCAGGTGCATCAAATCATATGACCAACCATGTTAAATAGTTTAGAGAGATGCAAGATTTACAAAATCTAGGTTACGTGTAGATGAATGATGATTCATACCACCCACTTTCACAGCTTGGAAAGATTCCCTTGTCATTGCATGATGGCCAGACAAAGAATCTATTAAATGTATTACATGTGCCATCCATCACAAAGGATTTAGTATCTATTGGTCAAATAGTAGAGTAAGGGTTGCATGTTCGATTTAATGCAAAAATTTTCTTTGTGAAAGATTTTAATGATAAATGTAGGTTGATTACAAAAGGAAGTAGAGTTGGTCACATATTCACTTTAGATGTTGGAATTCCTCCTATTAATGCTGCTATGTTAAAGAAAAAGTAGTGGTTGGCAAGCATTGAAATATGGCACAAACATATTGGAGTTTTCCCTTGATAGTGTAATAGTTACATGGAGCAGCAAAAAGCAACCTATAGTTTCTTTATCGAGTACAGAGACTGAGT
The DNA here is from genome assembly GCF_053477565.2 of Lygodium microphyllum. Lineage (NCBI taxonomy): Eukaryota > Viridiplantae > Streptophyta > Polypodiopsida > Schizaeales > Lygodiaceae > Lygodium > Lygodium microphyllum. The sequence continues at coordinate 143,992,396 of NC_141137.1, forward strand.
ATAGAGGTACTACTATGGCAATATGTGAGGGGGTATGGTTGTAGGAGTTGTTGGGTAATTTAGATGTGCTGGGAGATGGTCTAGTTTTCATTCACTATGACAACATGAGTAGCATACAACTAGCTAGGAACCTAGTGTTTCATGCTAGAACAAAACACATTGAGGTGCATTACCACTTTGTGAGAGAGAAGATACTTGCAGGAGAGATTGACTTGGTACATGTCAGCACATAGGATCATATAGCTAACATTTTCACAAAGGCATTGGGTGTAGAGAAGCTTCACAAATTTCAAAGCTTACTTGGAGTTGCAAAGATATAGTTAAGCTTGAGGGGGAGTGTTGAGATGGCACGCTCAACACGTGCAGATATTGATGATAGACCGCCTAGTTAGATGGATCTGTATATCTACACTTAGCATATCATTGGTCACTATGATCCTCACATGGTCATTGACTTATCACTTATTATATTTACTTGTTACACCTATCTACAGCTAGCATACTTATAATGCTAGTCGATTAATATAGTCAGTTATGCATTGTTTGACCTTATAGGCCACTTTCCTTTATGTTGTATCTTATCTATACTTTGTGTACATTGTATTGTATGAGAAAGAAGAAGAAGAAAAGCAAGAAAACGTTTTGGCCTCCATCTCTTTCCTTGTATTCTTGAGTGAGCTTCCTCTTGTATGTATGGTGTGTGTTTGGCGCAATAGTTGAACCAAGTCCTCCTACCATGTGATTTGTGACAAATATGTTAGACTTTGCAAATCAAGGTAGGATAAAACTTCTACCTAAAGGGGTGATCAGGAATAAATCCTCGCATTGGAGAGACCTCTAACTATCTTGAATGTTATCTACAAGATTGTTTCAAAAGCTATGGTGTTTCGAATAAAGTTTCTCTTTTCAAAAGTAGTGCATAGATCCTAATATGGATTTTTGCATGGAAGAAAGATCCAAGATGCCATATTAAATTTAGTGGTTGCAATAGAACATGCGATTGAAACGGGGAAATTTTTGTTTTAATAAACACAGATCTAGACAAAGTCTATGACACATAAGCTACTATAGATTTCTTGCTGGGTGTTATGGATAAGATTGGATTTGGGAATGCCTTCTACAAGATGGTTGGCACACTTTTCACTAATGCAACAACAAAGGTTGGGGTGAATAGATACATGTCTCACTCCTTCAACTTGCAAAGGTCAGTGAGGCAAGGTTTCCCATTAGCACCTTTGCTCTTTGCCATAGCACTTGACTCACTTTTAAAGGTTGTCTAGCATAGCCTAGAAGAATATATATTGTACAGGATCTAACTCCTGGAATGGTTGCCACATGTGCACACAACTGTTTGCCAATGACAACTCAAACTTAGTTAGGACTAAAGAAAGGAACGTAAAAGAGCTATTAGAAGTGTACAAGTGGTACAATCAAGTGTTGGGTGCTATTATAAATATATCAAAAATAAAAATGAGCTTTAAGTTGGTTAAAATGGGAGAGATGCTTAGATATCTAGGTGACACTATAGGCCTCGCCATTTCAAGTAAATAGAATATGGAGTGGCTTTTAAGGAAGATAGAGCACAAGGTAATGAAGTGCCCTAGATAGAAAGAATGCCCCTTTCCTATGCTAGTAGGCTTCTGATAAGTTGATAAGATACTAATGCATGCAATTATATTCATTAGGATAGAGACCCCATTCAGATAGGCACAATTAGAAAGGATGGAGAATGTGGTTAGACCATTCTTATGGTCCTATGGTGTTGAGGAGAAGTGGTATTCCATACTATCAAACATGGTCACAGAAGATACAAAGGCCGAGGGCTAGGGACTTGAAACCATTAGGGATAGAGCCAAGAGGTATACCTTCAAACTCCTAAATGAGGATTGAACAAGATGAGCCATGGGCCATAATAACCAGGCCAATGGTTGGAAACTCTAAGATATGGGGAAGGAAATGGAAGATGTTAGTCTAGGATGATAAGATACTAGCTTCAACCACCAAAATGTTGGCCACAAGGTATGAGTCAATCAAGAGCCTTGTCAAATACTGGAAAGAGGCGATCAAAGGCTTAAGCTAGAGAGATGAAAAGCCTAGGAAGGGAGATGGGGCACTGCTCCAATGCATTTAAACCTCGCCATAGGCCTTCAAAAACTCGACCCCCTCTATGAATACATGGCCAAAATTGTCCCGAAAGGACTCCCAAGGTGGAAATACGTGTGCGAGTAGTCTAAGGGAGAGCTAAGTACGATGGAGGAAATTGCAATCAAGTTCGCCCTTGAGTGAGGAAGAAAAGGCATGTGTTGAGGAGGCGATACGGGAAATAAGGGAAGTCTGGCCCCCCTCTTCAAAGATCGGGCCTAGTAAAATATGGCAAAGGTTGGATAATGTGAAGGGGAGACTTGCAACAAAGTTGAAATGTAGAAGGGGTTTCTAGAAGGAGAAGTTAGATATTGCAGCCAAACTATACAACAAATAGAAGGACAATCACACACATGCAAATGTGCAGATATGGAAAAGAAGACTTTCTAGAGTATGGAGATGTACCCGAGGCAAACAACTTGACTTATTGTTATGGAAGGTGATAGCGAGGGAACTACCTACCAAGCATAGAGTGGGGAGGATGATGAGAATCAACGATAATTGTGTCTTTCGTGCCAGTTAGGAAGAGACAATTAAGCACGTGTTTTGGACCTATAGAGAAGCTATGGGCTATGGCTGTCTAGAGAAAGTTGAGGGAATGGTTCAAGGTGGTTGATCTCAATGGCATTGTGGAGATGAGGATAACCATATTTGGGGATGTAGGCAAACTAGATGATGAGATAAACTTTGAAATATTGTGAGTGCAATGATCTTCAAGCATGTACGGAGGAATGGTAACAAGGTTCTCTTGAAAAACTTAAGAAAGATAAGATTCCTAGCGGAGAAGTGTGCAAAGGATTGAGTTAGCCATCTTTACACTCTTGAGAAAGAGAGGAGAGCGCTTTAAAATTGTTCGAGAGAAACTAGAGAACTGTGACTAAGGCCTAAAGCTCCTTTTTGTGGTTGATGAGATTTTGAGGCTAATGCCAGCTCCTCGTAAAAACACGACGCTTTTCGTGGAAAAAGGGAAGGAACTTGGAAGAAGATTCCTCGACGGCCAGCTTACGCTCGCGTGAGGCTTTTCAAGTCGAACGTCAGCGTGATCCTCCCTCCGTCCCTTCCTCCCTCCCTCCCATCCATTGCAAGCAAAGATCGTCTCATCTGACGAGCGAACGCATCAGAAGAAGAAGAAGAAGGAGACGAAGAAGGAGGAGGAGGAGGAGGAGGAGGAGCTGGAGGAGAAGAACAGGAAGGATCAAGGAAGAAAGGGAGACACAAGCAGCACCAGCGGCAGCGGCATCAACGCTAGGACAAGAAGAAGAAGAAGCAGAAAAAGAAACAAGAAACAACAGAAAAAGAAGCAGCATCAGCAGCAGAAGAAGAGTACGTCTGAATTACAAATGGCCGTGAAACGAAAGAGGCCGCCCCTCATCATGCAGGAGCAGCAGCAGCAGCTTGATCTTGATCTTCACCAGCAGCAGGCGCATGAGCGCCCCCCCTGCAGGAAGATCATTCCAGCAGCAGCTACTCGACGTGCAGTGAAAGGGCGGCCTGCACTACAACATCCTCCCCCTCCTCCTGTCGCTGTACTGCCCGCAGCAGCCGCAGGCCGTATAAACTCATCGGCTGCATGCAGACGTGCTATTACTGCAGGTAATTCCTGCAAGGTCATGACGATCAGAAGAATCAAGTTCAAGCCGATCCTCACGCTTGAAGACGACTTCGTATTCCTCGGGAAGCAGCTTGGCAGAGGCGGGCAAGGAGTTGTCAGCCTCTGCCAAGAGAAGCATGGCGCCCGCCGCACTCTCGCGTGTAAGTCCCCACTCGATGCGCATAAGGTTGACGGCCACACGATCAATAGAGAGGACTGGAATGATTCCGTGCGCCAGGAATTCTGGATGGGAAAGGCACTGGAGGGGATCGACGGAGCATTGCGTATCGAAGGTCTTGTCCCTAATAGGCACGGCGTTTTGCATCTCTTGATGGAGTTTTGCGATGGGGGCGACCTGTCCAGCAGGCTCCGATCGCAAGAAGGCGGTACCATGAAGGAGCAGGATGCAGCAATGGTTGTGCGAAAGCTTGCACAAACCCTTGCGGCATGCCACGCTCGCGGCATCATGCATCGCGATGTCAAGCTGGAGAATGTGCTGTTCGTACATCGATCAGTGACATCATCTGCATGTACTACGCCACCTACACATGCAGATGGAGCAGCGTTTGCAAGGATCAGTGGCTGTACTACTTCTATCACCAGCTGTAATCTGCATCGTCCTGCTGTACTCCAGGATCATCAAATCAGCCAGGATCAGGATCAGGAGGAGCAGGTGGTTCTAGCAGACTTCGGTATGGCCCTGTGTCTAGACGATCGAGGCCGCCATCAGTATGACATTAGGAAGAGATCAGCAACTGATGATGACAATGATCGCTATTGCGCAGCTGGCACAAGCATGTACATGGCACCCGAGGTCATTACAGCAGCTGGTCCTCCAGCTACTTCTTCCAGCAGTGCCAAATGCTGCAAAAATGGTGGCAACAAGCATCCGTGCCCATCAACATACCCTTACGACGAGCGAGCTGATGTGTGGAGCTTGGGGGTGCTTCTACACACCCTTCTCATGGGGACATTCCCCTTTCCTGGGAAGACTGACGAGGAGGTTCTCACCTCGATCCGTGAGCTCACCACATGTTTTGGTGATAATCTTCGACCCTACCTTCGACAGCAGCAGCTCAATATGCATCTCAGCAGTCGACATCGCAGCAAGCGTCATGACCACGATCATCGACCAGGAGACCACCGTGCAGATGAATATCAGTCACCCCCCAAGGTGTCCGAAAGGGCAATCGACCTTCTCGCAGGCATGCTTCGCACCAACCCTCACAATCGCCTCACCATGCAGCAGGTGATAGACCATCCCTGGTTCTTGTATGCAGCTGGGGTCAAAAGGATAAAGCTCACGTTTCAAGGCTGCACTGCAGCAGTCATTTCAATCTAGGTCTTGATCTAGTTATAATTAGTGATCAGGGTCCCATTTGACCCACAGGAGTACCAAATTAAATCTCCTTCTCATAATGAGTGTGTCATTTGATAATTTGTAGTTCTCTGAGCTGCAGCAGCTAACACTTCCTGTACATTTGCCCTGATATCTCAGACGAGGACAGTCTGCTGCAATGATCAGGGCCATGAATTGCAGCCAATCGGAGTTGAGTATGTCAACTGTACATTCAGATCGACCTGCGACTGATGTAGTCTAAGAAGAAGATACTAGCATTGTGTCTTACCTTGTACTGCTGGCCTGAGAAATGTGCTAGCTGTGGAGCATGATCAATTAAGTACATTAACACTCCTCAGCTTGCTGGGAGACAGGCAGCTTCTAACAGAAATCTGATGCAGTGCAGCCTTCTGTCCTCATGCAGCTGGTGGAGCATCAATCAGTTACATTAACTCTCCTCTGATCAGTACTCGGAGGCAGCTTCTAACTTGTGTCCTGGATGAGCGGATATTGTACTGCTCCCCTGGTGCTACTTGATCATGAACACTCCTCTCAGTACTTGGATGAGCTGATATTATACTGCTGCTGTCGTGCTAGTGGATCATCAATCATCAGCACTCCTCTGAGTACTTGGAGGTCAGCTTCTAACACAAACCTGATGTACTGCCCTGATCATGCTAGTGGATCATCAGTCAAGTACAAAATTCGTCTCTCTTGGAGGCAGCTTCTAACTTGTGTCGATAGATAGCTGTACTGCTGAGCCTTCTTTGGCAGTTCCAGATTCATAGTAAGCTGCATATGTATGTGTGTGTGCCAGCTGGAGTAAAGCCAGAGGCAATCAGCTGTTATGCTATAAGATGTTAAGGTTACAGGTACTGGACTTGATGCACTGCCCTCATGTGGGAGGATCATCAATCAATTGCAACGCTCCTCTCACTTGGAGGCAGGTTCTAATAAAAATGTGGTGTACTGCAACCATGCTACTGGATCATCAATCATTCAATTCCATTAACACGCCTTTCAGTGCTTGGAGGCAGCTTGATGTAACTTGTGTCTGTATATGGCTATACTGCAATGAGTTTTCTTTTGCAAGTTTCATCATGTTCAGCCTTATGTGTGTGTGTATATATGTGCCAGCTAGAGTAAAGTCAGAGGCAACTTAGCTGTAATGGAACATTGTAAGGTTCCGGTACAGGATGCTCTAATTGCTACGATCAGATTTATACTACTGTTTGCAGAAGATCATATTCATAGATATCTATTGTATCGTGGTGATGAACAAAGAATATGTTGCTATCTTTATGTTGCATAAGCAATGTACATGCAGTTAAGGCTGCAGAAAACGTTCAGCAGGGTATGCTTTGCTTTCCTTGAAATTTTGTTCTGTGATCAGTCGTTCAACGTTGAAATAGTCTGGTGTTATAATCTGGTCGGTTATAAATTAGAGACTACTTAATCCGATTCCTTGACAAGGGGGAGGCCAACGTTGTAGCACTGATCCCTCGATCAACATTCTGATGAATCAGGTGTAGTTTGGCTCCCTTCCCTTCAGTTCTCTGGCGAAGTAGATCGCTGCTGAATGTCACACTTCAGATCCCTAGTAGGCCTAATATCAATACACCTACGAGAGTCCACTCTTTCAAAACCACACAACCTGGAATTACTCCAATGCTCGAGGATAAAGATTTTGCCACAAAAAATTGTGTACGACCAGTACGCATCAAATCTGCAGACTTTGCAGCAGCAGAAATATAGAAAGGTATTCCCACAGTAGCGTATATTCATCTGTCCGATGGACCGACTTATAATATCGGCGGTTCCGAAATTAGCGCATTCATTGGCCGCCTCCGATGGAGCAGGACAGTCAGTAGAATTTATGAAAGACTCGGTCCATGCACTCAATATAATTCTTCCAAGAGGTTCTTTGTCTTTCTCTTTGAGACCACAGATCCCATAGTTATGGAAGTCGTGCACTAGTTATGGGCAGGGCCGTATCAAATTTTCAATCCGGTATTGAATAACAGGTTGGTGGCAACCACCTCCTCAAGCTTGGTGAACCCTTTGGCAATCTCTTATGAATTTTGAGCGACGCCTTGTAACCCTTGCAAGACCATTTTGATAACATGGTAGAAGACCTAAAGTGACACCTTCTGTAATGTAAATACTGGTAGACAAAATGAGAGAGAGAGAGAGAGAGAGAGAGGAGAATATGAGAATGAATGAATGAATGGGGTATTTAAAGGTAACTGTAAAAGCTTCAACAGCCCTACCTCGTCAAATAATGAAAAACTTGGGGGAGAACTCCAAGAAGAAGTCTACTTTGAACATGAATTATGCTTCTTCACGTTTGCTTTGCACACCACCTTCCTCTCAACTAGATGGAACTTCTAGAATTGAAAGATGACTTTATTAGGTCACAATGTTTCATGTTGACCTTGACGTCTTGACTCTTTAAGAAGGTTATTCATATGCTTTGGGAAGAGGCTTTAAAAACACAATGTTAGGACTGCTCGATCTTTGTCTATTGCTATTAAGAACACCCAAGATTTTCTAATGGGGCATACTAAAAAACAAATACCATCAAGCTAAAAGAGAAAAAAGAGCCTCCACATATCAACATTTGATGAAGCTTGAAAACGATTGGACTCTTAGAAAGGAAGGGGTTTTAATGAAATCAATCTTAAGACGAGAATGGAAATTAGTCAAGAGGAATTAATAAATTGAGATCAATTGGTTACTAATTTTGTCAAAAACTTGTCACGAGGCGTTGGAATGGTTGATCAACCTAGTAAGGAAGTGTTCTATAGTGTTAAAAAGAAGAACAGAAGAGAGATTATCCTCCCGCTCCTTAACCAAAATAGTATTTTTCGCCTTCCCATTGGGATAACCATAGAGTTTAGCATGATTATTTTGTACAATTTTCTATAACATGTCTAATTACATCCCTAAAAAAGATTTCTTTCAAGGCTAAAGTAGTCTGATCAATTAGACCGAATGTATCTCTAGTTTCATTGGAGATGATCTAGACTTAGATTTTAATGAGGATGAGATATGAAATACCCTCAATGCCCTTTAGAAAGGTAAAAGGCTTGGAATTGATATCAATATGTTCAATGAATTTGACAAAAAGATTAAAGCTTTTTAAATTAACCATCTTCTCAACATCCTCAATCAAATAAGATGAAGGCACCATCAAATTTATCTTTCCTAAAAAATAAGGATATGTACATAATGTATGTGGGAGGAGAAAGAATTATCTAAGCCTTACAAATGTTTAGTGAACATAGAATCTTGTTTACTCCAAGTAATGCCAACAGAAACCTATCCCCAAAAACTACCCAATATTCACATGTCAACAATGGTATAGTTACAAGAATCCAAACAACACAAAACCAACATGTACACAAATCAATCAGACACATTTTGCATATCCACATGTTTTGCTACAAGAGTAGCCATAAACATCTCCTTGTGGAGAAGAAGAAGAGAACTCCTTTATATCTTTCCACAATGTCATGAAAATATCAATCCAACATTGGCTCCAATGGAAGCTCAATTTTCTCTCTTGCAACACTGGATACAATCACTTACTTAAGCAATCCACAAGGTTTCGCCATGACTTGATCCATTCAGACTCCCTTTCCAACCATGAAATAAAAGTGTGGTCACCTACTTCCATCCCGAAGCTTGTCTTAACTTCACTAAGTAGCTACAAGTAAAGAAGAAGAAGAGACAATTTCTTTTGCATACTACACATAGCTGAAACCATAGAATATAACTTTTCATTATTTCTTTCGAACTTTCCGTACTCAAAAGGAAGCTTCCATACAATGTAAAACCACTCTTTATCCAAAGATGGATTTACCATCTCCAAAATCTAAAAATACATCACCTTGTATCAATTAGACTTTTCCTTTGTCTAAGTCACAAATATAGAAATAGCACACAACCATACAACTTTTTACTCTTGTCATTTTTCTATTGTAAGATTTTGTGATTTTCTTTCTTTCAAAATTGATTATTGCATTATGATTATCCTTTGGAAGATTAGAGGAATTTTCTTGCATGTGATCTCAAAGTGGGCTTTCCACATACCTTAAGTAGATTTATAAAGGAATAATGTCAAAGAGAAATGTTACTACCAATAATAGAGATATAAAGCATCAAATAGAAAGTCTTATAAAACCCATTGCATACACCATGTGCCCAACTAGAACTGATTGGGTAAGGGGTTACCACAATCTTCTACCCATACTTACCTCCATAGCTCAAGATTTTTTGATCGATTTTTTCTCTTCTTCTTCTCTGAAGCTATTAGTGAATACAAAATCATCACAAAAACACAAAGTGCTTGTATAGTACAAGTAAACCTTGAGACTTATGACAACAATAGGATCTTTGTTCAACCAAAGAATATCCAAATAGATGAAATTAGTGAGTCACTAAAGTGCTTTGAGATAACACCCAATTCCACTGAAATCTGATGCGGCCTATTTTATTTACAATATCGTTCTATTCAAATTCATTTCCCAAAAAATTTGTGAAGGCTTTCAATTCATTGCATATTTGTTTGCTTAGAGTAGTATGATCTTGCTATGTTATATTCCCATTGAGGAAAAGGGGAGAGATGATGAATGAGGTAGTAAGACAAGAGAGAGGTGACCGTATCTTACTACTTAAGACTCTAAAGAAGTGTACAACCCAAACCAAGGTGGAAATTCTGCACACTTCAGAAGCAGAGCCCATGTAGGGAGCCTGTTTGGTTGTTTTATTCCTCATACAAGTACTTATGGGTGGAGCATTGAAGATTGTAGTTATCTTGTTACAAGTTCACTACATGTTCAAATAAGGGATTTATAGTTCATTTACAATCATCACATGGATTCTATAAGGCATTTACAAGCGTAATAGGGTCCTTATAGGTTTCCATATAGCTGTCACTCACAAGGTTTACATGGCATACATGACAAAATAGTGGTAAAACATAGTGTTTCCATAGGTCTAAATAGATTGTGGTCCAACCCTATACAATTTTCTATACAATTCACTAAATTCATTCTAATAGAACCACGAATATCGATTCAAAGAGGGATTTTTACCTTTGATTTATGTTGAGGGTTGAATTGACTTGTTTTTTGTTTTTGATTTTTGTTGTTTTTGTGAGTTGAATGGTTGATTTTGAGAATTTATTGATTGATTTTGGATATGTTGGAAGTGTTTTGGAGTGCGTTGGGATAAGTTGAGTATGTTTGAGAAGCTCATGATGGTTTTTGATTGAGATATGATGTTCTGATTGGTTCTACAATGAGTCTATTTGGTTCTGATAGGGTCTATTTTGCCTCTATTTTGATATGATTTCTCTCTGTTTGTGAGGTTGAGATTGTGCATGATTCTTTTAAGGAAATATTGAGAGTGTGTTGGAAGGTTTTTGATGGTTTGAAGTGGTTTTGGTTTGAGCTGTATGGTTTTTATGCCTTTTGTTGACCCTTTGTAGTATTCTGAGGAGCTTCAGTATCTGTTACATAAGCCTCTGTTTATTTCTGTAATAATTCTAATAGATAGATATTTATCTTGGGGAATGTTTTCGAGTCTTGGAAAAGGAAGAACACAAGTTCAAAATAGCTTGAAGAGAAAAAGAAGTAGCTGATGAAGACTTGAAGTGGAGATTGCAATGACTGTGACAGTAGTGAGCTTCCAAGGGACACTATAGTGGCTCTAATTACTCATTATATTAGACATACCTCTTGGGAGGGATATACATGACAAAGAGAGGATTATTGAGAGTAATTCTTGTTTATTATCATGTACTATTGAGAGATATTATATGTGAGAGATATAGAGTTATTGAGATGGCAAGCTCAACATGTGCGGACATTGAAGATGGACCACCTAACTAGATAGGCCCACACGTCTACACTTAGCACGTCAATGGTTATTCTGATCCACACATGGAATTATCACTTATTATATTTAGTTTTTTGCTCCTATTTAATTCCAATTGATTAGTATAGTCAGTTATGTATTGTTTGACTTAGTAGGCCACTTTTCTGCATGTTGTATCTTATCTATACTTTGTGTACAGTGTATTGTGTGTGAAAGAAGAAGAAAAAACTAGCAAGAAAACGTTTTGGCTTCCATCTCTCTTCTTGTGTTCTTGAGTGAGCTTCCTCTTATGTGTATGGTGTGTGCTTGGTGCAGTAGCTCGAGCAAGTCCCTCTACCACACAATTTTTGACAAGAGTATAAGAGATAACCAACTTTTATGAAGAAACATTGTATCTACATGAGAGAAAGACTATGAAGATGATGAAAGATGAATACTATGTGATGAATTCTAGTCAAAGTCGATTTTTCTTTGTGTCATTTTGGTTCTCTGATGGTTTCTATGAAAAATATGAAGGATATATTGAAGATTTATTGTGATAAATCTGTGGGAGAATTTCTATATGATGGTGCATGAAGATTTGTGAATAGTGGTAATGTTTATCTTCTTGTGGTTGATTAAAATGTGAAGAACATGCTTGTTGGTGTAATAACATAAATTTTCTTACAGTAGATTCACCGTTTTCTTGGTGTTCCTCTTGGGGTTTCATCTTTTTTATGCGCAACCAGGGAAGACTGCCATCAACAAGCGTCAATAGAGGAGGTTGAAAATGGAAGAAGTGCCACAGTTGAAGATGAAGAAAAGCAATGTAAATTTGTAGAATTCTTGCTACTATTGAAGAATTGGAGATCTTCATTGCCAAAGCCACTTTCTACAAGAATTTAATTCTTCAATGGCAGAAATATATCACCATCCTGATATAGGCTCTCTATGAGACTAATTACATTGTCTTTTGAAGCTATAGAGAGTTGTATCACAATAGTGAATTGTTTCCCACAAAATTGAAGAGCAAAGAAGAAACAAAGACAATGCCCATCCATCGAAGATTTGGCCTTCATTGAAGAATTTCTAAGCATCATCAAGTGGAAGATTGTGAAGAAGCTTCAAGAGTCATGGTCAGTAGAGGTTCACAAGAATAAGAAGGAAAAGAGTTGGAATTTGTTCATGGACTCTCAATAATAACATACCCAGGATGCTTGGTACACTAACCACCTTTTGTTGTTCAATTGGCAACTCATTCGAAGCTAGTAGAGAGAGAAGTTATTCACAACCTATGTTATTGAAATCCTCCAAAGTTGGTATTATCAAGGCAATGGCACTATGGTGATCCTCCGAGAATGAATTTTGATACCTTGACAATTGAATATCTTCCCCTCTATAGCGGAATGAAAGCCAAAATCAAAGATGTTGAAAGAAAGTAGAAGAAATGTTGGCTAGAGAGTCCTCGAGAGATTGAAGCCTTTCCAATTCTGTTCTATTAAGTACATACAAACTAGGTGGAGTTAACTCTATGTGATGGATGATGTGATCAAGAGGCAAGCACTAGAGTGAATCTAGAGGTATATGAGAAAAGAGAAGGAAAAAATAAAAATAAAAAATAAGCTAGTAGTAGAGCAGAAGCCTCCTTTGACGCCCTTGCAATACTCTTCATAGAAGTCCCAATGGTGAATCAGGATCCCCTTCCTAGCCAAATCCGTCCTAGAAATATTGATGTGACAGGCCAATGAATATTATCCCGATGCTAATCTTTAAGGGAGAGTAGCCAACAATGCCAGAATCCTAGAGCATTGATTAAGTGGCGATGTTCCCTATCACCTTTCAAAGATGCGGCATTTCAATGGTATGAGAGACAAGCAGCATGAACTTTTGACACATGGGATGACCTGAAGGAGGCCTTTCTTATAAAATTAAGGCATGAAGGTTTTGAAGAGTGGATGTGAGAGGAGTGGATGAAGGTTTTGAAGAGTGGATGCGAGATGCATGAAGGTTTTGAAGAGTGGATGCGAGAGGAGTTCATGAACCTAAGGCAATCCTCAAGTAAATAGGTGGAAGCATATATCTCTAGAATGGAATCCATATTGAAGAGATGTACCAACCACCATCACTTGGATGAAGGCATCCAAAAGGGAGTTTTGTTTAGAGGCCTACAACTAGAAGTTCGTAAGTTTGTGTAACTGAGAAGACCAATTAATTTGCAAGCTGCAGTGGAAGGTGTGAAATTGTATGATGAACTTGAAGCAAGGCTATCGATGATCTCAGGAAAAGGAGTCTTACCTCATTCCATGCCATGAATGGTATATCCACCAGATGTAGTCCCAAGGACTGTTCCCTACTCTTACCCTCAAATGCAAGCAGTGCTGTAGTGTACAATGCACTGAATCCATAGTGGTGGCCATTATAGATAGTAGTAACTCAAATGATGTTCCAACCACAACAACATTGGCCTCAAATAGTTCCCCCATTGGCAACTCAACAACAATAGTGGAACCTTACCAACTGGAACCAACAACCACCAGTCTCAATACAGGAGCTCTGAATTAGAATAAAAACAAAAGGTGCTCTAGGGCCAACCCAACCATCTGTCTCCACTGATTATAGAGACTTCTTAAAACCCTGCTACAAGTACTCCAAAAGGAGAAAATTTGAAGGACTATTTGTCCAATTCAGTTGCAAGCATCAAGAAAGAGTTGATGGATGTGATTACAGAATAGCTACAGACATTGAAGGTGAATATTGCTAGCATATCCAATACTACAAGAGGTGGAAGAGATGTGATGCGATCTAATACATAGTGGAGAAAGTGCCATTAGGCAAGACATTTAGCCAGTGAATGTACTCAAAAATCAACTATCCTTGGAGCCTTCTATTTGTATTGTTTATGAAAGAACCACACAGAGGATAACTACTCTCTAAAGGAGATGCATGAATGAAGGAAGAAAGATGAGGAAGCAAGATTCAACTTGTTGGAATCCAAGATGACCACCCAAGATATTAGACCAAAGCCTAGATAGTTCGGCCCTAATTTTAGCCAAAGGAGATTCCCTACCCAAATTTATAGAGGAAGATAGTCTAATAGTGGCCAAAGATCAGAAGTGGAGTGTCATAAATACATAGCTCATAAAATGGTAATGGATCCACCTCTATTGAGGACTCCTCCAATGAAGTTATAGATGGTATATCAGTAGAGGAAGAAGCTGTCAAACATATCTTTCCCAAGAAAATAGAGACACACTCCTAGACAATGGTGGTTGGGCACTGTAAGTCAACTCCCAAAAGAAGCAAAGTCCTTGTCAATGGGCGAATATATTCTACTTGAACCAGAAATGACTTCCAAAATTACTTCTGACAGTGAGATGAGGCTTGGATGTATTGTTCTCCCTATTACATGGCCATAGTGGAGCCAGAGATGGAAGCAGAAGGGCAGAATATGCAACAGAGAGCTTGTTCTTCTCCTACACAAAGTCCCTACTATAGAGGTAGAGTCAAAGTCTAAAGAGGATGAAGATGAAAGTCAGGATGAAGATTACAAAACTGAGGTGGAGCAATCTATTCAATTGGAAGAGGATAGAAATAAGGAGGAACTCCCATAAGATTTTGAAGCTAAAGATCCCAGGCTGTTGGACAGAATGACTCTGGTACCTTTTGGACTGGTAAATGAATCACATCATATGCAAAACCTCTATAAGTAATGGATTAAGAAAAATAATCATTCATTTTGTAGTGGTTTTGTTGCCCTAATCTACCCTTCTCAAGGAAGGATGATGATGATGCACCTTGGTAAGAAACACTATTTCTGCATCCCAAAGAGCCAGCTGAATCCCCTTGGAAAGAAGAATTCACTCTTCCAATTGAGCATTAGACAAGGAGGCAACTCCCTGAAGGAGTCGAATCATACCCAGAAGCAGTCTATGGGACCTTCATCCACGAAGTGGAAGATAAAAAGTAATTAAATTTTGCGGATACATATGGCATCGAACATCACTTGAAGTTGGGTGCCAATATTCAAGAAGAGATGTCGGTCTTACATGACCTACTAAAGGAGAACTTAAATGTCTTTGCATGGTTATATAAAGATCTAAAGAGGATTGATCCCACGGTGTGTCAACATCACATCAACCTAGAGCTTGATGCCAAACTTGTCAGACAAAGACAAAGATGCATGAATCCAAATTACTTAGCCCTAGCAAAAGCAAATTTGTTGAAGCTCCTTAAAGCTGAGTTTATCTATCCAGTGGCCAATAGTGAATGGGTTTCATCAATTGTAGCAGTATTTAAGAAGAATGGAAAGATGTAAATATGTGTAGACTTTCAAAAGTTGAACTCTAAGACAAAGAAGGATCGTTTCCCTATCCCTTTCATATACAAATTGCTAGACACAGTGGCTGGACATGAGCTCTATTCTCTATTGGATGGATTTAGTGGATATAACCAAGTCCAGATAGCAAAAGAAAATCAATCTAAAATAACCTTCACAATAGAATGGGGAACTTATGCTTACAGAGTGATGTCATTTAGGCTTTCTAACACCCCTTTGCTACCTTTCAAAGAGTAATGTTGGCTGCATTCCAAAATCACCTGCATGATTTCATTGAGGTATACCTATATGACTTCTATATTCATAGCCTAATCTATGAGCATTGGGGACACCTAGAGTAGTGCTGCAATAGTTGCCGCAAATATGGGGTTTCCCTCAACCCTAACAAATGCATCTTTAGAGCCTCTCTTCAAGAGTTCTATTGGGTACACATTGTCTCTACACAAGGGATAGCAACAAATCCTACTAAGATTGACAAGATTTATAGCTCTAAGAGCACCAATTAACCTCAAACATTTGAGGGGATTCCTCGACCATGTGAGCTATTATAGGGGATTCATCACATACTTTGCAACAAAGACATTGCCCTTGTATAAGATCCTAAGGAAAGATACAAAGTTCATTTGGATAGATGATTGTGAAGATGCCTTCAACACACTGAAACAATGTTTGATTAAAGAACCCATCCTACAACCTCCTGATTGGACAAAGGATTTTCATGTGCACATTGATGCATTTGTAGAAGGCTTAGGTGCAATTTATGCCAAAAAGGCTCCTCAAAGCTTGATCAACCTATCTACTATACAAATTGTAAGGTCAGATTAGAGTGCATGGCAATGGTGTTTGCATGGGAGAAGTTTCGACACTACTTGCTATGGACACACTTGAAGTTTTATGTGGATCATGAGACACTATCCTTCCTAATGAATACAAAAGATGTTAAAGGTAGAATAATGAGATGGCTCCTTCTGCTCCACGACTTTGATTTTGAAGTGGTTACCAAGTGTGGTCGCTCCCATGTTTTGGTTGATCATCTATCGCAGATTTCTTAGATTGAAAAAGAGAAGCATGATGATCCGGACCTCCCCGATGCTTCTCTATTTTTTGTCAAAAAGATAAGCCCATGGTATGCAGACATTGCCAATCTCTTGGCCACACAACAGTACCCCATGGCATCTCTTGCAAAGAGAAGAAGAAGCTTCTCTGTCGGAATCAACCCCCTACACTCTATTTGGTGGCGCTTTGTACAAGAGAGGAAAAGATGAAGTGTTGCAAAGATGTGCTACGGGAGATGAGATCGAGATAATGTTGAAAGAATGCCATGATGAGCCCATGGAAAACACTTTGCAAGAGAAATGACAGACAGAAAGGCTCTACTAGTAGGTTATTGGTGGCCTAGATTGCGTAAGGATACCTATGACTACTGCAAACACTATGATGCTTGTCTTTGGATGGAAAAATCTACCAAATCCAGTGCTATGCCACTACAACCCATCCTTTCCCTAAGCCATTTGAGAAGTGGGGCATCAATTTTGTGGGCTCAATCAACCCTTCAACCAAAAGAAAGTAGAACTGGTACATCTTGGTATGTACAAACTATGTGACAAAGTGGTGTGAAGCCAAAGCTCTCAAACTAGATGATGGCAACAACGTAGCCATACTCCTATACAAGAATATCATCACTCATTTTGGTAGTCCCTTAGAGCTAGTTAGTGGCAAACACTTACTTCTTGAACAATATTATGAAAGAACTGATAGGGCTTTACAAGATACGCCATTACAAGTCCACACCCTACTACCCCAGGGCCAGTGGTGGCCAAGTCGAAGTTACCAATCGCATTATCTGTTTGATCTTGACAAGGATGATTTTGTTGCACATCATGGTGATTGGGATGATCATCTTACAAAGGCCCTCTAGGCATACAGAACCTCTTACAAGGCTACTATAGGATATACACATTTCTAGCTGGTGTACAACATAGAAGCCATTTTCCCTATCAAGTTAGAACTACCCTCTTTGCGAGTGGCTATCACCAAGCACTTGGAAGATAATGAGTCCCTCATTAGCGGAGTTTTGAGGTCTTGAAAATGCCTTTTAGGAGATAGAGAGAGTGTGCTCTAGACCAATTGGAGCAGAGCCTTCGTAAGGGAAGTTCTATTTTTAAAAATACAAAAAACCATTTTACAAAAATATATATATATAATAATATTATGACAATGTATTATCAATATCTATTTTTAGCCTCTTATATTTATGATTACGACATTCTTTGTATTAATGATATACAATCCTGGCCACTTTTATTTAATGATATGTCTGGATCAATGATAATAACATGCTTAATCTAAATTCAAATTAATAAAGATCTTGACACTTATTTTTTTTCCTCCTTTCTTTTATCCCTCTCGTGTTTTTCCCTCCTTTGTGGTAGCTTAGTCCTCTATGTGTGTGTCTCTCTCTCTCTCTCTCTCTCTCTCTCTCTGCCATGAATATAGAAATTTGATCTTCAACCAGGCATCCAAGCTCCCAAATCACATCCATATCAGTGTTTAACTCATTCCAAAAAGATGGAATATGGATTCCTACAATCATTAGCAAAGGCAGTTCACCATGCAACATGCAAAACATGGGAAAAGGAGAAGATATGAGGGCTCGTTAATCTCTACTTGGAAGTGTAGAATCCGAGATTTCAAGCTTAGACTAAATAAAAACAACATAAAAGAGGTTCTGATGCAATATTGTTTATGCATAGAGAGCTATATTTGGAACTCGGAAGTTCAATCCTTCCAATGCATAAAACAAATTGTAAGGATTTGATTTTTAAAGTCTTTCTTTTCTTGAACTTGGTTTAAGATTTTCCATTATAACATTTGTTCATTTGTCTTCTAATCTTGAGGAATGGCAACCGATCGATGAGTCTATTATTGATGTGATTGATGTGATGCATGGCTTGATTGAATAAGAGATGTACAAAGATAGAAAGAAGACAGAGCTTGCAGAGAATGGAATATTCTTCCATGACCATTCTTATATTGTCCCCATGTAGTGTAGCCAATGGGGATCAATATCCCCCCTTCTTTTGCCTAAATTTTCAAGCTTTGAGTGGCCTTTGCTAAGTCCAGCTAGTAGTGAATGCTATAGATGTAAAATATTTTTTAAGATACAGAGAGCATTAAAACCTAGTATCTCAAGTAGGCTAAGCAAAGTTACTTTCTTCATGCCTATTAATATATTTGTTAACTTATTTTCTAATGCTGAGATAAAAAGATCAAAGGCTATGCTTTCAGTGAAGAGACTAACATATGATCATGTTATACAATTTGTCAATGAGGGATGGGAGACTAGGACAGAATTGAAAATTATATGTAGGATAGATCAAGAGTCTATAGCTTGTAAATATATGATTGCTACTCAAAATTTCATGCTTAGCTTTTATTATAGTAGATGGCATTATGTTGGTGGTAGTCTAGTTGATTTAGGCCAAAATCTTGATAATTTTAGCAAAGATCCTATAGTGGATCTTGATGTTTGATACAATGTGGACATTATTGCAATCCTAAAGGTTAGATCATCATGTATGCTATATTAGGTGAGGATGGATTTACAGAATGGAGATATTGAACTACCATACTCATTTGTGTTCCAACTTAATAACAAACAAGTAAGTTTTTATATCATATTATATCCACTTAGATATATATCTGATTTCACTTCTTGATTAATAAACATTTGTAACATATTTTTTTTACAAATACCAATGAGGAGAGAAGAATATACAATGCAAGGATATTGAATAAAATATCTCTCTACTATCAATATAAAATACATGTAAGACTTTTGTGGCAAATTTTTGTTAGTCATCTCCATGACTTATACACAAGGGCCTACAATCAATGAGGCAAAGCTACTTTTTTAAAGAACTTTTTTAAGGAGAAGGGACATCCTTTCTAGGAGTCATTTTTCCTATCTTTTATGCTGTGGTTGCCTTGGGTGTTGAAGGCATAGCTTTACTTGTTGTAGTTACATGCACCTTCTCTCCTTTAATGTCCAAGCCTCCACTATTGTTCATTCTTGTCGATTGTATATAATTGACCACTATGTACTTCATGAGCTTTGCTCTTATATACCAAACATGCTCACTTGTATAGCAATCCCTTGTAAACTGTCATACATTTGTAAGAAAAGATTTTTAGTTCATTGTTATTTTTTACAATGGACTATATTATTATCATCAATGGACTATTTTGCAATAAACCTCTATCTTAAAGTTTAGTATCTTTCACATTACCTTTATAAGTTTATCATCATTAAGATAAATAAACTGAACCAATCTTCTGGAATTTACAATTACTCTCCATCCACACGAGTAACTGTCATCCTGATGAGGATATTGCAATCAACAATATAAAGTAAAACTATGAAACTTGTTTATGGTAGTTTTTAAAATAAAATTTCTTATTATGTTCCAATCGTATTAATCAAGACCTTACCACAACTTGTCTATATTGCATTGTTGCAAGTAAGTCAGAAGGCATGGTAGGCTTTTTCTCTAGCACTCCAATCAATCTTTTTAAAGCTCTGTACCAAAAAGGCAATAAAATATAGAGTAATCACAAAATCAAAATCAAAATATTTGGAGTACTTGCAAAACAATATATCAAAATATCAAGGAGACCCTAGATTATATAACTTACAACACTACAAGATATAGGCCTTATATCGATGTTAAAAGCGATGGAAATGTAAATAACAAAATTTGCCCTCGTCATCGCAAACAACGTCGTTATTGGCAACACCATAGAACAGTCGGTATTAGTATCGATATCAGGATCACTATTTGCGTCGGTATTGCAACACTGATACCGATGCAAATAACGACACTTTCCAATGCAAATAACGACGCATGCAATAAAATTTGCGATACTAATAACGACAGTAACAGGGAATTTTTTTTAAAAATGGCAGGACAACTAGCATTATGTGCTTTATTTGGGCCATACAAAATAGTTTCTGCATTGTGTACAATTCTCATGTAAACAAAAATAAAATGTACTGAAATCATAACACTGATACATGAAATAAATACATGATCGTAAAATGAAAGTGACTGGTACAATCATGACAAG
The DNA here is from genome assembly GCF_053477565.2 of Lygodium microphyllum. Taxonomy (NCBI): domain Eukaryota; kingdom Viridiplantae; phylum Streptophyta; class Polypodiopsida; order Schizaeales; family Lygodiaceae; genus Lygodium; species Lygodium microphyllum. Next base: position 144,012,793 of record NC_141137.1, read on the forward strand.
ATATCACTACTATATAGAAAATGTCTACACAGATAAGGCGACAAAAAAAGAAGGGTGTGTGAGCTCCAGGGATCCAAGGGTGAGCTACATATCCTCGCCGTTCGAAAGCTCGTCCCGTCGCAAAGGAGCATCGAACGGAATTTGTAAAAAAAGAAACAACAACGCATCAGTCCACCATACAATAATGCATTCTAATTAAATATGGTAACTATGGACAAGAAATATGAGTGACTTACAAGGCCACCGCGTCTATACAATTAGTCGATCAATGTAGTGAGACCGTGCCTCTCTGCATATCGAGTCTCAAGGCCGGTCGGATAGTGATTTGTAATGGAGTGTTGCAAAGAAAAAAAAATACTAACAGTTAGAAACATGATTGTCAGTACAAAGGATATTGCAAAAAAAAAGCAAGCAAAACAAAAGAAAAACTTACAAAGTCCTCCAGATATGTCCTGTGGCCGCTACTCCCAAGATGATGGACTACTCCAGCCTCTAGTCGTGCCCTCACCACCTCGCGTTGCTGACTCCAACGTCCTGGAGAATCTGTAGCCTCCTCCCTTAGTTGGCGCCAGTCGTTTACGTCTAGCCACTGGGGCTTTGTAGCCCCACTCTTGAGTGCCTTGCGTGCATCCGATCATCTGTGTGACATATAGGCATACATGCAGTCCATTATCCAGCCCGTAGAAAACCTATTTGCTGTGGCTGGAATCGGAAACTCCTCATGCAAGGATGCTACTATGTAGTCCTTGCTCCCCTCTGGTATGTTTTTCCAATTATCTAAGACATTGTGCCAAAAAACTTGTTGGCACAACTTTGTCATGCGAGCCATCACCCTCCTCCCCTCATCATTTATGATGATGGCTCCTGACCTATCATCGACAAGATAGGAATATCACTCTGGGGTATGCCTAAGATGGGTCCTCTCCCACCTGCGTCCATGCTCCAGGGCATATCTAGGAGACCCCTATACATCTGGTGTTCCGATCGGGGTACTATCTATCGGAGTAGCACGCATAAGGGTGCCACTTGCAGACGGCTGAGCAAAAGTCAGAGTAACTGGAGTAGACATCCCCACAGGTGTGACAAATCCTGGAGGTGACGCAACTCCAACATAACGACGAGACGAAGACACTGTGTCCGTGCCTCCACAGCATCCACATGAGCCACACTCCTTGGAACCACCACGAGAGCGAGGAGTCGCACCTATATCCCATGCCAACCGCCGGCTCACTGCCTCCTTATCTCTATAACATCCCCTGGATCCTAAAGCACTCCCTCTCTCTGGCCCAAGTCGGGAGCGTCAACCTCATCTGCTCGAAGCGGAAGCATCTAATCTCACCGAAGTAGATCTAGTAGAGCGGCCTATATTTGAGAGACAGCTCCTGGTCTGCCACGTCTCTAAATCTTGCCATCTGATCTAGAGACATGCGCGTGAAGATATCCTGCAACTCCTCATCACTCATCCCTCGACTCATCTTGAAAAGGTCACCTGCACAGATAAAAAATGATGTTAGCATAATCAATTTAAATCATACAAAGCACGGTAATATAAATGCTAAAAAAATGATCTCACTTAAAATGCATATCTTATGTACCCTTATAAGAAATTAGTCAATGAATTAAGTAAGTGGATGCTCCAAGTATGAAGTATCCTATGGTCCCATGTCAATCTCCTGACACAACTCCGCATACACTAGAAGGTCGATAGACATGTCACCACAAAAAGATGAGTCCATCTCGTTCTCATCTTGGAATCTTGTATTTTCATCATTGTTAGTCGATGCTGGCTCCTCTACAGTCTCCAAGCTTTCGGTGGCCTCCACCCCTTGCAATATCGACTCCTCTATTTGCATATTGTCCTCATCTATGCTCGGAACATCGCTTTGATCATATACTCTCGCACTTTGGGGAGCTGAAGGTATAACATACCACCATCGAGTTTGTCGGGGGTTTGGATAGAAGATTACCTGTTCACAAACACGTATAAGAGAGATTAAACTATTGTGACATGTACCATGTCGTAATACAATTAACAAACAAATGAGTTCATGCACCTGTTTACAATGGGCTGGCAACACAAAGGTGTCGTGCAAATCCATCCACTTTTTTTTGGAATCTATTTCGAGAAATCCAGATGGACCTCATTAAACTATTGCTCTAGCTTCTTCAAGTACCACTTTAAACCACTGCACATTAAATAGTATTGTGGAGGAGCTATGGTAATCCATCGTAACAATACTTTGCAAGTTCGCAAAATACTCCATCTCATCTATAATCGTGTTTGGATCCGTTGCTCGTCGTCGACTCTCTTGCTCGAACCTTGCCATGATACCACAGTCCATTGTGGAGCGCATTTTGTCAATACGCTCTACGCGAAAATGCCGTCCGTGCGACCACGCTGCACTATATATTTTGTACTGTACATTGAAATACTCAAATTAGTTATCACATATAAAATATAGATACGACAAATCCTAAACACGTCATCACCTTTGGACTAAATCCCCTCGAGAATTCCCACTCCTCCATTGAGACCTCCGCCCCTTTGCGAGACGCTGTGGTTAAAGTTCCATGCAACCATCGCGTTGACATGAACCGCGGTATCTCCTCCATGCCCTTGGGATATCGAATCGGTCGATGGCGTGTACTACGTCGAAATTCAGATCGCACTTTCTCTTGATCTTGCCTAGCTTGTTGGTACTTGGCGAGCCACGTCTCCATAGAGGCATTGTGCAAAATACAAAAGCGATTCACCTTCTCCTCCATTGCAGCATCCATTCTTTTTTCTACCCCATTTTCAACCACCACATCTCTAGTCAATCTATCATCGTCCTTCAGCGACCATAGCATATTGTTGTCTAGATCCATCGTTGGTAGTCATTGTGAAATATGCACTAGCGCCTTAGACACCAACCAATCTTTAGCCATGCTACCTTCTGGCCAAGTTTGTTGTCGCACAAAGCCTTTCAGGGTTTTCATGAAGTGCTCCAAGAAGAACATCCATCGCGTATGGACAGGTCCAGTAATCTCCACTTCATCTACAAGATGCACAAGAAGGTGGATTTGTATCATGAGCATGCTGGTAGGCACGCATTTCTCAAAGAGATAGACCATCTTCACTGCTCCCCACCTCGCGGATTCAATAGAGGACGTCTTAATCTCCTTATGTGAGATCCATTGCACCAAAGTCAACAACCTGTAAATGGCCGTGTGTATTTCTGGAGTAAGGCATTCTGCGATCGCGATCGGTAGTACAAACTGCCACAAATGAGAAAGCATTATGAACAATGGTTACACTCCAAATAGCAAAATGTGCACACTAATTACAATCCATTCCTAGTACAAACCTGACATATCTTATGTCAGCCATGGGATTTTAGCCCTGATAATTAGTCGCCTTTAGAAAATGCAGACTTGAGAGAACGCATCATACCCATCGGAGTGCGGATAGACTTGACTACTTGCTTCACAATGCGCTCTTCTTTAGTGGACAAAACCCAAGGAGCATGAGGTAGGAATTTGTGACCATCAGTACTCGACTGGGCCAAAGCGTCTCCATCTTGCCTACCTCCTTCAAATTCATTCGTGCCCCTATAGTGTCTCTCTTTCCTGTGATGTGGTCCCATAGCAAGCTACCCACATTCTTGAAAATATGCATGGGATCCAACAAGTGGTTGATCTGTAAGTGGGTTCAATATGGAAACTCATAGAAAACTGAGAATCGCCGCATTCCATTTGGATGTGATTCTGCGTGAACCATTTTTAGCTCATACCAGCTTGCGGAATTCATACGTGTTGGAGGTCGTCGAAGAAAACCTTCCCCGAGTTCATGACCCTCTAGCAAGAAAGTATCGTATCCTTGATATTTCATCTTCTTCATAGTTCGTGACCTTTGGGAGTCTAACTGTGCCCCACACAATGGACATGCATGATAACCTGAGGTAACCAGATTTGTTCCAACACCTCTATCCAGTGAATATAAACTTGAACAAGATAAAATATAGATATCACCAATGAGAACCAAAGCCTATTTACTTGAGCACTCTCCGAATCCCGAAAAGTCATGCATTGTCCACATGAGAATGGCTCGAATATTAGCGGACTGTCGACCATCGCGCTTGCTCATATCTTGCACGGTGACCCCCTCCTCCCACAAAATCTTAAGCTCATCGACTAATGGACGAAGGTACACGTCGATATTTTTGACTTTGTAGCGGCCGGGGACGAGTAAGCTAAGGATGAGATGTCCTTTCTTCGTAGAGAGCCATGGAGGGATATTGTAGTTGACAAGGACTATAGGCCACACACTCTAAGAAGTTGAGCGCAGACTGAATGGGTTCACGCCATCCATTACAAGACCAAGCCGAAGATTCCTTGGCTCTCGGGCAAAGCCTGGAAAGGTAGAGTCAATGTGGCTTCATGCGCATGAATCCGTTCGTTGAACTCCATCTATGGACCTATTCTATGCATGCCATGTTGTCAAGCTTGCCATGCCGGATGTACGAAACATGTGGTTTATGCGGGAGATAAGCGAGAAGTGTTTGAGAACTTTTTGAGGGATGGTTTGCCCTTGCAAGTCTTGTCGATATCTGTGAGCACCACACTTTGGACATGTCTCCATAGTCTCGTATTCTCCTCGAAACAGTATGCAATCGTTGATACATGCATGGATGCTATTGTAGTCCATGCCAAGCTTTCGTAAAACATGTCGTGCATTATCACAAGACTTAGGCATGGTATTTGCAGGTGGTAATATATGATATTTCAATAACCTAAAAAAAATCATAAAACACCTTGAAAAAGCACAAATGTTTTTAATAATAGTGTCAAAAAGAAATCAATGAAGCGTACGTTGTCGTACTGCTGAGCATCCAAGGTGTGGAATCCACCAAAAAGTTGTGTGTGTGACATTTGTTACTTTTTACATACTTAGTCGTTGTGTTTGCATTTTGTTCTGCGTGGGCAATATAGTGGAGAGGGGTTTGGAGTAAGAGGAACTTATCTGTAATGCTCTAGTTGGCATGTATGCCAAGTATGGAAACCTACCAGATGCACATGTTATTTTTGATACACTACCCAATCGAGATGTTGTGACATGGAGCTCTTTGATTGGAGGATATACCCAACAAGAACACATTTAGGAGGCTTTGCAAACAACTGTTTGACTGCATGAGTGATCTAGGTTGTGAGCGTGCTAGCTTCACGTACAATTGTGTTATTGACTTTCTCATCAAGGCACAAAGATTTGATGATGCATTGGAAATGTACGACAGAATGCAGAAAGTAGAAATGCATCCAGATAGTCTCATTGTGGGTATGGTTACTTTTGGACTATGCAAAGCCAATAAAGTAGATGATGCTATAAAGTTGGTTATTGAGATAGCTGGAAAGGCAGGGACTGTTGATTCTTTGACTGTGAATGGTCTAGTCAGGTGTTTATGCAAAGTAAGGAGAGTCTTGGATGCTCATACATTTGTTGGCACGAATGATGGAGAGCTTTGACACACCTTACCCTGTTGTATTCCATGATGGAGATCATGAACATGATAAGGGACAGATTGATGTGTATTCAGGCCTGAATTTTAAACGATTCTAGGTACTTTTAAGTTAGAAAACGGACATTCCGGCAAATCAAATGACAGTAGTGCTGGTCTGTAAAGAAAAATCATCCAAGTACCACATGTTACCCATCCATTACCATATAAATTTCAATAGCATATTGATTCAGCACAATCCAATGTGGGAAAAGGATTGCTATTTTTCTGTTTCTCTGAAAAAGCCAAAGAGGAAAAGAAGAGGATGCTTTTCAGAATGCAAAAGTTGCGTATGGTATGCTAAGAAAAGGACACCAGAAAAAACTCCGCCTTGGGGGGGGAAGAAAAAGCAAGGAAAACAGGCAAGAGAGGGGAGTCTGTTCACCGAACGTTTCTTTAGTCGAATGATTGAGCTAGCAGATGACATAGATGTTTTAGTGGCTGTAAGTGCTATTGGTCTTCTCAAACATCTTCTAAGGCATCAATTACTTGGGAATGAGGACCTTGGTCCGTTGAAGACTTGTATCTGAAATATATAGGATGGACCTTGAATGACAAGAATCTAGCTGTTCGGAAAACCTCGATTCGTGCCCTTCAAGATCTGTATGAAGTGGATGATAATGTACCTTCCTTGGGTCTGTTCTTGTAGAGCATGAAGTCCATCAGTATGAAAAAGCATCGGATGTTGATGGAAATGGGACCACATGGAGTTCATCACTCCTACAATGCATATGAACAAGATGGATAAAGAAGAAATCTTGTTTTCTGCTTTTCAGTACTTCGATAAAGATGGGAGCGGTTACATCGCTCTTGATGAACTAGAACAAGTCTGACACAATGAAGGGGATATTCAAATCCAAGCTTAGAATCCTACATCCATAAATATCAAGAGAAATTTGAAGACATACAACAAGGTATCTCATAATGTTCTCATGTAAGAACTATTGGGCTCTTCTATAAGGTGTTGAACTGCGATCTGCTCTCTCTCCAAGGATCGTTGAGGCAGAACAAGTCCGACACAATGAAGGGGATATTCAAATCCAAGCCCGGACTCCTGCATCCATAAATATCAAGAACACCTTTTAAGGTCTTTGAATCCGGATCCTGATCTATGAACTTATTCACCTTGTTGACAAGCCAATCAAATAGACGAGAATATATAGTTTTTGCCAATGTATCACGATTTGTTAATGCAGAGAGAGGGTCCAACAGGCCTTCATCCAACGATACCTACTGTGGGAGCTTTCACTCAATCGCCAAGACCCACAGACTGCTTATTGTTTCCAGCATTCCAAGTGAGCTCTAATGGCTATCTCTCACCTAGCCGACGCGCCGTCGATCCTACGAGTGTAGTGAGCTTACCTTGATGCTTGATCGAGTACCCTCCTCTCTCTTGCGCTACGGAAGCTCCACGATCCTTGATGCTAGCTCAAGCATCCTCAAGCCTCCTCCATCTCCAAGATCCATCCTCCATAGCTGCGCGTGCGAGAGAAGAGAAGAGAAGAGAAGAGAAGAGAAGAGAAGAGAAGAAGAGAAGAGGAGATGGTGAAGAGCTTCACCCTCTTGGTCCCTCACTCCCACACACACTCCCTCACACTCTCACACTCCTCTCAATAGCACACACAAGCAAGAAGGAGAGAAGAAGAGAGGAAGAAGAAGACTCTTTTTGCCACACACCAAAAGAATGAGCTTCTCATTCACTTTTCAAATTTATATACAAAACCCTAAATCCCTTTTGGGCTGTCATCCCCTTTTTCCCTTTTTTACATGGCCGGCCATAGCCTAGGCCCTTTTTCCCATTTTCCATCACTCTAATTTCATCCTATTCCCAACTAATGCGTACAATTTGCATAGGAGCGAGCCTGCGCTCTTTTACAAGCATTTGGGAGCGCTTCCATATTTAATGGTGTGCCTTTTACTCTTTTGTTGCCTCGGGGTGACACTGAGAATTTCTGAGGGTCATGCGCCCGAACATTTAAATTTTTCAGGGTCTGGTTACCGGTCAAGGCACATTTTTCTGCTTTTATCCTATGCCTTTTTTTCTATTTTCTTTTTTTCATTTTCCACTCCTCTGTGTTGTGGGAAACACGGTAATATTACCCCCTCCCTAGCCAAGTGCCAGTCCCATGGCACTGCGGTGGGAAGTAGTGGCTAGTTTAGGTCTGCTGCTAGGTGAAACTGGTGGGTGGATGACACCGGTTCCAAGGTGGTTGTGTGAATGAGAGGTGATGGAGTTTAATGACAATGACCAGGAGAGATTCCGGCATGCTTTAGGCTCCATGAAGATGCTCGGCATCTTTCACACAGTTGTGGCGTCGATTATGTAGCCGGTCGTCCCTTGCATCAGAAACGCTTGAAGCAATAAGCAATCCCTTAGGAGGATGGTACTGGAGGGATTTATCCTGGAGAAGCACCCCCGAACTCTGTCTTGACAAAGATATGGTTTGTCTTTGCATTGAAAATCTGTATCTTTGATTTGAAGATCTTTGTCTTTGAGTTGAAGGTCTTCAGAACTACGTTGAAGATCTTCAACTCTGCATTGAAATTCTTCAGGCTTGTTGAATCAATAAGCGATTCGTAGATCTTGAGGCGTTGGGCATGCATCTTTGGAAGATGAGGTTCCAAGATCTATGCCAATGGCAGATCTATCTTGACTTGGTTCAATCATGGTAGCCATCAGCCAGGCAGATGGCTGGACACCGGCACATGGAAAAAGTTTTGGTCATTAAAGGATGCCATGGGTGATCCTCTTCAGTGAAGTAGCCATTTCTTGAAACTCGAACATAACCTGCAAGAAAAGTTGTGCACTCCCTAAGGGGTGTGTCTGCCTTTCTGTGTGGTGCGTGGTGCCCATGGCAATGGAACAAGGAGATGGGTCTAACCTTGGGTAAGCCCTTGGTAATGTCCCACACTTGAGGAACTAGTTCGTGTGTCATTGGAGGTGCGGTGCAAGTCTTAGGGTGATAGGTCTGAAAGTCCTACCCTTGATGTGCCCTAAGTGTGAAGTGGGGAGGGGGATAGGGAAAGCCCTAGGTGCAGTGACTGTGGTGCACTTGTCTTTTTTCTTTCTCTTTTTTTCTTTTTTTTTCTGAAATGATAACCAGGCCTAATTGTCTTCATCGGAATGAGGAGGGGAAGGGGGTTGGATAGATTTGCTCAAAAACTGGCGACTTTGCATGTAATCTTTCATATTCATGCGGACATGAAGAGAAGTGGTGGAGAGGAAAGGATGATTGCACCTACTGAATTGGCTGTCATTCATATCTTCTAGGAGGGCTAGGAAAAAAGAGGGAAGGAGACTAGCCCTCATCATAAGACAAGCCATGGCGCAGTTGCCTATAGCGTTAGGGTCAAAGAATAGGGGAGGTAGGCCACGCTCTTGTGGAGGCGAGTCCTGCTTAAGGAGTAGCCTAAGTAACCTAAGATAATTACAGGTTGTTACAAAATCGAGGTCAGGACATGAGGAGAAATCCGCAAGAAAACGCGTCATAGACTCATCTAGGTTTTCGGCGGTAAAGAGAAGGGCATGCTCGAAGGATACTACAGTGGAGTTATAAATAATAGGGAAGTCGTACCGCCCGTGGAGGGTGGCATCAAAATCCACCCCTACCCTTCGAGGTATGCCATGTAGGTAGGGTTGTTCCGCTCGAATGGAAGGGTGTTACAAAACGCCATCCAGGCGAGCATGCTGATGTCGCATACTCGTCTCCTCCATAGGGGTTGGATTTTGTAGCCCTGTATAGTGTGTGGGACTTCAAAACATTTATTCTCCTAGTAGTCAGCCGCTTCTATACCCCAAGAGGTCGGGGTCTTTTCTTGCTCTTCTAGCCATCTTTGCCCCACCCTGCCACCGACCGCGATTACCTCGTCCATCACCTTGAGCAGCAGGACCCTCCGGAGACTGTTGGGTAGGAGGAAACTAAAGGTGAATGGATCCTTTCCTTGTTCCTGTATCTCCCACAATACCTGTTCTGTGTGGAATCCCGCGAGGAGATCATCAAGGCATGGTGGGAGAGGTGCAGATGGTAGCACGACTAGTTTGGCTCTCAGCTGTTTCCTGGCTTCCTCTACTAGCTTCCTGTATCTTTCCCTAGAGGCAGCTTTTCTTTTCGTAGATGGGTCCTCTGGTGGTGGCTCTTGAGACTGCGAGGCGAGGGGGGTTGTGGAACTACATCCTCCCTGAATCGGTTCATGTCGATTTCTAGTTCTACTTCCTCCCCCTGCCGTTCTCCCTATGTTGCTTCCTCCTCGAATCCGAGGGCATCGATTTCCTGGGAGGTTAGGTCGGCCAGCAATAGGTATTTTCGTTGCTCATCCAAGCTCAACCTAACCTCCGCAGGTAAGCGTGGCATTCGCAATCCAGCGTGTAAGGCTCTCCTTGCCATGCCGAGCTTTCTCTGCATCACCTCCAATGACTCTCCTTGTGCTGCGTGGATGGCGTCCAGGATGGTGTCGAGGAAGGCCTTCTGTTGAGTGCTAAAGGCCACTTGGGCTGCTTCTGCCTTTGTGGGAGCTTTCACTCAACCGCCAAGACCCACGGACCGCTTATTGTTCAAGCGTTCCAAGCCGAGCACTAATGGCTACCTCTCACATAGCCGACGCGCCATCCATATCTACGGGTGTAGTGAGCTTACCTTGATGCCGTTCGAGTTACCTCCTCTCCAGCGCACTCCAGTAGCTCCACGATCCAAGTGCAAGCTTCAAGCAAGCTCCATCCTCAAGCTCCACACTCCAAGCTCCATTTCCGCGAGCAAGACAAGAGAAGATAAGAGAAGAGAAGAAGAGAGGAGAAGATGGAGAGCTTCTCCTCCTCGGTCCCTCACCCTCACACACTCACTCCCTCACACTCTCACACTCCCTCTCTCAAGCACAAGCTCAAGCAAGCAAGAAGAAGAAGAAGAAGAAGAAGAGGAGAGCTACTTTTGGCCACACACAAGAATGAGCTTCTCATTCACTTTTCAACTTTATATACAAAACCCTAAATCCCTTTTGGGTGGTCATCCCCTTTTTCCCTTTTTACATGGCCGGCCATAGCCTAGGCCCTTTTTCCCATTGTCCTTCCATCTTCCTAGCTTCCTTTCCACCGCTCGTCTACATTTACAAATTGCACGAGTGAGAGCCCGGTGCTCTTTTACAAGATTTCAGGGTGTGCCTTTTTATTTTAAAACGCGCCTTTCCCCTTTTGCCTTTGCCTTGGACTTTTAAGGTTGCCCTTGCGCTTTTGGCCTTTTCTCCTTTTCTTTCTTCAGTCGGGCTACCTTTTTCCGTCTTTGCCCTGCGTCTTTTCCACTTCTTTTTGCTTTCTTCGTGTTTCGACTTTCTTGACTCGAGGATTCTTCGGCCTTCGCCCTGGGCAATGTTGCTTAGGGCCTCGCTTCTTGGCATACCTCTTGATGGTGGGCACATAGTGCTCCGACGGAGGGGCGCGTGCCACATGCTCCCGCCTTGTGCGCAGAGCGTCTTTGCATGCTAGATCTCCATGATCCTCCATGCGTTCCGCCGCAAAAGGAAACCTGCAAGATGCACTTCAAGGGTTAAACCTTGATACAGGGTACAACTATTTGCATGGAAGGGATTTTAGTGTGGTTTATGAAGCGCATATGACAAGAAGGGGAGGGGTGAGGCATGCGGTGATTGCTGTAGAGGAATGGTCCCCATGTTGATATTCGCGTTGCCTCCAGTCATTAGCGGATAGTAGTTTGTGCTAAGTCGCGTGGACTGGTTGTCGTGGAGTGGGACAGGGTACATCCTCGGAAGGATAGACCAAAAAGGGAAGAAGGTGTATAGGAATGGATTACACCCTGTCTACACCATCAGAGTTGTTGGTCAAGGCCTCCTATGGCGGCAATATGGGTTGCATGTGCTTCACTTGGAGGTGGGGCTAGTCACCCGACTTTTAAAAGTGTGATGTGAGGAGGACTTGAGGAGCTTAGCCTGTCAAACCCGACTCTTCTCCCTACGCTTGACTATCATTGCTTGTGTGTGTTGATATTGTTTATACAAAGTGACAAAAAAATCAGTGTTTATTTATATACATATTTATGAATCCATGTGACATCACGAGGATAAGAACCAAGTGTAGAACTCGGGGTTGTACCGGAGCGTGCCACACACATCTAGTATTCGTGGCAGCTGACTTAATACTGATAGATATTTTGCCATGTCGAGTAGCATGGAACCTTGACCGAGTCTACTGGCAATATGTAACTCCTCCTCGTTGAGAACCTTATCAATCAAAGGGCCCTGTAGCCTAGTCCCAGCTAAGTCCGCACCCCGAATGTTAGTGAGCACTCGAATGGAAGTTGGTGCCACGTAGGTTGGGTCTCTTTGAGACCGCCATTTGGCCAATCGCTCTTCTGAGATCGTCATGATCTGAGCCCCTAGTTCGGCCATTACAACGCGGCTTTCACACCAACGCTGCTCAAATTGACTCTGGCCTGTTGACAGTCGCTTAAGTAGCTCTATGTCTACGAGATTTGGTCGGCAGAGCACTTCATTGAACGTGACGGTTAAGCGTAGTTCGTCAGCCTCCTTGTCAGGGATGAGTCGCATCTGTTCATGCAGGAGCCTATCATAGTGCCCGTTAAGATGTTCTTGTTCTAGAGGAAAGGTCAAGTAATCTCCAAGCTGCTCCTTGGGGATCGTGCCCACGTCCGCAAGAACATAGACACGTGCGACCACTTTGAGCTTAGCCTCCAACTCAGTTAAGCATTCTGTGACACCTCTATGTTCAATGAGGGCTTGCTCGGTTGCTATCTCATGCAAAGTTCTAAGAGTTTCCTTAGGCTTTAGCATGGCTGGGGGCTCAGGCCTAGATGAGCAAGATTGGTCCATACTAGGTTTTCTTATGCTCTTGGGGTTCTCACATTTCTCCTGAGGTTTTGCTATTATTTCGTCATGGTTCTTCTCGGATGTGACTGGTATAGATTTATCACCCTGTTGTGATAGCGTTGTATCCACTCTTGATTGATCAATGTGAGTTCTATTGTCAGTGGATAGAGTGTTGCAAGCAACTGTTGCTGGCAACGGTTGCTTTGGTTTCTCAGAACACACGGACGTGTCTGAGGTTTCACTGCTATTAGGAGAGGCATCAGTGGGTTCATTGGTGGATGGACTCGATGCTTTATTCATCAGCTCTCCAGCGCTCTTTGTCTGAATGTTCTTGGGGTCCACAACCACCTGCAACTGTTTCTGTTTTCTCTGCTTTCTCCTCTTTTTCTTGGTCAATGAAGGTGCCTCTCTCGACGACTCAGGACCCTGGGCTATATCGACCGTTGATGTGCTTGGTCGGGCCTCAGCATTTCCCTTCTCTAGTGTGTCCTTATGGGACATAGCCGCGGTTTGCTGAATAGCCTTGCCCAGTTGTGAGGGCACAACTGCTGCTCTTTTTGGAGAGTCTAGATTTTCAACCAACCCCCTTGTGTTCGACTCCTCCGTCCTAGGCTTTAGGCACTTTGAAAGTGCTGGAGTTGTTGAGGGATTTGGTTGCGACACCTCCTCCACAAGTAAACTACTAAGAACACATTCCACAAGGGACATTGTCACGGCCAAGGGCTGTGACTGCTGCGATCCCTGATTGGAAGTAGTAGCAACTAGTTCAGTGGGCTGGCTACCCTTGGTGGATTGCGGTGTCAAGTCCCTAGGGCAATCAGAAGTGGCTGTCTTTCGTTGGCCTTCGAGCACTCATTTGTGTAGATCGAATATGAGCTGATCTAGTCGCATTAGGTGGCTCAGGCATATCCTTGGGTCGAGAGGTACAGATGGCATCATGTCCCACCTCTTTGACGGTTGGAAGCTTAGATGGAGGTAGAGATTGGAATTGAGTAGTCGCCCTTGACAACTGCTGTGGTGCTTCCTGTGTCTGGTTGGGAGAAGAGGGCGTAGGAGATCTAGGACTCTTAGGTGAACTTGGCACTCGCTGAATGATCTGCTCGAGGTTACTAGACGATTGTGCCATTTGCTTTGTTGAGCGATCAGCCTTGCCTTGAGCAATGTTGTGCCTATGATGCTTGCTCTCCCCTTGGGAAAGCAAAGGCTCCTTGGGCACTAATGATTTTTGTGCCTACTCAATGGCTACGTATGACATCTGTCTATTTAGCATGCTAGGCTGGGGCTCTTTCCTTCGAACAATCATGTCTGGTTTCTTGCCTTGAGACCTAGAGTCTCTCTTAGATTTCCTCCTATGCCATGCTTTTGATGCATTCTGGCCTTCAGCTGATAGAGGCGGTTTAGCAGGGGGTTTTGGTACCCAAATCCATTGGTTGCCTGCGTAATACCCTTGAGCACGAAGCAACGCTTTGGATATCCACCGCGGTGTTGTGCTAGCTCTCCATCGATGCCTTCGCCTATAAGTCTTGGGCTTTTTTCGTGGTCTTCTACGATATTTGTGAGTCCAAACCCTGTCCTTAGCCTTATCTCTTGACCTTCTTGTTTCTGGCATGGCCTCACTCACTGGTTCTCGTTGTTCGACCTGTGCTTGTATCAACTCTTTCAACAAGTCCTTGCCCTTGTTTGTAGGCTTGACTGTCATGTCGTCACCTTCCTTGCCTTTCCCTTGAGGTTCGATGAGGTCACCCTTGCTAAAGGTGGTGACTATCCTCACACCCGGTAGTGTCAGGTGTATCCTCTGTGCTACATAGTCAGCCTCACACTTGGTCGCCCTTTTGAAGGGTCTTCCTAGGAGGGTTTCTTTCCTGGAGCTAGCACTTTTTGGAGGAACATGAAATAGGATAGGCAAGCTTTCCGTTTCAATTGTCGCAAGGATTTTGCACTTCCCCATGAGTGCTTGTGGGTGTCCCCCATAAGGGCTAAGAGTTGCACTAGTCGGTGTGAGCTCTGGTTGGCCTAGTAGGGTCCATGATTCATAGGTCAAGATGTTAAAATCTGCTCCTTCATTAATCAGGGCATCGATAGTATGCTCTCTTTTCGCGGTGAGTTTGACCCTAAGATAAGCAGGTGGTACTATGTCTTCATCTTCCGGGTCCTGGCTTGTAAATTTAAGCCTTCTGACAGATGCCCTTGAGTTCTCGACTGCACGACCAAATGTGGATTCTCCACTGCTGTCTTGGATCGTCATTGCAGTGCTATTCAAGGTACATCCCTCGTCAAGAGTGTCATATCTAGTTATCTTGGCATTTGTAGCTTGTTGATGTTGCACTTCGCTCTGACTAGACATGGTATGAACACAATGTCTTTGTGTTCTCATGGTGTGGCCTTTTTGCCCTTGTTGGCTAGATGGGCCCATTGAAGTTCTAGGGTCTCTGTTTGTCTCTATTCGTGTACGGGCTTTTGGTTGCCCTTTTGCAAGTGAGCATCCATGCTCATGTAGAGCCATTGCTTCACTAGGGTCCAATTTGGAAGACCTGTCACGGCGCGCGTTTTCTCTCCAGCCTACTTGGGGGAGGTGCGGAGGGGGCAGAGCCCCCTCTGCGGGGGTCTGGGGGGGGCAGTCCCCCCGGCCCGCAGGGCCATTACGGTAGACGCCATATGCAATTTGGAGGACCGTTTATAGCCAAATTTTGAACTACGTGCTCTAAATTTAGCCCAGTTATGGATCTGTGATGTGCCTTCAGCTTTACATAGCCTTAGGGGTCAATCTCAGGGTTTAGATGTATCAGAATTTGTGTTCTAGACATGTGTCCGATTTTGACAGTTTTTCTGTCCGATTCTCAGATGTCCGATTTTCAGGAGTCTGATTATCAGAATCGGACGTCTGATTTTGGGTGGGTCCGATCGGACCAGTGGTCTGATTTTGGTCACGTCCGATTCTAGGAGTCGGATCAAAAAGTGGTCCGATTTTCAAGTGGTCCGATTTTGGGAATCAGGCCGGACAGGGTGGTCCGATTCTGGCTGGTCCGATTCTGTCTGGTCCGATTCTGAGCTGGTTCGAGTTTGGGACTCGGACGGCCTGGTCCGATTGTGAGTGGTCCGATTATGGACTCGTCCGAGTGTCCAAGTGTCCGAGTCGGACCGGTTGGTCTGAGCGTCCGATTCTCAAAATCGGACGGGTTGGTTCGAGTGCCACGTGGCACGTCTGATCGGGCTGGTCCGATTCTGGGAATTGGACAGTCCGACTCCCGAACTCGGGTGGTCCGATTCTGGGAATCGGACCACTGTGGGTTGGTCCGATTGCGTCGATGGCGGGCGCGATTCCCGCGCGTTTGACCTCTCCTTACGGTCTGCTGCACACAATCACCAGGGACTTCCTAGATCTGATTAGAGCACTTATTGGGAAGCACCAGACTCACTTGGAGCAGCACGAATGGTTGTCGCCTAGAAATCGGGGTAGCACTTCCTCGTCCTGTGAACCAGAAGCTCTCTCTCTCTCTCTCTCTCTCACAAGGCCAACCAAGGAAATGAGATCTGTCCTGACCTCCCAGGCCTCTTAAGGTCTTGTCCCAGTGCTGCAGAACCTTACAGCTAGTTCCCTGTCCCTGTCTCACCCAGAAACTTGAATCTGGTCCCCTGTTTCCCTGTTTTAGCCTGTTATACAGCAACAGAAAACCCTACTGTTTGCCTGTTTTTTTTCTTCTTTTTCTTTGTTTTTTCCTACCCTAAATGCATCCAAATCACAAAATAAATACCTATACTACTCCATTCCATAACATAAATCTCAGAAAGCAACAAACCTACTTGCCAAGGAGATCGAATACCATCTTCAACCCCCTCGCTTCCTACCTATCCACCTCAAGCACCGGTTCGGGGGAAACCCCTTACTTTGATGCTCGATTCAAAGCGCGCAAGCGCTCAAGGCTTGAATCTATTGGTCCCGGCAACGGAACCAAAATGTGGGAGCTTTCACTCAACCGCCAAGACCCACGGACCGCTTATTGTTCAAGCGTTCCAAACCGAGCACTAATGGCTACCTCTCACATAGCCGACGCGCCATCCATATCTACGGGTGTAGTGAGCTTACCTTGATGCCGTTCGAGTTACCTCCTCTCCAGCGCACTCCAGTAGCTCCACGATCCAAGTGCAAGCTTCAAGCAAGCTCCATCCTCAAGCTCCACACTCCAAGCTCCATTTCCGCGAGCAAGACAAGAGAAGATAAGAGAAGAGAAGAAGAGAGGAGAAGATGGAGAGCTTCTCCTCCTCGGTCCCTCACCCTCACACACTCACTCCCTCACACTCTCAGACTCCCTCTCTCAAGCACAAGCTCAAGCAAGCAAGAAGAAGAAGAAGAAGAAGAAGAGGAGAGCTACTTTTGGCCACACACAAGAATGAGCTTCTCATTCACTTTTCAACTTTATATACAAAACCCTAAATCCCTTTTGGGTGGTCATCCCCTTTTTCCCTTTTTACATGGCCGGCCATAGCCTAGGCCCTTTTTCCCATTGTCCTTCCATCTTCCTAGCTTCCTTTCCACCGCTCGTCTACATTTACAAATTGCACGAGTGAGAGCCCGGTGCTCTTTTACAAGATTTCAGGGTGCGCCTTTTTATTTTAAAACGCGCCTTTCCCCTTTTGCCTTTGCCTTGGACTTTTAAGGTTGCCCTTGCGCTTTTGGCCTTTTCTCCTTTTCTTTCTTCAGTCGGGCTACCTTTTTCCGCCTTTGCCCTGCGTCTTTTCCACTTCTTTTTGCTTTCTTCGTGTTGGGGTTAACAGCCTTGCTCTCTGTGATAATTTTCTCCTCTGCCAGAGCAAGGCGCTGCGCCAATATCTTCACCCTCTTTTCATTGTGTGCAGCCCACTCCTCTGCTCTTTTGTTCATCACTTCCAAGTTCTCTCCTTGCTTTAGGATTAGCATCATGAGTTTCTGCTCATAGTCTTCCAACTCCCTAACCAGCCTCTCTTACTCTTCTTTTCCAAAGGTTAGTTGATCTGTCAGGCGCTCGATCTCCTCTTGCTGCTCCTTTATGCCTTGTTTTCTCTCCTTGTCCCTGGCATTCAGCTCAGCCACAAGCGCATCAACATGAGCAGATTTCGTAGCGAGCTCCTGATATTGCACTATCGGGAGCTTGTGCTCTCTTTGCATTTTCACTAGTTCCTGTGTCTCATTTTCGAGTTGTTGTCTCCAATGCTCCTCCCTCTCATCCTTAGCCTTCATTTCTTGTTTGAGATCTGCAATCTCCCTCTACTGCATGGCTACCATTCTCGTTTTATCCAGCTGGAAGGCAGCCACTGATTCCTTCTCAGCTGCCAACTCAGCCACGGCTATCTTGTGTTCCTCCTTAGCTTTCTCCAATTGGGAGAGCAGCTCGGCGACGTATTCGTCGTAATTAGTCGATGGCGTCATCGTTGTGTGGATGGGCGAGGTTGAGGCTTCTACCTTCTACCTTTTGGGCTCTTGCCTGGATTCCGCATCCGTAGCTGGCCTCTTTTGTCCTGTGGCCGTGGTTTCTGTGCTCTGTCCCTGGCCCATCTCTTTATTGATGAAGTACTGCATCCACGCCATGAAATTTGACACGTCGGCACTGGTCAGGATGCTAGGGGTGATGGTGGTGGGTTCATCAAAAGGCACCAGGAGGGTAGGAATTGGATGAATCGGGGCCTTGCCCTTGCCCTCAAGGACTGGAGGTGGCACAAACTCCGGCACCTTTGTGCTAGACCCTGGCCCTTCTTCTCTATGCGAGCTCAGGTTTCCCAGTTCATCTGTTCGGCTCTATTGCTCGATGGACTGGCGTGTGGCTTCCGTCGTGCAATTTAACATATAGTTCTTGTATCATTAATGTAGAAGCTAACATTTTATGAAAAATTTCGACAAAAACCTTATTATTTTATGTGGCGATATGAAAATAATAGCCTATTTCTGAGTTGTGAGTAACATGATTAGGTACGATGATATTGGGAACTTCATCTTTGCTTGCACTTGCGTTCGTCACACCCGATGTTCCATTGGTAGTGGTAACTCCGGCAACCTTGGATACTCCTGTATCTCTGGCAATACTCGTTCTTTGACTGGTTGCGATGGATCTCATGGTCTTTGCACCTCGTTGCTTTGGATCCGTCGTTCGCGAGCAGGTTCGAGAGATAGAGAAGGAAGAATGAATTCAGAATGGGAGAGCGTGAGAGAAGATTTCCTAGTTGAAGACCGAGACAGGGGGTTGATTGATTTAATTCTTTCCGTTTCTAACCCTCGTTTTTATTCCCTCTCTTGTAGCCTCTCAAGGTAACTCCCCTCTCTCTCTCTCTCTCTCTCTCTCCCTCTCTCTCTCTCTCTCTCTCTCTGTGTGTGTGTGTGTGTCTCTCTCCCTAGCTCTCTCTTGCAGCCTCTCAAGGTAACTCCTTCTCTCTCTCTCTCTCTAACTCTCTCTTGTAGCCTCTTGGGGTCTCTTTTTGCCTTCGCAACTGAGTAGAGGGCATGCCTTTATATAGGCAGAAGGGAGTGCATGTTGCCTCTCCCTTGCTCTCTCTTTCTCCTCTTTTTTATGTTAAAAGAAGCTCCTTTACTCAGAGTGGGAGCTTCCCTCTTTTTTACTATTTTATTTTCTCTTTAATTTTCTGAAAAGGGGGGGGGGGGTTGTGACGCTATCAACGCCGATTTTGGTGATGGTGACAAAGATGATGATAAAAATGATAAAGAAGATGATGAAGATGACAACACTGATGATGATGATGACGAGGACAATGATTAGGGGGCTCTCTTTATGGTGGTCGACAATTCAACGCCCCTTTTCTTTTTTTAACGTTAATATTTTTAACGTTAGTAACTTACTATAATATATATAAGCTATATAACTTACTAATTATTAACCTTACCTAATGTATATGCTAACTAACTAACTTACTAACTCATAAATTAACTAACTTTACTAACTAATAGACTAACTAAATTTACTACTAACTTATTAACTTTCTAACTTATATTTGCATGGGAATATTATATCCTCCTCCCCTTAGAGGAATCGCAATATTCTCATCTCGAGAGAAACCGTAGGTATTGTTGATAAAGAATATTCTCATCTATCCATGTAGCATCTTCTTCACATGATAATCTTTCCACTGGACAAGGTATTCTTTAAGGGTTCTACTCGGTTTTCTCTCTCTTACATCAATTACTTTGTGAGGTTGTAGCTCAAGGACTCCTTGGTTAGGTATTATGACTTGTTGATCATCCAGGATATGGTTGAGGTTAGCCACGCATGCTTTCAATAAGCTAACATGAAATACATTGTGGATTTTTAAATTCTCAGGGAGTTGTATCTTGTAAGCGCTTGGCCCTAAGCGCTTGAGAATCTTGTAGAATCCACAATATCTTGGACTTAGCTTCTTAAATTCTCCTAAAGACAATGAACTCTTCTTTGGATGGACACAGATAAAGGCCACATCTCCTTCTTTGAAGATTCATTCTTGCCTTTCCAGATTAGCATACACCTTTTGTCGATCCTTGGCAGCTTAAATATCTTGTTTGATAATCTTGATTTGATCATCCATTTCTTCTAACATTTTTCTCAAAGCTTCTATCCTTAGGGTAGGATCGAAAAAATTAAGTGGCATATGGCAATCTTGACCATATAGTGCTGCATGAAATGGAGTGATCTAAATACTTTGATGATAGGAGGCATTATAAGAAAATTTCACTAAGGGTAGATACTGAATCCACCTTTTTGGTTCCTTGCTACAATATGCATGCACAATATCCTCAATCACCTAGTTAACTCGTTCAGTCTACCCATGAGTTTGTGGATCATAAGCAGTACAAAGTTGGGTTCCAATGGATTCAAATAAATTTTTCAAAAATGTGATATATAAAGAGAATCACAATCACACTAATGATCCTTTTAGGTCATGCATGTAACCTAAAAATCTCTTTTACAAAAATTCTTGCAATATCTGAAGATGTGTAATTGGTTTTTGTTAAAATAAGATGACAGTCCTTTGTTAACATGTCTAATATCATCATCATTGAGTTATATCCTCCTTGGACAGAAGGTAACCCAACTACAAAGTCCATGCTAATAAACTCCCATTTCCTCTAGGGAATATCAAGTGGCTAGAGTTTTCATGGTAACTTGACACACTCAGATTTTACCCTTTGGAAATTTAGACATTTAGTGACATACTTGAGTACATCACCCTTGAGTCTTTACTAGTAATAGCTTTTCCTGATAGTATTAAGAGTTTTTGCATACCTCGGGTTTCCTGAAAAAGGAGTCATTTGCTTCCCAAAGTATTCTTCTCTTGAGAGTGTGACTTGAAGGAATGCATAGTCTCATTCTAAAATAAACAAGTCCTTCATCTTCATCTGTAGAGAATTCTTGATACTTAGTCTTGAATTTGGGATCTTGTTCCTTATTCTCAACTTCCCAAAACAATTGTTGATAGTTTGGGTCCTTATTTGCTTCATCGTTAGTCAACTCGATGATAGGATTAGTCAACATTGATACCATTGTAGCAAGAGTTTCTTCCCTAGATGGTTTTTTATCGATAAGAGCATTAAGAAAGGCTTTAAGACTAAGGGCATCTGCTACTACATTTTCTTTATCAGGTCTAAACTTAATTTCAAAGTCATACTCTTGCAAAATTTCGGTCCAAGGTTGTTGCCTCATATTAAGATCGAGTTTAGTAAAAATCCACTTAAGACTTTTATGATCTGTGACTAAGGAAAACTTATTTTCAAGCAAGTAATGTCTCCATAATTTGAGAGCCTGAATCATAGCTAACAACTCTAGGTCATGAGTAGCATAACTCTTTTCATGGGCTTTCAACTTTCTCGAAGAGTAAGCTACAAGATGACCGTCCTGCATTAGTATGCATCCCAATGCAAGAGAGCTAGAATCTGTTATCAAACCATGCTTTAGTCGCTCAATGCTAGATTGTTCAATTGGCGTCTAGATAATAGCAACTTGCTTTTTGAGTAGGTTTGTAAGAGGTGCTCCAATTTGGGCATAGTTTCTGATGAATATCTTATACCATTCTATTAGACCTAGAAAACTTTTCACTTTCTTGATAGTGGTTGGGGGTGACCAATCTTGAACATCTTTGACCTTGGCAGGATCTACTGATATACCTTCAACAGACACTATGAATCCCAAGTATTCAATCTTCCTTTTGAAGAAGGCACACTTCGTCTTCTTGGCATACAACTTGTGTGTTCTCATTGTCTCAAGGAAATTGCAAAGATGTGGTTCATGATCTTCTTTCTCCTTAGAATAAGTTAGGACATCATCAAACAATACAAGAACAAAATCATCAAGATGAGGTCTCAAAATGTCCTACATTAACATGATGAAGGTGGCTAGGGCTTTTGTCAACCCAAATCTGATAATATCTTGACCAAAGATCAATCTTAGAAAATATCCTTGCTCCTTGTAGGCGATCAAGAAGCTCGACTATCCTGGGGATTAGGTACTTATTCTTCATTGTTACTTGGTTTAGCCCTTGATAGTTGATACAAAGAGATGAAAAGTTCCATATTTCTTCTTTTGAAATAATACTGGGGCTCCCCATGATGAACTTCTTGGCCGAATATACCCTTGTTCTAGCAATTGTTTAAGTTTCTCTTTTAGTTTGATGGCTTCAGAAATAGACATTTTGTAAGGTCTTTTTGCAATTAGAGTGGCTCCTAAAACAAGTTTGATCTCATGATCGACTTCTCTTTCCGGAGGTAACGCAGTTAGCTCTCTTCAAGAAATATGTGAGCAGATTCTTTTAACCTGGATGGTTCTTCTTCTGTTGTCTGACCATCTTGATTTACCTTGTTAAGCTTAACTAAGTAAATAGGTAATCCTTTCTTCAGGCCTTTCACAATTCGAGAAGATTTTGCTAATTGAACCTTAGGCTTTTCTGTTTCACCTTGTGTAGCCCCGTTCAAATCCTGAATAGTGACTTGATCTTTTCCACAATGAATATGAGCATAATTGGGAATCAAACAAAATCCATTCCCAGTAAACACTCATAATCTCCTAAGTTCATTACCCTGAACCTCATACTTGAAAGGTTTTCTTCTTAGGTTAAACTCTACCTTTGTAGTTTGCTATGTAGAAAGTACTTCCTTTCCATTTGCTAATTCCACAAGTAGCTTTGATTCATTTACTATATCTATTCCTAACTTCTTAACACACTTGGATGAAATAAATGAGTGTGTATTACCACAATTAATCAGAACTTTAAATGATTTACCTCAACGACTTGCTAGTATCTATATTATCGAATATTGACGATTTGGACCCTTCTTGTAGAATGTAGCATCAATAGTTACTTTTTCAATATCTTCTTTCATAGTAGGGTCTTCCTCCTCATTAATATCTTTAAGGGTAATATTTGACATTCTTCATCTTGCCATAGCTATTTTACTACAAGGATACGGAGGTATAGCAATGGCGCTTTTCGACACAAAATACCAGTGTCATTTGCGACGGTAATAGCAATGCAAATAGTGATGCAAATAATGACGGTGCTCAGAAGAAAAAAACACAGGCCGAAACCCAAGCACATTATTTTGCGCGCATACACGAAAGAGAGAGCGAAAGGGAGAGCAAAATCTTGCATTTAAGAGGGAGAGGGAGAGAAAGAGAGAAAGAGGGACAAAGAAAGCTTCTCACTGCCGCCGCCGCCGTTTCGCTAAGAAGATGAGGAAGTGTATGGAGGGCAAAGAGGAGTCGCCGTCATGAAGAGGAGCCGCCGAATCCATCTTCGAGCCTTTATGGTGAGTGCATTGTTCCTTCTTGCTTTGTTTTTGTGTTTTCTCTTTCTCTTTTACTTGTTTTTGTTAAAATTCATGTGTATTAAGAGAGGGAGAGGAGATGAGAGAGAAAGAGAGGGAGAGGGAGAGGGGGAGGGGGAGGAAAGAGAGGGGGAGGAAGAGAGAGAAACATTAAACATAATAGAGAAAGAGAGAAAGAGAGGGAGAGGAAGAGGGAGAGGGAGGGAGAGGAAAGAGAGGGAAACATTAAACATACTAGGGAAAGAGAGAAAGAGAGGGAGAGGAAAAGAGAAAAGAAAATGAGAGAGGGAGAGGAAGAGAGAAAAAACATTAAACATAATAGAAAAAGAGAGAAAGAGAGGGTGAGGGTGAGGGAGGGAGAGGAAGAGAGAAAAGGAAAAAAGGAACGAGAGAAAGAGGGAAAAAACATTAAACATAATAGGGAAATAGAGAAGGAGAGAGAGGGAGAGGGAGAGGGAGGGAGAGGAAATGAGAGAAGAAGAGGAAGAAAGAAAAGGAAATGAGATAGGGAGAGGAGAGAGAAAAAAACATTAAACATAATGGGGAAAGAGAGAGGGAGAGCAAGATGCAAAAAACATTAAACATAATAGGGAAAGAGAGAAAGAGAGGGAGAGGGAGAGGGAGAGGGAGAGGGAGGGAGAGGAAATGAGAGAGGGAGAGGAAGAGAGAAAAGGAAATGAGAGAGGGAGAAGAGAGAGAAAAAACATTAAATATAATAGGGAAAGAGAGAAAAAGAGGGAGGGAGAGGAAATGAGTGAGGGAGAGGAAGAGGGAGAAGGAGGGAGAGGAAAGAGAGGAAAACATTAAACATAATAGGGAAAGAGAGAGGGAGAGGAAGAGAGAAAAAACATTAAACATAATAGGGAAAGAGAGAAAGAGAGGGTGAGGGTGAGGAAGAGAGAGGAAGAGAGAAAAGGAAAGAAAGAACCAGAGAGAGAGAGAGGGAGAAAACATTAAACATAATAGGGAAAGAGAGAAAGAGAGGGAGAGGGTGAGGGAGGGAGAGAGAGAAGGAGGGACAGGTTGTTGTTTTCTTGTTTGTTGTTTTTGTAGTATTCTTTTCTTGTTTATTGTTGTTTAGTTTTCTTATTTTTTGTTGTTGTAGTAGTAGTAGTAGTTTTTTCTTCTTTTCTCATTTATTGTTATTGTAGTAGTAGTAGTTATTGTTGTTGTTTTTTCTTTTTCTTCTTATTCTTTTCTTGTTTATTATAGTCGTAGTCGTAGTCATAGTCGTGGTCGTGGTTGTAGTTGTAGTCGTAGTCATAGTCATAGTTATGGTCGTGGTCGTAGTCGTAGTCATGGTTGTAGTAGTAGTAGTGGTTTTCTTGTTTGTTGTTGTTGTTGTTGTTATTGTTGTTGTTGTTGTAATGGTTTTTTTTGTTTTCTTGTTTATTATTGTATAGTTTTCTTATTTGTTGTTGTTGTTGTTGTAGTAGTGGTAGTAGTAGTAATTTTTTCTTCTTTTCTTGTTTATTATAATGGTAGTTATAATGGTAGTGGTAGTGATAGTGGTAGTCATAGTCGTAGTTGTAGTCATGGTCGCGATCGTGGTCATAGTCATAGTCGTGGTCGTGGTCGTAGTCGTAGTCATCGTAGTCGTAGTTGTAGTAGTAGTAGTGATTTTCTTGTTTTTTGTCATTGTTGTTATTGTTGTTGTTGTTGTTGTTGTTGTAGTAGAGAGAGATATATGTTTTGTTGAAGAAAATGAGAGAGGGGGAGGAAGAGAAAAAGGAAGAAGGAACGAGACAGAGGGAATAAACATACATCATAATAAAGAAAGAGAAAGAGAGAGAGAGATGGAAGGAGAGGAGATAATGAATGGATAAAAAACAAAGAGAGAGTGGTGGCGAGGTTCGGTGAGGTCCGGTGCAACACCAGGAGATGGAAAATACTCCAACATACGTTAATTTGTGGTGGGTGGGTGAATGATAACAAAAACAAATTGTTTGTCATAACGTAGACAATGGAAAACGATGAAGGTCTTGATGTTCAAGACCACGAGGTGTATCTTAATCAGTGTGTCCCATGTCCTTGCTCTCAATGTAAGCTAGCAATTAGATGAAAACGTCGATTGTCTATAGAACATGTACGATGCTTCAGCGAGTTTCAATCTAAGATCATTGATCACGCGATCTTGGATTTTCAGCAAACGGTAAGAAAAGTTAATATCAATTATGCATTGTACTCACAAGCTAATTGAATACCATATACAAAAAGATTGGGTGTGGCTGGCAAAGTTTTGGGCGTGCAATGGATGGAGTGCTTAAGCCAATCCACCACTTGGAAGGTACTACCCAATCTATACCGTCAATACCAAAGGAGACAGATAGCTTTTGAGACTTACCTACAATCTTGGAACCACATGTTTCGTACATCCGGCATGGCGAGCTTGACAACGTGGCATGTGCAGAATAGGTCCACAGATGGAGTTCAACGAATATCAGTGGATTCACGCGCATGCAGCCACCTTGACTCTACCTTCCTAGGCTTTTCTAGAGAGCCAAGGAATCTTTGGCTCGGTCTTGTAATGGATGGCGTGAACCCATTCGATTTGTGCTCAACTTCTTACAGTGTGTGCCCTATAGTCCTTGTCAACTACAATATCCCTCCATGGCTTTCTATGAAGAAAGGACATCTCATCCTTAGCTTACTCGTCCCTAGCCTGCTACAAAGTCAAAAATATGGACGTATATCTTCGTCCATTAGTCGATGAACTTAAGATTTTGTGGGAGTAGGGGGTCACCGTGCAAGATATGAGCAAGCATAATGGTTGACGGTCTGTCAATATTCCAGTCATTCTCATGTGGACGATGCATGACTTTCCGGGATTTGACAGGTAAATAGGCTTCCGTTCTCACTGATAATATATATCATAGCTCGTTCAAGTTTGTATTCACTAGATAGAGGTGTTGGGATAGGTCTGGTTACCTCAGGTTATCTTGCATATCCATTGTGCGTACCACAATTAGACTCCCGAAGGTCACGAACCATGAAGAAGATGGTATATCAAGGACATGTCACTTTCTTGCCAGAGGGTCATGAACTCAGGGAAGGCTTTCTTGGATGACCTCCAATACATATGAATACCCAAAGCTGGTACGAGCTAAAAATGGTCCACACGGAGTCACATCGGAATGCGACGATTCTCAGTTTTCTACGAGTTGCCATATTGGACCCACTTACAGATCAACCACTTATTGGATCCCATGCATATTTTCAAGAACGTGGGCAATTTGCTATGGGACCACATCACACGAAAGAGAGACACTATAGGGGCACGAATGGATTTGAAGGAGGTAGGAAAGATGGAGGTGCTTTTGACCACAGTCGAGTGCTGATGGTCATGTTGTGTAGATACCTCGCGCTCCTTGGGTTTTGTCCACTAAAGAAGAGCACATTATGAAGCAAATAGTCAAGTATATCCGCACTCCAACGGGTATGATGTGTTCTCTCATGTCTACATTTTCTAAAGACGACCAATTATCACGGCTAAAATCCCATGATTGACATAAGATATGCCAAGTTTCTACTACGAATGGGTTGTAAGTGACCTGCACATTTTGCTATTTGGAGTGTAGTAATTGTTCATAATGCTTTCTCATTTGTGGCAGTTTGTACTACCGATCGTGATCGCAGGATGCCTTACTCCAAAAATACGCGGGGCGGTTGTCGACTTTAGTGCAATGGATCTCACAGAAGGAGATTAAGACGTCCTCTATTGAATTCGCGAGGCGGGGAGTAGTGGAGACGGTCTGTCTCTTTGAGAAATATCTACCTATCAGCATGCTCATGATACAAATCCACCTTTTTCGCATCTTGTAGATGAAGTGAAGATTACTGGACCTATCCATATGCAATGGGTGTTCTTCTTGGAGCACTTCATGAAAACCCTGAAAGGCTTTGTGCGACAACGAGCTCGGCCAGAAGGTGGCATGGCTGAAGGTTGGTTGGTGTCTGAGGCGCTAGTGCATATTTCACAATGGCTACCAACGGTGGATCCAGACAACAGTATGCTATGGTCGCTAAAGGACGATAATAGAGTGACCGGAGATGTGATGGTTAGAAATGGGGTAGAAAAAATAATGGATACTGCAATGGAGGAGAAAGTGAATCGCTTTTGTATATTGCACCATGCCTCTATGGAGATGTGGCTTGCCAGGTACTAGCAAGCTAGGCAAGATGGAGAGGAAGTGCGATCTAAATTTCAATGTAGTACGTGCCATTGACCAATTCGATACCCCGAAGGCATGGAGGAGATGCTGCCGTTTATGTCAATGTGATGGTTGCATGGAGCTTTGATCGTAGCGTCTCGCGAAGGGACGAAGGTCTCAACCGAGGAGTTGGAATTCTCGAGGGGATGTAGTCCAAAGGTGATGATGTGTTTAGGGTTTGTCATACCTATATTTTATATGCGACAACTAATTGAGTGTTTCAATGTACAGTATAAAATATATAGTGCAACGTGGTCGTGCGGACGGCATTTTCGCATGGAGCGTATTGACAAAATGCGCGCCACCACAGACTGTGGTATCATGGCAAGGTTCGAGAAAGAGATCTGATGACGAGCAACTGATCCAAACATGGTTATAGATAAGATGGAGTATTTTGAGAACTTGCAAAGTATTGTTACGATGGATTACCATAGCTTCTCCATGATACTATTCGATATGCAGTGGTTCAAAGTGGTACTTGAAGGAGCTAGAACAATAGTTCGAGGAGGTCCATCTGGATTTCTCAAAATAGATTTCGAAAAAAAATGGACAGATTTGTGCAACACCTTTGTGTTGCCGTTCCATTGTGAACAGGTGCATGAACTCATTTGTTTGTTAATTGTATTACGACATGGTACATATCACAATAGTTAAATCTCTCTTGTACGTGTTTGTGAATAGGTAATCTTCTATCCCAACCCCTGACAACCTCGACGGTGGTATGTTATATCTTCAGCTCCCTGAAATGCGAGAGTGTATGATCAAAGTGATGTTCCAAGCATAGATGAGGACAATATGCAAATAGATGTGTCGATATTGCAAGGAGTGGAGGCCACCGAAAGCTTGGAGCATGTAGAGGATCTAGCATCGGGTAACAATGATGAAAATACAGGAGTCCAAGAATTCTTTGAGAACGAGGTCGACTCATCATTTTATGGTGACATGTCTATTGACCTTCAAGTTTATGCCGAGTTGTGTCAAGAGATTGACATGGGACCATAGGATACTTCATACTTGTAGCATCCACTTACTCAATTCATTGACTAATCGCTTATAAGGGTACATAAGATATGCATTTTAAGTAAGATCATTTTTTAAAGATTTATATTACCGTGCTTTGTATGATTTAAATTGATTATACTAATATCATTTTTTGTCTGTGCAGGTGACCTTTGTGGATACTTAGATCATCAGGATGAGTCGAGAAATGAGCAATGAGGAATTGCAGAAAATCTTCACATGCATGTCTCCAGATCAGATGGTGAGATTCAGATATATGGCGAACCAGGAGCTGTCTCGGACATCGTCAGGCAGCTCTGTTAGATCTACTTTGGCGCGATCAGATGCTTCAGTTTCGAGGATATGAGCTCGACGCTCCAGACTTGGGACAGATGGAGGGAGTGCTTGAAGGCTAGGGGGAGGCTATTGAGATACGGATGCAGTGAGCCCGCGGTTGGCTCAGGATACAGGTGCTACTCCTCGCTCGCATGGCGGTTCCAGAGAGTGTGGCTCAAGTGGTTGTTGTGGAGGTACGGACACAGTGTCTCCATCTCATCATTTTACTGGAGTTGCATCACCTCTGGGATTTGTCACACCTATGGGGATGTCTACTCCAGTGTCACTCTAGCTTTTGCTTGGTATCCGTAGGTGGCACCCCGATGGGTGCTACTTTGATAAATACTACCCCGGTCGGTACACCAGATGTAAAAGGGTCTCCTGGATATGCCCAGGAGCGTGGTTGCAGGTGGGAGAGGACCCATCTTAGACATACCCTAGAGGGGTATGCCTATTTTGTAGATGATAGGTCATGAGCCATCATCATGAATGATGAGGGGAGGAGGGTGATGGCTCGAATGAGAGAGTTGTGTCAATAATTTTTTCGGCACAACGTCTTGGATCATTAGAAAAACATACGGGAGGGGAGCAAGGACTACATAGTAGCATCATTGCATGAGGAGTCTCCGGTACCAGCCGCAGCAGATAGGTTTTCTATGGGATGGATGATGGAGTGCATGCGTGCATATATGTCATACAGATGATCGAACACACACAAGGCACTCAAGAGTGGGGCTACAAAGCCCGAGTGGCTAGATGTAGACGACTGGCACCGACTGAGGAAGGAGGCTACAGATTCCCCAAGACGTTGGAGACAGCAGTGCAAGGCGACGAGGGAACGACTAGAGACCGGAGTGGTCCATCAACTTGGGAGTGGCAGCCCCCACATGACATATCTAGAGGACTTTGTAAGTTTTTCTTTTGTTTTTCTTGCTTATTTTTTTGCAATATCCTTTGTACTAACAATCGTGTTTCTAACAATTAGTATTTTGTTTCCTTTGCAGCACTCCGTTACAAATCGCAATCCAACCGGCCTTGAGACTTGATTATGTAGAGAGGCATAGTTTCACTGCATTGATCGACCCATTGTATGGATGCGGTGGCCCTGTAAGTCACTCATCTTTCTTGTCCGTAGTTACCATGTTTAATTAGAATGCATTATTGTATGCTGGACTGATGCGTAGTTGTTTCTTTTTTTTGCAGAGTCTATTCAATGCTGCTTTGCAGTAGAACGAGCTTTTAGATGGAGATGATCTATAGCTCACCCTTGGATCCCTAGAGCTCACACACCCTTCTTTTTTGGTCACGTGATATGTGTAGAAATTTTCTATGTAGTAGTGATATCTTGCCATGATTGTACCAGTCACTTTCATTATGCGATCATGTATTTATTTCATGTATCAGTGTTATGATTTAAGTACACTTTGTCTTTATTTACACGAGCATTGTACACAGTGCGTAAACTATTTTGTATGGCCCAAATAAAGCACATAGTGATATTCCCTATTACCGTCGCTATTAGTGCAATACGACAACGGTGGATAAGAAAGTCAAGCCTGTGGCAGTCCCACTGCCTCTTGAAAGTGAAGGGCTGGCTAATAAGGCAGCAAATTAGCCAAGTCTTTGTGATCCTTCCAACATTGGTCACAAGTTCACATTTGAAAGTATAAAAGAGCTCAAAATATGTTAAAATTCTTTCATTTCGCCGGCTGAAAAACGCTCTTTTATGCAAATGCAAATGAAATATGGAAAAGCTTTTGCATTTCAACCAAGTGAAATAGGCTGTGTGGCTCCTATGGTCATTTTTATGGTCCCACATGTGCCTTGGAACCTCAAGCCCATTCCCATTCCAAGGGCGCATTTGCCCAAATTATTGGAACTTCTAAATGAGAAGATCAGAATGAAGATTTTAGAACCTTCTTCAGCACCTTACTCAAATCGATGGTTTACTGTATCCAAGAAAAATGGATCTTTACGATTCATCCAAGATCTACAGCATGTTAATCGTGTCACAATCCAAAATGTTGGTTCGGATCCAATTGTTGATGAGTTTGCTGAAGCTTTTGCAGGTAGAGCAATTTATTCTATGGGCGACCTATATTCAGGTATTCATGATATGACAACTTTCAACTTTCATTAGAAAGCCGAGACATTACCACAATGAAGCCACCTCTTGGATTGGTCCGCATGTGCACTCTACCACAAGGTGCAATAAAATTCTAGCCCATATGATGAATGCCATGCACAAAGTCCTAAGGGGCTTTATTCCACAACTTACTCTTCCATTTCTTGATTATGTACCTATCAAGGGATGTGAAGTCAATGAAAAGAATGAGGAGCTTGACGAAGATGGATGTAGGACATTTGTAGTTAACCATATTCATGATTGTGACAAGATTTTGACAAGGCTAAAAGAGATACATCTTACCCTTTCTAGAGCTAAGTCGATTTTTGGACTAGAAGAAGTCCTAGTGGTAAGACATCTGTGTGGCCCCTATGGACATAAACCTTCACCAATCAAGATAGATGCCATCAGCAGAATGTAAGAAAAATGCACAAATATTTCAAAGGTGAGAAGATCTCTTGGTGCATGTGTATTCTATCTTGTATGGATACCACATTTTGCTCATGTAGCCGAAAATCTTTATCAATTATTAAGAAAAGGCCAAAGATTCTCTTGGGGAAAAGAGCATACTCTCACTATACACAAACTAAAGAAGTTGTTAATTTCATCCCCCACTCTCAAAAGGGCTAATTATTCAAATGGTCAACCCATCATCCTTACGGATACAAGTCCCATTGGGATAGGATGGGGGCTGTTGGCCAAGAAGACCTTGAAGGTAACATGTATGCAATTCGTTTTGGAGTAAAGGTTCTTGATGAACGTCAAAGAAGGTATGCACAAGTAAAAAGGGAATTTTTGGGAGTTGTAACAACATTAAAGTGTGATCGTGAATACTTTATAGGTGCTTCCGTTGTGGTAGAAACTAATTGCCTTCCACTCTTGGTCATGATTGCCAACTGCTCTACACCCGACATTGCTATGCTAAGATGGATTGCATATATTAAATCTCTCAACCCCAAATCAAAGCATATTGCAGGAAAGACAAATCCAGTTGCATGCTATCACGTGCAAGATATGACAATGAAGAAGAGCTTATGGAAGAAGATGAAGCTGAAGAATCTATACTTGCTAAATTTCATTCCATAGTTGCTGAAAGTACCTTTTCAGTTGCTACATATACAAACCCAAAGCTGAATCTTGTAGGTGAAGATGATATTTTTAATGGTATAGCATTAAGTACAGTAAGAACAAGAAAAGGTACTGTGAGAAATTTTGGCAAATGAAAGGGCCAAGGCAATAAAGGAGGTGATGCAAATGCAGTAGCAAAGTCTTACGAGAGTCCTACCGACACATTACTTGAAAGGATACTATTGAAAACCTTAGAAGGAAGTTTTACTTCACTAGAAAGGTGCTTAAATATAGCTTAGAGGTAGAAATACCCTAGCCAAAATACAAAATGACAAGGGAAGATTAGGTGTTGTAGTTAAGAGAAGTTGGACTTTTAATAGAGGATACTATTAAAAACCTTAGAAGGAAGTTGTACTTCACTAGAAAGGTGCTTAAATATAGCTTAGAGGTAGAAATACCCCATCCAAAATACAAAATGACAAGGGAAGAATAGGTGTTATAGTTAAGAGAAGTTGGACCAATCAAGAGCCTACTCTATCCATAGAAGAACCACCACCATCACCTCCTACACTTGAAATAGAGTAGGATCCAATGGAACCTAAAGAGCTGATACCACAAGAATCAAAATTCATTGCAAAGTCAAAGGAGGAACTCACTCCCTTAGAAGGGATGACAAATCTATGCAAAGAAGAAGAGAGAAGGCGGAAAGAAATAGGAGAAAGTTCATAGCCACTCCTCAGCAAGTGCCAAATGTATCCTTCCTACAAAAAGGGAAATGCATTTCAATCAGTTGGGATAGGGAGATCACCACATGGGAATAATAGGAAGCCCAAGAAACATCGATGCATTTTACCTTCAATTTTCTAGAAGGGCTTAGGAAGGTCCTATCACTTAACGTGATGAAAAAGGTAACGTAAGTGTCCTCATGACTAGGAAAGAGATGGCTCAAGCATAAAACTTAAGTTCCTAGATTTTGTGGAAGCAAGAACCAATATTCTATTGGTAGGACAAGGTGTTTGAAGTGCCAAGGACAATAAGGGGCTATGAATCTAAACAAGAGTGGTGAATGAATATATTGGATGATAACATGGAAGCTTGAATTGCATTCTATAATGTGCTTTACCTTTTGAAAGAGGTGATTCTAATTACATACCTTATCTTATAAGGTACAAGGTGGATTACAACCTTGAAAAGCATATAAGATATGACTTCCCTTTTATTTTTAATGTTAATGCTTACATGCCAGAATATAATCTTTAGTTCCATGAAAAGGACTTAATATCCTCTTTCAAACAATTTTTGGGAAACTTTTCAACTTGCCCCATCCATGCTTCAATTACCCCATGTAATTATTATCAATCATAAGAAGGCTTATATCCACTCTTCCTGGACATAAACACAGGCATTGATAGATATGACATGTTGAGACTACTCCTTCATAGCACATTACTACTAGCACATTACTTTGAGCTACTAGAATATATGAGTGCCAACAAGTTCAAAAGTTGCAACCACCTCCCAACTACACGCGTTAGCTACTACAAGAGCAATGCAAATATACTTACATGATTAGTAGATTTTCCTCAAGAGATTATTGAGGCCACTTCCTTTGCCAATGCAAGGGAAAGGAAAGGAACCATAATAAAATACCCACATAAAAATGAATGGGAAAAAAAAGAAAAGAAAGGAAAAATAATAAAAGTCCATTCCTAGTCCCTTAGCCCTTCCCCACTTCATAGACTCAGGGCACATCAAGGGCAAGATGTCTCAAGGCCATCAATAGGCCTACCACCCTAAGCTTTGCATCACATCTTCTCTTATACCAATTAGGTCCTCAAGTGTGAAAAACACTTCAAGCTTGCTTGGGATTTGTGACCCACATCTCCTAGTTTCACTCTCACTTACACAATAATATGGCACAGTAAGGTAGGCATACACACTTCAAGAATGCATATCCCTTCTGCCCTCTGTAGGGTTAAGATTCTTGAAGATTAGCTTGGCCAACCCAACAATATCATTAGCCCTCATCATTTTTCTCTCTTCCTTCTTTCCTTTCATTGCAAGCTAGCTCTTGGGCATCAAATCAAGAAGCTAATCCCATCCACACCAACACTGATTCCAAAACTATAGCATCTCTACTAGCAACCTTCTTTATGATCCACCAACACCAACCACATACTAGATAGTAGAGTGCCATGGTACTAGTACACATCTAGGAAGGGGGAAATGTTAATAGAAGAAGGTGAGATAGACGAGAAGAAATACAAAATTTTAGAAGGAAAAAAAGAAGCACAAACAAGAGCATGTCTCAAGCACTTACAATTTTTGTTAGAAATTTATTTGAAAGGAGAGCCACTGTGCAAGTTTCACTATGATGTTAGTGAGGTATGACTGTAAAAAATTGGCTTGACAAAGTTGGAAAAGATTTGCAAAATCAAAGAGTATTTATAAAGTTAGAGAATACTAGTTTAGACCAAAGAGATGGGAGGGTGCCCAAAAATTCGAGGCCATGTATAAAAGCTAAGTGAAAGGATAAACTCATTCTTGTCATGTGTAACCTTGTGTACAAAAGCTAAGAAATTAAAGGATAAGCTCATTCTTTGGTGTGCAATCTTATGGAAATATCTTCTTGCTTCTTACTTCCATATTGCTTGAGAGAGAGAGAGACAGACACAGAGAGAGAGAGAGAGAGAGAGAGAGAGACACAGAGAGAGAGAGAGAGAGAGAGAGAGAGAGAGAGAGAGAGAGAGAGAGATGTTGGGGGTAAAGGCACCTCTGCCTAGCCGCCCGTATATTACTACACTGATACTACCCGTACCTGCACACTGTAGGTGGCGTGCGCCCTTCACCGTCACCTTATTCTTTATTCTTTTAGTGACAAATGAATAAAGGGAAGGTCGATCACACATTGTGACTGTTGGAGTTCCCACATTTGTGAGTCTCTCTCTCTTGCTCTTGCTCTCTTGCCATAGCTCTCCCGTGCAAGATTTGATCCTTCTCACCTTTCAACTGGTATCATAGCATGGTTGCTTGAGCATTCGAGCTTGCTTTGTGACTCTTTCCGCATTCATTCGAATCCTTACACCATTTGTTCTCACTCTTAGCAGTCATATCGACTCCTTTGAGCTCCAATCACTTCGCGGCTTCTTGTGCACCTACCCAGCCCATTTGGGCACCCTCAAGACATTCCTTCATAGTATTGAAGCATTCTTTGAGTGTTTATTTCAATTTTCTGGGTACAATAGGAAGGGGCTGCAAAAAAAGAAAATTTGTTTTTTACTTCAGCCCTCCCTTGGCACTCATTGGCAGCTTGAAAACACTTCATTTGGCACTTGGAAACATCCCCTTTATGCTTAGCATTGGTGCTTATCATTGGCATTGATTTGTGAATTTATTTACCTTAGTCTAGGGCTATTTTCCACAATCCATAGGTAGCCACAAATAGTGTTACATCAGCACTTTATGTTTATGCTTGGTTGGCATTGACATTTGATGCCCGGTTGGTCCCACATGGTCCTCAAATGTTAGGGGAATGTATGCCTATTGATTGGCCATCATTTGGAGCTTATTTAGAGTCCTGAAATACTTATTTTTACACAATAAATCACGAATGTACACTCTAGGGCTGAAGCTTATTTAGTCACTTTATGCTTTGCCTATTGGTCATGAGTGCTTCTCAGGTGTTTCATATGACTATTGGGATGCAAATGAAGGTTGGCAAATGCTTTGGATGGTTCTAGAATGTACTTTAAGCCTTTTTTGAGCTTCGTATTGGTTGGCTTTTACTTGACATTGGTCTACATTGGCATGCTTTGTGACAGAGGTTATACCTATGGTCTATGTATGACCCGTTGGTACATGCTTGATGCTTATGTTACCTATACATGCTAGTTATATTATTTGGACTTGAATGCTACTGGAGATTCATTTGGTCTTGACTTTGGATATTTTGGAGCTTATTTTGGTCTTGCTTTGGCTCGTTAGAGATTGATGGGGATTTTCTTCATGACATTGGATGCTATCCCTGGATACTTGACCGCTCATATGCTATGGATATCTTATTGATGTATGATCTTGGATACTCCATCACTGGTGCTCTTACATGCTTTGTTTGAGCTTATTTGGTTGACACTTATGGCTTTTGTGCCAATGGGAGCATCTTTGTATGCTTATCAAACATTGAGCAGTGCGGGTCATGCATATTGATCTTTTGGATCTTTGAGACAAGGATCTCCTCGTGGATGATGTATGGTTGATATACCTTGGTCCGTATAGATGTACTTAGGCTGATTCAGCTTCATATTTACTGAGCAGACACCGACTTCTGTCAGGTCTTAGTAGTGGTATGTATCTTTTGCCCTATTAATTGGAGGTTGTACCGACTTTACTGAGGGACTTTGTCTAACATGCTTGGGTTTTGGCTCATGTCAGTTTGAGTATTGCATGCCTGTTGATGCCCGCTTGATGCCAATTTTGCATTGATAGTCAGTGATTGACTTTGAATATTGGGTTTTGCCTACTATCAACTCTCATTGTACGTTGTTTTCATAAATTATAGCAAGCATATATCTTCAGACTGTCATGTATTTTTCATGCTGAATCATCTTGATTTGATGTGCTTTTGATGGTACTTGGTGGGTAGCATCATTGAATACTCATTTCTCACCATTTTTCCTTGGTTTTGGTGGTATTTTTTTTGTCATTTTCTGCAATTTACAGTAAGCAATTAAGTGTGTTTGTAGTATTTAAGTGTGCTTTTATTGACTGTGTTTGTTGTAACGACCAAAATTTTTTATAGTATAGAGCAACAAAAAGAACTAGCCTAGTGGATAGTCGCTTGGCAGTTAAGTGCACTTGGGTGATGACATTGCCGGGATGGGTGACCTCCCAGGAAGATTTTCCTATAAGCTAGTGGGAGCTTCTTATGCGTAGCCAATGGTGACAATGAAGGCCTCGTAGCCCATAGCCAAGTATACCAAGGCCAAGATGCCAAGGTCTATGATGTCAAGATAATGAGCAAGGTCACACTCAAAGAGCTCCCAAACACGAGGAAGTAGTCGTTGGTTGTAGCGCAAGCACAAGTTAACCCCAAATCCATTCAACCCAAAGGACCAATTATTCCACAACAAATCGAGGTTGCAGCCATACCTCGTAATCATGATGGATGGCAGAATGTAAATAATTAGGTTAGTACATAAGAAAAGGATTAC
The DNA here is from genome assembly GCF_053477565.2 of Lygodium microphyllum. Classification (NCBI taxonomy): domain Eukaryota; kingdom Viridiplantae; phylum Streptophyta; class Polypodiopsida; order Schizaeales; family Lygodiaceae; genus Lygodium; species Lygodium microphyllum. The sequence goes on from NC_141137.1 coordinate 144,049,881, forward strand.
GATTAGTTAGATCTTACTTAAACTTGCAAAGCATGTTAATATTATCAAATTCTCTTTAGGAAGAAACACGAAAATTGATGAAGGCGATAGATTCTATGCATTGCATACATTGACAAGTGTGTTAAAAATCTTATATGGTTATGACTGCTTTTGGATTTGTGAATGATGAATTATGTCTCTTATGATTCCGAGCTTGCACACCCTCGGATGAGTTGTGGATTGTGGTGGTTCGAAACATTGGGTTCCCCAACCCAATGCTCCCTCACACTCTACGGAGTGTGGAAAAACTCACCTGCGAGTGGGGGTCCTATGCTCCTGAGGGAGATAGGTGTTTTGTGTGGAAAAACTCACCTGTGGTAGGTGGGGTCCTACAATCCCAAGGGAGATAGGTGTTTTTGTTTTTTTATCACTCAAGCACCTGAGAGGACAAAGGGCCGAGGGATAAGTGCCCCTGTTATGTAGGATAGCTCTTGAGGCTCAGGGAAGCTTAGAGGGGCTCTGAGCCAGTAGATTCCATGTTGATCGCGGACGGAGTGCGATAACATAGAGCCCAATATCGAGGGATTTGAAGGCCCTATCCTAGGTTGGACGTTGTACTTTCTTCGAAAAGACATTTTTGTACCACTCTGCAGAGGCTGACGAGAGACTCGAAAGGAGCAACCAAAGGAGCAATAAAAGGCATCAACTTCAAACAATGAGGAGAATCAACATGGATTAAAGACCATGCAAAGGTCAAGAATGGAATAAATAACAACATATCACTATAAACTTACTCAAACACAACTGACTGGACCTAATGGGTAGATAAGAATGTATATGCCCCTTTGGAAAATGAAAATGAAGATTTTTTGGAGCTCTACTCTACCTAGAAAGTTCACTTTTAGTAAAGGAGACACATCACATATGAGAAAAGAATCATGAAAACCCCTATCTATAGCTCAAGCAAGAGTCATATGACCTCCTTTTTTACTACTATATGATGTATTAAAAATTATTATTATGTGTCCCCTTTTTGAGATATAAGATTTTGTAGTTTGTTCAATTTCTCATATTGGCTAAGCTTAAAAGAATACAACATTTCTAACACAAAATTTACATGTTGCAATGTTAATGAGACATGATCTTGGGCATTCTTAGGCATGAATTGTTGAGGCCAAGGGTAGATTGATAGTGATGCAATATATAAAAAATGGTGATGCCTATGAATTTGTCAATATATAAGCTCCTAGACATTGAAAGAAAGGGCTATATTAAGTATAACAATATTTATGCAATTTTTCCACACACCCCTCCACCCCCCCACCTTTCCATCCTTTCTTGCCCCCCACACCACCTCCCCCAACCTCTCCCCTACCCCCACCCCTTGGGAGGGGAAAAGCACTAGGGGGCTTACCCCTTATGTACATTCTTATATATTTTTTGAAAAAACCTCCCTCCCTTGCACTTATGTGATTCTATAAGTTACCCACAGCAAACTCCCCATACTAGTCTAATGATTATTCTGGCTAATAGCTTGGGCAAGCTCAATATCAGTAGTAGTAGATACAAGGAGAAGTGGGACATTGATTCTAGTCAAAGAACAACTCAAACCAACGGTTATATAGAAGGAGGACAGGGGCTTTGCAATATGAGTCAAGATAAATGTAAGATGCACAACTATGCATGTCCATTCCATACACACCCCTAAGGCTTCAATGATAAGGGCCAAAAGCTATGGGAACCTTTAAGGTTGGAGCTCAAGCCATAATTCTCAATGATGGTTGAGGATTGGAACATGAGTACATCTCAACTAGACAAATCTAAATATTTTGACTTAATGATGATAATGGAAAGAGAAAGTTGGAATGAGCTTAATAAGCAATATGATCTACTTGATTTGGATAACATGTGTGAAGAAGATGACATGCGAGCCTATACATGGCATAATATACATAAGGATGATTCATGGCAATCTAGGAGATTGGATCATGAATACATCAACCATTGAGGGTGGTGGATTGTACCGTATCCAAGCTTAAAAGTCCTAGTGGCTTATGTCACAATTTTTTACCACTATCCAATTCAGGTCGCCCTAAATATTTTGGCACCTAGGAGTCCCAAATGGGCTGCCATAGTTTTTGTTTAATAATTCTTTTCTCAAGGATAAAAATTTTGTAAAGTATATGTGATATATTGAAAGAAGTCACTAGAGGTATTGATTATTCATGCTTGAATGTAGAAGCTACCGTAGATGCCATCACTCATGTGGAGACAATGTTGGATTGATATTTTCATGACATTGTGGAAAGATATAAAGGGGTTCTCTTCTTCTTCTCCACAAGGAGATGTTTATGGCTACTCTTGTAGCAAAACATGTGGATATGCAAAATGTGTCTGATTGATTTGTGTACATGTTGGTTTTGTGTTGTTTGGATTCTTGTAACTATACCATTGTTGACATGTGAATATTGGGTAGTTTTTGGGGATAGGTTTCTGTTGGCATTACTTGGAGTAAACAAGATTCTATGTTCACTAAACATTTGTAAGGCTTAGATAATTCTTTCTCCTCCCACATACATTATGTACATATCCTTATTTTTTAGGAAAGATAAATTTGATGGTGCCTTCATCTTATTTGATTGAGGATGTTGAGAAGATGGTTAATTTAAAAAGCTTTAATCTTTTTGTCAAATTCATTGAACATATTGATATCAATTCCAAGCCTTTTACCTTTCTAAAGGGCATTGAGGGTATTTCATATCTCATCCTCATTAAAATCTAAGTCTAGATCATCTCCAATGAAACTAGAGATACATTCGGTCTAATTGATCAGACTACTTTAGCCTTGAAAGAAATCTTTTTTAGGGATGTAATTAGACATGTTATAGAAAATTGTACAAAATAATCATGCTAAACTCTATGGTTATCCCAATGGGAAGGCGAAAAATACTATTTTGGTTAAGGAGCGGGAGGATAATCTCTCTTCTGTTCTTCTTTTTAACACTATAGAACACTTCCTTACTAGGTTGATCAACCATTCCAACGCCTCGTGACAAGTTTTTGACAAAATTAGTAACCAATTGATCTCAATTTATTAATTCCTCTTGACTAATTTCCATTCTCGTCTTAAGATTGATTTCATTAAAACCCCTTCCTTTCTAAGAGTCCAATCGTTTTCAAGCTTCATCAAATGTTGATATGTGGAGGCTCTTTTTTCTCTTTTAGCTTGATGGTATTTGTTTTTTAGTATGCCCCATTAGAAAATCTTGGGTGTTCTTAATAGCAATAGACAAAGATCGAGCAGTCCTAACATTGTGTTTTTAAAGCCTCTTCCCAAAGCATATGAATAACCTTCTTAAAGAGTCAAGACGTCAAGGTCAACATGAAACATTGTGACCTAATAAAGTCATCTTTCAATTCTAGAAGTTCCATCTAGTTGAGAGGAAGGTGGTGTGCAAAGCAAACGTGAAGAAGCATAATTCATGTTCAAAGTAGACTTCTTCTTGGAGTTCTCCCCCAAGTTTTTCATTATTTGACGAGGTAGGGCTGTTGAAGCTTTTACAGTTACCTTTAAATACCCCATTCATTCATTCATTCTCATATTCTCCTCTCTCTCTCTCTCTCTCTCTCTCATTTTGTCTACCAGTATTTACATTACAGAAGGTGTCACTTTAGGTCTTCTACCATGTTATCAAAATGGTCTTGCAAGGGTTACAAGGCGTCGCTCAAAATTCATAAGAGATTGCCAAAGGGTTCACCAAGCTTGAGGAGGTGGTTGCCACCAACCTGTTATTCAATACCGGATTGAAAATTTGATACGGCCCTGCCCATAACTAGTGCACGACTTCCATAACTATGGGATCTGTGGTCTCAAAGAGAAAGACAAAGAACCTCTTGGAAGAATTATATTGAGTGCATGGACCGAGTCTTTCATAAATTCTACTGACTGTCCTGCTCCATCGGAGGCGGCCAATGAATGCGCTAATTTCGGAACCGCCGATATTATAAGTCGGTCCATCGGACAGATGAATATACGCTACTGTGGGAATACCTTTCTATATTTCTGCTGCTGCAAAGTCTGCAGATTTGATGCGTACTGGTCGTACACAATTTTTTGTGGCAAAATCTTTATCCTCGAGCATTGGAGTAATTCCAGGTTGTGTGGTTTTGAAAGAGTGGACTCTCGTAGGTGTATTGATATTAGGCCTACTAGGGATCTGAAGTGTGACATTCAGCAGCGATCTACTTCGCCAGAGAACTGAAGGGAAGGGAGCCAAACTACACCTGATTCATCAGAATGTTGATCGAGGGATCAGTGCTACAACGTTGGCCTCCCCCTTGTCAAGGAATCGGATTAAGTAGTCTCTAATTTATAACCGACCAGATTATAACACCAGACTATTTCAACGTTGAACGACTGATCACAGAACAAAATTTCAAGGAAAGCAAAGCATACCCTGCTGAACGTTTTCTGCAGCCTTAACTGCATGTACATTGCTTATGCAACATAAAGATAGCAACATATTCTTTGTTCATCACCACGATACAATAGATATCTATGAATATGATCTTCTGCAAACAGTAGTATAAATCTGATCGTAGCAATTAGAGCATCCTGTACCGGAACCTTACAATGTTCCATTACAGCTAAGTTGCCTCTGACTTTACTCTAGCTGGCACATATATACACACACACATAAGGCTGAACATGATGAAACTTGCAAAAGAAAACTCATTGCAGTATAGCCATATACAGACACAAGTTACATCAAGCTGCCTCCAAGCACTGAAAGGCGTGTTAATGGAATTGAATGATTGATGATCCAGTAGCATGGTTGCAGTACACCACATTTTTATTAGAACCTGCCTCCAAGTGAGAGGAGCGTTGCAATTGATTGATGATCCTCCCACATGAGGGCAGTGCATCAAGTCCAGTACCTGTAACCTTAACATCTTATAGCATAACAGCTGATTGCCTCTGGCTTTACTCCAGCTGGCACACACACATACATATGCAGCTTACTATGAATCTGGAACTGCCAAAGAAGGCTCAGCAGTACAGCTATCTATCGACACAAGTTAGAAGCTGCCTCCAAGAGAGACGAATTTTGTACTTGACTGATGATCCACTAGCATGATCAGGGCAGTACATCAGGTTTGTGTTAGAAGCTGACCTCCAAGTACTCAGAGGAGTGCTGATGATTGATGATCCACTAGCACGACAGCAGCAGTATAATATCAGCTCATCCAAGTACTGAGAGGAGTGTTCATGATCAAGTAGCACCAGGGGAGCAGTACAATATCCGCTCATCCAGGACACAAGTTAGAAGCTGTCTCCGAGTACTGATCAGAGGAGAGTTAATGTAACTGATTGATGCTCCACCAGCTGCATGAGGACAGAAAGCTGCACTGCATCAGATTTCTGTTAGAAGTTGCCTGTCTCCCAGCAAGCTGAGGAGTGTTAATGTACTTAATTGATCATGCTCCACAGCTAGCACATTTCTCAGGCCAGCAGTACAAGGTAAGACACAATGCTAGTATCTTCTTCTTAGACTACATCAGTCGCAGGTCGATCTGAATGTACAGTTGACATACTCAACTCCGATTGGCTGCAATTCATGGCCCTGATCATTGTAGCAGACTGTCCTCGTCTGAGATATCAGGGCAAATGTACAGGAAGTGTTAGCTGCTGCAGCTCAGAGAACTACAAATTATCAAATGACACACTCATTATGAGAAGGAGATTTAATTTGGTACTCCTGTGGGTCAAATGGGACCCTGATCACTAATTATAACTAGATCAAGACCTAGATTGAAATGACTGCTGCAGTGCAGCCTTGAAACGTGAGCTTTATCCTTTTGACCCCAGCTGCATACAAGAACCAGGGATGGTCTATCACCTGCTGCATGGTGAGGCGATTGTGAGGGTTGGTGCGAAGCATGCCTGCGAGAAGGTCGATTGCCCTTTCGGACACCTTGGGGGGTGACTGATATTCATCTGCACGGTGGTCTCCTGGTCGATGATCGTGGTCATGACGCTTGCTGCGATGTCGACTGCTGAGATGCATATTGAGCTGCTGCTGTCGAAGGTAGGGTCGAAGATTATCACCAAAACATGTGGTGAGCTCACGGATCGAGGTGGGAACCTCCTCGTCAGTCTTCCCAGGAAAGGGGAATGTCCCCATGAGAAGGGTGTGTAGAAGCACCCCCAAGCTCCACACATCAGCTCGCTCGTCGTAAGGGTATGTTGATGGGCACGGATGCTTGTTGCCACCATTTTTGCAGCATTTGGCACTGCTGGAAGAAGTAGCTGGAGGACCAGCTGCTGTAATGACCTCGGGTGCCATGTACATGCTTGTGCCAGCTGCGCAATAGCGATCATTGTCATCATCAGTTGCTGATCTCTTCCTAATGTCATACTGATGGCGGCCTCGATCGTCTAGACACAGGGCCATACCGAAGTCTGCTAGAACCACCTGCTCCTCCTGATCCTGATCCTGGCTGATTTGATGATCCTGGAGTACAGCAGGACGATGCAGATTACAGCTGGTGATAGAAGTAGTACAGCCACTGATCCTTGCAAACGCTGCTCCATCTGCATGTGTAGGTGGCGTAGTACATGCAGATGATGTCACTGATCGATGTACGAACAGCACATTCTCCAGCTTGACATCGCGATGCATGATGCCGCGAGCGTGGCATGCCGCAAGGGTTTGTGCAAGCTTTCGCACAACCATTGCTGCATCCTGCTCCTTCATGGTACCGCCTTCTTGCGATCGGAGCCTGCTGGACAGGTCGCCCCCATCGCAAAACTCCATCAAGAGATGCAAAACGCCGTGCCTATTAGGGACAAGACCTTCGATACGCAATGCTCCGTCGATCCCCTCCAGTGCCTTTCCCATCCAGAATTCCTGGCGCACGGAATCATTCCAGTCCTCTCTATTGATCGTGTGGCCGTCAACCTTATGCGCATCGAGTGGGGACTTACACGCGAGAGTGCGGCGGGCGCCATGCTTCTCTTGGCAGAGGCTGACAACTCCTTGCCCGCCTCTGCCAAGCTGCTTCCCGAGGAATACGAAGTCGTCTTCAAGCGTGAGGATCGGCTTGAACTTGATTCTTCTGATCGTCATGACCTTGCAGGAATTACCTGCAGTAATAGCACGTCTGCATGCAGCCGATGAGTTTATACGGCCTGCGGCTGCTGCGGGCAGTACAGCGACAGGAGGAGGGGGAGGATGTTGTAGTGCAGGCCGCCCTTTCACTGCACGTCGAGTAGCTGCTGCTGGAATGATCTTCCTGCAGGGGGGGCGCTCATGCGCCTGCTGCTGGTGAAGATCAAGATCAAGCTGCTGCTGCTGCTCCTGCATGATGAGGGGCGGCCTCTTTCGTTTCACGGCCATTTGTAATTCAGACGTACTCTTCTTCTGCTGCTGATGCTGCTTCTTTTTCTGTTGTTTCTTGTTTCTTTTTCTGCTTCTTCTTCTTCTTGTCCTAGCGTTGATGCCGCTGCCGCTGGTGCTGCTTGTGTCTCCCTTTCTTCCTTGATCCTTCCTGTTCTTCTCCTCCAGCTCCTCCTCCTCCTCCTCCTCCTCCTTCTTCGTCTCCTTCTTCTTCTTCTTCTTCTTCTTCTGCTGCGTTCGCTCGTCAGATGAGACGATCTTTGCTTGCAATGGATGGGAGGGAGGGAGGAAGGGACGGAGGGAGGATCACGCTGACGTTCGACTTGAAAAGCCTCACGCGAGCGTAAGCTGGCCGTCGAGGAATCTTCTTCCAAGTTCCTTCCCTTTTTCCACGAAAAGCGTCGTGTTTTTACGAGGAGCTGGCATTAGCCTCAAAATCTCATCAACCACAAAAAGGAGCTTTAGGCCTTAGTCACAGTTCGCTAGTTTCTCTCGAACAATTTTAAAGCGCTCTCCTCTCTTTCTCAAGAGTGTAAAGATGGCTAACTCAATCCTTTGCACACTTCTCCGCTAGGAATCTTATCTTTCTTAAGTTTTTCAAGAGAACCTTGTTACCATTCCTCCGTACATGCTTGAAGATCATTGCACTCACAATATTTCAAAGTTTATCTCATCATCTAGTTTGCCTACATCCCCAAATATGGTTATCCTCATCTCCACAATGCCATTGAGATCAACCACCTTGAACCATTCCCTCAACTTTCTCTAGACAGCCATAGCCCATAGCTTCTCTATAGGTCCATAACACGTGCTTAATTGTCTCTTCCTAACTGGCACGAAAGACACAATTATCGTTGATTCTCATCATCCTCCCCACTCTATGCTTGGTAGGTAGTTCCCTCGCTATCACCTTCCATAACAATAAGTCAAGTTGTTTGCCTCGGGTACATCTCCATACTCTAGAAAGTCTTCTTTTCCATATCTGCACATTTGCATGTGTGTGATTGTCCTTCTATTTGTTGTATAGTTTGGCTGCAATATCTAACTTCTCCTTCTAGAAACCCCTTCTACATTTCAACTTTGTTGCAAGTCTCCCCTTCACATTATCCAACCTTTGCCATATTTTACTAGGCCCGATCTTTGAAGAGGGGGGCCAGACTTCCCTTATTTCCCGTATCGCCTCCTCAACACATGCCTTTTCTTCCTCACTCAAGGGCGAACTTGATTGCCATTTCCTCCATCGTACTTAGCTCTCCCTTAGCCTACTCGCACACATATTTCCACCTTGGGAGTCCTTTCGGGACAATTTTGGCCATGTATTCATAGAGGGGGTGGAGTTTTTGAAGGCCTATGGCGAGGTTTAAATGCATTGGAGCAGTGCCCCATCTCCCTTCCTAGGCTTTTCATCTCTCTAGCTTAAGCCTTTGATCGCCTCTTTCCAGTATTTGACAAGGCTCTTGATTGACTCATACCTTGTGGCCAACATTTTGGTGGTTGAAGCTAGTATCTTATCATCCTAGACTAACATCTTCCATTTCCTTCCCCATATCTTAGAGTTTCCAACCATTGGCCTGGTTATTATGGCCCATGGCTCATCTTGTTCAATCCTCATTTAGGAGTTTGAAGGTATACCTCTTGGCTCTATCCCTAATGGTTTCAAGTCCCTAGCCCTCGGCCTTTGTATCTTCTGTGACCATGTTTGATAGTATGGAATACCACTTCTCCTCAACACCATAGGACCATAAGAATGGTCTAACCACATTCTCCATCCTTTCTAATTGTGCCTATCTGAATGGGGTCTCTATCCTAATGAATATAATTGCATGCATTAGTATCTTATCAACTTATCAGAAGCCTACTAGCATAGGAAAGGGGCATTCTTTCTATCTAGGGCACTTCATTACCTTGTGCTCTATCTTCCTTAAAAGCCACTCCATATTCTATTTACTTGAAATGGCGAGGCCTATAGTGTCACCTAGATATCTAAGCATCTCTCCCATTTTAACCAACTTAAAGCTCATTTTTATTTTTGATATATTTATAATAGCACCCAACACTTGATTGTACCACTTGTACACTTCTAATAGCTCTTTTACGTTCCTTTCTTTAGTCCTAACTAAGTTTGAGTTGTCATTGGCAAACAGTTGTGTGCACATGTGGCAACCATTCCAGGAGTTAGATCCTGTACAATATATATTCTTCTAGGCTATGCTAGACAACCTTTAAAAGTGAGTCAAGTGCTATGGCAAAGAGCAAAGGTGCTAATGGGAAACCTTGCCTCACTGACCTTTGCAAGTTGAAGGAGTGAGACATGTATCTATTCACCCCAACCTTTGTTGTTGCATTAGTGAAAAGTGTGCCAACCATCTTGTAGAAGGCATTCCCAAATCCAATCTTATCCATAACACCCAGCAAGAAATCTATAGTAGCTTATGTGTCATAGACTTTGTCTAGATCTATGTTTATTAAAACAAAAATTTCCCCGTTTCAATCGCATGTTCTATTGCAACCACTAAATTTAATATGGCATCTTGGATCTTTCTTCCATGCAAAAATCCATATTAAGATCTATGCACTACTTTTGAAAAGAGAAACTTTATTCGAAACACCATAGCTTTTGAAACAATCTTGTAGATAACATTCAAGATAGTTAGAGGTCTCTCCAATGCGAGGATTTATTCCTGATCACCCCTTTAGGTAGAAGTTTTATCCTACCTTGATTTGCAAAGTCTAACATATTTGTCACAAATCACATGGTAGGAGGACTTGGTTCAACTATTGCGCCAAACACACACCATACATACAAGAGGAAGCTCACTCAAGAATACAAGGAAAGAGATGGAGGCCAAAACGTTTTCTTGCTTTTCTTCTTCTTCTTTCTCATACAATACAATGTACACAAAGTATAGATAAGATACAACATAAAGGAAAGTGGCCTATAAGGTCAAACAATGCATAACTGACTATATTAATCGACTAGCATTATAAGTATGCTAGCTGTAGATAGGTGTAACAAGTAAATATAATAAGTGATAAGTCAATGACCATGTGAGGATCATAGTGACCAATGATATGCTAAGTGTAGATATACAGATCCATCTAACTAGGCGGTCTATCATCAATGTCTGCACGTGTTGAGCGTGCCATCTCAACACTCCCCCTCAAGCTTAACTATATCTTTGCAACTCCAAGTAAGCTTTGAAATTTGTGAAGCTTCTCTGCACCCAATGCCTTTGTGAAAATGTTAGCTATATGATCCTATGTGCTGACATGTACCAAGTCAATCTCTCCTACAACTATCTTCTCTCTCACAAAGTGGTAATGCACCTCAATGTGTTTTGTTCTAGCATGAAACACTAGGTTCCTAGCTAGTTGTATGCTACTCATGTTGTCATAGTGAATGACAACTAGACCATCTCCCAGCACATCTAAATTACCCAACAACTCCTACAACCATACCCCCTCACATATTGCCATAGTAATACCTCTATACTCAGTCTCTGTACTCAATAAAGAAACTATAGGTTGCTTTTTGCTGCTCCATGTAACTATTGCATTATCAAGGGAAAAATCCAATATGTTTGTGCCATATTTCAATGCTTGCCAACCACTCCTTTTTCTTTAACATAGCAGCATTAATAGGAGGAATTCCAACATCTAAAGTGAATATGTGACCAACTCTACTTCCTTTTGTAACCAACCTACATTTATCATTAAAAACTTTCACAAAGAAAATTTTTGCATTAAATCGAACTTGCAACCCTTGCTCTACTATTTGACCAATAGATACTAAATCCTTTGTGATGGATGTCACATGTAATACATTTAATAGATTCTTTGTCTGACCATCATGCAATGACAAGGGAATCTTTCCAAGCTGTGAAAGTGGGTGGTATGAATCATCATTCATCTACACGTAACCTAGATTTTGTAAATCTTGCATCTCTCTAAACTGTTTAACATGGTTGTTCATATGATTTGATGCACCTGAATGAATATACCATACATCATCATGTGCTCCCTTTCTTGTAACAACATTCATAATATGTTGCACAAAAAATATATGCTAATTTTTATATTCATTTTGTCATTGCTACAATTTACCATTGCGAATATAATTCTTCTTAGCATAATAATGGATTGCAATATGATCTATTTTGCCATAATAATGATAAATAATACCCGAATTGCTAGAACATTTGTTCTACCATCTACCTCTTCCTCTAGTGCTTCCCTTGCCTCTAAAGTTTCCACGGCCTTCTGAAACTTGCATTTCACTGAACTACTGATTTAACCTGTTTTGCTGGTTATCACGAATATGTCCCATACCACATCCTCTTAAAGAGAATCTACTATGTTCTCTTTTTGAACTTGAGTAAAATGCTTGGACATGTTTACCACTTCTTTTAAAAGATTCAACCATGTTGATCTTTGAGTAATCATGAGAAAGATCAACTCATCAAAAACTGGAAAGGGCTTATGTACATATATAGAAGTGATAAATGATTTCGAAGCCTTCTCATTCTTAAGGCCACCTAAGGTAGATGAAACCAAAATCATCATTATTATGCATTCCATTAATAGTTGCTAAGGCATCTGCAATGCTTCTCACCATCAAAATATACTCATTTACAGGTATATTTCCTTTCTTCAAGGTATTCAACTCTTGCTTGAGTTGAATCTTCTGTTCCTTTGTATTTACTAAAAACATATTCTCAAAGATTCTCCAAGCTGCATGTAAAGTTTCTACATTTTTTATATGCCCCAACATAGTATTATCAATAACTGTAGATAGTTGATACATTACCTTTTTTTTCTTTTGCATTCCATTCTTTCCATGCCGTTAATCCATCTGCAGTCTTACATGGTCACTCAGCTACGGCTCCTTTTCTTCACTTGAAACAAACTCAAAGAGGCATTTTCTAATAAGGAAGTTTGTCACACGGAGCTTCTATGATGGGTAGTTGTTCTTGTCTAGCTTCTCCATGATGGGGTTTCCAATGTTCTCTACCATTATCACAAAATTGATGCAAAACATCAAGTAAGCCTTCTGCAACCTTTCACAACAAGTGCACAGCAATGGGATAGCAATACACCAAGTAGCCTCTTTCATTGTGGCTGTAATTTGCAACTTTTTTACAAAAAAACTTGTGTTTTCTTCATGGAAAATACCTCAAAACTTACAGATTCAAAATTTGTAACATGTGCGATCAATACAATTGAAATTGCAGTATACCTTGAAATTGCTATCCGCAACCTTGTGGGTCTAAAAGAGTCTTGAAACGGCCTCAAATGGCAAAAAGAAATGGTAAGTCCTAAAGGGCTTATTTTCAAAACATATAGTGCTCTGCTTGCACACCAAATCTCACAACAATTTGAGATTTTTGCTTTTCCCTACTTTCAGTGCCTCCATAAGCACTATTTAAGAGAAAGAGTGAAAGAATGGGAAAGCTTCTTGCCCGTTGCTTGCCAGCCCCTCTCGGTTGTGCCACTGTGAGGTGCCCGCCCATCGGCGTTCCAGGCACTCTTTTAGCGGTCTATCGAGAAACAAATCTAAGCGTCGCTGCTCGGCACTCCCAAGGAATGTTCCGAGTTTTGTCACCTAGGGTTTCCCGAATCCGCCTCGCAACGGAACGTTCACGACCGAACCCACTAGGATCGACCTGAAATTTGGATTCCTAGTTGTCAAGGTCTCCTATTAGCATTCTAGCATCGGGTTTTGGACATCCTACTTTACGCAGAGATACCCAATCCAAAGCAGACCCATGCCGCACTTGGTTCAAAGAGAATGGGAAACGAGAGGGATGCGCTGCTCAACCTCTCTGCCCATAGGGCATAGTCCCATTATGGTCCCCTAAAACGGCATGAATCGGGTTCTAACCTATCAATACCTAAAGGTCGAATGACGATAAAAACTTGTGAGAAGCCTCCCAGTTCTCTGGGACCACCCTGCCATAGGACGGACTCGTCGGGGATTCCGCCCACCCGCTTCCCTTAATAGCTTTAGTTTTCTAATTAGGTCCTACCACATTTATGTGTGACACTTAAAATCAGCTTCATTAATTAAGCCTTTTAGGGAACAAGGTTCGTTTGCGTAAATTATAGCACAGACATGAAAACAGAGCAAAGCAATCTATTGACAAACAAGATCAAACAAGTTCCTTAACTTATCTTCAAGTTAATCTTTGTCTCCCGCCCATACAGGAGAAAATTATGTTTCGCTTCTGTCCAACAGAAGTATCCCTTCTGCCCTGTAGAAGTAACTGGTCCAATTCACATGGCACCAAAACTCAATCCTTTATCTAGAATAGGATCTCCCAACATGCCCAGATGTTGGGGGCCACAGAGGTCTTCAACTCCATTCTTGACCTAGCAAGGGGTGTCCAGAGCTCCAACTGACCCACAAGCTGTCTAGGAGCGAAACATCATTCCCGTGGTTGGCCTTTTCACCACTCGACCTTCGGCCCGTGAATCGAGCAGTGCCCTTTCGGGTTAATACGCGGTGCGACCATGGAGGTGATCCACCCGTACAATATATCCTTCCTTAATTAAATCCTTTAAGAATCAAGCACAAACAAGGCAATCAGCCTAATATCATTTTCCAAGAAAACATGTAGTTTCCAAGATAAAGGACCACTCCAATCTGCTAAAAGAATCCTAGGACACTTTGGTCTAAAGAAGAAAATCCTACCAAGGAAAACCAAGAACCTTGTGACAGCAAGTGATAAAGCTCCGTGCTGTTTCTATTGCAGGGAGTTAGGTCATTTCAAAAGGGAATGTCCAAAGCACCCTAAACACCGATGCTCTGAGTGCCACAACATTGGACATAACTATATCAATTGTCCCAATGGAACTCGAAGAGAACTTGAGCTTACAAAAAAATAAGCCGTACAAGCTCCAATGATCTAGAATATACCAAGTGCTTAGGAAAAACCTAGAAGATATCCATGAGATGTAACTACAATAAATTTTCTATTGTAACCAAGACTCAAATATATCAAATGCCATAGGTTGTTTTTTTTCAAAAGACCGTATGTCTGTGAGAGATCAGAGTAGCACAGCAGAAGCGTGGTATTCCATAACCCACATATTCCAAGATGATACCCCCTGTTTCTCTCGAGATGAGGACATCTCGATTTCTCTAAGGGGAGGAGGATGTAATATCTCCGCACAATAAAAGTTAGTTGGTTGGTTCGTAAGTTAGTTAGTCAATTAATAAGTTAGTAAGATTACTAACTAAAGACTAACTAAGGTAAAAACTAACTAACATTAATTATTGATAATTTTTATTTAATTTAAAATATTTTATTTAGAAAAATCAAGAGTCGTAAATTCGATGTTTTTCTCGAATTGGCAAAGACCGTAGCTACCCTTCACGTAAATTACAATGTGAACGTGACTTATGAGTTATATTAATCACTAAGTTCATGTGTATAGTTTGGAAGGTCCAAAAACATTAGATTTTGGGCAAAGTTAGTATATTTTAGATATTTTAGATATTATCCTAAAAGAAAAAGATATGGAGATTTTTAAAACTGGATGTCATTTAAAAAGAAAAGACAAGTGATATTTTAGTTAGTTTGAAGATTTTATAAAAAGAAAAATAAAGAAAAGTGACTGGCGAAATCGCGCGCGCCGCGATCGCAGTTTACAGGCAGTAGACAGCACTTCGAACAGAGAAAAGAAGAAAGAGTGAACTGAGAGCTTTCTAACCAAGTGTCTTGGGGTTTTACCCCCCTTTCGGAGCCAATGGAACCATCAGATTTATGATCTGAGCATCAGATCACTGATCTTTCCAAGATCCCCCTCCACAAAGAGCTCCACTTCTCAACCACAAGCCCTCTTCTCTAATTCACTATAAATATGAGGCATGGGAGAGGCATATGAAGCATAAGGAGACACCGAGAGGCTGTGAGAGAGAGGTAGAGAAGAGGATACTCCTCCAAGAGATTGTGAGGAAGAGCTTAAAAGAGAGAGAGAGAGAAGAGTCACCCTGAAAGGCTGCAAGGAAGAGAATTGGCTCAATTCCCTCTATCTCGATCCTCGACTTAACCATCTTCTCTTACGCTCTCCCATCTTGAATCTATTCTACCTCCTTAATCTCTTGAGTCTACTTGCGGACGATGGCCTCCAAGCGAAGAATATCGCATGCAGATGACAATCCCGCAACCAACAACAAGGCTTCGGGCAAAGGCATCACTATCAATCCAACTGCGGTTCCGGTCGTAAGTAATGTATTTTCAAATTGATAGATGCTTGCTTGGATTCTCGTATGAGATTCGTTAGGTTCCATACTATTGCACGAGTATAGGTAATGGGAAAGGAGAATTTTCATCTCACCTATTCGGAAGATGGAGTTTGCGAAGTGCATATATCAAGGATAGATAATTGCATCCAGTTACATATGACTTATTTGCTAGTAGAGCAATTACAAGGAAGAATCAGTCAAGCGTTGTGAATGGCATAGTCGTCAAAAGAACGACATTAAAAGATTTGGC
This sequence comes from Lygodium microphyllum, assembly GCF_053477565.2. Taxonomy (NCBI): domain Eukaryota; kingdom Viridiplantae; phylum Streptophyta; class Polypodiopsida; order Schizaeales; family Lygodiaceae; genus Lygodium; species Lygodium microphyllum. The sequence goes on from NC_141137.1 coordinate 144,065,758, forward strand.
ATATAAGTGCTAGATTAAAGTATAGTCAAGGGTTACAGATAGCAAAATTTCTAAAAGAATATGACATTAAGAATCATGAATGGAGAAGTACTAGTTTAAAGTTTAGTTACTCAAAAGTACTTAGCCTAACAGGCCAAATATTAAGAAAAACTAGATTCTAGGTCAATGCAAGGCCTATTGGAGTCTAATTACTTGAGATCATCTCACACTTATCTTATCAAGTATTTTACGTTATGCCTATAACATATTTGATATATGAGGATAAATTTCTATTTGCCCCATGACTTGACTAAGAGCTAGTACAAGAAAATTGATCATAAGGGTTAAAACTAGGATGTCTTGAGATCCGTTGGATAAGGATGACTTTTGCCAATCCAAATTCAGGGTTGGGTTATCAATCAAGGTAAGTGACCTATAGAACTTACATCATGAATGGTGTTTGAACCCTTAACATATGCCCCAGCCGAAGGAAGGAAGTGTTAAGAACATGTTTGCATGGTATTGCTCTTAGATCCCAAGGGGAAGAGCAAATATACGATGGAAATGTTATATCATCTATTTTTGCATTGTTTGGAAAGAATGCAATTGGTTTTGTTGATTGATCGAACAACATCCTAAATGTTTTTACATTCAATTGGTTGTTAGTTATTGTTTGGATGATTATTCCAAGTGCTTGTGATTTATGGTAAATGCATGGCAAGGGTCTGTGATGACAAGTCGCCATGGGATTAAAGGAATGTTTTCTTGGAAAATGATATTAGGCTGATTGCCTTATTTGTGCTTGATTCTTAAAGGATTTAATTAAGGAAGGATATATTGTACGGGTGGATCACCTCCATGGTCGCACCCCGTATTAACCCGAAAGGGCACTGCTCGATTCACGGGCCGAAGGTCGAGTGGTGAAAAGGCCAACCACGTGAATGATGTTTCGCTCCTAGACAGCTTGTGGGTCAGTTGGAGCTCTGGACACCCCTTGCTAGGTCAAGAATGGAGTTGAAGACCTCCGTGGCCCCCAACATCTGGGCATGTTGGGAGATCCTATTCTAGATAAAGGATTGAGTTTTGGTGCCATGTGAATTGGACCAGTTACTTCTGCAGGGCAGAAGGGATACTTCTGTTGGACAGAAGCGAAACATAATTTTCTCCTGTATGGGCGGGAGACAAAGATTAACTTGAAGATAAGTTAAGGAACTTGTTTGATCTTGTTTGTAAATAGATTGCTTTGCTCTGTTTTCGTGTCTGTGCTATAATTTACGCGAACGAACCTTGTTCCCTAAAAGGCTTAATTAATGAAGCTGATTTTAAGTGTCACACATAAATGTGGTAGGACCTAATTAGAAAACTAAAGCTATTAAGGGAAGCGGGTGGGCGGAGTCCGTCCTATGGCAGGGTGGTCCCAGAGAACTGGGAGCTCTTTGTGGAGGGGGATCTTGGAAAGATCAGTGATCTGATGCTCAGATCATAAATATGATGGTTCCATTGGCTCCGAAAGGGGGGTAAAACCCCAAGACACTTGCTTAGAAAGCTCTCAGTTCACTCTTTCTTCTTTTCTCTGTTCGAAGTGCTGTCTACTGCCTGTAAACTGCGATCGCGGCGCGCGCGATTTTGCCAGTCACTTTTCTTTATTTTTCTTTTTATAAAATCTTCAAACTAACTAAAATATCACTTGTCTTTTCTTTTTAAATGACATCCAGTTTTAAAAATCTCCATATCTTTTTCTTTTAGGATAATATCTAAAATATCTAAAATATACTAGCTTTGCCCAAAATCTAATGTTTTTGGACCTTCCAAACTTTACACATGAACTTAGTGATTAATATAACTCATAAGTCACGTTCACGTTGTAATTTACGTGAAGGGTAGCTACGGTCTTTGCCAATTCGAGAAAAACATCGAATTTACGACTCTTGATTTTTCTAAATAAAATATTTTAAATTAAATAAAAATTATCAATAATTAATGTTAGTTAGTTTTTACCTTAGTTAGTCTTTAGTTAGTAATCTTACTAACTTATTAATTGACTAACTAACTTACGAACCAACCAACTAACTTTTATTGTGCGGAGATATTACAGCCACTTTGATACCATGTCATGAATCACGTGGTGTGAGGGCTTCCTTGAGCTATTGTACCAAACATATATCATACACACAAGAGGAAGCTCACACAACAATACAATAAGAGAGATGGAGGCCAAAATGTTTTCTTGCTATTTTCTTCTTCTTTTTTCTCACACAATTTAATATGCACACAGTATAGATAAGATACAACATAAAGGAAAGTGGTCTACAAAGTTAAACATTGAATAATTGACTATACTAATTGACTGGCACTATAACTATGCTAGTTGTAGATAGGTATAACAACCAAATATAATAAGTGCTAAGCTAGGGGCATTATGAGAATCATAATGACCACCAATATGCTAAGTGTAGACGTGCAAACCCATCTAACCAGGCAATCGATGATCAATGTCCACACTTGTTGAGCTTGCCATCTTAACAATATTCCTTGTCTCATGTAGGCATTTGTTGGAAAGTTGGCAATATCTTTGCCAAAAAAGTGGACCATATTGACTTATATACTTCCACTAAGAGACCATTTGGGCTAGGTGACCATCTTCTTCAATGCATAGAGAACTCCATCTTTTGAGAAAGGACATGCCAACATTATTGGAGTCTCCTTATACTTTGTCAATTGGGGTTAGGAACTATTGAAGCTTTGCATCATAACCTTCCTCTTAGTTTGATGCATTTCCTACTATGCTTGACAAGTGCTCCACAAAAACTCGGGCAGTGGAGACATCATCAAAGCATTATCTACCATAGGCATCTTTAATTACTGCAATATTTTTCCTCTTTTTGTTTAAGTTGTAAAGCTTTGAAGAAACTAGATGTAGGGCATCTTTCTCAACATACTGCTTATCCTTTAGTTGTGTTTGCATAGCAAGAATTCTCCTCTCTTTCTCAATCATAAGATAAGCCTCAATTCTCTACAACATCTAGACCATAGACATATCATTAGGATGAATAGCAAGAGAAGCCAACACATTAACTCTACATTTGATAGTTGTATCATAATTTCTTCTTTCACTTTTAGCTCTAGCTTAGCCATGTTGTTTTGCCACCTGAGTGATGGCATCTACAATAGCTTCTACCTTCTTGAAGCATGAATAATCAATACCTCTAGTGACTTCTTTCAATATATCACATATATTTTACACAATTTTTATCTTTGAGGAAAGAATTATTAAACAAAAACTATGGCAGCCCATTTGGGACTCCTAGGTTCCCAAATATTTAGGGCGACCTGAATTGGATAGTGGTAAAAAATTGCAACATAAGCCACTAGGACATTTAAGCTTGGATACGGTACAATCCACCACCCTCAATGGTTGATGTATTCATGATCCAATCTCCTAGATTTCCATGAATCATCCTTGTGTCTATTATGCCATGTATAGGCACATGTGTCATCTTCTTCACACATGTTATCCAAATCAAGTATATAATATTGCTTATTAAGCTCATTCCAGCTTTCTCTTTCCATCATTATCATTAAGTCACATTATTTTGATTTGCCTAGTTGAGATGTAGTCATGTTCCAATCCTCAACCATGATTGAGAATTATGGCTTGAGCTCCAAGCTTAAAGTTTCCCATAGCTTTTAGCTCTTGTCATTGAAGCCTTAGGGGTGTGTATGGAATGGACATGCATAGTTGTGCATCTTACATTTATCTTGACTCATATTGCAAAGCCCCTGTCCGGGCCTTCTACATAACCTTTGGTTTGAGTCGTTCTTTGACTAGAATCAATGTCCCACTTCTCCTTGTATCTGCTACTACTGATATTGAGCTTGCCCAAGCTATTAGCCATAATAATCATTAGAGTAGTATGGGGAGTTTGCTGTGGGTAACTTATAGAATCACATAAGTGCAAGGGAGGGAGTTTTTTTCAAAAAATATATAACAATATACATAAGGGGTAAGCCCCCTAGTGGTTTTCCCCTCCCAAGGGGTGGGGGTAGGGAAGAGGTTGGGGGAGGTGGTGTGGGGGGAAAGAAAGGATGGAAAGGGTGGGGGGGGGGTGTGTGGAAAAATTGCATAAAGATTGTTATACTTAATATGGCCCTTTCTTTCAATGTCTAAGAGCTTATATATTGAAAAATTCATAGGCATCACCATATTTTATATATTGCATTACTATCAATCTACCCTTGGCCTCAACAATTCATGCCTGAGAATGCACAAGATCATGTATCATTAACATTACAACATGTAACTTTTGTGTTAGAAATGTTGTAGTCTTTTAAGCTTAGCCAATATGAGAAATTGTATGAACTACAAAATCTTATATCTCAAAAAGGGGACACATAATAATAATTTTTAATACATCATATAATAGTAAAAAATGAGGTCATATGACTCTTGCTTGAGCTATAGATAGGGGTTTTCATGATTCTTTTCTCATATGTAACGTGTCTCCTTTACAAAGAGTGAACTTCGTAGGTAGAGTAGAGCTCTAGAAAATCTTCATTTTCATTTTCCAAAGGGGCATATACATTCTTATCTACCCATTAGGTCCAGTCAGTTGTGTTTGAGTAAGTTTTTAAGTGATATGTTGTTCTTTATTCCATTCTTGACCTTTGCATGGTCTTTAATCCATGTTGATTCTCCTCATTGTTTGAAGTTGATGCCTTTTACTACTCCTTTGGTTGCTCCTTCCGAGTCTCTCATCAGCCTCAGTCTTAGGTTTTCTTTCATTAACATCATTGTGCTTAATTTGTGCTTCATTTTTACTCCATGCTTTGTCCCTTGGTTGTGACTCTACACTCTTGGAAGGTCCAACTTTGTTTGTTTTATAATATTGAAAGCTAGTTCCTCTTTCTAAGATTCCTTTTGTTTGGTTGTGCCTAAGCACTCTTGCAAGTCCCAATTTGGTTTTTCAAAATCATATTTCAAATTGAATTTCTCTTTCTAAGGATTCTTTTGTTTGCAATATCTAGCACAATGGCATGTTTGGTGGCATAGGTAACATGTATAAGGAAAACAACTAAATTTAACTTCAATGCATAACTTAATTCGTTGAGGACCATACATAAGAAACGTAGATAATAATAACTCTTAAATGATCAAATATAAAATGCAAGCTTGTTAATATATGACAAATGGATACCTCTCCTCCTCATGAATGTAGCCTCTCTAGAAGTTGCTTAATTCCATAGTGCATCACATACTCTTTCTCTAGTTAGGTTCATGAATGACCATTGAATCTATGCTAGAAAAATATATACACATGATAGTGAATGTTAGATGAAATAGATGAAATGACACATTGAACCTAAACCTAGAATGTAAACAAATTGAAGCATAAAGTTTTAAAACTCTCTCTTCAAGTCAGCCTACCCACCACTCCCAAGTTGGAATGATAAGCCTATAGCTACAAGTAATTGAGCTATGAAGTGTTGTATCTCATTTGTGTGGACTCCAGTCATACCAAAAAGTGTAATATCAACATTTTGTAAATAAAAAAATTAGGTTGTAATGTTCCTCATTGCTTCATCCTTCTCTCTCTTCCTCTCTCCTTCCCCCTTTCTTGCTCTTCCAACCCCCTATCCTCTCCTTGCAATAAGACATGTCATTGCAACAAATTGAGGTTTGTAGAATTTCTCATATAGTTTGCCTCAATGTATTCAAATGTGCAAATTTTATTAATATATAGCTTGCTTGGGGTTCTATTATATACAAGGGTTCAAGACTCCAAAGATCGTCCTCCACTTCATCTTATAGTAAGGGACTATCTATCAACAATTGGACACTTTAGCTTGAATTAAAGATATATTGTAGTGTAGCACTATAAGGCACCTTCTTTGGATGCATGGCAAAGCTCCAAGAATCTATATTAAATGATATAACCATGCTATATTTAACAAAACAATAGATATACATCTCAAACTAATACATGATAGTGCAATAATCACAACTCCTTGTGTCTATTGATATGATAATGTCATATGGTGTTGTGGAGCTATTGAAGGAGTGAATGAGGGATATCATGGGAGTCATGGGGAGCAACCTCTTAGCAGCACCCAACATGGAAAATATAAATTTTATCCTCATCACCATTATTAAATAAATTTTCATCCTCATGGACAAGAGTTGTGGTTATGGCGGCTGGGGGGATGCCTCAGGGAAAATACTATATGGATATCCTCTACCTCACGTGCATTCAAGGCCTATTTATAAATATCCTTATCTGTGAATTTTTCCTGAATAAAACATAACCCTTTTCTATTCAATCTGTAAATAACCCCTTTATATTACACCCTTCCAATGTAAAAAATGTATAGAATCTTTATTTTAAAAATGTATTATTTTGAACCCACGTGATGCACATATATTCATGAGTAACTTACCCGAGGGGGATGCATGCTTTTTTTGTCTTGTTGCTAGTAGGCATGATCTCCTCCTCCTAATTCCAGCTACTATTACTATTGTAATAACTAGGATGCTTTAGAATAGTCTCTAGTGCTATTATAGAATGATTGGGTGTACTTTGAAACAACCTACTATTGATCTTGGCACTACAGATCATGATCTACTAAACTATCTATGGATATATCTACAACATATTAGAACTATTGTAGAATGATGGGTATACTTTAAAACAACATACTATTGATCTTAGCACTACGTCATGATTTATTAGATTATTTTTCAATATATCTATAGCATCTTAGCACTCACAATCTTACATGTAGGGGCTATTTGATTGGGCTATTTAACTAGAGGTAAGGGAGAAGTGAGAAAGAGAAAAAGAATTGCACAAGGTGTTGGATTGCAAGCCAAGTCCTTTTTAAGACTACACAAATATTGATGTTTTGTTTCTTTTGTTTTGCATAAGTGAATGTGTGGGATGATGTTATATTTAACAAATTAGGTATGAGTCTGCACATCTCTACCATCCTATCACATATTCTCAATAGCAGGTAATGATGCTCTAATATTAAATTTAGCAAACTTAAAACTTATAATAATAACACATTTGCAAATAATATATGACATATAATATAAGTCTATAGTGGATAGTCAATTTTATCCGAGGGTGAAAGAAAGGTAAGATGGACCACTTTGGGGCCTCTGTAGTTAGGGTTCTATAGTCATTGGGGGCAGAGTTAGCATTATATTGAAAAGAGTAAAAATATTTGATAATAAAAAAATTCTAGATTTAAAAAGAAAGAAATTTGAAACTTTGTGCATGCCCCATCAGAGAAGTAGTGGTGTGGCCCAAGTGTAATCAATTTCCTACTTGTTGCAGCTGCCTCAATAGGTCTTGCATTTGTTCTTTGTGATGCTAGGCACATGTAGCACATTAACCAAACACTTAACTTTTCCATTCTCCATAGACAATGAGACACTCCCAATAGGAACAATGTGATGTGATGTATTGTTATTCTTTCCACAAAAGCATGCATTTTATGATGTTTATTTCTCCAAACCATTATCCATGAGACATCACATGGTTAGAGGCACATGAATCCGCATACCATACATCATCAGTATCTACATTCATTGCATTCATCATGTACCGAATAATAAACAACTTCTCATTATCAATCTAATATAGATGCATAATTATTATATTGCCTTCTCCCATTTCTATTATTTCCACCTCTTCTCTTTTTTGGATAGTCGTATGCAATATGACCTTTTTTTACCATATTCATAGCATTCCCTGTTAGCATAACCTCCATTCTATCTATTACCACATCCTCTATGACTTCCCCTATCTTTACACTACCATCTACCACTTGTATGTGACTACTCTTGAGAATCATGAGATTGCCCCTGATTTTCTTCATAACGACCACCATCGTAGTCTCTACCACCATGATCTCTACCTCTACTTGTGTTAGAGTGGAGCACCTATTCTGAACTATTATTTCTTTGTGATGAAGATGCAATAAGACCCACGTTTTTCCATTCTAGTATCAACATTGATATTAGATCTAAAAATTTACGAATGGTGTCCCTTTTGTTGATGGAGGTTTGAAATTGCGTATAGTCCTCCCCCAAACCATCCAAATATGAAGCCACTATATTGTCATCATCAACCTACACTTTAATAGATCCAAGAGCTTCAATAATACTCTTAATCTTCAATGCATAGTCATTGATAGACATATTTCTATGCTTGAAATCATTTAGCTCAAACTTTAACTATAACTTTCTATCTTTAGTATTTGTAATAAATAGTTTGACTAGATCATTCCATGCTTCTATAGGGTTGTCAGCATCCTATATATACCCAACAATGTTGTTTGAAACACTAATGGAAAGCTATTATATAACTTTTTGAGCACCTTGATTCCATTTCTTAAATGCATTAAACTGGAAAATTTCTCTAGTAACTCTAGAACCTCAGTATTACCTCATTCACTGTTGTTTCAAAAACATGTATTCACTATTGGGGGTAAATGCTGATGTGCCTAACCACTCATTGATTCATTACATTGATAATACTTGCACACATATATATTGTAAGTGGTGGGTGTCTAGCATTGTCACTTCATTCTTTATTCTTTTAATGACATTTGAATAAGGGAAGGCCGATTACATTGTGACAGTTGGACTTCCCACATACGGTGTCGTACTGTTGCGCATCCGAGGTGTGGAATCCACCAAAAAGTTGTGTGTGTGACATTTGTTACTTTGTACATACTTAGTCGTTGTGCTTGAATTTTTGTTCTACGTGGGCAGTATAGTGGAGAGGGGTTTGGAGCAAGAGGAACTTATCTGTAATGCTCTAGTTGACATGTATGCAAAATCTGGTATGCTTGGAAAAGCCCAAGAAGTATTTGACAATATTTCAGCTTGAGATGTCATATCATGGAGTGCACTGATTACAGGTTGTGTTCAACATGGATATGATGAGTAAGCAGTGATGTGTTTTGAAAAGATGCAGCTAGAGGGCCTCTTTCCAAGTGCAATAATATTTACTTGCATTGTGAAAGCTTGTGGCAACATAGGAGCTGTTGACAAGGTCAAAGAAATACATGATGAGATTGTGAAGGAGGGATTTTTGGAAAAAGATGTTGTTCTTGGCACTGCATTGGTGGATAAGTATGCCAAATGTGGTTTGTTTGCAAAAGCATGGGAAGTATTTGATAAGCTCCCGAATGATAGAAGGTGTAAAGCCAAATTTAATCACATTTACTATTGTTCTCAATGCATGCATGCCCACATCAAGGGATAGTGATAGCAGTCAAGAGGTTGAATCCAGAAGGGTAGCAGGGTCACAAAGAATGGATGGCAGAGGTATATTTTTTGGGTGCACTTCACCATCCCAATCTTGTCAAATTGATTGGCTTCTATGGAGAGGATAACCAGAGATTGCTTGTGTATGAGTTCATGCCTCGTGGAAGCTTAGAGAATCATTTGTTTAGAAAGGGCACCTACAAAACTTTATCTTGGGCAGTTCGAATCAAGATTGCTATTGGTGCGGCCAGAGGCCTTACTTTTCTACACGATGCTGAAAGGCCACTGATTTTTAGGGATTTCAAGTCCTCAAATGTTTTGTTAGATTCTAATTATAATGCAAAGCGTTCGGACTGGCAATCGTGTAGAAAAAACAGAACCGACCGCAGTAAAAAAAGAAAAAGAAGAACCGTTCGGCTGGGGAGGAAGCACAGTGTATCGAAAAAAAAAAGGGGCAATGTTTGGCTGGCCGGCAGCAGCAAACCTGGTATCTCGCAAAAGAAATACTATGTGACAATCGGAATGTGAGGCATATCCGAGAGTAAGGGAAAGCAAACATAACCGTGGAGGAGGAACATTTTATAGTAAAGTCGCCTGGTCACGAGGGCATGCTTTCTGAAAAATCTTAAATAGTGGCTTGAGCCTCAAGACTTGGAAGAATGAGACCCATCAACACATTAAAATGAATTTAGCACCATCCGCATCAAGTTTTCTATGATCTACATCTATCTCGACATTGTATCCCAGCGTCCTGGAACAAATTTCATGCAAAATTTTGCAATTCCCAAACATTGATTGTGGTGCCCTCAATCCACCCAACTTGGTTTCATACCTCAAATAGCGTAATGGGTACGCCTTTGGATCTATGAATTGAAAGGATGTCTGCCACCTCCCTTGCACCATTTCACCTGCGAATGGTGTGAATCCATATTGCAAGTTGGAATCAACTGGTCTGTCTGAGTTAGGAAATCAAATCCAAGAAAAAGCTCTCACAAGGGAAATAACTTTGCAACAAACATCATATATCTCTGTCATCACTGCTCTTTCAAAAATCAGAAGCTAGGAACTCCAAAAGATTATGTGAAAACAAAGCTGAGTGAAGCTGCTGCTTGAAAAGAAAAACTTTCAGAAATTGGCCGAGGTCTTGAATCCTGCATACTTGAAAAATTTAGAGTCACAGGTGACAGCATTGTCTATGAAAGTCCAGGTAGCAATAGCAAGAGGTCAAGACGGAAGGGGTGGTTATCACTAAAATAGCTGGCAGTTCCTACAATTAATACTCGATTACCAACATCAAGTGATAGGTCTGTTCATGTCTATAATCTTCAGAAATCATTAGATACTGAATCAAGTGTAGCCCTTGAGCTACAGACTACTTTAGAGCTCCTTGAATGTTGCAGTAGCATCTAATTGCACATCAGAAATTGGAAGCTCCATATAGCCAAAGAATTTCCTCAGATTATTTAACTCTAAGATATACTTTGCTGTACTTTGATGTCTTATGCACGATGCTTTGCCCTGGAGCTTGAGCTTAAAACAAAGCCATCTGGAACTTGTTGCTGTGTGGGAAATTGGACAATAGGATTATTCACAAGATGGATCTTCTATCTTGAAATTCGTCAAGGTCCTCTGTGGACGCGATTTTGCTTTCGAAAACCCTTCGACATCTTTGGTGAACCCGACGTGAAAGTGTCGCATTTAAATTTCAGGATGGGAGATACTTCAGCATCAATTTCAGCCTCTTCTACGATTCTGCTTTGTCCTCTACTTCAGCTTCATCATCGATTTCTACTTCAAGTACTTCTACGGATGATTTAAAGTAGATTTTGCAGAATATGTCTATGTATATGCAGCTTCAAAATCAGCAGACACAATTGTATATGCAGCAACAACAGCAGTTACATCAACAATAGTTGTCTCAGCAAAGGCAACTATATTCAGAGCAAGAGAATGCAATCAGGGCGACTAAGGCGATTGAAGCAGTTGAGAATAAAAAGAAGCTATTTGATGGCCATAATGTATCGGCTTATTTGAAGACGTATGAGATCAAGATGGGATTTTTTGGAGTACCAACAGGACTTATGAGTAAATATTTTCTTCGCCTTGCCACACCCGCCTTGAGGGCAAAAGTGACTGATCTTTTCCTTCAAAATTCGCATTGGCAAGATTTTAAGAAGGCCCTGAAAGAAGAGTATTTTCTTGAGGACTTTGGGATGGCTACATGACGATCATTCCGAGAGCGGGTCTACATGCCAAACAAAGGTCTAGCTGCTTCAGAATTGATACGAGAATTTGAAGAGAGGTATAGTCAGCTTGATGCTATTGAACAAAGAGCATTGGATGTTGAGAAAGTTGAGCTTTTCTTGCAAGCTGCAGATCCTACTCTTCAGGAAGAATTAGGAGAGCTTCTTGAGGATCGCACGAAGCCTATGGGTCTTAAAACAGATTGGCAAGATGCCTAGGATGCGGTCTTGACTTTGACCAAGAGGCGGATATGGAAGACCCACTTACAGAATGGATCTATGACACCGTCGCCGTCTTCTGCTAATATGCCTGCTTCTACCCCTGTCATTTCTTCTCTTCCTTAGCTAGTTACTTGGCCTATGCTAGTGCCTACTGTTTCTAATCCTCCTGTTCCTCCTGTTCCAAGATCGATGCCGGCTCCTTCTGCTCCAAAATCATCCGCTCTGTCGGTTCCTTCCTCTCTTGATGACATAATCAAAGGCATAACGGATTTGACATTGGAGTCAGTTAAAGTAGAATTGGTGGGAAAATTGAAAGAGCAATTTGCTTCACTGCGCCTACTATTTTTATCTAGTGCTCCTATTGCACCTAGGAGTGCTCCTAGTGTACCTAGGAGAGATCAAAGATGTATTTGGTGTGATAGTATGAACCATCAGCATTGCAGGGATTGCGAATCTTTTCAAGATGAAAGGAGGAAGAATTTGGTATTTTGGGAACAAGATGGCAAGATCTGGTTGACTGAAACAGGAGCTCTGCTTGCTACCAATTTTGGGAAAGGCGGAATGAAGAAATTAGTAGATGATATGGCTCCGTGTACTTCTTATGTGGCAGCTAGAGGAGATGCCTCTGCATATGGAGTCCAGATTGAGAAAGGTTCAGAGAGTCAGTCAGCATTATGGACATATGCTTTGGAGATAGCAAACAAGGGGAAATTTTAGCAGATTGTTTTGACTAGTGCAGGTTCTAGTATCAAATCTGAGACAGGTTGGGATTTGCCTGTTGACAGGTACACTATTTATGCCTACTTGGCTAAGTCTCAGGGAGCAAATGTACTTGTTGAGGAGAAGCGTAAGAGGGATGAAGAGAATCCAAATGTAGCTAAAAAGACTAGAGGGGGTGAGCTTGTTACTCCACCTACTGCAGGGCCATCTTTGAGACCAGGGCCAGAATGACAAATGGAAGATGCTCAAAAGAAAGAAAACAGGCAAGAGCCTAGATAAAGAAAGCAGCCAGGGTTTAGATTGATGTCCGATATTGAGACATCTATGGACATGAAGAAAATCTTTAATGATAAGATACTTGGCAGTGAGGTGACTTTTACTATTTTTTGAGGTTTTGGGCATCTCGAAAAGAGAGTTTCAAGATCAGTTCCAAGAAATCCTAAAGAGGAAAAGACATACATTGCCTACTACTGATACATAGGGAGTTTTGATTGGGGAGTTGGATGAGGATGAGGATGAGGTTATGGTTGAGAATGCTTCTATTTTTCTGCAGACAGAGAAGAGAGTTCAGCCTATGAAATAGAGGAGAATAATGGAGGAGAAGATGACATTGAGCTCCTGACTTCCCATCTGATTGGCCTCACTGACTCCCTCCACTTCGGTTTTGTCAGTTGGTATCAAAGCATAGGAGGAATATCAGAACTGAGGGAGAACTCTATGAATCAGATGTGGGGTATGCTGCAATAATACGCATGGTTGCATCAATTTTCCCTGCAGCTTCGTCTCCAGTTTCAGGATCATCGATCGTTTCGAGAATCCCAAGGCAGACAATACATGGACTTTTTGAAGACACTGCTAAATTCTGCGTGGCAGGTGCAAGTTGAAAGCGACTGATGGAGCCATAGAAGATGTTCTTTGCATCAAAAGATCCCAAAAAAACGGCAGACACAACGTAGGCAGACCCCGATACATCGCAAGTCATCTACAGGCCTTGAATGCAGTTGCTGGTGGACGAGCTTGGTAGCCCCCTGCGTTGGATCCATAGCCAGCCTCACCTGTGCCATATCCATAGCTACCATTGCCATAAGAAGTAGGACCTACTGTCTTCCTAGTAAGAGATGCTGATGGCCAGGCTGGAGTTGCATATCCAGGCATACCTACAGCTCCACCAGTCGCATACCTAGCAAGGGTCACATCACTAGTAAAGTTATTGCTTGAATTTCCCCACGGACTTCTTGGTGCCACTGGAGCAAAACTGATGAGCCTATCTTGATACCGCGTAGTCATTTTTCACAGAGTCATTGGGCTAGGGCAACTACATAAACAATGGTAAAAATTGGAGAGAAACATGTGCCTTATGTTGCTTTGGTGGATCATGGTTCAGAGATTAATCTCATAGTTTGTGTAGTTTATGAAAGTAATAGATGGCCTATGGATGCAGAGCATGGGTGGCGTATGAGAGCCGCCAACAATAATGCAGGTGATTTGTATGCTGCCTGTCCGAGTGTCAGGATTTCTATTGGAGATGTAGAGGAGGATTTCCATTTCTTTGTGCAGGATTCATGCTCATACCCCATAATTCTTGGACAATCATTCATCACAGAGATACGCATGCAAACGAAAGTAATGGATGATGGATCTGCTTATGCATGGATTCGCAGTAAAGATGGTATGAGAGCAGTCCTGTTTATGACTGTGTGTGTAAATCATGCTAGAAACAAAGATACTCTTCGAGATGCTCCTTTGCCCACTATGAGGGATTCGGGTTTTCATTAGGTACCGCTGTCCCGCGAGACGACGGTGGTACAAAGCAGAGGAGATTGTTCTCACCTCTTGGCAGCAGTGTTTTATCCTCCAATTTTGTTGGAATTTTAGTAAACAGTTCGATGAGTTATCAGAAGATTTCTAAGTTGCCTAGAGCTGGCGAGCAGTACATATGCAGGAAGGAGAAAGATTTGAGAAATGCAGGTATTTTTAGAGGATGATGAGCATATAGATGGGATGTATGATAGTATGGTTTGTGCAGATACGATGACAGAGATGGAAAATATACTGAAAACTAATATGCAGAGTTGTCATAGTAATGTATCAGTGCAGTCCCTGGACATGTTTCATGAAATTTTAGATTTTGTGTCACAGATAGAGTTAGAGGCTGAGGTGACTCAGCAAAAAGTGTTGAGTGCTGAAGAAATTCAACAAACAGAGTTTCTAGCTGATTATGATCAGCCTACAGAGACATAGAGGGCTGAAAACTTTCAGCCAACAGAGTTTACTACTGAAATATTTCAGCATCCAGAGTTTAAAGTTGTTCCTATGCAGTCCATAGAGCAAAGGGCTGAGGATATTCATCCACTAGAGGGCAGAATTGCTGATTTACAGCAAGATTTGAGTAATGTAGAGGATCATAATTAAGCCAGGGTTGACACAAAATACAAGACTGTGGATAAGAAGGTGAAGCCGGTAGTTGGACCGCTTCCACCTGATAGTGATCAGCAAATAGAGAGGGCTGCCAAGCAACCAATTTTGAGGAATCTAGAGCATATAGGCCATAAATTTTCAGCAGAAACTCTTGCTGAATTAAATATTGGAAATGGTGATTTTTTGCTACCCTCAGAGAAGCAGTGCTTTCAGGATATGCTTGCGCGACATGGAAGGGGGTTTGCTTTTTTCTCGCATGAGATTGGATGTGTGAATCCAGATATTGTTGCCCCTATTATGATCTCTACTATTCCTCATATTCCATGGAAGCTCCAACCTATTCCAGTGCCTAGGGCGCACCTGCCAAAGTTAGTTGACTTGTTGAATGAGAAAATCAGGATGGGAATCCTAGAGCCATCATCTGCACCATACTCAAATAGGTGGTTTACGGATCCAAAGAAGAATGGTACTCTCCGATTTATACAGGACATGCAGCTAGTAAACAGAGTTACTATCAGAAATGTTGGTATAGGTCCATTTGTGGATGAGTTTGTAGAAGCATTTGCTGGACGTGCCATCTATTCTTTAGGTGATTTGTATTCGGGATATGATCATTTTCAGCTAGCCTTGGAAAGCAGGGACATAACCACTATGAGAACTCCTATTGGGCTTGTTAGGATGTGTACCTTGCCTCAAGGTGCCAGTAATTCTGTTACACATATGATGAATGCCATGCATAAGGTCCTTTGTGAGTACATACCTCAGCTTACCATGCCTTTCTTGGATGATGTGCCCAATAAGGGGTGTGCAGAAGAAGAGAAGAATGAGAGTCTAAATGAGCAGGGATGCAGATACTTTGTGGCTGATCATATTTCAGCTTGTGAAAAGATTTTGGCCAAGTTAGAAGAAGTGAACTTGACACTATCAGGGAAAAAATTTGTTTTTGGAGTAAATGAGGTTATCATTGTTGGACATATGTGTGGGTATTATGGCAGGAAACCTTCACCTAAGAAGGTGGATGCTATAGGAAAGATTACGGAGTATTGTTCTACCACTTCAGAGGTACGGATATTCATTGGAGCCTGTGTGTTTTACATGATTTGGATACCCCATTTTGCACACATATCAGATTGTTTATATCAGCTGCTTCGAAAGGGGCAGAAATTTTATTAGGATGAGAGCCACACTAGAGCCATGCGGAAATTGAAGAAGTTATTGTACATTGCTCCTACTCTCAAGAAAGCGGATTATAATTGCGGAAGGCCTATTGTATTGACAGTTGACACTAGTCCAATTGGCATAGGTTGGGCTGTGGGTCAAGATGATGCAGATGGAAACATGTATGCTATTCGGTTTGGGGCGAAAGTCCTAAACGAGAGACAGAGAAGGTATCCGCAAATCAAGAGGGAATTACTGGGAATTGTTACGGCTCTCAAATGTGACAAGGAGTACTTTATTGGAGCCCCAGTTGTGGTAGAGATAGATTTCTTGCCATTGATAGGTATGATTACGAGTTGCTCTACTCCGGATATAGCTATGCTGAGATGGATCGCATACATCAAGTCATCAAATCCAAAATTTAAACACATAGCAGGGAAGGATAATCCAGTGGCAGATATGCTGTCTAGAGCCAGATATGATGATGAGGAGACACTACTTGCAAAAGAGGATGATGCAGAAATTTCAACCGCTATGGTTGATCATGTTTGCCATGTCTATGATATTGTGGCTTTCATAGAAGAACTCTATGTTGGAGATTGGTTGCAGATTGGCAAGTACCTTAGTACACCAAGCAAAAGAGATGAATGGACAGATGAAGAGTTCAAGAAGATCAGAAGAAAAGCCTATGGTTATTTTCTCAAGGACAGATTTCTTTGGAAGCACCCGAAGAAAAGAGGTGAATTACCCTTGCGGGTTGTCTGCAATAAAGAGACCCAGTTACAGGTAATGAGAGAGTTTCATGAGAGTCCTTGGGCTAGTCATAGAGGAGTGTGGGCTACTTATGAGAAAATCAAGGAAAAATATTGGTGGAAAGACATGTACAGAGATGTTTCTCGCTTTCTAGAGACTTGCAAAGACTGTTAGATGTATTCGTAGTGCGTCATTGAGATGAGCTTCATCCGACCTATCCGCTATGCATTCATTATAAGTGGGTAGTTGACTTGGTTACTATGCCTATGGGTCTATGGCAGATGAGGTATATTTTTTTGGCTAGAGAGGATCTTACCAATCATGTTGAGGGCAGACCTTTGAGAACGAAGACCACTAGTGCAGTGTGTAAGTTCTTATTGGAAGAAATTTTCTAGAGGTATGGCTGTGTGGGTAAGATCATTGCAGATCGTGGTGAATTGGATATAGATGAAGCTAGGGAGTTTTTCTCTCAGCTAGGAATCAAGTTGGCTCTAACCACAACATACAATCCAGAGGGAAATGGAAAAAGTGAAAGAGGGCATCCGGTCATAGTGAAAGCATTAGCCAAAGCATGTAGAGGATGGATTGGAGAATGGCCGAGACTTCTACCATTTGCTTTGTGGACTGATCGTACAACTCACAGTGTTACCATAGGATATATGCCCGCAAAGTTGATGTATGGTCAGAAACCGGTTATGCCGACAGAGACTTGTGCTTTGACTTGGTCAGTTTTACCTTGGTAGGAGGATTTGACAAGAGAGGAGCTCTTAGCTCTTCAGATCCGGCAGTTGGAGAGAAGACCAGAGGATATTCAGCTAGCTATTGATAGGTTGAAGGTTGTTGGACTTAGAAATAAGGATAGATTTGAGAGCAGGCATCACTTGCGGCCTAGACAAATAGAAGAGGGAGACTGGGTATTAGTCTGATAGCAGCCTTGAAAATCAGCATATTGTACTTCAGAAGATGGTGAAAAGATGGTTTGGGCCATACATAGTCAGACATGTCTTTGGTAATGCAACATATAAGCTGACAGAATTGGATGGGATAGTGCTTAGAGTGCCTATTGCAGGAAAAAGAATCAAGATTTTCAAGAAAAGAGATGATGAGGATTATGTATTGGAAGAATTTGCAAGAGAAGAGCAACGAGAAGAAACTCCAGTAGAAGAGACAGATGATATGACAGATAACCTTGCTGATATACCGGAAATACACAATAAGGAGATTGACCTGTACGTGGATCTTAACGACAATGATCATGGGTAGTTGGCCTATCCGGAGGATATGCAGGATCAAAGGGGGTAGATGTCGTACTGTTGCACATTCGAGGTGTGCAATCCTATCAAGAATCGCGTGGTGGGGAGACTTGCTCAAGATGCTGCGCCGAACACACATAGAATGCACAAGGAGAAGCTCACTCAAGAGACAAGAAGAGAGATGGAGGCCAAAACGTTTTCTTTCTGATTTCTTCTTCTTCTTCCACACACTTTACAATGTACACAAAGTATAGATAAGATAGAGCATAAAAGAAAGTGGCCTACTAAGTCAAACAATGCATAACTGACTACACTAGTCGACTGGCGCTATAACTATGCCAGCTGTAAATAGGTGTAACAACTTGAATATAATAAGTAATGAGTCAGTGGCCATGTGAGAGTCATAATGACCACTGACGTGCTAAGCATAGACGTGTGGACCCATCTTACCAGGCAGTCCATCATCAATGTCCGCATATGTTGAGCTTGTCATCTCAACACTCCCCCTCAAGCTCAACTGCATCTCTGCAATTCCAAGTAAGCTTCGAAACTTTTGAAGCTTCTATGTACTCAATGCCTTCGTGAAGATGTCAGCTATCTGATCCTGTTTGCTGACATACACCAAGTCAATCTCACTTTCTAGTACCTTCTCTCTCACAAAGTGGTAGTGTACCTCAATATGTTTTGTCCTGGCATGGAACACAGGGTTCCTAGCCAACTGTATACTGCTCATGTTGTCACAATAAATGACAATTGGACCTTCCACCTACATATCCAAATCAGCCATTAAGTTTTGTAGCCATACTACCTCACATGCTGCAACAATAGCACCTCTATACTCAGCCTCTGTACTCGACAAAGCAATTGTAGATTGCTTTTTGCTGCTCCAAGCAACTGCTGCACTACCAAGAGAGAACATGTATCCGCTGGTAGATCTTCTATCAGACATACTGCCAGCCCAATCTGCATCTGTGTATCCAAACACCTGTACATCTGTACCTACCTCATAGAAAAGTCCATAATGTAATGTGGACTTCACATATCTCAATATGCGTCTGATTGCATCCAAATGTGGCTTTCTAGGTACTTGCATAAACTGACTCACAAGACCAACAGCGTAGCTCAAGTATGGCCTTGTAATGGTCATGTAGATCAAACTCCCCACTATCCTCCTGAACATAGTAGGGTCTTCTATCTCATCCCCAACATCAGCACTCAACTTTACATTCTGCTCCAATGGAATTGAAAGTGGTTTGCATGCTGTCATACCATACTTGGACAATATATCCAAGCCATACTGTCTTTAGGACAGCCATATACCATCATCACATCTGATCACCTCAATGCCAAGGAAGTATCTTAGCTCACCTAAATCCTTCATCTCAAACTTCTTCTTCAGAAAATCCTTGACTTTAGCAACCCCACTATCACTATCACCTGTAATAATCAAGTCATCCATATAGATGACTATGATGACCAAACCTGCATCTCCCTTTCTCACATAAAGTGAGTGATCAGCATCAGAAACATAAAATCCAATATTGTCAAGATACTCTCTGATCTTGTCAGACCATGCTCTAGGTGCTTTCTTGAGCCCATAAAAAGCCTTCTTCAACATGCACACATACGTGGAATGCTCTAAATCTTCATAACATGTGCTGGCTGATCCATATATACTTCTTCCTGCAAATCACTATGCAAGAAGGCATTCTTCACATCCATTTGCTACAACCTCCAACCTTTGGCTGTTGCCAAAGCAATCACACATCTGACAGTTGCCATCCTAGCAACTAGACTAAAGGTTTCATCATAATCTATGCCATATGTCTGGGCATAGCCTTTTGCAACCAGCCTAGCTTTGTACCTACTAATAGAACCATCTGCATTGTTCTTAATCTTATAAACCCAATTACATCCAATAGCTTTCTTTCCCTTCGGCAATGATACTAGATCCCAAGTCTTATTGGCCTCTAATGCAACCATCTCCTCATCCATTGCTGCATCCCAATGAGTATGACCAACAGCATCCTCAAAACAAGTGGGCTCAACATCCTCAACTAGTTTCACCATATAAGCATAATGGTGAGCTACATAACCTTCAAAATCAAATCTTTTAACAGGGTATCTGACCCTGCTAGATCTGCGTACCACTCGATCACTCAATGAAGCCTTTACATTATTATGAGCTCTCTGTACACTTGGTGTCTTGACAGAAGGAATACCAAGCTCATCATCTAAGCTCTCTGAGCCACTTGAGTCTCCATCAAGAACTGCATCAATGCCATCTGACACTTTATTCTTTCCTTTGTCTTTACTTGTACTGCTACTAGATGCACCTGAAGATGTAGAGGTACTCCTTAGTCTCCCAGACCAAGGACTACCAGATGATGTCTCTGGTCCACCAAGAGTCCGTGATTCTTGTTTTTCAACCTGCACATGATTGTCATGATCATCATCATCATCCAATGCATCACCACTAGATGCATACCAACTGCTCATTTCATCAAAGATGACATCCCTACTCACTCTGAACTTACATGTGACAGGGTTATAACAACGATACCCTTTCTACTCTAAAGAGTATCCAAACACACTTTTCAGCCTTTGGATTCATTTTCTTCCGCAACTCATCTGGCACATGAACATACGCAATGCAGCCAAACACTTTCAAGTGTGAGACATCAGGCTTCTTACGTGTAAAACATTCTTCGGGGGTCATACCATGAACTGCAGCTGTGGGAGTTCTGTTCATAATATAAATAGTAGTATGAACAGCCTCAAACCAAAAATGCTTAGGCATATTCTTTTCAGCCCATCAAGGCGCGTGCAACTTCTGCAATATGCCTGTTTTTTCTTTCTGCAACCCCATTTTGCTGTGGAGTATATCTGCATGTGAACTGTCTCTTTATCCCATGAGACATCAGAAAATCACTGAACTCATTTGAGAGGTACTCTCCCCCTCCATCTGATCTCAAGCACTTTACTTTCAAGCCTGTTTCTCTTTCAACTGCAGCCTTGAAAGTTCTAAAGTGCTCAAAAGCTTCACTCTTTTCCTTCATAAAATATACCCACAGCTTTCTGGAACAATCATCAATGAATGTGACAAAGTATGAACTGCCTCCAAGAGATACATTTTGTGTAGGCCCCCAAATGTCTGTATGCACAACATCAAGGATATTTCTCCTTACATCTTTGTCATGTGAAAAGGGTTGTCTTGCCTGCTTACCAAACTGACATGCTTCGCATACCTTATGAAATTCTACAACTCTAAATGTAGGCAAACCTGTAAACAACCCTTTGGACTGCATTAATTTTAGCCTTTGTACATTTGCATGTCCAATGCATTTGTGCCAAATTTCAATATCTACAACAACACCTTTTCCTTTAGCATACATAGCAGTATTCATAGTAGGAATTCTAGCATCCAGAGTAAACATACGTCCAACTCTACTTCCCTTTGCAACTAACCTGCACTTGTCATTGAAGTCTTCTACAAAGCAGCCCTTTGCATTAAATCTCACTTGCAGCCCTTGCTCTACCATTTGACCAACTGACACCAAGTTCTTTGTAATAGATAGCACATGTAATACATTTGAAAGACTCTTTGTCTTAACATCATGCAAGGACAAGGGAACTTTTCCAATGTGTGAAATTGGGTGGCATGAATCATCACCCGTCTGTACATAACCTGCATTTTGCAAATCCTGCATCTCTCCAAACCATTCTGCATGGCTGGTCATATGATTGGATGCACCTGAATCAACATACCAAACATCGTCATGTGTTCCCTTTCCTGTAACAGCATCAGCATATGCTGCATAACAAACAAACGTTCATTTCTGTCTTCATTCTGTCATGAAGACGATGCATAGTTTCCTTGCTGCAACTTACCACTGCGGATATCATCTTTCTTAGCATAACATTGGGCTGCAATATGACCTATTTTGCCACAGTAGTGACACACAATACCAGAGTTGTTAGAACCTCTGTTCTGCCATCCACCTCTTCCTCTAAAGCTCCCCTTGCCTCTAAAGTTACCACGACCTCCTGAAACTTGCATATCGCCAAATTGCTGATTCAATCTGTTTTGCTGGTTGTCACTACCATGTCCTGTACCATGGCCTCTTGAAGAGAACCTGCCGTGTCCCCTTCCTGAACTGGAGTAGAAAGCTTGGACCTGTTCACCACTTTTTTCAGATGTCTCACTCTGCATGTTGATCTCTTCAGTGATCATAAGGGAGACCAACTCATCGAAATCTGGAAATGGCTTTCTAACATATACGGAAGTTACAAAAGACTTCCAAGCCTTTTCATTGTTAAGTCCACCCAAGGTAGACGACACTAAATCATCATGATCGGGCATTGCATCAATCGCTGCCAAGGCATCTGCAATGCTCCTTACCTTCAGTGCATACTCATTGATAGACATTTTCCCTTTCTTCAATGTATTCAACTCTTGCTTGAGTTGAATCTTTCGTGCCTTTGTATTTACAGAAAACATACTTTCAAGTATGGTCCAAGCTGCATATGAATTCTCTGCATTTCTAATGTGTCCCAGCATATTATTGTCAATTACTTCAGACAACCAATACATGACCTTTTTATCTTTTGCATTCCATTCCTTCCGTGCCTTTGCCTCTTCTGCATTTGGAGGATCACTCACCTCCGGCTCCTTTTTTTCACCTGAAACAAACTCGTAGAGGCCTTTTCCAATAAGGAAGTTCGTGACACGAAACTTTCATGAAGGGTAGTTATTCTTGTCGAGCTTCTCAATGATGGGGCTTCCACTGTTCTCTGCCATTATCACAAAATTAATATCAAACAGCAAGCAAATCTTCTGCAACCCTCGACCTGTAGTGCACAACAATACACCAGACAGCCTTTTTCACTGTCTGCTCAACAATACATGCAATCTGCAACTAGTTTGCAGATAAACCTTGTGTTTACTCGCTGGTAAACACCTTTGAACTTAAAAATCTGAAATTTGTAACCTGCGCACCCACTTTCGGTCAATACAGTCGAAGTCATAGTGTATCCTGAAACTGCTATCTACAACCTTGCGGCTCTAAAACGGGGCCTAAAACGGCCTCAGATGCCCAAAATAACTGCGGGGAAGCCCTAAAGGGCGAGTCTGCAGAATATACAGTGCTCTTCGTGCACACCAAATCTCATTGCAATCTGAGATTTTGGCTCGACCCTGCTTCCGATGCCTCCACAGGCACTATCCAAGAGAGAGAGAGTGGAAGAATGGGAGAGCTTCTTACCCGTGGCTTGCTTGCTCGAACCTTGCTTCTTCTCCTTCGCTTCAGCCTTCGAAATCAGCCTCTCTCAATGGTGCGGCTCTGATACCATGTCAAAAATCGCGTGGTGGGGAGACTTGCTCAAGATGCTGCGCCGAACACACACAGAATGCACAAGGAGAAGCTCACTCAAGAGACAAGAAGAGAGATGGAGGCCAAAACGTTTTCTTGCTAATTTCTTCTTCTTCTTCTTCTTCCACACACTTTACAATGTACACAAAGTGTAGATAAGATACAACATAAAAGAAAGTGGCCTACTAAGTCAAACAATGCATAACTGACTACACTAGTCGACTGGCACTATAACTATACCAGCTGTAAATAGGTGTAACAACCTGAATATAATAAGTAATGAGTCAGTGGCCATGTGAGAGTCATAATGACCACCGACATGCTAAGTGTAGATGTGTGGACCCATCTAACCAGGCGGTCCATCATCAATGTCCGCATGTGTTGAGCTTGTCATCTCAACAAATCCACCAAAAAGTTGTGTGTGTGACATTTGTTACTTTGTACATACTTAGTCGTTGTGTTTGTATTTTTGTTCTACGTGGGCAGTATAGTTGAGAGCGGTTTGGAGCAAAAGGAACTTATTTGTAATGCTCTGGTTGACATATATGCAAAATCTGGTATGCTTGGAAAAGCCCAAGAAGTATTTGACAATATTTCAGCTCGAGATGTCATATCATGGAGTGCGCTGATTACAGGTTGTGTTCAACATGGATATGATGAGTAAGCAGTGATGTGTTTTGAAAAGATGCAGCTAGAGGGCCTCTTTCCAAGTGCAATAATATTTACTTGCATTGTGAAAGCTTGTGGCAACATAGGAGCTGTTGACAAGGTCAAAGAAATACATGATGAGATTGTGAAGGAGGGATTGCTGGAAAAAGATATTGTTATTGGCACTGCATTGGTGGATAAGTATGCCAAATGTGGTTTTTTTGCAAAAGCATGGGAAGTATTTGATAAGCTCCCGTATGATAGAAGGTGTAAAGCCAAATTTAATCACATTTACTATTGTTCTCAATGCCTACACGCCCACATCAAGGGATAGTGATAGCAGTCAAGAGGTTGAATCCAGAAGGGCAGTAGGGTCACAAAGAATGGATGGCAGAGGTATATTTTTTGGGTGCACTTCACCATCCAATCTTATTCACAATGTCTATGATAAGCAAAGGCCTACCTCTCAAATGTATTGGTTGAAGAAACTCATGGGCCTTAGTATGAAGGAGGGGACTTGCATTTTTTCCCACTTAAATGAGTGCCATTCTATTTTTAGGCACTAATCTTCGTAGGGGATTGAATTTAAGGATAATCTCCCTCCCTTTTTCTTGTTGGATATATTTCTTGAGTCATGGGACACATTCCGTAGTACTACAGAAATTTTAGGATGTAGAGGGTGCACTCTTGAATGAGGAGGTTAATAGAAAAAATATGGATGCAGCCCATACTTCTCATGCATTGAATGTTAGGGGTAGACATGATGGTAAGAGCAGTAATGATTATTGTGATAGAGACTCACATAAGTATCAATCTCATGGACAGTTGCATTGTAAGTCCCATGGTTGTAAAACCTCTCTTACATGTTATGCAGGTTATGCTGTCTCTTTTGGTGACTCCTCATGGAAGCTTAGTTGTGGAAATCTTGTCTTAGCATGAGGTGCCAAGTCTGGTACTATTTACCCCTTACTTGTATCTGGGTCTATGGACCATGTCTTGGCAGTGGCCACATGTATCATTATGGAATTGTTGCCTTGGGCACATGTCCTTAAAGGGAATGAAAAAGCTTACTTGTTTGCAATATCTTTGACCCCTGGATTATAAGTGTTTTGATTCTTGTGATCATTGTCTTTATGGTAGGCAGACCTGTAGTTCACATAAGAAGTTTTGCATTACGTGTATGGGTGAGCCTCTATCTCTTGTTTATTATGTTATTTGTGGACCTATATCCTACAAGTCATTAGGTAGTGCCAATTATTTTGTTACCTTCATCGATAATTACTCACATAAGGTTTGGGACCCGGGGAGTCCACCTTATAGAACATGTAAGGTATTATATTTAGTAAAGTTTATAGAACTATATTTACAAAAGGGATTTTTAATTATAACTTGAAAAAAATTGATAAGTTTAGTAAAGTAAAAGGGGTCATTTTAAGGACTTATAGCATGTAAAGAAAGGGTATTTCTTAATATCCTTTGAATGCATGCTATATAGATGACTTCTTATAGGTGGAACCCCTGGGGTTTGGGCATACTACATAAAGCAGAAATCGAAAGTCTTGTCGACATTTCAGCATTGGCTTTCTTTTGTTGAGAGACAATCTAGGTATAGGCTGAAATGCTACGATCTAACAATGGGGGGTGAGTATGTATCTAAAGACTTTGAGCAACTTTGTGATGAGAGGGATATTAAGCATCAGTTGCTTGCCTTGTATAGCCCACCTCAAAATGGTATGGATGAGTGCATAAATAGGATGATTTAGGACCAAGTCCGTTAGCTAGGTAGGCTTACTACAACACTTGTGGGCTGAGGCAATTACTACTTCTGTATATTGGATTAAATGATCCCTATGTATTGCTCTCTTGACAGTCAAGTTGCAGAGAAGGTATGGTTTGGAAAACCTCCATCATATGCTCATTTGCATGTCTTTGGTTGTGAGGCTTTCTACCATGTTCACGAGGACAAATGCAATAAGCTAAATCCTAAGTTGGTTAAATGCATCTTTCTTGGTTATGGAGATGTAGGTGAGATGTGCTATCACCTATGGAAACCATAGGCTCTGAAGGTCATCCACAACCATGATGTTAGTTTCCATGAGGAGAAATTGCATAAGTAGCTGAGAAAGTAGTTGAAGTATTGAGAGTGATATTTCAAGAGAAGCCTCATGTTATTGTACAACCAACTAGATAACCCATAATAGTTGATGCTCTAGTGGCCTAGGACTATGATGTTAGATAGGAGGTATAGACCCCACTGCCTATTTTGTGATGGTCTACTAGAAATAGATGTTAACCTGATTAGTTTTTTCCCTTTATGGATTATGTGATGTTGACATATGATGTTGAGTCTGTTACCTATGATAAGGCCACGTTTGGAGGTGATAGTCACTCTTGGGAGAGGGCCATGTAGTTAGAATAATATACCTCACCATAGAAAAATCATACGTGGGATTTGGCTCCTTTGTTTAGTGAAAAACACACTTTGCCATGCAACTAGGTGTACAAGTTGAAGAGTATCCGTGGATGCCCCAAGCCAGCCTATAAGGCTATAGATTGGTTGCTAAGGGTTTTAAGTAAGAGAATGGTATTGACTTTGATAAAGTCTTCTCTATTATCGTCAAGATGACTATGCTTGGTTTTGGTTTTGGTTGCATAGCTTGATCTAGATCTCTATCAGATAGATGTCAAGATAGCTTTCTTATATGGGGACTTGCCTTTAAATGCGATTTATATGCAGTAGCCTAAGGGCTTTGATGAAAAAGATAGGGAACACCTAGTATAAAAGTTGAGAAAGAGCCTTTATTGCCTTAAGTAGGCATCTAGGAAATGGTACTATAAGTTCGATGCTTTTATGCATTCCTAGGAATATACCTATAGTGATATGGATCTATGTCTATACATGAAGAAGGATTGTAATGGCAGACTTATAATTTTGGTACTATATGTTGATGATATGTTGATTGTTGGGAGCATAGATGATGAGCCTAGATGCCTTGAAAAATCAACTCAAGAAGAGCTTTAAGATGAAGGACATAGGATAGGCACCACATATTCTTGGGATGTGCATCATGTGTGATCGCTCTAAGGGTCTTCTTTACTTGTCACAGAAGGATTACATCTAAAAGGTTCTTGTTGAGCGGTCTTATATGTAGGATGTTAATCCTATTCGCTATACTTTACCTTCCCATACGAAGGTTATTCAAGATGAGCAGAAGTTTGAGATTGCCAAGATCTCTTATGCACAACAATGGGCAATTTGATGTATGCCATGATAGCCACTTGTCCTGACATAGCATTTGCAGTGGGAGTTGTGGTAGCTCTATGGCTACACCTACTGGTAGGTGTGGCATTAAGATGTTGTGAAGGGTATCATGAGGTATATCAAGGGTACTACAAATATGTGCACATGTCATGGTGGCCACAATACAGAAGTCATGGGGTACACTGACTCTAATTATGTAAGAAATGTAGAAAATAGAAAGTCCACCTCTAGTTATATCTTCACCTTTGCTAGAGATATTTTTTCTTGGATGTCTAGGGTGCCAAAATACATGGCCCTATCTACTACATAGATAGACTATGTTGCAGCCACTAAGGCTTGCATGGAGGCTCTCTAATTAGGCCGTTTGGTCGTAATCCTTGGTATTATTGATGTGGTGGTCCTTATACTACATTCTAATTCTATAAGTGCCATTCAATTGGCCAAGAATTTGGTTGTCCATATATGAAGACAAAGTCCATTGCGGTAAAATATCACTTCATCAGGGAGGTGGTAGAGGATAAGTCTATTGATCTTGTTAAGATCTTGACTAGGGAGAATCCTAGAGATTTGATCACTAAAACTCTCTAAAAAGAACGCTTTGCCTTCCTTAGGAAGATGATGGGTATAGGATGAGATAACATCTATTCCTCATCCTGTTGTACTCTATGTACAATTGAGCCTTATTAAGATCTTGACTAGTGAGAATCCTACAGAATCACTCACTAAAACTCTCTGATCAGAATGTTTTGCCATCCTATGGGATGAGATAATGTCTATTCCTCATCTTGTTGTACTTTATGTACATTTATACTTTGTCAATTTTTTCTTGTTCTCTCCTCACTAAGGGCATATTTTCCTTTAAGTGGGAGGTTTTTGGAGGTAAAGATGCATGTGTCTAACCGCTTATGTATTCATTACATTGATAATTCATAGACATTTGTATATTTTAGGTAGTGGTGGGCACCCATCACTGTCACTTCATTATTTATTTTTTTAGAGATATTTGAATAAAGAAAGGTTGGTCACACATTTTGATTGTTGGAGTTTCCATACACAGTGTCTCTCTCTCTTGCTCTCTTGCTCCATCCACCATTGCTCTTGCTTTCGCTTATGTGCTTTTACTTGGCCTCTACCTTTCATCCACAAGGAAATTGGTCTATCTAAACTTCCAAGCATGAAAGCTATTCTTGTCAAGCTTATTAATTGACAATATGATGAAGCCCCTAAGGCATTGTGTAGTAAATACAAAAAAGTGCAATTATCAATAACTTGCTAATTTAGGTAGACTGTCACATGTAGTAATCTTAATACATAATAATATGATGAGAAAAAATTATAATGTCTGAGAGTCTGCAAATACAGTCTACCACATCCAACACATGCAACTTGTTTCCAAAATGAGAAGGTTTGTAGAGTTCTCAAACCTTACCACGAAAAGTCTTGGACATCCCTACCCTCTTAGTTATTTTCTCCCATATCTATACTCTCTCATGGCTCTATTCTGACCTCTTCTCTGTGTTTATGTAACCTTCATTAACAGAGTGAATTACTTACACCCTCCTTTCCCTTGGCACCTTTGTGTGCCTCTCTGTGCATCTCCACTCTACCTCCTGTGACAACCAAGTAGGCTCCCTATTTCTATTAATAGTAAAATGAATACAGGAAAGAAGGAGCTACATATTGAGGTAGAGATTGAATATGCCCCATTATTCAAAAGAACTTAGCGTACCAGTGTCAACCCTCAGGTTTTGTAGAGTTACAGGTAAATGGGATTGAAACATGTGGAGTTGTGGGTTGATGGGGGAATCTACCCAATTGACCCCTTAAACAATAGACATGCAACTTTCTGAAAATGGGTTACTCAGTTATACTAGGCAGAAGTTTAAGGCTGTGAAGGAAAAGGTGATTGAGTGCACATTAAAAGATGTGTCAAATGAGTTCTCAGCTATGGATGCACAATCTATTTGTGACAATGCCGATATTAGCACAACGACTTACTCAAAGATATTCAAAGGTGTGAAGGCTGGGTTTGGTCGTGTGCTCAAGAGAAATAAAATAGTGCCTCTTCCTCAACCTTCAAAGTTAATAGAGGCCCGATGGCAACTTAATACAAAGGTTTTGGAGCTAATAGGAGATCCCATGCATGTTCAATGCGTGGAAACACTAAAGGTTAGGACCAAAAATGCATATGAGGTGAAGTTCACCGAACTGAACAATTACTATTTAGATTTGTACAAGGTGTAGTCAGCAATGGTAATGTACTACAATATGTCTGTTGAGGAATGTAATGGTAAATTGCCATTTGTTATAAAATTAGATGAAAGTGAGGTCGTGAAAGGAGTAAAGCTTGAAAGATTTAGTGTAACTCTGATGAATAGAGCTTTACAATTCGAGAAGAACAACCTAAGGAACTTTAGTATTCAATCTGAGCGCCATGTGTGGTGGCCCACTGCATTTAAAGTTCTTAAGGAAACATTTGAGGTGCTGCAGCTGTTTTTTATGTACATAAGCATTCCAAGCATCATTGATTGTTAGAAACATGGTGAGATGCTCTCGGTTGAAGGGTATGGTCAATACTTGGTTGAATGGAATCTTGCAAGAGACTTGAAAACTTTAAAATGCATGTGTGGAATCTCCAATGGTACAAATACAAAGAATCCATGCCTATATTGCTTGACAGAGAGGGTGGAAGGAAAGGATGAAAAGAAGAACTGGCAAAGGGTAACAAATGTTGCACCGACACGTAATAGAGAAGATCCCACTTGGAAGCCCATCTTCAACATTCCATTGGATCGTATTCACATTTGTTCATTTCATGTTTTTGTTAGAATCATGGAGAAACTTGTATATGAATATATTTGCTTTGCTTATAGGATGCAACAAAAAAAGAAGCCATTGCAATGTGTAGACATGTGGAGCGAATGCTATCAAAAATTGGGCTACACAAGCATCAAGTAATGATTGAAAAAGATGAGAAGAGATCAGGAAATTTTGGTAACTTGCAAAAAAAGCCTTGCTTTGGAGGAGCAAAGGCTACAAAGTTTTTGTCAATACCCATCAATGAGGAAGGGAATGTCATGTTTCGTAGGCCGCAGGACTACGATGGGTGGAAAAAGTTACATTTTGCAGTTTCTAATCAAAGTAATGGAGGAAAAACAAGATTGGCCAAAGCTAAGGTTTGGATAAGTCTTAACAAATTGGCTCCCTTACTTCGCAATATGGTGTTTAACAATAAAGACAAGCAAGAATTTATCAATGATGTGCATAGCTCCTATGAAAACATGGTGGAAGCATGGGGCAAAAGCTCTATCACACATTACATGGTGCATACTAAGTTAATATTTTAAAATTGTATGAATTGTATAAACTATTGAGCATAGTTTTACTCATGTGTGATATGTGTCTTTGTAGCATATCCTTGAGGCACATGGGCCATAATTTGCAGAAAAGGGAAGCATCGGAATTTGGTCCACACAAGGGATGGAAAATTCACATTGGATAGCGTGTGCTGCATACCAAAGAAAAACTTATCATGGTGGAGGGGCGAATGGTAGCAATCCAATGATCCAATTGCTATCTTGATGGTATATGATTATAGTAGCAGATGAAGCTAAACTCTCGCAAAAGAGAGCAAATGAAAGTGTTGATGAATTGGTTGATGGAATCACGTCATGTCACTAAAAGAGTGCATTATGAAGCCTCAAGTGCCAAATAAAACCATGCCAAGTGGCTAGAAACAAGGCTTTGGCTTCGACAAGGCACCAAATGGGTTCGAAGAGAGAAAAGATAGTAAGATGAACAATGTGTTCAGTGTGAATGCAATTCATAGTTTAAGAGAGAAAGAGAGAGTGTGCATCTATGTGAATGAGTCTTATAGTTTAGGGTAATTTAAAAGAGGGTTTCACTTTCTATCTTATTCATTGAGTTCTCACATCTCTTGTGCAGGAAAGATGGCTAGGTCTAAGGTATTTGCAAATAAGCCTCTGCTCAGAGCCCCATATTGTGTTCAGCCCCTTGGAGCATGTACTAGCTCAGATGCATCCCCTTCTCAACCTAACCCACCTTCCTCAAGCCGCCCTCACAAGGGTCCTCCTCAGCATCCCCATAAGAAACGCAAGTGGAAGCCAGGTACAATAGCCTTGAGAGAAGTTAGAAGGTATCAACGCTCTTTTGATCTCATCATTCCGAAGGCGAGCTTCTTGAGACTTATTTGTGAGATTGTGCAAGACCTCTACTGCACAAAAAGTAGGAGGTGGTTTCTGGCACAAGGTCTGATCGCTTCACAAAAGAATGTCTTCATGCTCTACAATGTGCTACAGATGCCTTTTTAGTTGACTTGATTACTAATGCTCAATGTTATGCAATACATGCGAAGCACATCACTGTAACTCCCAAGGACTTCCAACTTGTAAAAAATCTTCAAGCAGTGAGAAGGATGCGTTCGTTCCAATGGAATGAACGCAATTTGTAATGTTATCTTTTTTGGCATAGTATTATCCTCGTGCATTGGACATATGACTATGTCCCAATGCAAAACTATTGTATGCGCCGTTAAAATATGAATTAAAATTTTACACTTGTCCTTCACTCTCAACTTTGACTGTGCATCTTCACTGTATTTTCAATTCTTACTTATAGTTTTTGTTAGCACTGTCAATTTCAATAGGAAAAACATGCAAAAATTTTCCATTTCTTGTTGCAGACTTTACTCCTAATGCCTTTGTATAGTCTATATGGTGCGAAGTTTCTAAGGGCCAGTAGTCACGATGTTGATTTTTTAATTATCAATCCATCCATAATTTTGGTATGAGATAATTTCTAAAATACTAAAATTTATCAAAATGTGACGAAACTTCACACGCACACTCGTTAGGTGGCCAAGAGTCCTTTTTTTTTGGAGAAAAAATTGACTGCAGATCCGTGCTCCAAAGTCTGGCGTCTGGAGAAACTTTCCTGCAAGTGGGATGGTCCAACCCTCAGAGACCCACGTGGGACCCCCTTTGGACCCCGTCTAGGCCCCGGAATAGCTCTAGACCCTTTCCCCAACCCTACCATCTTGACCCCTCAATAGGTCACGGGGCATCCCAATACGTCACGGAACGCGACACAGAACGTGACACGGAGCATAACACGCACACGAGATTGCACAAGGGCCCATCTTGAGGGCATCACGTCATATTCATAGCTAGAAAGTATTTACAAGGTAGCCGAAGGCACAACAAGGGACCATGTCACGGTGGGTGGGTGGAGCTATCAACGCACTGCGACATGACACCAACATCGTGGGTGAGGGAGCTACTGCAGGAAAGTGGCTCCAGACAGTGGCTCCAGACACTAGACTTCAGACCAGGAATTTGCATATATTTTTTTCTTTTAAAAAAAATAATTTGAGCTTTTGGCCACTGTTTGCTATTTTTTCAATAGAGTTTGACGTCATTTCTAACTATTATTGTTGTTTTATTGCAGAGGTTGTTTGGGGTAGGAGACAGAGGTGCTCATATATATATATATATATCTCCTTTCTTTTCCCCCTCTCTCTATGTGTTGTTTCTCTTTTATGTTGTGTTTTCAATAGAATTTGATGTTGGTTCTAATTGTTGTTTTCTTACAGAGTTTATTTGGAGCAAGAGGCAAAGGTGTTAATCTCTCTCTCTATTTGATTTTTTTTTGCTGATATCTTTTCAATACAACATAATGTTAGTTCTAACCCTTGTTATTGTTTTATTGTAGAGATCGTCTTGGGTGACATTGCATAAGTGCTCATCTCTCTCTCCCTCTCTCTTTCTCTCTCTGTGTTTCCTCTTTTCTACTGTTTTTTCAGTATACCTTTATGTAGATACTAACTCTTGCTATTGTCTTTTGCAAAGATCAATTTGGGCATGATTGGATGGGTGGTCATTTCTTTCTCTCTCCTGCGTACTCACACACTCTCTCTTTCTTCCTCTCTGCATTATCCCTTTTCGACTATCTTTACAATAGGGTTTGATGCTAGTTCTAACTTAAGGATCAATTGTTGTTACAGCACTTAACACAAGGTAGAACAGAGATTCTGTAGCTCAATTTATAGGTAAATCTGCAATATTTTGTGGTGCCAAAATTTATTCATTTAATTAATGACTTTTATATTTGATGGGATTGATGTTTTCTTATGTCCATAATTTGCAATGGGTTTTGATTAAGCAATGATTCAATCTTATCTTCAACAGATCAGCTTATAGGTAAATTGGCCCTGTTTTGTATTGCTTCTATTCATTCAGTTATCTAGATATTTTTTGCTAAAAGGAATTCATGCAAGTATTTTTGTTAAAAGGGATTCATGCATATGTTTTTTTATACATGCAGATATTGTACAAGGTTTAGGTGAAGCATATAATTCTTGATCGACTATTTTGATCTAGTGAGTGATTTCTTTGTGTTGGATGATATGGTTCTACAGGAAGTCGATGGTTCAAAAATCCTCTGCTTTATTGGTCCTATGTTTCCATTTGGATCTTCATGCCAATTGGCAATAATCCATGAAACTCTTGTATTATATCATCCATATAACACACAATGTGTTGAGTCTTAGAATATCTTAGGTGTCAATCCAATGTGCCTATTAAGATTTGCATGCCATGTGGCTGCTATCCTTGTAACAACTACTCTATAATACCCACATTTCATACAATGTATTGAGTCAAATCAGACTCCTCTTCATTATAATAAAATTTATTTTGGTAAAATTCTCTGAGTATTATTGTGCTATTCTTTTCATTATATTTCATGTAAATGGTATGATTATAATGATGCCTTAAAATTGAATCTACACTTTGTGTTGATGTATATATCCACATGCATTTCAATATCGATGTTTATGTTTGTTTACAAAAGTGTAAGCATCTCTTAATGCCATGTTGATGAGTATGACATATTGGTGATTACTAGACAGACTTAAAATACTTATTATTTAGGGGTTAATACATACCTCTTTACATCTAATGCATAGATTATAATGCCTGAGAGAAGAACAAACATTCTCTCGATAGAAGTACGTAATAGAAAAGATGAAGAAGGGAATTGGATCACTGATACATATTATTTCTCGTCTTGGGTACATATGCGTCCAAGTATGAAGGGAGCTTTCAGGGTGAAAGCATTTGCAATTGGAGATGTATCAAAGCACTGGAAGGGTAAAATTTTAGCTCTCAGACAAAGGAATGTTGATTCTCACCTTGTAATAGAGGCGTTTGTACAACATGTATTCATGCAAAAACAAATACATATTGCGCCCACTATGCCCTTTCAACGAAACATTGCAAAGAGTAAATATTTGCAACTCATTGAGAATGATAAATTTCATGATACCTATGTAACAACTTGTCTTCAGATTGCTGTGAGTGGCAACATGTTGAGAGTTTCATTGGTTCTTTTAAGTGCTACTACCTCGAAATTGGAAGATTACTCTTTGAGGGGCGTATAGCTAAGTAGCTCGTAGAGGACATTGTTTTTCTCTATGACTCCATGTACATATTGCCCAAGTGAAGTTGAGAATATGGAACCCTTGAGTCTATGCACATATCAAATCTCAATAGCACTGGCTCAAAGAATGTACATCTAAGCTGGTTCATACCGATTGCAATTTTTGCATACATGTTCAAGGAATGTAAGGGTTTGAGACGTACCAAAAGCACGTATGTCATAAAAAATGCATCAGAGGATTATGTAACAAGGATTCTAGGAAAAACATGGATAAAAAATAACTCACAGTCTTGACACAGTGGCATGGTTTTCTTTCCAATTAGAGGTACTTTGTCACATGACAGACTTTATGCCTAGTGTTCAAGTACCGTAGATGGAGGATACTCAAGGGTAAATGGTTTTGCATTGATCAAGATATGCGTGAAAGTGCAGCTGTGAATGTAACTGTCATTTGTGAGGGCTACAAGCCCCAAGTATTGGAAATGGAGGATGATTGGTCCTTGAGTATAATGCACCAGGAAATTATAATGCTAATGCAAAATCCACCTGTTAGCTTCTATTTTAAACTAGATGGTAGGAAAATTTGAAGTCGAACTAAGGATACTATTACCAGTAGAAAATGTGTGACTCCACATATTTTAGAAATTGTAGAGTCTCTCTACAAATCCCAACACCACAAGTTGTAATATCCAATACCTATAAATTTTTGGCTTTTTTTGGCCAAAAGAATATTGTCAGTTGCAAACTTGTAATATTTAAAAATTATGGTATTTATGCAAAATCATACACTTGTTATACACTTTCCACATCAACACATTTACATGTATGCGAACAACCCTTAATGGTTCAAAACTTAAGGTTTTTAAGGTAGAACTAGTTTAGTTCTTGTTTCATTGTTTCATTTCACACTTTCTCTCTTCATCTCTTTATATCCACCACATCCCTCCTACCTGCTACGATGGATGCTTGTGAGTGGATCCACGGGACTATCTTTGCTAACTAGGGTGACGAGATATTCCAAGTTTTCTCTAAGAACTTCAACCTTGAAAGCGTGCTCTCATCATTGGAATCCCCCCTTCAGGTTTTGGAAGACTTTGTGAGCACCATTGCTACTTGCACATACTCCATCGAGGGATCCGACATGACTTGGGTGCCTCTGGAACAGCTCATGGTATTTCAGGCAGGGAAGAATCACCAAAAAGTGGTGAATATAGGTGTCTGACCCATGTGGATCCTTCGCACAGAGTATGCACTGTTCCAATGGTAAGTGCACTAGGCACATCACCTTTGGATCTCGTGGAGTGTGATTGCGCATTGGCAATTTACCTCCTTACATTGGATACACCCCTAGAGGAGGAGAGCGATGAAGATACAACTCCACTGGTTGTTGCTATCACATACACGATAGAAGAACCGATTGAAGAGCTCATAAATGTTGAAGAGTAACATTGGGTGGTGGCAGAGGAAGGGTTGGCTCTCATGGTGCCATCTTCTTCAGAACAACCACAAGTCGATAAACCCAACCTTGCCTCCTTGACGCCCATTGAAGTAGATGGTGTACAATACTTGCTTCTATCAGATGTGCTGTAATACTTGGAAATGAAGAAAGAAGAGTTGTTTTCCGTCCTAGTCAAGGATTTGATGGAAGACCTGATCGATTATGATTACATGGATGTGCATCCAACGATGGTAGAGATTGGAAGATATGATGGCACAATCTTAGATACTGTGAGTGCCATCATAGCAGTACAGGAGCATATTACCTCGGTTTAAGAATATTACCTTGTGCCGGATGCTAAATTTGAAGCACTACAGCATGATTTGTTGGGACCAAGGCCCCAGCTTCCTACCAAGGAGTTTTTAGATCCCTTTGGCCAAAGAGGTGCCTTCTTGACACATGAGAAAATGAAGATACAAGATGATCTGGAGAAGGTGAGATTTCTAACTACCATATATTTTTATGCAATGAAACTTGACGATAGGGTGCATCGGGTTCCTCAGAGTCCACTGGTGAAATCTTGGAAAAAAATGATGTCTCTAGCTGCCTTGTTCAAAGTCTGGCATTTGGGGCAGCTGCAGGCATCAGTTTTTGCCAAGATTTCACCGGTGGACTCCGGGACCCGTTGCACCCTACCGTCAAGTTTCTTCACTTTCTGATAACTCTAGGTTAGTCGCTAAATATATTGTTTAATTTGACTTTGTCATTCAGGACATATACTATATATAGATGAGTTTGCATCAAGGCAAGGAGGAGCTCAACATGCGGATCGATGGAAGGATTTAGCTCTGAGGGAGTATATTGGCAACCTTGTTGCAGATTTGGTGGTCTTCTATAAGAAGTGCTCACCAGGAGGGCAAGAAATAATCATGAAAATTCAAACTTTGACCAAGTTTGGACATTTTCAAGTGATACTTGTGGCATCTAGCTTGGAGAAGGTGGTGCTAATCAAGCAGTCAAAGCTTCTTTACTTGTTTGACCAAACACGTGGTGGAGCAATGTGTGTGCTTGCTAGATTAGGTGACCTTGCTAAAGTGTGAGATCCACTTCTCTTGGAGAAAGAGCTGAAGGGAGAGCGCATCATTTTTGAAGCAAAGAAGGAACTTATATTTTCATCGAAAGTTGGCCCCTCCTCTCCACCGATTAAAAAGCCAAGGAACAAAAGAGAGTTCTTGTTAGCTATTGGCTTTTTGTATCTACCATCACTAGCAGGCATCACATGTATTTTTCTTGATGAATATAAGATACTTTACTTTGTCCCTATAAATAAATATTTATTAAATAAATGTGTGATTTGTATAAGTGTGATGATAATGTGTGAGACACAAATGATGCATTCGCATATGTTAACATAATTCAATGCATAGTACTGCACTTGCAATTGTGTAAGTGTGACGATAATGTGCGGTACGTGAATGAGGCATCCACATACATTAACATAATTCAATACGTAGTACTGTACTTGCAATTGCGCATAAGCAATAACGTAACTTATATCCGTACGTATTACTACTTTTGATGCGTTTGTACGTTAAACAAAAATTAAGAGTCATGCGTTTCAAAAAACAAAACAAAACAACTTTACTCAATTATTTGAATTTAGTACACATCGCATGAGATATTATGTATATATATATAAATATTCCAATGTGGCAGAGTATACAAAATTTTTTGGCCTTCCAAGATGCTATGGTGCTATAACACTCATTACAAACCTTACATCATTAATTTAGTAAACTATGGCAGAGTCCCCTTGCCGTGTCGAAGCTGAATGATAAAGTTCATGTCTTTATCTGTGATTGTGACACGCTTTGTATGGATGGCTGCAAGCTGTGTATCATTGAACAAGTCGATGAGAAACCCCTATGCAACAGTTTGTAGGGCCTCCATAGCTGCAACGGTCCACTTTCTTGCTAGTGGGCCATCCTGCACTCACGCCCAAAATTTTCCCATCCCTTTCAGCTCCAAGTCTTGCATGACTTCCCGAACAACTTTATGAAAAGAACTTTTTGAGATGAGAAGCTCGTATCCGCGTTGGATTCTCCTTATCTCTCGAAGGGCGATAGTGCCCGATTTCCATCTCCTCTTCTTCTATGGTGGTCCTTGTGCTCTATGGGGAGCACCTATTACTGCAGTAGAGGAGGCTCCACCTTGTGCTTCAAGTGGCGTGCCTTGGCGTGAAGTCTTCTCGGGGCCAAAACAGCAACATGCTTGCTTGGTGCATGCCATGCAAGCTCCAAGAGGGCAAGGGTTGGGGATGTGAAAATGGAGGAAGAAAAGACAGCAACATGTGAAAATGAGAAGAAGAATGAACTTTTAACCCATTTAAACCCCAAAATCGGGTTAATGCAACTTCATACACACTGTCCATTGTGTGATCGTAAATCCATAACCTTTTATCGGAATGTGACGAAACTTCACATGCGCAGTCGTTAGTATTGAGATATCGAGCTCCACTCGTGATACACCAGGGTGACCGTTGTGTATTTATGTCACCGACTTGTCAGTTGCAGACGCGGTTGGTACACCGCCCATGAATAATAGCTACATGATAGCTATCCTTATCTACTCTAGTTCGTGGCTCAGTTAGTATGCCACCTTAGTTAGTTGAGTTTGGTTTGAGACCCATATATAGGGTTCTTCTATTTCTTTGTATTAGAGTTCTTTTGGCTTACACAACTAAGAAGAGGAAAACTGTTTTCAGCCTCCACCCTTGTGTGTATTCCCCCATTGTGCAAGAAAGAAAGCTACAAGTGAGACTCCTTCCTTCTCTCCCACAATCTTGACATGGTATCAGAGCCTTGTTCGTGGTAAGGAGCTCAAGAAAGCAAGCCAAGCTCGCGGTGTTCTGGTAAGAGGAGCAGTGTTGCTTTCATTTTCTGTTTTGGGAGCAGATCTCTGCAGGTAGCACATCTGAAAATTACAGGAGTGCATTGTCTCAGGTTGAGACGCCCTTCGCGGTGAAGCAAGAGGGCAGTATATGCTACGGGATAGAGCTTTAGCTCTTGGCGACCCTGTTTTTTTGATTTGAGGCCATTTCGGGGCTTGTTTTGGAGGCGGAAGTTTTCTGCACGCACTCAGAAAAAGGCTCAGTTTTATGCTGTTCAGCCACTGTTCTACAGGTCGGTGAAAAGTTACTGTAGAAATTGCATCGTATGCTTGTGCGCAGAGACATTGGGAGTTTCAGAATCATCCTTGGTTCTTGTTTATGCAAAATCGTCACTAGGAAGTGACTGTGTGGTCAAATACCACTTTTGCCAGTTTTGCAGATTTGCCCTTGTGAGGGTGAAGCTGAGTTTTTGCAGTGACAGAATTTTTCGCAGTGTTCTGTAATGGCATCTGATTCTCTTTCATAGATTGCACTGAAAAGCTTGACAAGAACAACTTCCAGGCATGGAAGTTTAGAATGAGGAATTTCCTTATGGGAAAAGGATATTGGGAATTTGTTGCAGGAAATGAAGAAGAACCAGTTCTTCCTGATGTTCCCAATCAACAGCAAATGCAGGCATTCAAAGCATGGCATGAGAGAGCCAGGAAAGTTATGTACTGGCTGTCTATCAGCATTTCAGACTCTATGATTGTGCATATTCAGGATGCAAGTACGCCAAAGGAGGCATGGGATACTCTGTCAAAGATGTATAGCACAAATACGCAAGCCAGGAAAATGCAGCTCAAGCAAGAGTTGCACAATGTGCAAAGAGAAAATATGAGCATCAATGACTACCACATGAAGGTGAAGAAGATTGCAGATGCACTTGCTTCCATTGGGTCGCCAGTGGAAGATGATGATTTAGTTTCTATGACCTTGAATGGTCTAGGAAAGGATTATGCACAGTTTCAGACATCCATTTCAGTTCATGAAAGATTTCCTGATTTTGAGGAGTTGATTGCTCTTCTAATTTCTGATGAGCAGAGAAATGGTGGTGCATCTTCTTCAGGAGGAACTTCAAAAGAAACTGTCTTCTACTCAAATGCTGGAAGAGGTAGAGGCAGAGGTAGAGGCAGAGGTAGAGGAGGCCGATTTGGAGGCCGTGGTAGAAATCAGAATATGCAGCAAACTCAAGAAAACCAATCCTATAGAGGAGGACGTGGTAACTCTAGAGGTAGGGGGAGCCAAAGAGGTCGTGGTGGATGGCAAAGAGGCCAAAATGCAAACAGTAATGTTGAATGCTACTACTGTGGTAAAATGGGTCATATGGCTAAAGACTGCTATAAAAAGCAGAATGACATCATGAATGGAAAACTGCAACAAGGAAATTATGCATCTTCTAGTAGACAGGGTGATGACAGAAATGAGCATTTGTTTATGGTGCAGCACATGAACAATTCTGTGACAAGTGCAGAAGAAAGCAATGATGTATGGTATGTTGACTCAAGTGCATCAAACCACATGACAGGTCATGCAGAATGGATGGAGGATGCAAGGAAAATGGAAAAACCAGGATTTGTGGAGACTGGTGATGATACTGCACATCCTATTGTGCAGATTGGAAAAATTCCTTTGTCTATGCAGGATGGGAAAAAGAAATACCTGTCCGATGTATTTCATGTCCCGAATATCACCAAGAATCTAGTTTCTGTTGGTCAAATGGTTGAACAGGGCTTGCAGGTCAGATTTAATCCTCATGGATGCTTTGTTGAGGATATGAAAAATAAAGGTCGCTTGATAGCAAAAGGAAAGAAGAAGGGCAGAATGTTTACATTGGATGCAGACATGTCTGAATTGAGTGCAGCAATGTTTGCACATGGGACCGGTGTAGTTGCAGATATTGATATCTGGCATAAACGCATTGGTCATGTTAATGTACAGCGACTTAAATCAATGTAGGCCCAAAATATTGTTGCAGGTTTGCCGAAATTCAAGGTTGCAGAAATGCATAAGGTATTGAAGCCTGTCAGTTTGGAAAACAGGCAAGGAACCCATTTCCTAGACATGTTCAAGAGAGTAAGAAGCCATTGGAATTAATCCACTCTGATATGTGGACAACTAAAGCTGCATCTCTTGGAGGCTGTCATTATTTTGTCAGTTTTATTGATGACTATAGCAGAAAAGTTTGGGTGTATTTTATGAAAAAGAAAAGTGAAGTTTTTGGGCATTTCAAAACTCTTAAAGCTATGGTTGAAAAAGAAACAGGCTTGCAGATAAAATGCCTAAGGTCAGATGGAGGGGGAG
The DNA here is from genome assembly GCF_053477565.2 of Lygodium microphyllum. NCBI lineage: Eukaryota > Viridiplantae > Streptophyta > Polypodiopsida > Schizaeales > Lygodiaceae > Lygodium > Lygodium microphyllum. The sequence goes on from NC_141137.1 coordinate 144,107,192, forward strand.
AGTACCTCTCAAATGAGTTTACAAGGTTCCTGCAGGAGCATGGCATAAAGCAGCAATATTCATGCAGTCATACCCCACAACAAAATGGAATTGCAGAAAGAAAAAACAGGCATATTGGAGAGGTATCTCGTGCCATACTCAATGAAAAAGACTTGCCAGATTTTTATTGGGCTGAAGCAGTTGCTACAGCAGTCTACATAATGAACAGGACTCCCACTGCAGCAATACATGGAATGACTCCAGAGGAGAGGTATACTGGTAGGAAACCAGATATTTCTCATTTGAAAATTTTTTGTTGCATTGCCTATGTACATGTGCCAGATGAGTTGAGATCCAAGTTGGATCCAAAAGCTGAGAAGTGCATCTTTATTGGTTACTCTCTGCAGCAAAAAGGGTATAGATGCTATAACCCTTCTACTCGTAAGTTTACAGTGAGCAGAGATGTTGTTTTTGATGAGATGAGTAGCTAGTATAAACCAGTAAATGTGATTGATGATGTAGATGCACAAAATGGTAATGCTGCACAAAATTCATAGCAGCAGTCACAAAATATTAGTGGACCTGGAGCGTCCTCTAGTAGTGGTTCACATTCTTCGCCATGGACAGGCAGATTGAGATCAGGAGAATCTTCTCAAAGCAATGCAGATAGTGGTATGCAGGTATCACGAAAAGGAAAAGAGAAGGTTGATCAGCCCATGTTTGATGTGAATGCAGGTCACTCTTATGTGGATGGTGAATCCAGTGGCTCAGAACAGAGCATTGATGATGAGTTGGGTATTCCTTCTATTGTTACACCTGGAGTAAGGAAGACCAGGGATGTTTTGAGAGCACCTGGGAGTGAACCTACTTTGCGCAGGTCTACGAGAGCTAGGTATCCTGTGGATAGGCTGAAATATGATGGATTTACAGCCATTCACTATGCATATATGGTCAAGGTGATACAGGAACCAGAACCCACTTCTTTTGAGCAAGCCATGGGAAAAGAAAAATGGGAGAAAGCCATGGATGAAGAAATGGATGCCTTGGAAGCAAATGCTACATGGGAATTGGTACCTTTGCCTAAAGGTAAAAATGCAATTGGCTGTAAGTGGGTTTATAAGGTGAAGCACAATGCAGATGGTTCTGTGAATAGATACAAGGCAAGATTAGTAGTCAAGGGGTATGCACAAACATATGGCATTGACTATGAAGAAACATTCAGTCCGGTTGCAAGGATGGCAACCGTAAGAGCAGTCATTGCTATGGCTGCATCAAAGGGATGGTCTTTACATCAGATGGATGTAAAGAATGCCTTCTTGCATGGTGATTTGCAAGAAGAGGTCTATATGGAGCAGCCACCAGGTTATGTGCATGCTGTTCATCCTGAGTTTGTTTGCAGGTTGAAGAAAGCCTTGTATGGCTTGAAGCAAGCACCTAGAGCATGGTCTGACAAGATGCAAAGAGAGATGGGCACCTGTGTTTTGCTCAAAATGTGGAGCTGCATGGAGAAGAAAGTGTAGAGGTAAGCAGAACACTCAAAACCCTAATTACTCTCAACAGGGAGCTTCAATGGAGATGAAAATTCACGAGTATAGAGAAGAGAGGGAAAGTGGTCTGTTGCTCAACTTTTGGGTCAAACAGATTTCGTGAGAGGGAAAAAAATCGAAATTGAAAATTCTCCAAAAAAAGGGGAGAAATATGAGGTGAGAGAAACTCAAATTTTGTGTACTATTCATTCTCTCCTTTTTTAATCCCCCACTACCCCTTTTTTTAATAGAAAACCCAAGATTTGGAGAGAGAAGATTCACCCTCCATGGATGTCAACATCTAGCCTTCCTATTGGACAATCCAAAAGGCCCACATCTTAAACTATATTATTTTTAAGGGTCCATTTGTGAGTTCATTTTTTTCCTAATGGATATCTTTTCTAATTTTGGCTTACTTCCACTCCATCTTACCTACCTTCTTAAAGAAGAGGAAACCATAATTATCTCTATCATTATCTTCTCCTCTCCTACATTCCTTCCCACATAAACATAAGATGCAAGTAGTTAACTCAACAAGCTCACAAATCCTACCATAAACAACTATTAAATTTGCACCATTTTTGACATTTTGTGAATGTTTGGATCAACTTGATCTAGTGCAACATCTGCATCAATAGTAGAGCAAGCTCCTCTCTAACATCATCAGTAGGCCAACTCAGCAAAAATCTCAAGCTTTTACTTCAAGCTTTAGCTCTAGCGTGTGGCATCAATCCATGTCATTAGCATGAGTGAATTCCCAGAAGCATCCATAGTAACTCAATGCTCATCATAGACTCAATAGCAATCTCAGAATCAAAACAACATCCAACACAAATTTTTTAGGGCATTATTACAAGTTCTCTAGCATTTATCTATACTTAGCAACATCATTATTACTATTCGGCAATCAAAATGGCAACAACAAATGTTGTCTATGTACAATAAATTAGCATGTTAAAATCATCTAGTTTTTGCAGGCCATCAATCCACATGCAACAGCATGTGAGCTCATCAAAGACAAATGTGGCACTAATAAAAAAGAGTACTTGTTGTCACATGGGTAATCATCAATTAGCTACTACTACTAACACATCAACATAGCCAGAATCTCTTGGCTCCTACTCCACATTTGGCATCAATCAAATATGGCTCCACAAGCAATAATACGATGTTTGCACACTAGTTAGCCGTTTGCTAAACAGGGTAAGAGATAGCTCCACTACACGGGGAATCACAGGTAGATCAGATACCAATTCATGTAGTAGAATTAGCATCATCTATTGGCAGTCCCAATCAATGCTAGATTCAATGTCAAAAGTGACTAGATCATTTGTAACATTTGTAGCAGATTCGATGCATAAGTGCATTGAAGCATAAAATCCAAGTCAACCACTTTTGCAATAATTTCCAGTAGTAAAATATTCATATCTCAAAAAGTATACATGGGAGATCTTAAAATCATTTGGCACGCTTGAGTATAAGGAGATAGCTACACTTATGGAGGTTAATGAGAAGTTATCCATTGAGAGTACATTAGCACTAGTATACATTGGGAGATATAGGAGGTTGGTCACCAGTTATCCATTGAGGATACATTAGCACTAGTATATATTGGGAGATATAGGAGGTTGGTCACTAATCTTATATATTTATGCAATACTAGACTAGATATCAATTTTGCTATTCACGTTTTGAGTCGGTTTAAACAAACCACAAGAAAGTAATAGGATACAGGTGCTTAAATACTTGAAGGAAACTCTTGACTATCATACCACATACAGTTTTGGAAATTCTATTGTGGGAATCTATGACTCAAACTAGGTATGTGACAGTGATCCCAAGTAATCAATTTCTAAGTAACATTTCTCTTTGGATTTAGGAATCTTCTCTTAGATTAATAAGAATCAAGCAACAGTGCCATTGTCTTCTAATAAAGTAGAGTACAAGGAATCTTGTTTTTTTGCATATAAAGTAGTATGGTTAAGCAGGATTCTATGGCATATGAAAGTCCAAGATAAAGATCCAATAGTGCTAAGATATGACAATCAAAGTTGCATCATCATGTCCTTTCATATGCACACACTAAACACACTAAAATCTAGTTTCACTATGTATACGATTTGATCCAAAGACAGGGTAGTAAGAATTGTCTACTATCCAATGGAAGAGAATAGAGCAAACATATTTACCAAAGCTCTTACGAAGGATCTGCTTCAAGCTCATCGTTAGAGACTTAGCATTGGCCAAGCATGTAGTTGACCTGTGGGTGGTGGGCATGAAGGTGGGGATGTTAGATATGCTTAATGCCCCACCTTTGTAGGATGCCACCAAAGACCCATGGTGCTCTAAGTTGTAAGGCCCCCACTATAAGGATAAGCCATGTGTGATCATAGACATTGGTTGGATCTTGACTCGTATGCTAGATGCAATCTATGTGGCTGATGGAAAAAAGATAGCCTTTTGGGTCTAGCCTTTGGATTGGATATAGTGAAGTTGGTAGTAACTCGAGGCACATTGCATTGAATTTTAGGGTATGGATTTATCAAAGATCCCTATTTTGGGATTCAAGGGCCATAGATGCGGCCTCTAGTTGGGGGGTCTTAGGGGAGCGATCCCCTTGATAGGGATTTGGGAGCAACACACCCTTGGACGGATTGTAAAGGTTCATAATATGGTCAAATAGGCTGATCGGACTACCTTTCTAGGCTGTAAAATAAAGACCTCTCCAAAGTTATATCAATCTATCTTTCACCCCCAATTAGAGTTCTTTGAGCTTGCCTTAAGCTTTTCACCTATCATCTTTCTAAATCACTATCTAATCTTCAAAGTGGAAGCACATAGGTGGATAGAGCCATCTTTGTATTAGTTTGTTTATAATTAAAGAAGCTTATATTATTCTCATATTAGCTATGTATTATCTACTCCTTACTCAAATTCCATTTGTTGTGGTGTATAATTTTCACATGAGGGAGGTAATGTTGACTAAAATCACTAAGGACAAGCAACCCACAATGGACCAAGTTAAAATCCTTGAGTGCACACCTAAGCAAGAGAAGCCTATCAACACCAATGGCCTACTTGCTAAATAGAAGGGAAGTGGCTAGAAAGTTGGATTCTCCAAAACAAGGTGTACTTATATTATCACAACAACCTTATTATGTGGCTCAACATGACTAAGAAAAATTCCGCAAAAGGAGACAAATGAAAGAGAGAGAAATGACAAACAACCAAGCACCTCAACTATTAACAACCAAACACCTCAACTATTAACCTAGTTGAGAGAAGTAGGCCAAGGGTTCTAAGGATTTTAAGCAACAATTGTCCTCAACTATTATTACTAACAAAATTTAGCCCACAATTATGAAGCTCATGATGCTCAATTAAGAGTGGCTTTGAGACAATCACAACTTTTAGTTGTGACAAAACTTTTGATACCCAACAAGAAACATGATACAATAGCCAAAAAGCCTCAATAAAAGTACGAGAATCTTGAAAGCACAAGAAAACTTGCACTTGACCCATCTTTATCATTTCAATTTAAACTACTAGCCATCTTAAAGCCGAAAGCATTGATCAAAACCCCAAAGGGGATGGCAATGGAGCAAGCTTACATGGAAAATAGAAATGTTGTGAGTGTCTTAGTGAATTGGATGCTAGGCTAAAGTTTTTCACATGTTTTTACCTCCGTATCGATATGGGCACATTGCCATAAGAGTATAAGGAATACTTAGCATGGTCACTAATTTGGGAGGAGAAAAAAATTCTCAATGAATACTACGGCAAGATTTTAGATGATCTCATGCAACATATGTCAAATGAGGAAGTCAAATAATGGAACTTAACTTTCACATTTAGTGAAGTATCTATCAATGCAACTTGCCCATGTTGAAGAGTTGAAACAAAAAGTTGACGGATGAAGACAATTCAAGAAATACTGGTTTCATAATCATGCTTCAATGGTCAAATTTGGAGCTCAATCCTAGAGAGCAATGGGCCATCTAATGGTCTCAAAGAGATATGACATACATAGCCTTGAATTCTTTTCACTTATTTGCAACTGTTGGAGGTATGATTCAGTTGGATCCATCCTAGAATATCTCCTACTTGACAAAAATTCTTAGAAAGCAATGATAAAGAATGATACTACTTGATGTTGCACAATGTTTATCCTTACTAACTAGTAAAGCTACCACAACTCCTAATGCATGTGGTGCATTTGAGAATAATCTTGAGTTTTACGAGCAATTGGCTTTTTTAATATTAGACTAGTATGGAACCATAGCCTAAAAATGTGTACATAAATAAGGGATGCTTTTGATGATTGTGTCTAAACCAAACTAAATAGGAAAAATTTGTGAGGTGTCCACCAAGCTCATTCCAATGTGCACCTTTTTGTAGTCCATCAAGGTTTTCCAAACGATGCTACCCGACGCTCCCTTGGAGTATCAGGGGGTTTGTCACTTAGACCCTACTAAGTCTACATCGCAACGGAAGAGTTCCTGCCAAATCCACTAGGATCGAACTGAATTTTTGGGTTTCTAAAATCAGATGGGTCTCCTAACAGCTAGCTAGCATCAGTAATTTCGAGTTCCCACTTCCTACAAGATTACTCAAAATGAAGCGGACTTACTAATGCACTTGGTTCAAAGAGAATGGGAGACGAAGAAGAGTGCAGTACGTCAACCCTCCTACCCATAAGGCAAAATCCCATTCCAGTGTCCCCTAAAACAATGCAAGTTAGTTCTACACCTAGCAACTAGTTGGTCAATTTATCGTCTTTCTATTTCTATCACCAATTTAGAAAATCTCCGAGCTAACCCAGACTACCCTACCATCTTGGACGGACCCATGGAGGGTCACGCCCACCCACTTTTCTTTGATGAAGGTATCATATTTAGTTTTTTAATTATCGACAACACATTTATTGAAATATACATAGCCAGATTCTTTAATTAGTTCATTAAATCATAGGTTCCTTCACGTAATTTATCTCAGGAACATGCATATAATTCAAAAAAACATTGGGTTTAAAAAACTCATTTATTATATTGAAAGTTTATTACAATTTCCATCTTTATAATCCTACGGAAGATATACAAAATTGCACAAGGATATTCTACCCACTAAGATTCCTCCCTTGAAACTAGTATTAGGGTTCCAGGATCCCATCTTGGGTCACGAAGGGGCTCGTCAGATTATAGGAGTAATGCAAAATTTGCGACCAGAGACCCCCTAGCACCCACATTTCCTACTACTCGGGACTATCCCTACGAACAGACCTTTCCGCTATACAGAGCTAGTCTAAGCCTCTTGAAGCAATAACCATGATCCCCTTGGAGTAGGGTCTCCCAGCTAGCTTGGGGGTAGCTTAGTGCGATCTTTCCTTTTATCCTATTTGTCAATGTGTTTAATCAAAGATCTAGATTCTAGCAAAACAAACACTCCTTTCAAACATATAATGATGCGATAACCGTTGTGCAGCTCACAACTTCACATGGACAAGGTAGATCCTTAACCTAAGGTAGCCTTACAATCTAATGAGTATCCTCCTCCCCATAAAAAAAGTGACGAGTACAATTCTTACAACTTTGTTAAGCAAGACATGAATTTTCCATTTAGGCTAACTTACCCAACATAAGTGATACCATTGCACAAACAATTTATGAAGAATATGTGATATCATTCTATTTCAATTTTCTGGAGCTTGTAAGTAATACGATAGATTGGGAGGGTCTAAGTTGTTCTTCACATTTTTAGATTCTGTCCAATATCTTCTTAACATTGATTTGTCCGAAATATAGCACATTTCCTAGTAAAAATATGGCGACGAGATGATTTACAGGGCTTTTAAATAGACCTTCGCAAGCATTAATCAATATTTAACCTTACCGTGTTTGATAGTAGATATATTGAGTTATTTTATTTAACTAATCTTGCATGCGCATATAATCGTTTACTTATTTCGTGCAACATCCACCTACAATTATTTCCATCATAATTCTATGGATTATAATCCTGATTAATCTAGCTACAAATCATAGATAGTAATCAACAATTTATGCATGTATTAATTACGCTCTCTAGATGAAAGCTATCATTTCGTGTAAGTGTAAATATGAAAACTAATATTTTATGTACTTAATTTTTATATGGATGCTGTCCATGCAATTTAACATGTAGTTCTTGTACCATTAATGTAGAAGCTAACATTTTATGAAAAATTTCGACAAAAATCTTATTATTTTATGTGGCGATATGAAAATAATAGCCTATTTCTGAGTTGTGAGTAACATGGTTAGGTACGATGACATTGGGAACTTCATCTTTGCTTGCACTTGCGTTCGTCACACCCGAAGTTCCATTGGTAGTGGTAACTCTGGTAACCTTGGGTACTCCCGTATCTCTCGCAATACTCGTTCTTTGACTGGTTGCGATGGATCTCATGGTCTTTGCACCTCGTTGCTTTGGATCCATCGTTCGCGAGCAAGTTCGAAAGATAGAGAAGGAAGAATGAATTCAGAATGGGAGAGCGTGAGAAAAGATTTCCTAGTTGAAGACCGAGACAGGGGTTGATTGAGTTAATTCTTTCCCTTTCTAACCCTGAGTCTCTCTTATTCCCTCTCTTGTAGCCTCTCAAGGTAACTCCCCTCTCTCTCTCTCTCTCTCTCTCTCTCTCTCTCTCTCTCTCTCTCTCTCTCTCTCTCTCTCTCTCTCTCTCTCCCTAGCTCTCTCTTGCAGCCTCTCAAGGTAACTCCTTCTCTCTCTCTCTCTCTAACTCTCTCTTGTAGCCTCTTGGGGTCTCTTTTTGCCTTCGCAACTGAGTAGAGGGCATGCCTTTATATAGGCAGAAGGGAGTGCATGTTGCCTCTCCCTTGCTCTCTCTTTCTCCTCTTTTTTATGTTAAAAGAAGCTCCTTTACTCAAAGTGGGAGCTTCCCTCTTTTTTACTATTTTATTTTCTCTTTAATTTTCTGAAAAGGGGGGGGGGGGGGGGTTGTGACGCTATCAATGCCGATTTTGGTGATGGTGACAAAGATGATGATAAAAATGATAAAGATGATGATGATGAAGATGACAACACTGATGATGATGATCATGATGATGATTACGATGACAATGATTAGGGGGCTCTCTTTATGGTGGCCGTCAATTCAACGCCCCTTTTCTTTTTTTAACGTTAATATTTTTAACGTTAGTAACTTACTATAATATATATAAGCTATATAACTTACTAATTATTAATGTTACCTAATGTATATGCTAACTAACTAACTTACTAACTCATAAATTAACTAACTTTACTAACTAATAGACTAACTAACTTTACTACTAACTTATTAACTTTCTAACTTATATTTGCATGGGAATATTATATCCTCCTCCCCTTAGAGGAATCGCAATGTTCTCATCTCGAGAGAAACCGTAGGTATTGTTGATAAAGAATATTCTCATCTATCCATGTAGAATCTTCTTCACATGATAATCTTTCCACTGGACAATGTATTCTTTAAGGGTTCTACTTGGTTTTCTCTCTCTTACATCAATTACTTTGTGAGGTTGTAGCTCAAGGACTCCTTGGTTAGGTATTATGACTTGTTTATCATCCAGGATATGGTTGAGGTTAGCCACTCATGCTTTCAATAAGCTAACATGAAATACATTGTGGATTTTTAAATTCTCAGGGAGTTGTATCTTGTAAGCGCTTGGCCCTAAGCGCTTGAGAACCTTGTAGAATCCACAATATCTTGGACTTAGCTTTTTAAATTCTCCTAAAGACAATGAACTCTTCTTTGGATGGACACAGATAAAGACCATATCTCCTTCTTTGAAGATTCATTCTTGCCTTTCCAGATCAGCATACACCTTTTGTCGATCCTTGGCAGCTTAAATATATTGTTTGATAATCTTGATTTGATCATCCATTTCTTCTAACATTTTTCTCAAAGCTTCTACCCTTAGAGTAGGATCAAAAAAATTAAGTGGCATATGGCAATCTTGACCATATAGTGCTTCCTGAAATGGAGTGATCTAAATACTTCGATGATAGGAGGCATTATAAAAAAATTTCACTAAGGGTAGATACTGAATCCACCTTTTTGGTTCCTTGCTACAATATGCATGCACAATATCCTCAATCACCTGGTTAACGAGTTCTGTTTACCCATGAGTTTGTGGATCATAAGCAGTACAAAGTTGGGTTCCAATGGATTCAAATAAATTTTTCAAAAATGTGATATATAAAGAGAATCACAATCACTGATGATCCTTTTAGGTCATGCATGTAGCCTAAAAATCTCTTTTACGAAAATTCTTGCAATATCTGAAGATGTGTAATTGGTTTTTGTTGAAATAAGATGACAGACATTTGTTAACATGTCTAATATCACCATCATTGAGTTATATCCTCCTTGGACAGAAGGTAACCCAACTACAAAGTCCATGCTAATAAACTCCCATTTCCTCTAGGGAATATCAAGTGGCTAGAGTTTTCATGGTAACTTGACACACTCAGATTTTACCCTTTGGAAATTTAGACATTTAGTGACATACTTGAGACATCACCCTTGAGTCCTTACTAGTAATAGCTTTTCCTGATAGTATTAAGAGTTTTTGCATACCTCGGGTTTCCTGAAAAAGGAGAGTCATTTGCTTCCCAAAGTATTCTTCTCTTGAAAGTGTGACTTGAAGGAATACATAGTCTCATTCTAAAATAAACAAGTCCTTCGTCTTCATCTGTAGAGAATTCTTGATACTTAGTCTTGAATTTGGGATCTTGTTCCTTATTCTCAACTTCCCAAAACAATTGTTGATAGTTTGGGTCCTTATTTGCTTCATCCTTAGTCAACTCGATGATAGGATTAGTCAACATTGATACCATTGTAGCGAGAGTTTCTTCCCTAGATGGTTCTTTATCGATAAGAGCATTAAGAAAGGCTTTAAGACTAAGGGCATCTGCTACTACATTTTCTTTATCAGGTCTAAACTTAATTTCAAAGTCATACTCTTGCAAAATTTCGATCCAAGGTTGTTGCCTCATATTAAGATCGAGTTTAGTAAAAATCCACTTAAGACTTTTATGATCTGTGACTAAGGAAAACTTATTTTCAAGCAAGTAATGTCTCCATAATTTGAGAGCCTGAATCATAGCTAACAACTCTAGGTCATGAGTAGCATAACTCTTTTCATGGGCTTTCAACTTTCTCGAATAGTAAGCTACAAGATGACCGTCCTGCATTAGTATGCATCCCAATGCAAGAGAGCTAGAATCTGTGATAACTTCAAATTCCTTGCTTAAGTCAGGTAGCCTTAAGATAGGAGCAGTTATCAAAATATGCTTTAGTCGCTCAAAGCTAGATTGTTCAATTGGCATCTAGATAATAGCAACTTGCTTTTTGAGTAGGTTTGTAAGAGGTGCTCCAATTTGAGCATAGTTTCTGATGAATATCTTATACCATTCTGTTAGACCTAGAAAACTTTTCACTTTCTTGATAGTGGTTGGGGGTGACCAATCTTGAACATCTTTGACCTTGGCAGGATCTACTGATATACCTTCAACAGACACTATGAATCCCAAGTATTCAATCTTCCTTTTGAAGAAGGCGCACTTCGTCTTCTTGGCATACAACTTGTGTGTTCTCATTGTCTCAAGGAAATTGCAAAGATATGGTTCATGATCTTCTTTCTCCTTAGAATAAGTTAGGACATCATCAAAGAATACAAGAACAAAATGATCAAGATGAGGTCTGAAAATGTCCTACATTAACATGATGAAGGTGGCTAGGGCATTTGTCAACCCAAATCTGATAATATCTTGACCAAAGATCAATCTTAGAAAATATCCTTGCTCCTTGTAGGCGATCAAGAAGCTTGACTATCCTGGGGATCAGGTACTTATTCTTCATTGTTACCTAGTTTAGCCCTTGATAGTTGATACAAAGAGATGAAAAGTTCCATATTTCTTCTTTTGAAATAATACTGGGGCTCCCCATGATGAACTACTTGGCCGAATATACCCTTGTTCTAGCAATTATTTAAGTTGCTCTTTTAGTTTGATGGCTTCAGAAATAGACATTTTGTAAGGTCTTTTTGCAATTAAAGTGGCTCCTAAAACAAGTTTGATCTCATGATCGACTTCTCTTTCCGGAGGTAACTCAGTTAGCTCTCTTCAAGAAATATGTCGGCAGATTCTTTTAACCAGGATGGTTCTTCTTCTGTTGTCTAACCATCTTGATTTACCTTGTTAAGCTTAACCAAGTAAATAGGTAATCCTTTCTTCAGGCCTTTCACAATTCGAGAAGATTTTGCTAATTGAACCTTAGGCTTTTCTGTTTCACCTTGTGTAGCCCCGTTCAAATCCTGAATAGTGACTTGATCTTTTCCACAATGAATATGAGCATAATTGGGAATCAAACAAAATCCATTCCCAGTAAACACTCATAATCTCCTAAGTTCATTACCCTAAACCTCATACTTGAAAGGGTTTCTTCTTAGGTTAAACTCTACCTTTGTAGTTTGCTATGTAGAAAGTACTTCCTTTCCATTTGCTAATTCCACAAGTAGCTTTGATGCATTTACTATATCTATTCCTAACTTCTTACCACACTTAGATGAAATAAATGAGTGTGTATTATCACAGTTAATCAAAAATTTAAATGATTTACCTCAGCAACTTGCTAGTATCTATATTATCGAATATTGACAATTTGGACCCTTCTTGTAGAATGCAGCATCAACAGTTACTTTTTCAATATCTTCTTTCATAGTAGGGTCTTACTCCTCATTAATATCTTTAAGGGTAATATTTGACATTCTTCATCTTGCCATAGCTATTTTACTACAAGGATATGGAGGTATAGCGATGGCGCTTTTCGACGCAAAATACCAGTGTCATTTGCGACGGTAATAGCAATGCAAATAGTGATGCAAATAACGACGGTGCTCAGACAAAAAAAACGCAGGCCGAAACCCAAGCACATTATTTTGCGCGCATACACGAAAGAGAGAGCGAAAGGGAGAGCAAAATCTTGCATTTGAGAGGGAGAGGGAGAGAAAGAGAGAAAGAGGGACAAAGAAAGCTTCTGCCGCCACCGCCGCCGTTTCACGAAGAAGATGAGGAAGTGTACGGACGGCGAAGAGGAGCCGCCGAATCCATCTTCGAGCCTTTACGGTGAGTGCATTGTTCCTTTTTGCTTTGTTTTTATGTTTTCTCTTTCTCTTTTACTTGTTTTTGTTAAAATTCATGTGTATTAAGAGAGGGAGAGGAAATGAGAGAGAAAGAGAGGGAGAGGGAGAGGGGGAGCGAGAGGAAAGAGAGGGAGAGGAAGAGAGGGAAACATTAAACATAATAGGGAAAGAGAAAAGAGAGGGAGAGGAAGAGAGAGAGGGAGGGAGAGGAAAGAGAGGGAAACATTAAACATACTAGGGAAAGAGAGAAAGAGAGGGAGAGGAAATGACAGAGGGAGAGGAAAAGAGAAAAGAAAATGAGAGTGGGAGAGGAAGAGAGAAAAAACATTAAACATAATAGAAAAATAGAGAAAGAGAGGGTGAGGATGAGGGAGGGAGAGGAAGAGAGAAAAGGAAAAAAGGAACGAGAGAAAGAGGGAAAAAACATTAAACATAATAGGGAAATAGAGAAAGAGAGAGAGAGGGAGAGGGAGGGAGAGGAAATGAGAGAGGGAGAGGAAGAAAGAAAAGGAAATGAGATAGGGAGAGGAGAGAGAAAAAACATTAAACATAATAGGGAAAGAGAGAGGGAGAGGAAGAGGCAAAAAACATTAAACATAATAGGGAAACAGAGAAAGAGAGGGAGAGGGAGAGGGAGAGGGAGGGAGAGGAAATGAGAGAGGGAGAGGAAGAGAGAAAAGGAAATGAGAGAGGGAGAAGAGAGAGAAAAAACATTAAACATAATAGGGAAAGAGAGAAAAAGAGGGAGGGAGAGGAAATGAGAGAGGGAGAGGAAGAGGGAGAAGGAGGGAGAGGAAAGAGAGGAAAAAATTAAACATAATAGGGAAAGAGAGAGGGAGAGGAAGAGAGAAAAAATATTAAACATAATAGAGAAAGAGAGAAAGAGAGGGTGAGGGTGAGGGAGAGAGAGGAAGAGAGAAAAAACATTAAACATAATAGGGAAAGAGAGAAAGAGAGGGAGAGGGTGAGGGAGGGAGAGGAAGAGAGAAAAGGAAAGAAAGAATGAGAGAGAGAGAGAGGGAGAAAACATTAAACATAATAGGGAAAGAGAGAAAGAGAGGGAGAGGGAGAGGGAGGGAGGGAGAGAAGGAGGGACAGGTTGTTGTTTTCTTGTTTGTTGTTGTTGTAGTAGTAATATTTTTTTCTCTTTTCTTGTTTATTGTTGTTTAGTTTTCTTGTTTTTTGTAGTAGTAGTAGTAGTAGTAGTAGTAGTAGTAGTTTTTTTTTCTTTTCTCATTTATTGTTATTGTAGTAGTAGTAGTTATTGTTGTTGTTGTTGTTTTTTTTTTCTTCTTCTTCTTTTCTTGTTTATTATAGTCGTAGTCGTAGTCATTGTCGTAGTCATAGTCGTGGTCATGGTTGTAGTCGTAGTCGTAGTCATAGTCGTGGTTGTGGTCGTAGTCATAGTCATGGTTGTAGTAGTAGTAGTGGTTTTCTTGTTTGTTGTTGTTGTTGTTATTGTTGTTGTTGTTGTAATGGTTTTTTTTGTTTTCTTGTTTATTATTGTCTAGTTTTTTTATTTGTTGTTGTTGTTGTTGTAGTAGTGGTAGTAGTAGTAATTTTTTCTTATTTTCTTGTTTATTATAATGGTAGTGGTAGTGGTAGTGGTAGTGATAGTGGTAGTCATAGTCGTAGTTGTAGTCATGGTCGCGATCGTGGTCATAGTCATAGTCGTGGTCGTGGTCGTAGTCGTAGTCATTGTAGTCGTGGTTGTAGTAGTAGTGATTTTCTTGTTTTTTGTCATTGTTGTTATTGTTGTTGTTGTTGTTGTTGTTGTAGTAGAGAGAGATATATGTTTTGTTGAAGAAAATGAGAGAGAGGGAGGAAGAGAAAAAGGAAGAAGGAACAAGAGAGAGGGAATAAACATACATCATAATAAAGAAAGAGAAAGAGAGAGAGAGATGGAAGGAGAGGAGATAATGAATGGATAAAAAACAAAGAGAGAGTGGTGGCGAGGTTCGGTGAGGTCCGGTGCAACACCACGAGACGGAAAATACTCCAACATACGTTAATTTGTGGTGGGTGGGTGAATGATAACAAAAACAAATTGTTTGTCGTAACGTAGACAATGGAAAACGATGAAGGTCTTGATGTTCAAGACCACGAGGCATATCTTAATCAGTGTGTCCCATGTCCTTGCTCTCAATGTAAGCTAGCAATTAGATGAAAACGTCGATTGTCTATAGAACACGTACGATGCTTCGGCGAGTTTCAATCTGAGATCATTGATCACGCGATCTTGGATTTTCAGCAAACGGTAAGAAAAGTTAATATCAATTATGCATTGTACTCACAAGCTAATTGAATACCATATACAAAAAGATTGGGTGTGCCTGGAAAATTTTCTATCTAGGGAGGTGACGTCTCGTCCCAAGGAGGAGTGCACTCTTTGCGGCCAATTAGAAGAGTTCCTGGGCGTGCAATGGATGGAGTGCCTGAGCCAATCCACCACTTGGAAGGTACTACCCAATCTATACCGTCAATACCAGAGGAGACAGATAGCCTTTGAGACTTACCTACAATCTTGAAACCACATGTTTCGTACATCCGGCATGGAAAGCTTGACAACGTGGCATGTGCAGAATAGGTCCACAGATGGAGTTCAACGAATATCAGCGGATTCACGCGCATGCAACCACCTTGACTCTACCTTCCCAGGAATCTTTGGCTCGGTCTTGCAATGGATGGTGTGAACCCATTCGGTTTGTGCTCAACTTCTTACAGTGTGTGCCCTATAGTCCTTGTCAACTACAATATCCCTCCATGGCTTTCTACGAAGAAAGGACATCTCATCCTTAGCTTACTCATCCCCGGCCTGCTACAAAGTCAAAAATATGGACGTATATCTTCGTCCATTATTCGATGAGCTTAAGATTTTGTGGGAGGAGGGGGTCACCGTGCAAGATATGAGCAAGCGTAATGGTTGACGGTCTGTCAATATTCCAGCCATTCTCATGTGGACGATGCATGACTTTCCGGGATTTGACAGGTAAATAGGCTTCCGTTCTCATTGATAATATATATCATAGCTCATTCAAGTTTGTATTCACTGGATAGAGGTGTTGGGACAGGTCTGGTTACCTCAGGTTATCATGCATATCCATTGTGCGTGCCACAATTAGACTCTCGAAGGTCACGAACCATGAAGAAGATGGTATATCATGGACACGTCACTTTCTTGCCAGAGGGTCATGAACTCAGGGAAGGCTTTCTTGGATGACCTCCAACACATATGAATGCCCAAAGCTGGTACGAGCTAAAAATGGTCCACATGGAGTCACATCGGAATGCGACGATTCTCAGTTTTCTACGAGTTACCATATTGGACCCACTTACAGATCAACCACTTGTTGGATCCCATGCATATTTTCAAGAACGTGGGCAATTTGCTATGGGACCACATCACACGAAAGAGAGACACTATAGGGGCACGAATGGATTTGAAGGAAGTAGGCAAGATGGAGGTGCTTTTGGCCACAGTCAAGTGCTGATGGTCGCGTCGTGCAACTACCTCACGCTCCTTGGGTTTTGTCCACTAAAGAAGAGCGCATTATGAAGCAAATAGTCAAGTATATCCACACTCCAACGGGTATGATGCGTTCTCTCATGTCTACATTTTCTAAAGACGACCAATTATCAGGGCTAAAATCCCAGGATTGGCATAAGATATGTCAGGTTTCTACTACGAATGGATTGTAAGTGGCCTGCACATTTTGCTATTTGGAGTGTAGTAATTGTTCATAATGCTTTCTCATTTGTGGCAGTTTGTACTACCGATCGTGATCGCAGGATGCCTTACTCCAAAAATACGCGGGGCGGTTGTCGACTTTAGTGCAATGGATCTCACAGAAGGAGATTAAGATGTCCTCTATTGAATTCACGAGGCGGGGAGTAGTGGAGACGGTCTATCTCTTTGAGAAATATCTGCCTATCAACATGGTCATGATACAAATCCACCTTTTTCTGCATCTTGTAGATGAAGTGAAGATTACTGGACCTGTCCATATGCAATGGGTGTTCTCTTAGAGCACTTCATGAAAACCCTGAAAGGCTTTGTGCGACAATGAGCTCGGCTAGAAGGTGGCATGGCTGAAGGTTGGTTGGTGTCTGAGGGACTAGTGCATATTTCACAATGGCTACCAATGGTGGATCCAGACAACAGTATGCTATGGTCGCTAAAGGACGATGATAGAGTGACCGGAGATGTGGTGGTTGGAAATGGGTTAGAAAAAATAATGGATGCTGCAATGGAGGAGAAAGTGAATTGCTTTTGTATGTTGCACCATGCCTCTATAGAGACCTGGCTTGCGAGGTACTAGCAAGCTAGGCAAGATGGAGAGAAAGCGCAATCTAAATTTCAACGTAGTACGCGCCATTGACCAATTCGATATCCCAAAGGCATGGAGGAGGTGCTACCGTTTATGTCAATGTGATGGTTGCATGGAGCTTTGATCGCAGCGTCTCGCGAAGGGACGGAGGTCTCAACCGAGGAGTTGGAATTCTCGAGGGGATGTAGTCCAAAGGTGATGACGTGTTTAGGGTTTGTCATATCTATATTTTATATGCAACAACTAATTGAGTGTTTCAATGTACAATACAAAATATATAGTGCAACGTGGTCGCGCGGACGGCATTTCCGCATGGAGCGTATTGACAAAATGCGCGCCACCACAGACTATGGTATCATGGCAAGGTTCGAGCAAGAGAGCTGATGACGAGCAACTGATCCAAACATGGTTATAGATAAGATGGAGTATTTTGGAAACTTGCAAAGTATTGTTTCGATGGATTACCGTAGCTTCTCCATGATACTATTCGATATGCAGTGGTTCAAAGTGGTACTTGAAGGAGCTAGAGCAATAGTTCGAGGAGGTCCATCTGGATTTCTCAAAATAGATTTCGAAAAAAAATGGACAGATTTGTGCGACACCTTTGTGTTGCCATTCCATTGTGAACAGGTGCATGAACTCATTTGTTTGTTAATTGTATTACGACATGGTACATGTCACAATAGTTAAATCTCTCTTGTACGTGCTTGTGAACATGTAATCTTCTATCCAAACCCCCGACAACCTCGACGGTGGTATGTTATACCTTCAGCTCCCCGAAATGCGAGAGCATACGATCAAAGCGATGTTCCAAGCATAGATAAGGACAATATGCAAATAGATGGGTCGATATTGCAAGGAGTGGAGGCCACCGAAAGCTTGGAGCATGTAGAGGATCTAGCATCAAGTAACAATGATGAAAATATAGGAGTCCAAGAATTCTTTGAGAATGAGGTGGACTCATCATTTTATGGTGACATGTCTATTGACCTTCAAGTTTATGCCGAGTTGTGTCAAGAGATTGACATGGGACCATAGGATACTTCATACTTGTAGCATCCACTTACTCAATTCATTGACTAATCGCTTATAAGGGTACATAAGATATGCATTTTAAGTAAGATCATTTTTTTAATATTTATATTACCGTGCTTTGTATGATTTAATTTGATTATGCTAACATCATTTTTTGTTTGTGCAAGTGACCTTTGTGGATACTTAGATCATCAGGATGAGTCGAGAAATGAGCGATGAGGAATTGCAGAATATCTTCATATACATGTCTCCAGATCAGATGGTGAGATTCAGAGATATGGCGAACCAGGAGCTGTCTCGGACATCGTCAGGCCGCTCTATTAGATCTACTTCGGCGCGATCAGATGCTTCAGTTTCGAGGATATGAGTTCGACGCTCCAGACTTGGGCCAGACGGAGGGAGTGCTTCAAGGCCAGGGGGATGCTGCTGAGATCTGGATGCAGTGAGCCCGCGGTTGGCTCAAGATATAGGTGCTACTCCTCGCTCTCATGGCGGTTCCAGAAAGTGCGGCTCAAGTGGTTGTTGTGGAGGTATGGACGCAGAGTCTCCATCTCATCATTCTATTGGAGTTGCATCACCTCCAGGATTTGTCACACCTATGGGGATGTCTACTCCAGTCACTCTAGCTTTTGCTCGGTCATCCGCAGGTGGTACCCCGATGGGTGCTACTCTGATAGATACTATCCAGGTCGGTACACCAGATATAAAAGGGTCTCTTGGATATGCCCAAGAGCGTGGTTGCAGGTGGGAGAGGACCCATCTTAGGCATACCCCAGAGGGGTATGCCTATCTTGTAGATGATAGGTCATGAGCCATCATCATGAATGATGAGGGGAGGAGGGTGATGGCTCGCATGAGAGAGTTGTGTCAACAATTTTTTTGGCACAACGTCTTGAATCATTAGAAAAACATACGGAAAGGGAGCAAGGACTACATAATAGCATCCTTGCATGAGGAGTCTCCAGTACCAGCCGCAGCAGATAGGTTTTCTATGGGCTGGATGATGGAGTGCATGCGTGCATATATCTCATACAGATGATCGAACGCACACAAGGCACTCAAGAGTGGGGCTGCAAAGCCCGAGTGGCTAGATGTGGACAACTGGCACTGGTTGAGGGAGGAGGCTATAGATTCCCCAGGACATTGGAGACAGTAGTGCAAGGCGACGAGGGCACGACTAGAGGCCGGAGTGGTCCATCAACTTAGGAGTGGCAGCCACAGGACATATCTGGAGGACTTCGTAAGTTTTTCTTTTGTTTTGCTTGCTTATTTTTTTGCAATATCCTTTGTACTAACAATCGTGTTTCTAACAATTAGTATTTTGTTTCCTTTGCAGCACTCCATTACAAATCGCGATCCAGCCGGCCTTGAGACTTGATTATGCAGAGAGGCACAGTTTCACTGCATTGATCGACCCATTGTATGGATGCGGTGGCCCTGTAAGTCACTCATCTTTCTTGTCCGTAGTTACCATGTTTAATTAGAATGCATTATTGTATGCTGGACTGATGTGTAGTTGTTTCTTTTTTTTGCAGAATCTGTTCGATGCTGCTTTGCAGTAGGACGAGCTTTTAGATGGAGATGATCTATAGCTCACCCTTGGATCCCCGGAGCTCACACACCCTTCTGTTTTGGTCATGTGATCTGTGTAGAAATTTTCTATGTAGTAGTGATATCTTGCCATGATTGTACCAGTCACTTTCATTATGCGATCATGTATTTATTTCATGTATCAGTGTTATGATTTAAGTATACTTTGTCTTTATTTACACGAGCATTGTACACAGTGCGTAAACTATTTTGTATGGCCCAAATAAAGCACATAGTGCTATATGTGGTAGGGTAGCTTGATACCCTGCCACAAAAAAAAAATCCCTATTACCGTCGCTATTAGTGTCACAAATTTACTACATGTGTCATTATTAGTGTCGCAAAGCGTCGTTATCATCGTCATTATTTGCGTCAGTATCAACGTTGTATTTTCTCATATACCGATGCAAATAGCGACGTTTATAATGACGCTAATATCGACCATTCTGTGGCATCACCAATAATGACGCTTTTTGTAACGACGAGGGTAAATTTCTTTAGTTACTTTTTCATCGCTTTTAACGTTGGTATAAGGCCTATATCTTGTAGGGTTTGATCACGTCCTTGGGTAGGCAGCTCTGCCTTGACCTCGAAATTGGCCTTGGTGATGATTTCAACCAAGCTTTGGACAATCTTTCTTGAAATGTCCTGGCTCATTACAGTGAAAGCACCTAAGACTCCATCCTTGTTCCCCTGGGTAGGAACAAAATTTCCAACTACATTGGATTTTGAATTTTTCTTCTAACCTTGGTGAAATTGACCTTGGGTTCTTTTCTATTGGCCTTTGAATCCTCCTTTGTTCTAGTTATTGTAGCTCCAGAACTTATTATTTTTAGGTTTTGATTATACTTTCCGCACAATAGGAGCAACTCAAATCAAAGCGTCTTGGAGGGCTGTTCGACGCATCGATTCCAAATGAGTGTTCAAAGGAGAATTTAGCATATTGCAAAACTTAGACACTTGTTGAGCAGTATCCATGGAGGGTACATATTTAAGAAGTGAAACAAACTTGGAGTAATATGCCTCCAAGGTCAGTTCTATTTGCTTCAAATTATAGAACTCATTCATCTTTTGGGTGCGATAAGCTAGAGGTAAATACCTTCCTCTTATAGCTTCTTTTAGCAAATTCCAAGTAATGGTATTTTGAGAGACACCTTGATCTCGACACCACTGCTTCCACCAGAGTCGAGCTTCGCCCATTAATTTTAGCTTAGCTATCATAGCTTGGTTGGCTAGGATAGTTCCAGCAGTAATAAAATAATCTTTCATGGATTCAATCCAAATTCATGCATCGGCTTCCACATTCTCACCTCCCCCATCAAATTTCAGAGGTTTGACTTGCTTCAAAAGATTCCTTTTTTCTTGGGCTTCGTTGGTAATTATTGTGGGCATGCGAGACTCTGGGAAAATTTTAACAATTTCTAGGTTAAAATTTACAAAATTTATATAGCATTAATATTAGAGTTTGATACTCAAGTTATTTCTTGCTTATTTTATTGAAACAATTTCAAATAAAACTCTTTTTCCATTGCTAAAGTTAAATTGCAATTTCAAAGGTTCCAAGGGAAAAGGAGGGTTCCATTATTTCTTTGATTGATAAAGTATTAATCAATCTTTATTAGAACGGACGTACAAGATAATCAAATGGGAAGAAATACATTATTTAGATAGCTCACATGTTCCTCTTTTTTTTTCTTTCAGAAAAGGATTCCCTACTACAATCTAAGCATGACACTCTGATACATCCTTTATGAAGTAACTTGGATTCTAAGAGTAGATACCTAGGAGTAGATATTTTTTAGGGAGGTTAGAAAATCTATCCTTTTCGTTGTTACGGAGGCTACTAGAGCAACCTACGACTTTTGTTTTGTTAGCTGGAAGAATCTTTGTAGCTTCCTCATAGATATACATATTTAGTTTGATCTTCTTTCCCCTAGTATACAGGGTTGAGTTTACACTGGCTTCACAAAATAGATAGATCTTGACAACTTTAAAATCTTCCATCCATTTCACCCTTTTGAGGTTATTCTGAAGATAAGCTAGACGGTGTCGTGCTGCTACACGCACACCGTGTAAAAAAAAAATCTAGAGTGTGGCTTTCTTCTTGATTTAGAGATCTAATGCCATTTTAGACATTAGTGTTAGTGTCCATGGTTCAAAATTATTAGATTGTAGCCCATTTTTTATATTTTAGATATTATCTCTTGTAAAAATTCATAAAACTATAAATAACTTCTAGATAGGATGACATGTAAAAGAAAGCATGTAGCTTTCTGACAATTTGAGAGGATTTTATGTAAAAAGAGAGAGTGGCAAAATCACGTGACACGCGATTGTTATTTTCAAGCAGTAAATAGCACTCCGAAGTGGAAGATGAAGAAGGAGTAATCTGGCAGAATTCTGGTTAGGTGCTCTGGTATATTACTCCCTTTTGGAGCCAATGGAGACATTAGATTTGCGATCTGAGCAGCATAGAGGAAGGTATTATTTTAGACACGTTTTTGTCTATTAGAGTTGTATATCCTCATAATGTTGAAAGAAAATAACAGGCTTCATCTTTGTTAGTATTCTTCTACGTCTTCAATTTCTTCGAACCCCTTCCCTTTCGTCTACTCCTCTCCCTGAATCTATCTTCACCCTGCTAACTCTTACCCCTGTGGTGAACTTTCGACACCAAACGCTCCAACATCGTGTTAGGGGAAGTTTATGCGATCATCAAAGGTGAATTCCGGAAGATATTTGGGCTGATTTGGGGCTGATATCTTCAGTCACATTTAGAGAATCAGCTACAACATTGTTATTTTAATTCATTTCTTACTCTACAGAAGACATCTTGTCAAAATATGCAAGTATTACGTGCCCATATGGTAGGGCAATGTTTGTAGATCATTCATAGATGCTTTGAGTTGAATTAAGAGGAGCTTTTTCTCTTATTTCTTGGCTGTGGTAACTTATCCTTATTAGAAACTCTGTTTGAAGCTCTCTTGAAGCAAGTCTCTTTGCTCTACAAGCCTTGTAATTGACTCACAACCTTTTGTCCCTAACAATCTACATTGAATGTAATCATGCAAATTTGATTCATGCTATGGCATCATGTATGAATGATGAGATGCAATGTTGTTTATGATACATGATAGCATATTGTACTTGATTTTGTAATTTGTGATTGCTCTTACAATCAAGAAAACAAGCTTAATTTGAGTTAGAACTTATGAGATAATACTCTTGTGATCTTTGCTAAGAACATATAGTTGGAAGCTCTATCAACATCTTCAAGAACTTGGCTTGAAACCTTCAACCCTTCTCTTATCTCTACCATCTCTAGAATCTAAGCTCTTGAACCCCCATACATTCTTCTCTCTCAAACTCCTGTGATTGACTATGAAGTACCTCTTGAATCTTCAAACATTTACTATAATCTACTTATCTCTTGAAGACACATCTACATCTATCTTATCCAGTTTTCTTGCCAAACCCCCGTGGTGACCTTCAACCCTACGCGCTGCGACATTGGTGAGCCTGAAGTGAAGGTCGTGTAAGAGAACTCCAAGATGGGGGATTCTTCAGGAGATACTCTACAACAAGTGGTGTGCATACTACAGCAGACTCAGCAACAACAAAGGCAAGACGAAGAGAAGATTGATTCCACAGCTATCAAGGCCCTAGAGGAAGTTGGGCGAGAATTAAAACAGTTTAATGATCAAATTTTCTTTGTTTTCATTTGCTTGTATGTTGAGAAAATGCTCTTCTTTGGTGTACCGCAACATGCATGGAGTCGTTATTTTGCTAGACTAGCCAAGCATGGTCTTCAAGAAAGAATCCATGGTCTTTTTCAGTGAGATGTGGATTGGGTTGCATTCAAAAAATCCCTACACGAAGAATTCTTCTTAGAAGGCTCTAGCCTAATGATGAAGAAAAGTTTCACTGATTGGATCCAACAAAAGTTTAGCTGCAATAGCTTTATACCATGATTTTGAAAGTAAATTTGGACAACTTGATGCTAAAGACCAACAAAGTATGGACGGTTAAAAGATTAAATTATTGCTTAAGGCTGCAGATCCCATTCTACAAGAGAAGCTTACTGATCGCCTAGAAGATGTTACCTCCGAATCATGAATCAAGACTACATGGACAGATGTTACTAATGCAGTTAACATGATTGCTCAAAGAGAGCAGATGCAACTAGAATTGGGCTCTACTTCAACTTCAACAACTCCATTTATGGAGCTTGTTCCACCTTCAAAATCCCCTATTCCTTTGACTAATCAACCAACTCTCTTTTCTTTTGTTCCTTCTAAAAATGATGTCATGGATGAACTCATTAAAAGCATGTGTGACCTTCATCTGAATCTTACAGAACTTAGTTCCAAGGTGGAGAAGCTAGATGCCAAAGTTGAAGAAGGAGAACGATCATCAACTCAAAGACCCATGAGAGAATGCTTTAAGAGGCACTCTATTTGGTGTGACACCCAACAACATGATAAGAGGGAGTGTTCTGCCTTCCATGAGGCTAAAGCAAAGAAGCTCGTCTTTTGGAAAGATAGAAAAATTCATGCAACTGAAACAGGTCTTCCACTAGAGCCAAATTTTGGCAATATTGGTGGAATGAAGAAAAGGTTAGAAGATTTAGCTATAAAGAATGCTTACGCAGCAATTGATGCAGCTACCTATGGGCTGCAAATTGAATCAACTAAATCAAATTTGAAAGCATGTAAAGCTAATGTGCAATCTAAAGTATGGATGCAGGCATTAGGTCAAATGGAACATGGTAAAGTATCCAAAGAAGATTTGGCTGATGCCAGTCAGTGCATTCGAGGAATAACTGGTTGGAAAGAATTGGTAGATTCTTTTTCTGCCTTTGCACATTTGGCTAACATCAATCATAAAGAATTCTTGATTGAAGAAAAGAGAAGAAGAGAAGATTAACTAGGGCCTTTCTCTTTTGGCCCTCCAAAACGGGTAACTAGATCAAGAGATGGAAGATGCATCACAAACAAAGAAGACTGAATGAAAGAAGAAAGGAAAGTAGCTAGGCTACAAATTGCAATCTAGCATAGAATTTGCAACCGATCTCAAACGAGTCCTAGAAGAACAAATTCTAGGAAGCAAAATCAAATTCACCTTAAGAAAAATTCTTGGAATTGCCAAACATGAATTCCATGATGTTATTATTAATGTAATCAAATGGAAAAGATAATATGTCGGTGATGAAGCTGAAGAAACAATGCATGCTTTTTTGCAAGTTCTTCGAGTTTTTGTGCAGAATGAAGAGAAGCTGACTTCGCAAGGAATTCATCTTGAAGCAGCTAAAGAATTAATTGTAGCAATTGAAGCCGAAGATAAAGAAAGCATGAATGCAAAAAAGAAGTAAAAGTTGAAAATGTAATGGTTGGCTGGTCACTACTCCCATATGCATTGGGCAAGAGTAACAATGGAGACAATCGTCAAAATTGGAGAAAAATAAACATCATGTATTGCACTCTTAGACCATGGCTCGGAGATAAACATCATGGCAAGGAGTCTCTATGAAAGTGGCGAATGGCCCATAGATGTTAATCCAAGTTGGCAAATGACAGTTGCAAACAACTCTTCTGGAGAGTTATATGCTGCATGTCCTAATGTGCAGGTAACTATTGGAGACATAAAAGACAATTTTCACTTTTTTGTTCAAGATTCTTGTAGTTACCCTATCATTCTTGGGCAATCTTACATTTCTAAAGCCCGCTTGGAAACAAAAGCTCTTGATGATGGTTCTTCCTATGCTCAAATCGGAAGCAAGGATAATGAACGAGATGTCCAATTTCTTACTGTTTGTGTTAACCATCATCGAAACAAAGATCGACTACATGATTATCCTATGCCTCCTAATGCCCGAGAATCCAAGGGTTTTCGAGCTACACTGCTATAAATGGAGGCTATGGCAGTGCGTCATGTAAAAAGGTTGAACCTCCTTATGCTACAGAAACAATGTCTCTAGGAAATATGTATGTATGTATAGCCAATAGAATGGGATGTAATAAGTCTCTTCCAGCCATGACTAAAGCTGAAAGAAAATATTTATGTCATGTAAAAAGGGAGCTCAAAACCTATGACATGATGGTTGAAAATGAAGATATTTCGGGCTTTTTTTTTACTGATTACTACTGACACATTGGCTAAAATATATGCAACTACTCATACAGAAAATCAGGCTAAAATCAGTCCATAGAAGTATGTACATTGGATTTTTATCAAACAATTCAAGAATTTTTTGAGTAGGAAGACATTGGTTTACTCAACAAGACTGAAGCGCAAGTGGAGAAAAAATACAAGACGGTGGATAAGAAAGTCAAGCTTGTGGCAGTCCCACTGCCTCTTGAAAGTGAAGGGCTGGCTAATAAGGCAGCAAATTAGCGAAGTCTTTGTGATCCATCCAACATTAGTCACAAGTTCACATTTGAAAGTATAAAAGAGCTCAAAATATGTGAAAATTCTTTCATTTCGTCGGCTGAAAAACACTCTTTTATGCAAATGCTAATGAAATATGGAAAAGCTTTTGCATTTCAACCAAGTGAAATAGGCTGTGTGGCTCCTATGGTCATTTTTATGGTCCCACATGTGCCTTGGAACCTCAAGCCCATTCCCATTCCAAGGGCGCATTTGCCCAAATTATTGGAACTTCTAAATGAGAAGATCAGAATGAAGATTTTAGAACCTTCTTTAGCACCTTACTCAAATCGATGGTTTACTGTACCCAAGAAAAATGGATCTTTACGATTCATCCAAGATCTACAGCATGTTAATCGTGTCACAATCAGAAATGTTGGTTCGGATCCAATTGTTGATGAGTTTGCTGAAGCTTTTGCAGGTAGAGCAATTTATTCTATGGGCGACCTATATTCAGGTATTCATGATATGACGACTTTCAACTTTCATTAGAAAGCCGAGACATTACCAAAATGAAGCCACCTCTTGGATTGGTCCGCATGTGCACTCTACCACAAGGTGCAACAAACTTCTAGCTCATATAATGAATGCCATGCACAAAGTCTTAAGGGGCTTTATTCCACAACTTACTCTTCCATTTCTTGATTATGTACCTATCAAGGGATATAAAGTCAATGAAAAGAATGAGGAGCTTGACGAAGATGGATGCAGGACATTTGTCGTTAACCATATTCATGATTGTGACAAGATTTTGACAAGGCTAAAAGAGATATATCTTACCCTTTCTAGAGCTAAGTCGATTTTTGGACTAGAAGAAGTCCTAGTGGTAAGACATCTGTGTGGCCCCTATGGACATAAACCTTCACCAATCAAGATTGATGCCATCAGCAGAATGTAAGAAAAATGCATAAATATTTCAAAGGTGAGAAGATCTCTTGGCGCATGTGTATTCTATCTTGTATGGATACCACATTTTGCTCATGTAGCCAAAAATCTTTATCAATTATTAAGAAAAGGCCAAAGATTCTCTTGGGGAAAAGAGCATACTCTCACTATACACAAACTAAAGAAGTTTTTAATTTCAGCCCCCACTCTCAAAAGGGCTAATTATTCAAACGGTCAACCCATCATCCTTACGGATACAAGTCCCATTGGGATAGGATGGGGGATGTTGGCCAAGAAGACCTTGAAGGTAACATGTATGCAATTCGTTTTGGAGCAAAGGTTCTCGATGAACGTCAAAGAAGGTATGCACAAGTACTGCTAAGATGGATTGCATATATTAAATCTCTCAACCCCAAATCAAAGCATATTGCAGGAAAGACAAATCCAGTTACATGCTATCACGTGCAAGATATGACAATGAAGAAGAGCTTATGGAAGAAGATGAAGCTGAAGAATCTATACTTGCTAAATTTCATTCCATGGTTGCTGAAAGTACCTTTTCAGTTGCTGCATATACAAACCCAAAGCTGAATCTTGCAGGTGAAGATGATCTTTTTAATGGTATAGCATTAAGTACAGTAAGAACAAGAAAAGGTACTGTGAGAAAGTTTGGCAAATGAAAGGGCCAAGGCAATAAAGGAGGTGATGCGAATGCAGTAGCAAAGTCTTACGAGAGTCCTACCGACACATTACTTGAATGTTAGAGCCATGTGAGGAGGATACTATTGAAAACCTTAGAAGGAAGTTTTACTTAACTAGAAAGGTGCTTAAATATAGCTTAGAGGTAGAAATACCCCAGCCAAAATACAAAATGACAAGGGAAGATTAGGTGTTGTAGTTAAGAGAAGTTGGACTTTTAATAGAGGATACTATTAAAAACCTTAGAAGGAAGTTGTACTTCACTAGAAAGGTGCTTAAATATAGCTTAGAGGTAGAAATACCCCATCCAAAAAAATGACAAGGGAAGAATAGGTGTTATAGTTAAGAGAAGTTGGACCAATCAAGAGCCTACTCTATCCATAGAAGAACCATCACCATCACCTCCTACACTTGAAATAGAGTAGGATCCAATGGAACCTAAAGAGCCGATACCACAAGAATCAAAATTCATTGCAAAGTCAAAGGAGGAACTCACTCCCTTAGGAGGGATGACAAATCTATGCAAAGAAGAAGAGAGAAGGCGGAAAGAAATAGGAGAAAGTTCATAGCCACTCCTCAGCAAGTGCCAAATGTACCCTTCCTACAAAAAGGGAAATACATTTCAATCAGTTGGGATAGGGAGATCACCACATGGGAATAATAGGAAGCCCAAGAAACATTGATGCATTTTACCTTCAATTTTCTAGAAGGGCTTAGGAAGGTCCTATCACTTAACGTGATGAAAAAGGTAACGTAAGTGTCCTCATGACTAGGAAAGAGATGGCTCAAGCATAAAACTTAAGTTCCTAGATTTTGTGGAAGCAAGAACCAGTATTCTATTGGTAGGACAAGGGGTTTGAAGTGCCAAGGACAATAAGGGGCTATGAATCTAAACAAGAGTGGTGAATGAATATATTGGATGATAACATGGAAGCTTGAATTGAATTCTATAATGCGCTTTACCTTTTGAAAGAGGTGATTCTAATTACATACCTTATCTTATAAGGTCATAAGTTGTACAAACATAAAGTAGAATAGGCTGAAGTTTAAGCATCACAATCCACATTTGGATAGCACATTCCCTAGCTCTTAACACTTATTGTGTATCTAGAATCATGCCATACTTTTTCCAAGACTATCTTTTACAAATGGTTTTCTGTGTCCCAAGGAAGATACCAAAATTTGTAGTTTTTTGTGCTTCCTTATTACCATTATTGTTTGTCTCATTGTATTATTATTGGTAGTCTTGGTACTCCCGAGTACCATTTTTGGTAGTCCCAGAGTACATTTCTATGGCATCCGAGTACTTTTTGTACACGATAAATAGGTTCATAATTATAGGATCCTTGTGGTGATGACCCTCGTGGGGTTCACCACACATGATAAATACTTCAATTATAGAATTTTAATGCTGATAGGAAATAGGGCAGTTTTGGGACAACATCCACCCCAAAGGGAGACACTAAGTATGTTGAAAATAGACCATACAATGAATTAGACCCAAGTGTTTAGAAATTTATCCCACCAAAAGTGGTTGAGGAAAGACAATCTAGGGGTTTATGTTTTAGATGTAGGGACAAATGTATAGCCAAGCATGCTTCTCAATGCCCTTATAGGAGGACAACCATTGTCAAGTTTCATAGCATGCATGTCTTGGAAGGTTATGAACATGAGGATGAGGACCTGAATCCTATGTCTCCTATGCCCCATACTAAAAATACTGATCATGAGGAGGACCTTGACCATGAATAGTTCTTTGACTCCCTGGAAGGATTTCCCTTTGACCCCGATGGTTGTCTTCCTCATGAGATGGATGGAATTGATCATATGACACCCCCACATGCCATTATCTCCATTTTCTCCATATCTATGGATGCATGGATGGGCTCTAGAAGCCCAAGTATACTACGCATACAAGGAAACATAAATGGGAAGCATGTATTTATTCTTGTTGATAGTGGCGGCACATATAGCTTTGTAAATAAATTAGCCCTTGATGCTTTCACATAGAATTACAACAGCCCCTTAAGATGCAAATGGCTAACGACAATGAGGAAATCAACACTCACATATACTCTAAGGTATCACTCAGCTTGCCTTCAAATTATCAATTGTGGATTTGATTACACTTGATATGGGACCCATTGGTGTTGTCTTGGGTTACAAATGGCTGAAATAGTTGGGCAAAATTGTCATGGATTTCTCTTACTTGTACATGGAATTTGTGATGCACGGAAAACTTATACACTTAAGAGGGGATCAGGGATAATGTAAATTTTCATGTGATTATAACAAACCAATTGAAATGAGAGTTTTAGAGATGCTTACAAATCTTTGTCTTACATTCAAACAAGGATGTTTCAGATCACTCCACTAATTTAACCAAGGATACATCCTTGAGAGATCTTTTGGATGAATTTAATGACCTCTTTTACCCACCTATAGCTATCCCACCAAAAAGGAAACTAGATCATTCTATTGACTTGGAACCCCAATCAAAACTAGTCAATAAACTACCTTATAGGCTCTTTAAGTGTGAGCACAAGTAAGTTGCCAAGCAAGTTAAAGAGCTTATTGAGATGGGTTTTATTGAGCATAGCTCTTCCCCCTATGCATCTCCTATCTTGTTGGTCAAGAAGAATGATGGCTCCTTCAAGATGTGTATTGATTACCATGACCTTAACAAGATTATAGTCATGAATAGATACCCCAAACCTAGAATTGACAACGTGCTAGATGAGCTCAAGGGAGCCCGCTACTTCACTGAGATAGACTTGAGGTCTAGCTATCATCATATACACATGAGGGCAGGTGATGAAATCAAAACATCATTCAAGACTGATCAAGGGTTGTATCACTTTTTTGTCATGTCATTTGGGCTAACAAATGCCCTTGCCACTTTTCAAATTCTTATGAACAAGATATTGCATCCCCTCCTTTTTTGGTTTGTGCTTGTCTTTTTTCATGATACACTCATCCTTAGTAGGACATTGAGAGAGCACTTACAAAATGTATGACATGTATTTGATGTATTATGGGAACACAGATTGTTTGCCAAGGGAAGAAAATGTATATTCATGTAGACTGAGGTTGAGTATTTAGGTCATATTGTTAGTGAAAAGAGGATGCAAGTTGATCCCAAGAGGGTAGAGCAGGTTCGCGAATGGCCCACATTATCTAATACTACCTCTTTACATGGCTTTCTTGGTCTCTCCCCTTGTATCGAGGATTTATTTGCCATTATGCAATGATTGCAACACCATTAATGGATAGGCTGAAAAAAGAGGATTCTTTTGGGATGCTCTTGGCTGATTGCAACTTCCAATAGTTGAAAGAATTTCTTATTTTAGCCCCCATTCTTGTGTGTCCTGACTTCACAAAAGAATTCACTATATAGTGTGATTCTAGTGGAAGGGGTATTGGGGCCGTTTTATTGCAAAAACATGGTGCTACAGCCTTTGAGAGTGGCAAATTGGATGAAAGAGAGAGGCCATTGCATGTTTATGATCAGGAGATGTTGGTAGTCATTCATGCTATTAAAAAGTGGCACCATTATCTATATGGCAGCAGATTTGAGATGAAAAGTGACCATTAGGTGCTCAAATACTTCTTGACGTAGCCTAATTTGACTCCTAAGCAAAGGCAGTGGATGGCAACTTTGCAAAACTATCATTTTGAGATCACTCATACTCGTGGGAAGGATAATGTGGTAACTGATTCACTCTCCCTATGGGCATGAAAAGTCTCATCAATCATCAGAGAACTTCATAGTGCTAGATAGAGGAACTTCAAGAGGCCTACTTGCTCGATGTTGAATTCAGCCCCGTCTTTCAGAATTTACAACAAGGCACTATGGATGAGCACTCCCCATATCAGCTCAAAAATGGTCTCATTTGGGCATATGGCTAGATTGTAATTCCCTACACCTCCTCTTTCACACAACAAATCCTAGAAGAGATTCATTCTTCACCGATTTCTGGTCACCTAGGGGTGTTTAAAACCTATGATCACATCTCAAAGATCCTTTATTGGGGAGGCCTATGGAAATATGTTAAGGAATAATTTGTGTCTCTTGATGTGTGCCTTGTCAGTATAATAAGGATAGCAACCTTAAGCCGACATTATTTAAGGTGTAAGAGGGTTAGATCAATCATCAAGCATTAATCAAGAAACTCTCTCTTCACCTTCAGAGCTTCCATGGCTTCCTTCCTCTTCTTTCTCTCTTTCTCTCTTTCTCTCTTTCTCTCTTTCTCTCTCTTCTTTTAGTCTTTCCCTCTCCTTGTCACTCTTTATCTCTCTCTTCTGCACTCTTTCTTCTCTTTCTTAGGTCTTGTTAGGTTAACTTCATTACAAAAGTGCAACAAAAACATTAAGAAAAGAGCTTGCAAAAGCATGAAACTAGTATTCATATATCACCAATCAATGTGGTGCAACCTATAAGCAAATGGTGTTGTGAAGGTCAAAGGGCAAAGCATCATGAGAGTTGGGTCAATATGGGGAGAAACCATAACCTCAAGAGCAAGGCTTGATGAAGGAGATTGACAGTCATGATTAAGGCTGTTGTACATGATTATTGTTTGGGGTGGTTGCCTATCAGAGTGTTAGAAAGGGCCACTATTATAGTGAGAAGAAGCTAATTACGTGCCATCATTGTCATGGGGGGCTAATGCATATATGTACAAGCTATTAGAACTATAACATCATCGATCATGATTTGGACAGGGTTGGCTATTAATGAGTGAAGAGAAGGAAGTTTACAGTGAGACGAGAAGGATCATGTTGTTGACGTCCTGAGGCCAATCACGTGGCATGATGTGGGGGGCATTCTAAGAACACAGTGATTGAGCATCATGATCATCTAGGAGTCCTATAAGTTTATTGGATTGAGGTACCTTCTTTTTAGTGAGCATATGGACCGAATTCTCTTCAAACGATGCACAAATGTCTTTGACTTGTGTATTGGATCTCTGTGTACCAGTAGAAGGGGAACTCGAGCCAAGCATGTTTGTAGTTGCAATATAAGCAATAGAAACATTTAGAATTGACTATTATATTGCTATTAAGGATATGATAGTTTGGTGGGATGTGTTTGGGATAGAAGATGGTGGCATTCTATGAATAGATGAATGAGAACCTAACGAAGAATTCTAACACTAATGATGCCATTGCTGTCACGATCAATGAGTAGGAGAAAGGGCTATAGTAGCCAAAAAGAGATGCTTTTGTCTTAGTTATGGCATGAGCTTTCCATCTCATAGAGTATGGCTTATGATGGCCTACATAATTAGTGAATGAGTAGGAAATTTGGAGTTCTAAATTGCAAGGGGTCGGTATGCTTTATTATGGTCGTTTAGGAAGCAAAAGGTGGCCGCATGCATTCCATAAAAATGATAAAAAGGAAAGAAAGCTTTTAGACCTTTAAAATCTAAAAATGTAGTGGAAAAGCTTAAGCTTTAGAAAATTAAAAAACATGTAGAAGTTATAGTTCTTTAAATTAGACATAGGCATAGACAAAGGGAACTTCTTACCTAGAAGATTGGACTTAGAGCTTGATGGCATGCCCCTTTCTTGTTGCACATTAGGAAAGGGCATCCTAGTCATGCATGCATGCTTATTGTCCTTCTCCACTCTGATGTTAGCTTCATTGAGGAGCGCTCGACCAGGAATTGACTTGTTGTGAGCCCCCATAATTTCTTCCAGATCCTAGTGGCCATCATTCTCCTCCTCCTAGTCGATGGACACCTTCCTATCTTCCCAAGAGGCCATGGGGTTCATGGCTAATGTATTGAAAAGAAAAAGTGTTAAACAACAGGTTGCCGATAATGTTTCCATAAGCTCTATTTAGAGAACTAGCCATCCCTTGATCATGATGAGAAGTTGTAAAGGGGCATCGGGGGAGGGGGATGGCGTGCATGATGGGGGCAAATATGGTTCCAAACTGGAAAAGATAGGAGGAAGATTCTAGGCCCAGACTTCCTAGAGGAGAAGAGACCAAGGGCATGCTTGAGTGTGAGTCCATTCATGTAGACTGCAAGGCTTTGCCCCCCCCTTGATGAGGGGGAGAGAGCCTTGGTGACTATGCTCAATCTCTTTCAAGAGGGCAGCATTCGATGTGTGGGAACTCCGGGCGGATCTTAAAATCAATTGGCTTGTTTTCTCCCTTTTTTGTAATGAAGCGTATTTGTTATTACTTCCCAATATAAAATATACTTCCCCGAGTGGGCTTGCGGCCAGCGCCTGCACCGCTTTGGCTTTCTACTACCTCTCTCTCAGATGTTTTCTTGAACGCAGCGTTCAAAAAGCTTCGACGTGAAAAGCGGCCAGACCCAATGTTCTGGCCCAAGCAGCAACGTCAGCTCTCGGAACGCACACGTGGACAGACAATCTAGTCCAATAAGATTGATTATTGATCAGAAGCGCTATAAATACACACACACACACACACATCACGTAGGCTTCTTCTCTCGTCTGCGCACGTTGCCTTCTTCTCTCGTCTGTGCTGCGGCTTGAGTCAACATGGCAGCTCGTTATAGCGCCAGTTCTATCGGATGGCTGCGTGACCTCCATTATAAATGCAATAGAGCACTCCTCCACACAAGATATGTTGCCCTCGTCATGATCGTAGCTGCCAATCTTATCTGCAGTGCTAATTTCTGCCGCGCCTCTAATATTAACGCCGTCTCCGGTCAGCTACGTCATCATGATAATGAGCAGTACATGGTAGCTGGAGATCGCTATGTTATCACCATAGCCGAAGACGACCGGATGATTCCTGATTTTCAGGCGAATATAACATCTCAACATATATTAACAGATGGAAACAAGGACATCGCATCGACTGGCCGTGCAGCATCCAGCTCAATAAGAATGAAGCTGAGACGTCGTCAACATCCAACAACTGACACGAATGAGAACCTGATAAGGCGCGCAATAAAGAAAGGCCGCCATCGCTTGGATGCCTTGTCAGCTCGCCGCGTCGAATCATCTCACATTACACATTCGTTTGGCGCTGCGCCTGCAAATCATCACAGCCCATCACTGAATCTGGAATCCGTTGACGGATATACTGATCTCTTATACGCCACTAGTTTCGAATTTCTCACCACTTTCCAAATTGGAAGCCCTCCCCAGAACGTCACGGCCATTGTTGACACCGGTAGTGACCTTGTATGGACCCAATGCCAGCCTTGTAAGGATTGCTTCACTCAGCCCCAACCTCTCTTTACCCCTTCCAAATCAGCCACATTCACCCCACTCTCATGCCTTAATAACACCTTCTGCACCTTTCTTAATAATACTGGTCCAGGAGCAACCACCTCTTGCAATGTTCATAGAGAGTGCTCCTACACCTACTCGTATGGGGACTCTTCCGAGACAAATGGAGTTATGGCCACTGAGACTCTCACCCTAGGCTCTCATACTACTTTCCCTAATTTGGTATTTGGCTGTGGTCAAAAGAATGGTCCGAATGATAGTTTTGCTAACTCTAGTGGGATTATTGGTCTGGGTCAAGGCCCGCTTTCCCTCATCACTCAACTTGGTCCCTCCATTAATTCTAAGTTCTCCTACTGCTTGGTACCCTGGGATTCCCCACCGACAGTACTAGGTACCCTTCTATTTGGTGATAATTGCAAACAATATTCATATGAAACTACTCCTTCAACTCCTATCATCACAAACATGGGAGCTAATCATGTGTATGAGACCTTTTATTATGTGTCACTCCAAGGTATAAGCATAGGTGGGAAGCCTCTCAACATCTCTAAGCACACTTTTGATATCCTTCCTAATGGTAGTGGTGGTCTCATTGTTGATTCCGGTACTCCTATCACATACTTAAAAGATTCAGCATACCAAGTCATTCTAGAAACTTTCACCTCCCTTATAAAACTTGATAAGAATGTTACACAAGGTGACTTGGACCTCTGCTATTTGATCCCAGAAAATGGTAGTTTCATTGTGCCTACCTTGACATTCCACTTTGAGAAAGTTGATCTCCACTTGCCATCAGAAAATTACTTCATCAAAATTGACAAGAACGTATGCCTTGCAATGGGAAGCGGTGGAGATTCTTCAATATTGGGTAGCATACAACAACAAAATTTTGAATTTGGATTTGATACGAAGAGAAAAACTCTCTACATGAAGGAGAGGACATGTGAACTATTCTAGAAACTACTCATATTTCTTCCTTGAAGGTGCTTATACCCTTCTACTACTACTAAGGAAAAATATGGTCTCTTGTAAGCTTTCCATCGTAGAAATTACTCATGTTTCTTCCTTGAAGATACATATATCCTTCCATGACTAAGGAAAAATATGGTCTATTTATAATCTAGAAACACAAAAGATACGATTAGCATTTTGCTTCTAGTTCAAGTTAGCAATTACCTCTTCATAGTGTACAAAACTAAATATTAAGCTTGTGTTAATCATTACACCACATGTCTAAAACTCCCCACAATAGTACTTCACAAGTACCTTGTAATATGTGTCATGATATAAAAGAAACACTTGTTTGCTACATGAATGTTTTGGTCCTTACTTTTTAGGACTTGATCTATTGTTGCCTAGAATTGCTCTTCTAGCATGCATATAGAGGAGGTGCAAATTGGAAATAAAATGGTTCAAAATTACATTGACAAGTAACACCAATTTCTAACGTGTCACATTGAGTTGATTACATTAGAAGTCATAGTTATCAAGAATGATGGAAGGACTATTAGAACTAATATAAGGGATTTGGAAATTGTTGCAACTTGGGGTATCAACTTGTTTTGTCTATAGTAGATACCATGTGCGTAATTAAGCACTTAGTAGAAAAATTTACTGTGTGCCTAGAATCTATTAGGTTAAGGACTACACATGGTCATAAATATATTATTGCATTTGGCATATTACAAGCTTATATACCAAACAATTGTTAGCATGCTAACACATGTCAAATCAGGGGTGCTATTTATTTGTGAGGTTTTTCTCATGAGATTACTTCTAATAAGGACTTTTCTCACTCCATTACTTCTAAATGTGCAATTCTAAACATTCATCTTAATGAATGCTAGTCATGTAAATTAAGGTGAATGTGGTTACAAGCCACTTTAGTGTCCTAGGCTCTATTTCACTATATTTTGAACAATATGTGCATATACTACCAAAAGTTGATGGAACTTTTGCAATGATATGATGCAAGAATCAAAGGTTTTGAACAAGTTTTAAGTTGCCAAATTTCACAATCTGTAAAATTGAATTTCAAATGTGCCTAAAAATCCATGAAAGCATAACTAATCAGTGTTATTTGGAACTATTGAAAATGTTGAAAATTTTTGTCAACGATATTAATCTTGTTACAATGCATGGTATGTATATCAAGGCACTTTTCAAAAATGTTTTAACTTGATAAAAAGATCTTTGAGATTATTTTTCTTAGGATCATAAATTTTTTCCTATAACTTTTTATGAAAATTGAAGGGTGGCCATAAAGGATACATTTAATTACTTATTTTGACATGTTCTTTTTAATCTTTTTATATATTATTTAAAGCTTTGCCTTGGGAATCCCAAGCCAACCACAAGGTTCCCAAGCCTATGTAACACACTGAGGAGAGGTTTAGTATTCAAGAAATAAAAAGGATTTTTAGAAGGGTGACGAGTGATATAAAACTGAAAGGGTTCTAGAAAGGTGAGTCTTTGAAAAGTTGTATGTGGATCTCTCTCTCTCTCTCTCATATGAATTTAATTAAATATATGAGATTAGATGACATGATATATTTTAATGGTTGAACATATGCATCATTGTGTACATACTCTAAAAACATTCAAAAATGCACATACACTATAAAATTAGATGAATTTTTTAAAAGAGAGACTAGGGACTCCATGCATAGATTCTCTCGACGCTTAACATCAATGTTCCCCCAGTGCTTCCTTTCGCACCACACCGGGGTTCAAAAGCATGTTTCATGTGGCAAGAGAGTTCATGGAAGGTTGATATAAGGAGCATAATCCGAACTTTGAAAGCTTTGACAACTTAGACTAATATAATATTGAATGCAGGATATGGCACTCACTGATGTATAGGGTGCACAACCAACATTAATAGGATCAAGCCTAAACTATATCTCGAAACAACCCTAAAGACCATTTCTCAAAGGTTCTAAAAAACAAACACATTTAATGGTTATTTCTATTCAAATCGATTCTTTCATGCATGCATAATATCCTCACACAATAAGCCAATAATATTACATAAATTTAACAATCCATGAGCTACATTGAGAATCACTTCTTCTTCTTCTTCTTCTTCTTCTTCTTCTTCTTCTTCTTCTCTTGTACAATTAAAAATTAATCATATATGCATAATTACATATGTAGAATATGTTAATTGAAATAAAAGTATATGTATTTTATTAATTATTAATTAATATACTAATTATTAATTATTAATAATTGATTGATTACATTATTTTATCAATATACATATTATATAATATATACCTAATCAAATACATTAAGCATTAATATTTATAACATGTATATTGTAATTATTATTAATATAAATACTACATAAAAATAAATAAATATTTATTTATTTATTTAAATAATAATATTTTAATAAAAATGATAGATTATAGATATATATTAACGTCTAACAATTAATTAATATATTAATAGTAATAATCAATGCATAATCAATTATATTGATGTATTAATAACTAAAAATAATATGTATATTACTTAATTAACATATAATTAAATAATATATATCATTATTATTTATACATATTAAATATGATAATATAGATACTTATAATTATATATATATTACTATTATATATTTATAATAATACAATCTAATAACAGCACACACATATATTTTTTCTTTCTTTTTTAAATCTAAATTTTCTTTTTTTTGTGTATATATGTGTATACATGTATGTATGTGTGTAGATATGTATATATGTGTTTGATACATGTACATCTATTTGTGTGGTCTCATAAATGTGTGTCCCCTTTCTCACTCTCATTTTTTTCTCTCTCCTTTTTTTCTTCCTCTTGTCTCTCATCTTTCTTCATCTCATATGTATGCATGTTCTGTATGCATGTATGTATATGTGTATGCAATGTATGTATATATACATGTATATATTTGTGTGTGGATGTGTATATCTATGTTTGCAACTGTGATTTTATAAGTGTGTGTCCATTCTCTCTCCATACTCTTTTTCTCTTCCATATATATGTTTAGAGGCATGTGAGTGTGTGCATGTTTTATATGTGTGACCATTTGTGTAGTCTCATAAATACATGTACTCTCCTCTCATTATTCTCTCTTGTTGAGATATTTGCAATCACATCTACTTTAGTCCCATTGTGAGAAGCAGTAAGGGCTCAAGACCAGAATCCCATATGCACAGTAGGAGAAAGTACCACCACTCAATTCCTATAAAGCATTGTACTTGCACTCTTTTTCTAATGCAATGATAGTACTCTTTTCTTTCTGATAAAGTGTCACGTCACTGTCAATACACAAAATTGTGTTTATGAGTCCAAGTCTCAATCTTGGAACCTAATTCACTTATGTAACAATTTGTCCTAGTCAAGGTCAATGTCTTCATGAGTTTCTTTTTCCTCTTTCAACCTCCATAGCTTTCGCATCTGCCATGCTCTAGATCCCACGTATTTCACATGGTATCAGAGCTCAGTTGAGCATGACCCAACTCTCCTTTCACTCCTCTCAGCTCCTTTCCATCTCTGGTCTTCTCAGTTTGAGTACTGGACCCTATCTCCAACTTCACTTGCATTCCTACCATCAATGAAGCTTCCATGGCAACCATAGCCAACAACGCCCTGTCAGCTTGAAGCTTTCATATATCTCTCCACATGCCAAATCTCTTTGAACTTCCTTTTGGAGAATTATTATTCTACTTCGAAGCTCCTCTTTGGCACCTCAATCATTGAGATTGGGCAACTATAGCTTCAGCATTGCCTCTTTTTAGAGTTGTTGCCATAACTGTGTCTGTGGACAACACCTACCTACCTCTGTTGGAGCAACCATATCTCATCAATCAGGTCATATCTCTTTGAGATTTCTTCTCGAGAGTTGTTCTCCAGATCAAGGCACAACTTCTTGGCAAAAAAATCAAGGAGATTGATGCACACCATGCCCGCCATTTGCATTTTCCCAAATCTGGGTGCAGTTTTGACAGCAACCACTTTGAAGGCTTAAATATCTCAACTCAGGCAAAATGAGTGCAAACCCTCTTAGGGAGAGTTAGACCCATTAGTGAGGGTCCTCCATCTCAAAGGATTTGAGCAGATTCGACTTGTGGAGCTCGTGGGAGCTCATTTACCAGTTAACACAATATTAGTGAGTTTGGGAATCTCCCAATTCCCATTTTTTGAATACTAAAAAGGTGGCACCCGGATAACATGCCCATAAGTTTCTCAAAACCATATGATCTGACCTATCATTGGAAAGCACTTGAAAAATGGAATCTATTGAGCTATAGAGTGCTTGATTTGGAGTTATAGTATTCAAGTTATGACAAATACAAAGATTTGACCACGTGTCCCAAACTTATGGGAAATTCCCATATTCCCCAGTATGGTGTTAGTTGCTAGTTCTTGTTTTGATAGGACAGCCATAGCCAAACTTCACCAAGTTTAAAAATCTCATCATTTTCTCTCTTCTGCCACTGGAACAACCCACTACCACTCAGACTTGAAGGCCCCAGCATCAAATCAATAAGGGGAAGATCTGGATCTGAAAGAACTTGAAGGATTTTTGCAAGTTTGAAAGACTTAGGGAAGAAACATAGTGTCTATTGACACTCATTTTTAGTGATCTAAACACTTGTGTCTCTTGACACATATCAACCAACTCTTCTGCTGCTTAAATTTGATAATTCTGAAGCTGATTTGCTACTAGTCTCTCAAGTCGAACACGGGCAAAGATTCTCCAACTGCCCATTTCAAAGGAGTCGGGTTTCATACCTGGCTGACCTACATCAAACTGATCCTAATGAAGAAGGGCCTCTGGGCCATTACCATTGGAAAAGAAAAGAAGCCTCGTGATGCGGATCTTGCTGTCACTGATCCTGATGAAGAAGGGCCTCTGGGCCATTACCACTGGAAAAGAAAAGAAGCCTCGTGATGCGGATCTTGTTGTCACTTGGCAAAGGAATGATGATAAGGCTCAGGCCATTATCAAACTGGAGCTAGAAGATAGCTATATCCACCATGTGGATAACTATGAGACCTCACAGGATACATGGAAGAGACTTGACACTTTGTTCAGTGCACAGTCTAAATCATCAAAGTATGGTCTCCTGATTGAGTTTTCCAGGCTTGAAATGAAGTCCAGTGCATCACTTGCCACACATCTAAATTACATGGAAGGACTTCTAACCATTAAAATGGAAGAAGATGTTTGCATCGGTGTTCTACTTAAGGGTTTGCCTCCTGAATATAATAATGTATCAACAACTTTAATCAACATGCCAAATCTTGAACTTGTTGATATCCAAGCATCACTGTTAGAGGAGGAAAAGAAGCTAAAAACTAAGGAAGAACCAAGTACCTCTAGAGATGAGCATGCATTATATGTTGGCAACAGGTATAAAGGCAAGAAGGATCAGCTCTTCTGTGACTTCTGCAAAAGGACCGGAAACATCGAGAAGTTCTTCCATGCCAGAAAGAGGTCCCAAAAGGCCTATCTAGTTGCAGTCAAAGAAAAAGAAGAAAATGGAGCAAAGGAAGAAGAAGAAGAAGAAGAAGAAGACCACCAGGAGAAGGACAAACTCATCAGTCCTTCTATTCAGATAGACTTTTTTAGTTTTGTATTTCCTAGCCCTAATGCCTCAAACATAAACTTGTAAACTCCTCAGTTATCCTTGTACTATAGCCTTTGTACACTTTGTGAGGTCCCTGCTACAGCCTCTGGATGTCCATCATGTTTGTGGTACCTACACTTAGCCTTTTTTGTGACAGCCTCTAGTGTTTTTGCCATGTTTATGGTGTGCCCACACTTTGCAGGTGTTGCTTTCACTAAAGCCTCTACACACTTTGTACTTTTGGTTGTGATTGAGGAGGGGTGTTTAGATATTTGCAATCAGACCTACTTTAGTCCCTTTGTGAGAAGCAGTGAGGGCTCACGACCAGAATCCCATATGCATAGTAGGAGAAAGTACCACCACTCAATCCTATAAATCATTGTACTTGCACTCTTTTTCTAATGCAATGATAGTACTCTTTTCTTTCCACTAAAGTGTCATGTCACTATCAATACACAAGATTGTGTTTATGAGTCCAAGTCTCAATCTTGGAACCTAATTCACTTGTGCAACAATTTGTCGTAGTCAAGGTCAATGTCTTCATGAGTTTCTTTTTCCTCTTTCAACCTGCATAGCTTCCGCATCTGCCATGCTCTAGATCCCGCATATTTCACCTCTCTCTCTCTCTCTCTCTCTCTCTCTCTCTCTCTCTCTCTCTCTCTCTCTGTCTCTCTCTCTCTCTTGTCACTCCTTTCTTTTTCTCTCTTCTTCTTCTTCTTCTTCTTCTCTCTCTCTCCCCCCCATATGTATGTATGTATGATACATTCACACACATATTTTTTCCTTTTCACCTCTTCTTACTTTTCCTATGCACCATGTGTGTGTATGCATGTATGTATATACGTGTGTGTGTGTGTGTGTGTGTGTGTGTACATCTCTCTCTCTCTCTCTCTCTCTCTCCTTTCTTTTCACTC
The DNA here is from genome assembly GCF_053477565.2 of Lygodium microphyllum. NCBI lineage: Eukaryota > Viridiplantae > Streptophyta > Polypodiopsida > Schizaeales > Lygodiaceae > Lygodium > Lygodium microphyllum. The sequence continues at coordinate 144,149,589 of NC_141137.1, forward strand.
TTGTCTCTCACCTTTCTTTACCTCATATGTGTGCATATGTATGCATGTTTGTATATATGTATGCATTGCATGTATCTCTACATGTATATATTTATGTGTAGATATTTATGTTTGCACATGTGTGATTTTTATCACTAAATTAGGAACCTCTGGATGAGTGGGAAAGGCGGTTAGGTGAGTCTAAGGGTCGTGAAGGACTCCTCCAGTTGTCAGATGAGTTGTTTTACCTAGTCAACATGATGAGGACCATACTTTCCTAAGAATTTATGAGATTTGGTGGGTGGAGTGGAGTGCAGCAATTATTCTTTTCACTGAGTGTTGAGAGGTGAGGTTAGGGATTGCAAATTAATCAAAGAAATGTATTTGCATATTGCATGATCCACAGCTACTCATAGACCACACTAGGCACAAAACTTTTCAATGCATCCATATCTTTATGTGTGGCATTATTTATATGATTGCATGGCAAGTTCCACCTTTGCACTTTTTCTCAAATCATATGTGAGTAAGCACTGAATTCATCTTCAAAAGCATATTTTTTTATAGGTCACTTTGCATTGAAACAAAGATAGGTAACAAGAAAAGTCATTTTTCTTTGGAAGACATATGGGAAGCTTGAGCTTATCTTAAAGAAGAATCATCATGCTTGGAATCTCAAGATGTAGATATGGATGTCCTTATTTTGATGGATTAGTTAAACATCACCAAAGATTTCACTTTCATGGGCATGAACAAGTTGGACACTACATGCTAACTTGGTATCTAATTTATTTATTTGGTGATATAATTGGCTATACAGTATAGGTGGACATTTAAATTTTTAAAGGCAATCAAGCTTCTCAATTATGCAAAGGAAGAATTTGAAGAGACAAAGATGTTGTGGTCCAGGATTGATGGTACAACACGTTGGCACTATAATGCTCAAGGAGAGGTTATTTCCATTATAAAATGAAGTTGTAGTTATTTTGCTAATTGGACATTTGTGGATTTGACCTAATTTGTATCAAGCCTGATAGTATTAATTGTTAGAAGGTGACATATTTTTAAAGAAAGTTGCAACGAGTGAGACACATAGTAATTACGGGAAAATACCAATCACATCGATAGTATTGAAGGTGTAAGAGGGTTAAGTCAATCATCATGCATTAATAAGGAAACTCTCTCTTTACCTTCACAACTTCCATGGCTTCGTTCCTCTTATTCTGCACTCTTTCTTCTCTCTCTTAGGTCCTATTAGGTTCACTTCATTACAATTGGTATGAGAGCACTGGCCTTTGATCCTTCTTCCCTCTCTCCTTCCTTTAGATTTAGTTTCTTTTCAATCTTAGGAACCCTAGTAACTCAGGTACACATGTACACAGGGAGTACCCCAAGCAAGTTGGCAGCTTTCTTGAAGACCATGGTAGCCTTTCTTGGAGTTTTATCTTTGGCTAAATTTGAAGGCAAGCAAACAAAGATGGCAACTCGTTTTTACTCTATAGCTCAATTTTAGAGGTGTTTTACCCAAGGAGGACTTTCAAGACTTGGAGAATGGTTTAAATGTGACTAATTTTCCAAAAAATGAGTTTTCCTCTTCTTCCTCATAGTTTCTTGAGGCATCCATGGAACCTCCAATCCAAGAACTCTCAAGATCTTCTTCCTCTCTCTTCATGTTGCTTGAGTACCATCTCCCATTACTTCCTTGACACCTTGAGCAACCTATAGAGCACCCACATGCCTCATCTCTCCCAGCAACAACTAGAGCCTCTTGGGATAACTCTGCAAATTTTGGCACATTTTGTGCTAAGTCATTAGGTCCTTCTCCTCCTACTCTAGCACTTGACATTGACCTCTAGCTTCATTCCCCAATTCTTGGCACTCATTTGAGCAAGATTCAGCCCTCTTAACTGAGATCTCTAATGTTGGGGCTCTATTAAAACCCTAGAGTGAACATCATCAATCATAGCCATTCCACCTTCCCTATAGCTCAAGCTCTCTTGAAAAATCTTCAATTTTTTGCCATGAGAGCCATTGGCAGCATCTCAAGTCTCTTCCCCTTGAATATTTCATGGGATTGAAGCTTCTTCCATCCACGAGCTAAATTGGAGGAGAAGCATGGGTTCTTGATTTCGGTAACCTACCACCACTTCTTTAAGCATGTCTAAGGTATGTCTCATAGTTCTTGACCTCTCCAAGCATGTCTAAGGTATGTCTCATAGTTATTGGCCTCTCCCTTCACCCATTTGTTGAGCTCCATCCTCTTGTTTGAGAGAGATTAGAGAATCAGCCCTCTCTTTCCACTGATTGAGTTAAGGGAATGTATTGGCCTACTCCCTCATCTACTCAATCATTTATGAATACATTCATGTTTGTGATTCAATTAATCCCTCTCTTCACTTGAATATCATACTTCAAGCATACTCCTAACCATAACCATCTTGTTGGCTATGATTTTGAAAGTAAACCCAAAAAATTTTGTAAAAGGGCTAAGTTAAGCAATCAGTGAGTCACTAAATTCCTGAGGTAACACCCTTCCCCATCAAATTTCTTTCTTATACCTATACATCTCATTAAAGCTAAATGTCTATTTCCAAAATATGTCTTTCATGCTAGTTGATTAGTTTAGAATGCTCTTGCCATGTCTCTTCTTCCGGATGATATAATCAAGGCTAATGCCAGCCAAGATGGCAAGACAATAGTGGGGTGACCCCCCTTGCCATTAACGACCCTAAAGGGGTGCACAACCCGGCTTGACGTGGAACTTTGCACACCCCTCAAGCCTTAGAGCCCGACAACTTGTTTGCAAGTGCAAGTATAAACCATCCCCACCCCAAAGACCATTGCAAGAACATTGGAAATGTATATGGGATATATGTCACACACATATTGGCAATGAGTTGAATGTATGCTACTCCGGACTCCTCTTGAGTTTTCCAAGTCACTGCAAGCAATCACAGGCCATGTATGGATACTCTAGTATACTCCATGTCTTATGTATATGTTACAGTTAGTTGTCTAAGGCTTTTGTATCATTAAAATGTCCAAGAGTGTTGATTTGGATCAAGACAAACTGTGAGATAAGGTGCAAGCGTTCCAAGACTACTCTAGAAGACCTATTACAGCAAAAGGGATTTAGAGGAGTGAGCTAAAATCCCATAGCTCATTTCAAAGAGGGCCTTGTCCTCTTTGAATAGATTTAGAAAGATCCCTGATCAAAGCTCCCCCTGGAAGGTTACAATCACTTTTGTGTGCACTAGTCCTATGCGATAGGTTATATTCCACTGTCATGGGAATGTATGACCAAGTAGGAAGAATAACACTTTTTGTTGTTTCTTAATCACTCTAGAACTTTCTAGAGAATCCACAAAATAAGTTGTTCTTCCTACTTCAATTATGCTTATCCTTCACATCTATTTCCATTTCAACATTATGTGCCATACTTTGGGCTTTTTTTGCCATGAGCCAAAAAGTAATTCCCACCTTGAATAAAGACAGTGTCATGGCAATGTTGAAGTTACCACCCATTCAAATTTTCTTCTTTGACCACAAGTTGTAATAAGCCATGTAAATCACCAAGCCTAATACACGATGGAAAATTGGGTTGTGGGATCTCTAGCCCTTTGACTCTGCCTTGTAAGCTTCTTTGCCACTAAACCCGGATGGAAAGACCACTCTCTTAAGCTTCTTCTAAAGTCTCCAAATTTGATTTGATTAACCTAGTACACACAAGACATTGTTTAAATAAATTACCATGACTTATGACACTTTGAACCTTTTGTGCATTAAGCCTGTGGAAAGGAGGAGCTGTCCGTTTTTTTCACCGCATTTTGCGAGCATCTTCAGGCTGAGACTAGGGCGCCATGGATGAAGGAGGATGAGAGGTGTCCAAGCCACCACACAAAGGGGAAGCTCAAGCCATGCAACCACAAGCAACTTCAGAAATCTCTACTTCAATGGTAAAAGTACCTCCCTTCCCATGCATTGACGAAAATGGAAGGCCACTCTTGGCTTAGTAAAACAAGGTTAATATGTATAAAAAGGAGGGTAGCAATCCATTTAGAGAAGGGGATTCATGCTCATGGAAGGAGAAAGGAGAAAGCTTTGGTCAGTGCTTGTGTCTACATCTTAGAGTAGCAATTCACTCCTTTGAAGGGAGCTCTTGTTCCACTTCTTGATCTTTCTTATCAAGATTTGTGGGCTGAATTGAAAGGCCCAGGAATGCTCTTTAATGGACTGGATTTTTATTTTGAAAAGCACCTCTTGTACGGTTCATGAGATACATGTATTTGTGTAGATGGAAAGAAGGACAATTCCTTATGTACCTACTACTTGATGTAGACTCTCTTCTCTACCAAGAAGATATCTTTGGGAGACATTAAACTCTAATTTTGGACTGTCATATTCAGCCCATCACATTCTTTGGGCTGATTCTTGTTGATGTTCCATTTTCTACTCTTATGGTTTATAAAGAGCACATGCTCTACTTTCACTTGAAATTGTTGTATCTAAACACTCTTTCCTTGAAAGGGCATTGAAGACACTCTTTGGTAGATTATTTGTGTCATCTTGGATTATTATTGGCTGTGCAAAATAGGGAATTAATGGGCTGAATCTTTATTTGTGATCCACTTCCTTAATCTTGGTAGTAGAACATGAACTGCTCTTAGTTCATATGAGTGACTATGAGCCTTACTCTTTGTGAGTAAATTTCAAGGGCATCTTTTGACACTGATAAGTGATACTTTTGGACTCTTCATCTTGGCATAAAATAGGGTATGCATGGGCTGAAATCTCTAAACACAAATTCTACTTCATCTCCAAACATTGCAAGTACAAACTAGACTTGTAATTCTCTCTTCATAGTATATTGCTTCCTCTTCGTTCAAGGGAGGGTTTAAAGAAGTCTTTCAGTGATTTCTTGCCATACTTTGGAATTAAACTTGGCTATCCATAACAGTCAATCCATAAGCTAAAGCTTTTATGCAGCTGCTTAATTCAAGTTACATTGATTCAAGTCATGAAACTCATTATCTTTTCATGAAAACCCAACAACAGTGTTACTAGTCCTATAACCTTGAATCATTCAAAGTCTGATATAGGAAATCTTCTTCTTGATCTTCTATCTTCATTGTACTAAACAGTTGAAAAGAGAATGTATCTTGTAATTCTTCTTCATGCCTAGGTTGAAATAGGCAGATATATTCATAGGCAAGGAAGAGCAAGTCTCATCTTGTATCAATTGAAGTATAGCTCATGTTTGCAATTCATCCATCTTTGTGAACATACGTTTCAAGCTCTTAACCCATTTATTCAACCGTGTTATGAATAAATTTGTATTTCCAAGATAAGCCAAAGTATATGGAGAACTGAAGGTTGTGAATGATCCTCTTGAACCCTCAAGCACTCACTTGTAACTGCCTATCCCTTGAAGTCACATCTCCGTCTATCTTGTCTAGTTTTCTTGTCAAACCTCTGTGGTGACCTTCAACCCTACGCATTGCGACACTGCTTCTGTATAGCCACAGAAAGTTACTCACAGCCAACTCTTTAAAAAATTTTATAAACCTTTTTGCATAACCTTGTAGAGGGCACTTTCCCCTCTATTTTGAATTAAAAAGTTTCTTGACCAGAGCTTGCTAGCTAAAGATATCTCAGATTTTATGCCAGAGGGTTTGCTTGGATAGCACTCACGATGGTAGGACAAAGAGGCAAAACAAAGGCCCAGGAGGAGTTTCAACGTGAAATCAAAGATTCTCAGGCATTAATGAATGACCCTAGCTCTACCCAAGAGGACCATGAGGAGATGTGTGAAGAAATGCCCCTTGAATTGGACTGTTACTCTATGCTTAATCACACATTGGGCCAACATGAGAATCATCATGCTAAGAGACATAGAGAGATGATGGCCACAATGACTAGGTTGATGGAGCAAGTTACCACTCTCATATGATATTGGCAACCCCCTTGATGCAAGCAAAGGATCATTGATCCAATCTTGAGGCCAACCGTTCCCCTCCCCTTGGAGACCATGCATGGCCGGCAAGGCATCATTGGGACACATACTATTTCCTTCAGCACCTATAAGATGAGTGAGCCCTCAACAAGGCATGATGAGCCTATCCTTCTATCCCCTATTGCCAATCCATCCAGCCCTTCCAGGAGATAGCTAATCACTAGAAATGGTAGCTATATGCATGCCCAAAATCATGGAAACCCACTCCATAGTGTATTTATGGATAGCATGGCATGCATGGCACTCATGGACAGTATGCACTTGGTACTTTTGGGCAGCAAGGCCCTAATGTTCAGTTTGGGCAACATGGGATGTATGGGCAGCATGCCCCACATGGTCATCATGGGCAGCAAGGCCCTTGTGGACAATTTGGCCAACATGACGGCCCGCATGGATAGCACATGCATGGGCAACATGGACCACATGGAATGTGTTGGCAGCAAGGCACTAATGCGTTGTGTGAAAAAATCATTTTTACTAAGTTTAATGATCAATCCCCACCCCAAACTAACTTGGAAGAGTGGATCTCTAAGCTAGAGGCTTATTTTCACATCTACCCACGCACAGATGAGACAAAGATCCTTTTTTCCTCTCTTTATTTTTCCCATACATGGTGGCGTTACATACATAGGACAAATTAGCAATTCTGTGATTGGAGTGACTTTCAAATGCATATGGTGCAGGTATTTGTATCCCCAGTAGAAAAGGAACAGTTGACAAGATGGTACCAACTTGATCAGTGTAATCTCTCCATACGGGAGTATGAGGGGAGTATACAAATTAGTTCATGCACTTAACAATGTATGTAGAGGTTGTTAGTGATTATGCAAAGTTGCATATGTATATTTATGGATTGGAACCAAGCCTTTCAATTGATGCAATGGCTCAAAACATAGCTTGTTTGAGGCCATAGAGTTGGCTGAAAGATATAGTTGGAAGTACCACAAGAGTGACAATTTACTAGCCTACACTTAGAGGGGCACAACCATGCGATACGGGGATCATTGCCCCAAGGAGGTACATATCTTAGTCACAGTTATACGACATTTAGTGTACATGAGGGTCAACACCAAGTGATGTGGGGCCCTTTCACCCAAGGAGGGGCCTCCTTCACTTGGAGTTGACCCTCGTGGGGTTCACTGCACATGGTAAACACTTCAATTATGATAAAAATGAACTAGTTTTTTTACAATTATGACACAGAAATCTTTCTCAAAAGAAAGGCAAGCATTTCACGAGGCTCTTGTACTCAAGAAAGACCATACCATTAAATAAATGTCAACATGTGTACCAATATGTATGAGAACCTTTCCTTTTTTCTTCTCGTTGCATTTCCATCTCCATTTATAAAGTGGTGAACGAGCACCAAAAAATTACAACACAAAGGCCTTGGCTACGAGTGCAGCTAGGTTGTCTGTGAGGGTAGCGAGGTTATCCCTCAAGGTTGTCGTTGGGATGAGGGGGAGGTTGTGGCTAGGTTCCAAGGGTCTCCTGGAGGGTAGGGGTTGAATCTTCAAGAGTGGGCTTGGCCTTGAAGGCTAGGTTCCAAGGGTCTCCTCGAGAGTAGGGACTAAATCTTTGAGAGTGGGCTTGGCCACGAGTGCAGCTAGGTTGTTTTTAAGGGTGGTGAGGTTACCCTCGGGGTTGTCATTGGGATAGGGGGAAGGTTGACATGCTTTCACCATATCACACCAAAGAGCTTCCAATCTCTATTTTCCCCTCTCCACCACTTGCAGCCTCCTGCTCTCTACACCTTGTCTCAATTCAACCCATTGATGAACCTCTTCCACGGTCTCCTCATGACCTCATATGGTATCTACTGCCTCTTCAAGAGCCCTTTCATGCTCTTATTCCCACTCTCGCACCTCCCCTGCAATCTCTCTCTCATAAACTCCTCTCTCTACAACACCTCCTCCCTACATCGCTTGGCAATTGTAGATGCAAAAAATTGAACGGTCCTGACTTTGAATTTCTTGACTTCAAACTCTGAGTAGTTCCCTATATCAACATCTTGCCCCAAATAAGAAATTACAAACTCCGAGTAGTTCCCTATATCAACATCTTGTGCCAAAAAATTGAATGGTGCTGACTTTAAATTTCTTGTATAGTTCCCTATATCAACATCTTGTACCAAATAAGAAATTACAAACTGTGAGCTTCAACTATAGCAAAACAAGCTTACATCATAAAATCCACTCATATTTGGAAGATTACATGTATATAATCTTTAGAAGAAGAATTTACAAATGGCGAGCTTTGACTATAACAAAACAAGCTTACATCATAAAATCCACTCATATTCAGAAGATTACATGTATATATAACCTTTAGAAGAAGAAACATGTTGAGGCATATCCTCCATCCACACGTGCTAATGTCTCTAGGGCCCTTTTGTAGGACCTGCATAATCCTCGTACTCAAATTACATAAAAGGGTTGTTATAAAAAAAACACCCTCCATGCAGGCCACAAGTTTGTGCCCAACCCTAGAGACACATGTGAAATTAGTTTAGGGTCAATGCCTTCAAAGAGCAAGAGCCAAATCTCAAAGGAAAGACGTAGATACTTACTATTGGGCACTTCCATGGTAGCCCTTGCCAACAGTATTTGTAAAATAATAAACATTTTGTTGGACATCATGCAATATCATACTCTGGTGAGAGCTATTCAATCATCAAAGTAGATAAATCACCAAAACAAAGATAAAAAGAACTAGGTCTACACAAACAAGCAATGCTATTTAACCAAGCACTTACTTATTATGGTAGGAAATGAAGACAATTCGCACATTATCGATCAAGATGTAACCCCACTACTTCAAAGCGTTCATCCATGAGACTTTGTAATCTTATAAGGAATGCAATAGTAGGGTTAAGAAAATACACGGATCTTTAGATCTCTGGTGGAAGCAGTGATATTACATAGCTATCAAATGCAAGAGGCATGAAAATAGATTATTAAGCCAACGTACTAATGATATCAATGATTGAGATGCTCAAAAAAACAACAACTAAAACTTACTATTAGAGGAAAAGAAGGATGGAAGAGTGAGCAAGCACTCCAATGTCCACCATGTCCAACTCCACAACCTACCACTACCCTCTCAAAGGCAGAGCTGCCCTACATGGGCCACTACCTCCCCTATCATCGTCAACCACTCGTTGACCACAAGGTCAAGCTCATTTTGGAGGGTGAGCTCATTCTCCATTAGAATTGGTGGATATCGAGGAGCTGAGGTGAAGGCAAAGGTGCAAGAAGGTGTTTGTGAGGAGGGACGGCAAGAAGCAAGTTGGGGCATTGTACTCATCGAGGACAATTGCGGCCAGTGAGGCTCAGCTTAAAGAGACTCATCCTTGGGGGGCTCGTCCTTAGGGGGTCTACATGAAGGGGCTCCTCCTTGGGGGGCTCAATTTGGAGGGGCTCATCCCTACGAGGATCGACATAGAGGGGCTCCTCTTTGGGGAGCTCAACGTGGAGGGAGTCGGGGTGGTGAGGAAGGTGCTCATGGGCATGGAGGGGCTCAATGACATGGGGCTCTATCTGGATGGGGAATCCTTGAGAGGCTCCTCTTGGAGGAGCTCATCCTAGAGGTCCCCAAGGGGTGGGACCTAAAGGGGCTTGGAGTGGTGGTGGGGCTCATCCTAGAGAGGGGCTCGGAGTAGTGGGACTTGAAGTGGTGGGGCTCAAAGTGGTGGTATAGGACTTGGAGGGGCTCAAAGATTGGGACCTAGAGGGGCTCGGAGTGGTAGGGTGAGACTTGGAGAGGCTCCAAGGACTAGGACTTGGAGGGACTCATAGTGGTGGGGCTCATCTTGGAGGGCCTAGAGGGACTCAATGTGATGGGAATTGGGGTGGTGGAGTAAAGCCTAGAGATGCTCGATTTGTTGCATCTGGGGGTCTCAACCACCTACTAGGCCACTACTCTTGCTCTCTGTAAGCGCATTCCCTCTCATGTGGGGTAGGAGATCTTGACTTGAATCGTCGACGGTGAAGAGGCAAGATGGCAAGAATTTCCCACATGTATCGGTTTGAGATATTAACAAGATTCATTAGTCTATCATACCATAGCTGCAGGTGGCACAAGCTATTATTATCTCTCAACATGACAGTCACCCTGTGAGAATGGGCGGCTATAAGAAACTATGTGTCCTCAAAAAACTCCACAAGGAAGTCCTTAACAATCTACTAAAGATATAGAATTGATAGACTCTCTATCTCATGCCAATGCCCCATTCCTCACATATTTTGCAAACCAACCTTTGGAATTGCAGGCATGGTGTTGCAGGCTACATGTGATTTTCTATCCTACACAACTCTCTAAGCACTACTACCTAATGAGTGTGCTATCTTATGCATCTTGAGCAAGATGGAGCATCAAGCTTGAACCAAAGGCCAACGAGATCACTACAAAGAGATAGAGGCTACTAACTTACACTTACAAATTATACACCAAGAGAAGTTGACTCTCGAGTACAATAACATGGGACAAGGATCACCACCATGCAAGGGAGGCTTCCCCTCACAATGGATAGCCACACACCACGTGGTGGAGACCCTCAAGGACACTTACACAAGATGAGGGTCATCACTGAGTGATGGAGGTTTTCCTTGGTAGTAGGTAGCCACGCACTGCTTCGTAGTAACCCTGAAGGATAGTTACAAGGGATGAGAGCCACCAACATGCCACAGAGGCTTCCCCTTGTGGATTGTGGCTAGGAACAGCTTGGTGGCAACCCCAAAGACATAGAATGTGGGCCACTAGTGAGCAAGGGAGGCTTCTTCTTGGGGACAAGGGCCCTCGTATTGCTTGGTGTTGACCATTGCATACCCCGAATTCCATATGGGTCACCATCGAGCAAGGGAGGCCCCTTATTGGGCAGCGAGCAAAAGAGGTCACTTGGTATTTACCCTCATGTATACTTGAACACACTGTGGGTCACAACCAAGCAACAAAGGATGCCTGATTTAAAGCAGTTTGTTTGGCTTGGAGAATCATGTTCTACTTTTAGATTTTCTATTGCATAGGAAACATCAAGATCTTGAGAATGATGTAGAGGAGACCCCAGATAAAAAGCTATATATGTTCCTCTACAATGCTGGTGCTCACTCACATGCTCCCAAGTTGTCACACATGTTCAACTCATCGCTTCCTATTGAGAAAGTATTGGGATCCTTTGGAAATGTGCTAGCTAAGAAAATGGAGAAAATCTAAAGAAACACAACATATGGCACAATGGCCATTGATATAGAGAATATGTTCACCTAGATGGGTTCACGACCCAACTTCTCAAGGACATTGGTTGTCAATAGCTCCAAGACAACATCCCACAAAAAATATGCCACTCTCTCACAATACATTGGCAAATTGAATCATACAAAGATACATACATGTAAACATAGGTTAAGTGCTAAGTAGTAAGTTCTAGAGAAGGTCACTACCAAGTGCAAAAAACACCACCCTCAAAGAGGAATTTCCCCATATTGTTTGGTAGTGATCCCTTTTGTAGGTGTCACTGAGGCCTCATATTTGGTTCTTCTTTTTTAAGTCAAAGGAACTTCCTTATCATGTAGTGCATGAAATTATTCTCTCCCTAGGCATCATTTATGGAGTTTTTAATCTTACTGAGGGCCTTCTTGAAGGTCAAGTTGTCCTCAATGGACCAATTTGTTTTATCACAATATAGAAATGATATGTCTAATGCCTCCCAAAGTTTGTCCTTCCTATTTCTTGCTCTTTTATCATCCCCGTGGTCTTTGACTACATTGTATAGCGCTTTCCATTGGTTGTGATGAATGTGGAAAGAACCTTTTTTGAGCTTGCCATGGAAACACAAAAACATTTTGGCCTTAAACCCACCTATCGAGGGTTTCTTGGAAACATTATTTCCACTTTTGGATCTCTTACAATTTGCCTAGATCACAACATTCCCCCCATGGAGACCAATGTCTGACAAAACCCTCTCAATAGCACTAATAGTGCCATCCCTAACCTTCTGGGGTTGCAATTTCCTTGATACATGTGGATCTTTGTTAAGGGGATATCTAGAATGGCCTAAAAGTTTGGATTTTTGGTGTGTCTATCAGGTGCCTTGTTCCAACCAGTAGATTTGCACTCCTTGTCCATGGCCGTGCAGTAAATGCAAGGACTCTTAGTAGTAGCACCTTTTGATACATTATAGATGCACTTTAGTGTCTTTAAATTTGTAGCCATGTGCCACTCCACTTTATATTGTCCAAACCCTTCAATGCTGAGTTCCTCCCTAATTGTTTAGCACTTATCACCTTGAGTATAGAAGTTCATTGAAACACCCAATCTGACATGTGAAAATCTCACCTGTCAATCTGAAATGATCCCAACCACCAGATGTCTTGCTCTGATTGTACATGAAAGTATATTGAGCCCTCCAAGCCTTCACCCCCTCGGTGCATGGCTAAAGAGCCCTGTTCACATCAAGGTGATAGAAACTCTCTCCATTTTCTTGCCCTTCACAATCTTAGTTTCATCCAGCTTGATAACAAAAATGGCAATGCCATTTGTTTTTGCATACTCTAGCATGTAAACCTAATCATTTCTCTTTGCAACATCCTCAAGTCAAAGAATATGTTATTATAGTTGTCACAGTTTAGCACTCTCTTCTTTTTAGGATAGCTATCTATGATGTGAAAGGGCTCGTCAAGGACTTCCAAGACTCGCTAGTTGATTTTTCATCTTGTTTGTTGAACTAAAAATGGCTTTGGAAGTAAAAACCCCTTGACCCTTTTCATCTTTAATGTCTCTTGCATAACTTTGAAGAGCTAGGTGTAGCTTTGTCTACTAATCCCCACCCTATCTAGGGTGCTTTGGATATCCTCTTTGTGTAGGCAAGATCCTTGTAGGAACTTTTCAATGCACTACTCCTTGGTTTTTTTAAACCTCTTCTTGGTCGACATGCTCCTTACAGCTTTGGGAGGAATGATGTTGCTATAAGCTTTGAATGCTTTTTCTAGGTTCCTCATTGCTTTGTCCGGATGGAGAATAGCCTTGTTGGTTACAACAACAACATCACAACGATGAGGAATAATACAAGTAGTTCAGAGTGAGTGACCAACTATTACCACATTGCTACTATTCTTCTCCTACGACCTGCACTTCCGGGCTTGAGAGTCTCGATATTCTTTAGACTTCTTTGCCTCTCACACCTCATGAGCTTAGTTTCATTCCACCTTGCTACACGTAGTTGGGTTTTGAGCCTTAGGCTATTTTTTGTTGGCTCTCCTCCAATTGTTTCATCATTGTAGCTCTTTCCTGGAGTAACCACTAGTTTTGCAACTACAATATGGTTGAATGTCCTACTAGATTCTATGTATAAGCTAGAAGCCCTTGCCTGCCATCCCCAAAAAACCTCAATAATGAGGAACACGATGAAAATGGAGGGATGCTTCTCATTGTGGGATCCATAGGATACAACTTGCCATCAATCTATAGATCAATATTCTTTCCACCCTCCGATCTCATTGCCTCCAACACACTTGGTGTGTTGATAGACACATGGTTTCTCTTGCGAATGGGTTCATATTCTTCTTCCAAATCAATATGGAGATGGTATAGACGTTTATGGCCAACCATGCTTGCAATTGAGTTACATGCAATGATCTATGCTTGCAATGTTGATGTGGTTTAGAGTCCCCATAAACAAAGTCTTGAAAATGGAGAGGGAAGATTTTGAGGGAGTCATCAAAGGGTAGTTTCTATGCGACAATGAGACATTGAAAGTGGTGCATGCAACATCTTAAAATTTCATCGTCAATGAATGATAGACAAGAAAAGTAATAAGCTGAAAGAATAGTTTGGTGGCATAAAACCACTTGCCTTTGGTGAATTGAGTGTAGAATAAATCAATTTTTAGTCACTCAATGATTGTGCCTTTGATGAAACTCAACCCACGCACCAACCACTATGCTATGGCACCATTGGCTTGAAGTTTTTTTTTTTTGGAAATAAATGGAAGGATTAAAATACGGTCCCCCTACTAATGGCTCAGGACTTTGCATCTCTCTCTCTCTCTCTCTCTCTCTCTCTCTCTCTCTCTCTCTCTCTCTCTCTCTCTCTCTCTCTCTCTCTCTCTCTCTCTCTCTCTCTCTCTCTCTCTCTCTCTCTCTCTCTCTTTGGTGATAGAGAATTCTGACTACAATGCGTCCCAATCTTTGTGATGACTCCAAGCCAATGCACCCCATGGATGTTGGTCCAAGCACCAATGCCATGCTATAAAGGGCCGCGGGCAAAGAAGTAGAGAAAGGAATCATGGCACCGTTGCAAGGTCACCAAAAAAACAAAGTCGGGGGAGGACATTTTCTCAGCTATGGCATAGTGATGGTGTAAGCAAACTCAAGGTCTCCCAAGGGGCATGCAAAAGGATCTACTCCATGTACTTCTCCGTAGACAACCTCCCAGCTCTACAAAAGATGTGCAATAGGGGAGTATACCTCTGGAATATTTGGTTGGATAGAAATGCTTTGGTCTCTTCAGGCTCGATCTTTTCAAGACATCACAAAACTCTATCAGATCTAATATTTAAGTTTACTTCATAAGGATTGTACCTATTTTTAGTTTTGCCTTTTGGTTCTTTTCCATAAACTTGGAGGGGGTTTCATATCTCTTTTTATGCCTTCAAAGAAACCCATGTAACATAGAGTTGGAATTAAAATGGAATATAATAAATTGAAAGAATCGAAGCTCGCACAAAGACACAACTACCCATGCAATTAGATTCTTGAAGGTCCATGCGATGATAGGGCTTCAAGACTCACACAAGTCAAACATGGCTAACCATGCAATTAGACTATTGAATGTCCATGTGATGATTGGGCTTCTTGCAGTTCTTATTCTTTCGGGTCTTTTCTTCCTAGTTAGTGGTTTGTTCTTCTTGCTCAGTGAGGTATGTTGCACAGAAGGTTCTACCTCCTAGCATTGTTTGTGTCAGCTAAAGGTGCGAAGCTTTGTGCTTTTAGAGTTCAATTGTCCCCAGCCACTTGCACACAATCGTGCATCAAGGGTGAGCCCCATAGCCAACACCAAAGAGGATATACAAACTCTTTGGTGAGACCATGGAAAACACATCATCTTAGTAGTGAAATAGGTCGGCAATAAGGATGAGGGATAAGCAGTCACATTGTCACTTGTGTGATCACATATAGTTAGTTATAGGATGAATTTCGGGTGCCATGCAACAACTAATTAGACAATTGTACATTGCAGGGAAAAAAAAAGGAATGAGTACCCAGTACTTAGCAAATTTTGCTTTATAGTATGGGAACTACTACACAAGGAGTATGTCCTGAGCCTTGAGGGGAAGGTTGCTCAAGTTGACTGATGTTGATCTCCTCGACAAACAATGTCTCTTAGTGTTCAAGCTACATCATCGAAAGAATGCCAAGATCATGACAAAGTTTGCTAGGTGCCATGCATTTGAGAGGTGTAGTGCTACAAAAGAAGACCCTTCCAAGCATAGAATACACTGGTAAAGTTCGAGGTGTCCATGCTAGAAATGTGCAAAAGCAAGCCTAGAGTGCTAGAAAAGAAGTTGGACAATTGGAGGAGGGAAATAGTGTATCTCAGGGTGTAGTGCTGCAAAAGAAGACCCTTCTACGCATAAGATTACATGGGAAATTTTCGAGGTATCCGTGCTAGAAATGTGCAAAAGAAATCCTAGAGGGCTAGAAAAGAAGTTGGACAATTGGAGAAGGGCAAATAGCATTTTTCAAGGTGGCCAACATGGGTCCCTAGCATGGGTTGAATTAAAAGACCAACTGCATGCAAGATGCAAGCAACAGGTGTACTGAAGAGGATAATGTTTTCAAGTCAAGAGAGCAAACAACATATTTTAGGGTGGCCAGCATGTAGCAGAAAGACCGACTACACACAGAACGCAAGCAACATGTTTATTGAAGAAGATAACGTTTTCAAGTTAGGACCTTCTAAACTAGATTACATCTTCGATTTTAGGGGCATTGCTAAAGGGTTCTAAAAAGTTGACGCAAAAGTTGAGCAAGTTAGATGAGCTAAGGGCATCTGTCCACAACAACAAAAAAAAAAAGGTTATCAAGGATTGAGAGCTTGAAATGAGAATGAAGGATGGCATTGCCATGTTTGAGCAATCCCTAGAGGACCTACACTAGCAAGGGCTGCTTGAAGCCGAAGAGCTAAATGAAGTAGAGGATAATTTGAATGGATTGAAGTGTGCACTTCATTGACTTAAAATGACTAAGAATTCACAACTTTGTGCCCAAGAGGTGGAAGCTCAACATGTACTTTTGCCTTGCCTTTTGGCATTTGTATTTGTTTTGGAGCCTTTTGAAAATTGTAGATCATCTTAAAACTTTTTTAACCTTTTTTGGTGCACAGATCGGACGCTGGCATGTATAGTGAGCGCCGGAAGGTCCCCAAGAACAAGGAAGAAAGTTTGCACGACATGAAGCACGAGACTAATTGGGTACAATTTCCCCCCATGCCTTGTGTGAGTGCTCCACAAAGCATGTATTTGATATATTATTCATCTCCAAGCTCAAAAAATAGCCCAATTTACAATTAGCATGCTTTATCTTTTGTGTTTGCTTTTGTCCCACTAAAGAATTAAAGCTATTGGGCGCCCCCAAGGAGTCAGGCAATACCCAAATACAATGTCCAATACAAATATTTAAATCGTGCGCCCATGCGCACACAAAAACAATAAATAAATATCAAGCGCTTCAATAAATAAGCACGTCAAAATATTGGCGCCATGCCTAAGATGCGCTGTCAAGCGTTTTTCTAAAAACTGAAAAGCCCTAGTCACATTGTAGTTAGGTTTGATTTTTGCTAGCTTACTTATTTGTGTGATTATTTGTTTTGTTATTTCGTAGTTGGATTTCTTGTATTTGTTTAGCCTAGGACTTGCTTCTATCATTTTTTTTATTTGTTGAGTCTAAAATTTGATAGCCTTGGTCGAGCTTGGTATTTTTTTGGACAAGATGAAGCTTGTGTTTGCCAATAGCTACCGAACATTGAGAAACAAGGTATGTTTTCTTGTCAAGACTCTTGCACATCACAGGGGATAATGGGTTCAGGAGCACTTCACATTGCACTTGTTGATGCACTGCACTCGGGGGCCGTCTCCTGTTCTTATCAAATACTTCCATGCCACGGGTTGGGATTATGCACATTTTGCACCATCATTGAGCACTAGCACGGCATGAGGTCTGCTGCAGCTATATGCAGTAAATTTTAGATGCACGCGCACATGAGAGAGCACCTATCATTGAACACACACATTTCTTGCACGCACCATTTGGGATGTTCATCACAAAGTTAGGAACCTCTGGTTGAGAGTGTGAGGTGGCTGGGTGAGTTAGAGGGTCATGAAGGACGCCATCAATTGTGAGAAGGGTTGTTCATATTTGGTCAACATCTTGAGGACCACCATCTTCTTGAGAGATTGTGAGAGTATATCATATCTTTTTTATGAGAGTTGAGAGGTGAGGATAAGGAATTTTAAATGAACAAGGAATTTTGTTTACATCTTACATGACGTACAATCACCTCTAGATAGGCTAGGCACAAATATCTTCAGTGCATCCATATTTTTTGTGTGAGCATTGTTTGAATGGTAGCATGTCATGGATTCGATTAGTTGCATGCTTTATCAAATCATGTATGGTTGTGCACGAAGTTCCTTTCCAAAATCATATTTCTCCTAGGGCACATTGCATGAAAATACAAAATTTCAAGAATGGTTTCGCTCCTATCATTGAGAAGGATGCAGCTTTGTACGATGAAGTTTTGGTTAGGACGAAGCTTCAAGAGCTTCGGGTAAAATGCAAGGAAGGTTACTGAAGTTATTCAAGATTACATTGATGAAGTTCGCTGTCACCTCAAAGCCATTTGTGATTCTGACTATGAAGATTTGCAAATAGAAGACAAATTGGCTTTTATCAAGGAGACAAGACATGCCTTTGGAAGAACTGCACTTCTATTGAGTGGAGGAGGGGCTTTGTTTGATCAGCTCGGAGGCATCTTCAACATTGTTAGTAGACTTTTTACTAATGGAGCACTGCTAGTGATTCTTCAATGCAGCACATGTTGAGGGATCTTACCCACAATATGACATTTCAAGAAGCTTTTGACACAACTGGTAGGGTTCTTGGCATTTCAGTATCTTCCCCAAGAAAACATGAGCCTCCTCGATGTCTAAATTACTTGACGTCACCTCATGTTGTTATATGGAGTGTTGTGACTGCATCATGTGCTTTTCCTGGTCTTTATGAGGCCCAAGAGCTGATGACAAAGGACAAACATGGTCAGATGGTACCATACCACTCACCAGTACAGGTAGGATCAGAAGATCAGCGTGTTGGTGTTCGGCATTGGAGAGATGGCAGTTTGGAAAGAGATTTGCCCATGGTTCTAGCTTACAGAGCTATTTAATGAGAATCATTTTGTTGTTAGCCAAGAAAATCCTCACCTAACTCCTCTGTGCTGAGATTGAAAGACAAAATTGGGACCATGATTTAGGACATGATTCAAGCTCGACCATATCCAGCGATTCTTCAATGCAGCAAGAGAATGGAGATTCTGATGCGTACCAAAGAAAGCTTGAAAATGGGTGTGAAGTTAGCCACTAAATGGGCCTTGACCAACATTGCATCTGCTGGTACTTCTGATCACACAAGGGTGGTGATTGAGCATGGAGCAGTGCCTATATTTGTTCAACTTCTCAGCTCACCATGTGATGATGTGCGAGAACAGCCATGTCTCTTCACCCTAGCTCTCAAGTTGAAGAACGGAAGAATGGGTACAAACTGGCTATTGATAATGATGAAGCCTGTAGGAAAAGAGAATATAATTTGGTTGAGATTCGAAAAAAGAAGCGAGAGGAGAGTCTACTAAAAAAATGTCGGTAGGGGATGCAAATGCAAAGTTTACCTCCTACTACTCCTGGTTATGGTTCTTCATTGGATCGAAAGCTGGAAAACTTACCTGCACTGGTAGTAGGTTGTGGGAGCTTTCACTCAACCGCCAAGACCCACGGACCGCTTATTGTTTCAAGTGTTCCAAGCGAGCTCTCATGGCTATCTCTCACCTAGTCGACGCGCCGTCGATCCTACAAATGTAGTGAACTTACCTTGATGTTCGATCGAGTACCCTCCTCTCTCTCACACTCCGGTAGCTCCACGATTCTCGATGCTAGCTCAAGCATCCTCAAGCCTCCTCCATCTCCAAGCTCCATCCTCCATAGCCGCGCGCGCAAGAGAAGAGAAGAGAAGAGAAGAGAAGAGAAGTAGGGGAGAGGAGATGGTGAAGAGCTTCACCCTCTTGATTCCTCACTACAAAACCCTACTTCCCTTTTGGGCAGTCATCCCCTTTTTCCCTTTTTTACATGGCCGGTCATAGACTAGGCCATGTTTTCCATTGTCCTTTTATCTTCCTTGTTTCCTTTTCACTACCCTTCTATATTTACAAATCGCACGGGTGAGAGCCCGGCAAGCTTTTTATGCGCCTTTCCCTTTTCGTGTTTGCCTTGGCCTTTTAAGGTTGTCCTTGCACTTTTGGCCTTTTCTCCTTTTTTCCTTCCGTCGGGCTACCTTTTTTCCGCCTTTGCCCTGCGTCTTTTCCACTTTCTTTCGCTCTCTTCGTGTTGGGGTTAACATTACCCCCCTCCTAGACGAGTGCCAGTACCATGGCACTCATTGGCGTAGGGAGCAAGTGGTAGCATGCACTGAAGACTTCGGGGGACAGGGGCTCCTGGGGCATGCACTGGTTACCGGTTCGCATGGGGGTTGGTTGGGGATGCTGCGTAGGACGATTTTTCCGACTTGTCGGATGCTGGGTGGGCAATTAGCATTGGACGTTGATGAAGAACGAATGCCACTTGTGCTGTGGTCGTCAACACCTGCAATTGAAAACCTGTCAGGTGGTCTCTCCCTAGGGGTAGTGCTAGTCTTTGTATTGTGCACAAGACTTTTTTTTTTTTTTGTAGTTTGGAAGGCAGGTCGAACTGTAAGCAAGCTGAGAGTATTGTCCTGCACTTGAGGACCCAAACTGTGAATTAGTTCGGTGTAGGTATTATGTGAGTGCGGTGCTTGTGCATACTTAGATATTACTTAGCTAGAAGACTGGGCGGCGTGGGGCCGTGTAGAGCAGAAATGTGGTAATGAGGAGATGAAGTACACCTTTGACGCCTGCTTGGAGACGTCGTTAGGGGTGTGCCATTATTGTCAAAGCTTTCTTTCTTTCTTTCTTCATTCTTTCTTTTCTTTTCTTTTCTTTTTTTTTTTTGAGGTGGGTACATGGAGGCAGCGGTACAAGGGATAACGGGAGTTCTACTCCTCATCATCCGAATGGTGGGTAAGGGTGGGCGGAGGGCGGGGGGCCTTGTTAAGGAATTTTTGGCTTAGCAAGTAGCCCTTAATATGGAGGCAGGTTTTGAGGGTGGTGGTGGAGAGAAAGGGGTGGTTGCACTGTGTGAATTTGCTGTCATTCATGTCTTCCAGCAATGCACCACAGAAGGATGGCAAAAGAGCAGCACGCATCATGAGACGGGTCATGGTGGTGATGTCTATGGCATTGGGGTCAAAATAGAGGGGTGGAAGGTGGCATTCTTGGGGTGCGGGTTCCTGGTGTACTAGGATTCTAATTAACCTAAGGTAGTTACAGGTGGTGATGAATGTTGGGTCAGGGCAAGAGGTGAATTCGTTAAGGAATTTATCTATAGAGCTGTACAAGTCGGGAAGGGTGAAGAGAAGAGCGTTCCTATGGGAAGTGGTATTGGCATTATAAATGATGGGGAAGTCGAACCTGCCGTGGATGGACGGGTTAAAATCCACTCCTACCCTTCGAGGATATGGCATAAAGGTGGGGTCGTTCCTTTCCGAAGGGAGGGTGTTGCAAAACGCCATCCACGCCTCCAGGTTGACGTCAAAAATGCGCCGCTTTGAGGTGGGTTGGCAATTATAGCCTTCCACTGTGCGAGGTACCTGGAGGACTTTGTCTTGCCAAAACTCGCGGTCCTCGGCCCCCCAAGCAGTTGGGTGGGCCTCACGCTCTTCTAACCATTTAGCCTTGAGCCGGGCCCCCATGGCGATGACATCCTCCACCAACTGAATGGGTAGCACCCTATTCAAGGCGGTGGGAAACTCGAAGCGTAGGTCGAAGGGGTCTCGGCTATACTCCTGGTGCTCCCAGATAATCATTTCAGCGCGGTATTCAGTGGGGGAGTCTTGGGTGTGCAGGGGGAAAGGGGCAGGCTGTTTCGGGGCAGGTCTAGCCTTCAGTTTTCTTCTCGCCTTCTCCACCATTTCCTTCCTTCGGGTGGTGTGGGCCACTCTTCACTCGGCAGATGTGTCATGGGGTGGCACTTCGGTTTGTTGGGGTTGAGGGGGTGGCGGGACATATTCCTCTCCTTGAGGCCCTAGGTCAAGCTCTGGCTCACCCCCTTCCGCTTGCTCCTCCTCCTGTATTTTCTCCTCAGTGAACCCAAGGTCGTCCATCTCCTGTGTTATCAGTCCTACTTGTGCCAGATATTTTCTTTGTTCTTCTAGGCTCTACGGCGGGCCTCCTAGCTGCAGTGGTACGTGCAGGCCTACTATGAGGGCCCTGCGCGCAATGGTTAGCTTTCTCTGCAGCTAATCATTGGCCTCATTTGTTTCTGAGTGGGTGATGTGGAGCAGCGTGTTGATAAAAGTGCGCTGCTGAGCTATCATAGCGAGCTGGGCTACCTCTGCCTAGTTTTCAGCCATCACTCTGTCTCCCTCAGCCTTGGCCAGCCGGCGTGCTAAGTCTCGCACTCTCTGCTCGTTATGATTGGACCATTCCTTTGCCCGCCTCTCCATGTCTTCCAGGCTTTCCCCTGTTGGAGAGTCATCGCCATAAATTGTTGTTGCTGGGCTTCAAGCTCATGGCGCAAGCGGGACTGCTCTCGGTGCTCCTCTGCGATCTGCTCGTTGAGTTGGTCCCGCGTTGCCTGCAACCTGCCCACCTATTCTGCCCTTAACTGATCAAGCTCTGCAACCTCTTATCTAATTTTCTCAAGCTGACTTTGCTCCTCCAAGTTGGCTGCAGATAACTGGTCATTCTTGCGCTGAAGGTGGGCAGTTGTCTCCCTCTCCCTGGTGAGACGCTCCATTAGGATTTTCCTTCTTCCCTCCCAGGTAGCGTCGCGCTCCTTCAGGGCTTTCAGCTCCTCCGCCTCCTTGGTGCTGGCCTCCTCCCTAAGCACAGCGATTTCCTTTTGATATTCTGTTATTTGCCTCACTCTGTCCAGTTGGAGGGCGGCTTGTGATTCGTGTTTCGCTGCCAGCTCCTCCACCGCCAACCTCCTTTCTTACCTGGCCGTTTGCAATTGTGCGAGCAGCTCCTTCACATAGTCATTGTAGTGGCCTGTTGGAGGTGGGGAGTGGGACATGATCGTAGTGGTGGCAATCTCCTCCACTTTTTGTCTTTTCACTTCTGGCCCTGGCTCCAGCTCGGCCGTCGCTGCCCTTTTGGCACCTGAAACTGGGGTGGCCCCGGCTGCTTCCCTTGCCAACTCTCTTTCCACCAAGAATTGCAACCAGGTGACCACGTTGCTTTCATCGATCTTTGGGGTGTGCCCTAGGGCGGCTGTGGTAGGGGGTGTCACCTTGAGGGGAGTGGCTTGCATGGGTGGTACGAGGAGAGGGGAGATGGGTCTGACTGGGTCTTTTCCTTTCCCTTCTGCAGGAGGCAGCTACACAGGTTCCGGCATACCAGTGCTGGGGCCGGGTGCTTCAGGTTGGTATGGACTGCCCGCTCCTTCCACGTCTTTCCTCCACTGTTCCTCGATGGAGCGACGGGTCGCCAGCTCCAATTCTTCTTCTTCCCTCCTCCTCAGCTCCTCCTCAGCGCTCTTTCTTCTTTCCTCCTCTTCTCTTACCGACTCTCTTCGGGCCCATTCGAGCTCTTCCTTCTCTTTTCTCCTTCGCTCCTCCTCTCTCTTTCCGTGCAGGGCTTTGGTCCATTGCTCCGCTTTCCTTTCTGGTGCAGCCTGGCGTTCTCCCTCCTCGTCGGTGTCCGTTTCTGTTTCATCCGACTGCTCTTCCGCCTGGGGCTGGGACTGCGACGGCGATTCGCCACCTTTTCCGCCATCTCCATGTTTGTCCTCTCCCGCTCATCCCTGCCCTATTGCCTCGTGGAGGATCGCAATGAGGGCACCTCCAAAACCTATGGTGGAGGCCTTGGAGGATGAGGCCTTGCGGGTTGATCGAGGTGAAGGGGATTCTCCTGCTACTACAGCCCTTCCTCCTGTTGCCAGGGCCTTTGCTGAGGCCTCAATCGTCCTTCTCACAAACCCGTTGAGGTTCACCTCATCCAGTGCCTGAGCCGCGATGCTTTCGAGTAAAGGCACATTGATCCTGGACATGATGCTATTGTACCGTTGACTCGAAAATAGGGTATGCATCATTTTTGCCTGCAGTTGAATCTCTGGATCAGGGATGTCTGCCAGGTTGACTCCGTCGTTGGTGTGGACTTTCACTTTGTCCATTCCCAACATGGCGTAGACGTCCCTTTTTGGTTTCTTCTCCACCTTGTTCGGAAGCCCCAGTGCCATTTCTATCAGTTCAGGGGTCAATTCAACCTGCACCTGTCTGGTGGCTTCCGTGTCCCGCACCGTGACGGTGCCCCTGTTTTTGTTGAAGGTGCGCAGGAACTCGGCGCACAGGGTGTAGTTTATCCTCTGGCCCACTGCGTCCAGATACCTTTGTAAGTGGCATTGCTCTATGATCCGTCGTACCGCTGGTTCCTCAATAACCACGTCTTCCAAGTTGAATATGTGGCAGAACTTCAGCTGATTAAATGCTCTGGTTTCCACCGTGAGGCCGTACCGCACATGTTCTTCCTCCGAGAAAGGGAGTTTGCCAGCTTTGTCTTGACCTGCCATGGTCGCCACTTGTACATTCAGTCAATTCACTTTTTAGTATTTTTGGCAACCAATTCGTTGGACAACCATAGCAGATTTTATCGTTCATAACTATGATTTTTTCCTTTCAAACTTCTATCACCTATTTCTACATGGCATTTTAATTTGGAGCCTTTTCATGCTTGGTTTACTTTTTAGTTTTAACTCTCATGCTTGGTTTTCTTTTTAGTTTTAGCTCCGTTTACTGCCCCATCCCCCTTGTGGAAAAGAAAAATCCGTCCCAGGATTGGAGGTTGTGGGTCCAAGGCATTCATGTTGATTTGTGGAGGAGCCAATCGTAGAAGTTGGGGTTATATTCTAAGTGTGCAGAGTAGTCCAGGTCACAGGGTCGGATGCCTACGTGGGTGATGTATGTGAGGACATCGGTGAGGAAATCACCGGAGTTGACCCGACTTGCGATGTGGAGCTCTTCTTCTGTCAAGATGCGGTCAAGATAGGGGTGCCCTAAGATATGATCGCCCATGGTTCGACCTCGAAGAGTGGTTAACACTCGATACGAGGTGGGCGCGACGTATGTGGGATCATACTCGGCCATCTTGATGGCTCGGCATTGTTCGACGTTGGTCATTATGCGGCATCCCTCAACTGCCCATTTCAATCGAAGAGCGTACCACTGCTTCAAGAAGGGTGATTCCGTGTCCGCCAGGTGGGACAACCTTGTTGTTTCTTGGCTAGTGAGGCCAGACGTCGTGCGCGGGTCAAATGATGGGATGAGGCGTTGCTTAATGGCTTGCTCTTTGGAGACCTCGCGAGCGAGCAGCTCAGCGGCAGAGCGTGAAGCTTGTGCAAAGGCGAATTCAAAAGTCTCCCAAGAGCAAGGCATAGTGTGCACGTCAATTGCAAGGGGTTCCGCTAACAGTCCCAAGTCCAGGCGGTCATAGCTGAGGGCCAGTGCAACAAAGGTGGCATCGAGCTATTTGATGCAGTCCATGACATCATCCCCCGTGTCCTCGGCGAGGTCAGCGGCCAGCGTTAGGAATGACTTCCGTTCATAGGAAGGCTTAAGGTCGGCGGGTGGTTGGGGTTTGCTGGAGCTGGAGGTTCTGTCGGTACAGAGCTGCAGCTGGGGGCTTGTTTGAGTCAGCAACCCGGGCGTTGGTTGGACGGATGGGTTGGGTTTGATCTTAGGGGCTATGCTACTGCAGTTAGTAGGGTTGCTGAGTTGCGGGTTGGGTTGGTTGGGTGATGCCTCCTGTGATGGTGGCCGTTGCTTGGGTCGTTGGGCGTGTGTGACGCCCGTGGGTTGACTCGCAAAGGAGTTGGATGACTGGGGTGGACCCTGCGATTCGTGGTCTTGAGGTATCAGAGGACAAGGCCTTGCGGTTGACATAGAAGCAGGGCCTGTGTCAATTGGGATTTTGGGGATCCACAGCGAGGCATTCCCCTCATAGTAACCTTATGCACGCAGGAGGATTTTAGGGACCCATATTTGTTTAATCACGCGGTGCTTGTGATGATGGAGTTTTGGTCTCCTAGGGTTAGGTTTGCAGGTGCTCCGTGGACCCGTGCGTCTAGTTCTAGGCTGGTCTCGAGGCTTCTTCGGCACCCATTGCAAGCGAGTCTGTTGGGGTTCTGCCTTGGGTTTGGCGGGCCGCGGTGCGTAGGGATCTAGGTGTAGTAGATATGCACGGCCCTCTTCCTTAGTCCTAGGTGCGGTTATTTCTATCGGTGGCCCCGTGAGCGGTGCTGGTGTTACGAGGCGCTTGCTGAAAGTCGTGACAATAGGCACACTCCCGATTGTTAGGTGGATGCGTTGCGACTCATAATCAACATTGCAACGGGTCTGCTTTTTAAAAGTTCGCCCGAGCAATGACTCTGTGCTTGCATTCCTGGCATCGGGTAGGACATAAAACAGCATGGTCTCCCGGCTCAAACTCTCGTTGCTTGATGTGTTTGTCAAACCAGCTTTTGCGTCTGGCTTTCTCACAGATAAGCTCATGGGTGGCTAGGAGACGCACCTCTGACAGGCGCTCTAACTCGACCAAGCGTTGTGTCCATGCCTCCCTCCCTTCCCATCGTTCTTGGAGTGCTATCCGCAGGCTAGGGACGAAGAATTCTAATGGAAGAATAGCTTCAGTCCTATAGGTTAGCCTAAAAGGCGTTTGTCCGACGGCCGTCTTATAAGCTGTTTGGTAGGCCCACAGGGCTGCCATCAACTTGTTATCCCAGTCACTTCGTGAGGCTGAGACTACTTTGGTTAGGACAGTGATGAGAATTTTGTTGGTTGATTCAGCCTGGCCATTAGCCTGAGGGTAGTATGTGAGTATTTGCGATGGATGATGAGGAAGGTGGATAGGAGATGGGCTATCACTTCGTTGATGAAGTGCGTTCCCTGGTCACTAACCAATTCGATGGGGCAACCAAAACGCGAGATTACTTGCTCCCATAAAAACTTGGCAGTTGTCCTAGCATCATTTCTCCGCGTGGCCCTCGCCTCTGCCCATTTGGTGAGGTAATCCGTGGCCACTACGATGTATCTAGCCTGTGAATATTGTGCCGCGGGGCTGATGGGTCCTATGAAGTCAATTCTCCATTTTTCGAAAGGTTGGCGAGCGATAACCGGGGTTAACTCCATCTGATCTTTACGGACCGGGACCCTTGTCCGTTGGCACTCATCGCAATGTTTGACAAATTGCGAGGCATTGCGGAAGAGTGTGGGCCACCATAGCTGGGACTGCAACACCTTTCGTGCTGTAGTGTCCCGGCTAAAGTGTCCTCCTGCAATACCATTGTGCGCCTCTGAGAGCACATCGTGCATCTCATGCTCACATATGCATCTACGTAGCAGACCGTCTTGCCCCAGCCTATAGAGCTGGCTTGCAATCAACTGATAGGGCTGGATTTTCAGGATTAAGCGCCTAAGCCGTGCCCGTTCTATTGGTCGTTTGGGCAGCCCATGCTCGAGCACTTGGACTATGTCGTCTGCCTAGTATGGTGTCAGGTCGGCCCTGAATAGGTCTTTTTCGCTGGATATGTGGAATAAGTGGCTGTTTGGTAACTCGTCCACGATGCCTTGTCCAGCAGCTTCTCCTGTGCGTATACAGGACAGATGGTCAGCCATGTAGTGTTGTTTTCCCTTCGGTACCACCACTGAGAAGTCGAATTCCAGGAGCAGGAGAAGCCATCGGGCTATACGTCCTGTAGCGCAAGGTTTGTTGACAAGATAGAGCAGGGCTTGATGGTCTACAAAGAAGGTGAAGGGGGTGGCTAGTAGGTAATGCCGGAACTTCTTCACGGCGAATACCATGGCTAATCCCTCCCTTTCCGTTGTCGAATAATTCATCTCTGTCTCAATGAGCTGCCTGCTCGCAAAACTCACTGGGTAATCTAAGTTATGCTCACCAGGTTGGCACAACACTGCCCCCACGGCAAACTTAGAGGCGTCGATGTGTACGTAAAATGTCATAGTCCAATCTGGGGGTTGTAGGATAGGTGCCATTGTTAGGGCTTTTTTCAGTTCCTCATAGGCTCGTTGGCAGGCTTCAGTCCACTCGAAGACAATTAGCAATTTGTACAATGGCCTAGCGATCAGCGCGTAGTTCAGTACAAACCGCCGATAGTATCCTGTGTGACCTAAGAAGCATTGAACTCCCCTGTAATTACTTGGGGGTGGAAGGTCCACGATAACCTTGACCTTTGAGAAGTCCGTGGCAATGCCGTTCTTGGACACCACGTGTCCCAAGATGCATCCATGCTTTACCCAAAACTGACATTTCAGGGGGTTGAGGGAGAGACGGTATAAACGACACCATTCAAAGACCGCGCGGAGTTTTTCGAGATGTTGGTTCCAGGTCGAATGGACACACAGGTCATCGACGAAGACCTCTAACTCCTTGCGAAGCATGTCCTTGAATATGGTGCACATGAGGCGTTGAAAGGTGGCGGGGGCATTGGTTAGCCCGAATGGCATGACTACGTATGCAAAGACGCCCCACTCAGTGGCGAAGGCGGTCTTGTGCCTATCCGCAGGGTGCACCTGCACCTGATTGTACCCCGAGAAGCCATCTAGAAAACTGTAGGCTTCCTTACCTGCCACCCTCTCAAGCATGTGCTCGGTGTACGGTAAGGGGTAGTTGTCTCTCTTTGTCGTGGCGTTTACTTTCTTGTAATTGACGCACACTCAAATCTTGCCGTTTTTCTTCATCACAATGACTATGGGTGACACCCAGTCCGTGTGCTCAATCTCGTAAATGAATCCGGCTCTCATCAACTTGTCAATTTCCTCCTTGACAGCATGGGCGTGCTTTGGATTCATGGGGTATGGTCGCTGCTTGACCGGCGTTGCATCCGTTGTCATGGGTATGTTGTGAGTCACAACACTCGGATCTACCCCTCGTAGCTCATCTAAAGACCAAGCAAATACGTCCCAGTACTCCCGCAAAAGAGTGACAAGGCTGGATTCTTCATCCGTAGTCAAGTCCTCGGCAATGAACACTGGTCGGGATGCTTCCCGTTCCAGGGCTAGGTTCACCTCTTTGACCTTGGTTGGCCCTTCGATTGGTTCGCGGGTTTGCCCTTGGCGCTTGGCACTTAGCAAAACCACCACCCTGTCCCCTCTTTTGAACTTCAAAAAGCACTTAGGGAGGTCTTGTGGCTTCCTTTGTTCCTCTGATCGTGCATCATTGGGATGCTTAGCTTCATTCTGCCGTAACCGACTGCGCCTCAGGTGGATGGGTAAGTCTCCCTTGGTGCGTCTGGTCATGGGTGGCCTAGGGATTTCTGGGTCATCCTCTGAAGTAACTTCAGATTTAGAGTCGAATTCCACATTTTCACTAGAGGAGGTGGTCTCCCCTGGCGGCCGTAGTTCGGATGGCGACTCGATTCTAAGCATTGCTACCGTTTCTGGTTGGGCCGGCTTGCTTAAAATCCATAGCTCCCATCTGTTCCAACCAAGCACGATCGCATTTCGCACACATGACTCCTTGGTCCATTCCAAGGGCCAGTCTAGGCTGCGGTTTAGCATCTGCTCAGATTTGCTCAATCTCTCGCCCTTCGGTGTCATATTCTACGGTGTCCATCTCACCCTCACTTCCTTCATCGAAGGGTTGGCAATCTTCGTATTCGTCACCGGAATCTGCCTCGCTAGACTGCTCATCGTCCCCCAAGGCCTATTCTGCCTCGTCTTGTCAGTCGGGGACCAACGCCCAGTTGTATCTGAGATTCAGTTCGTGCACTCTGGTCCACTTCCATTTCGGTTCTTCCAAGAGGTCTTGGAGCGGCTTGAGATTGGCGGCTGCATTGCGTGCCAGCCGGTCCGTTACGTGCCCCAGTATTCCCTGGAGTTCTCTCCTGTTGGTTGGCACTTGGGAAGCGACAGGCTTAGGCCCGTCATGGAGGCTTGCTGCCATCATGTAGACAGGTGTAGGCTGTGTTTCTCTTGGCTTGCCAACTGTTTTGACAGCCTGCTCGTACACCTCATGATCTGAGAACAGCAGGTCGAGTGTAGCGAGAACGTGCATCCAATCTCGCTCGTCCTCCGGGCAAGGGATATACTTCGTTAAGGACCCATAGGGTTCCTTGTTCTGGGTGGTTCCCTTGAGTAGAGTAGAGATGGCGTCCAGGTCGACTGGCGAGGTCTTCCAAGTGTCCATCTCTATTCTCACAGCGTTAGTTCGGTTGCCCAGGAAGATCAGGCTGTTACCCCAGTCTTCGATAACTCTAGCATTGCGCATCCAGGGTCGACCCAATAAGATATCATAGTCCACTCCCTTCATGACGATAAAGTCAACGGAGAACTGGACTCCTGCAATCTTCACTGGCCAATTCTTCAAGACCCCGAATGGTTTCACTCGCATACCATTTGCTAGCATGACGTTAAACCGAGCAGCTTCGACAGGTGGGTTTCCCCACTTCTGTAACACTGCGTGGTTAAGCACACTAATCCCAGCTCCTGTGTCTACAATCCCCTTTCTCGTTGTGTCTCCCAGGGCTAGGACTGGCAGGACTGCATGCATTTCCGAGCCCTCCTAGAAGGCATTGATGTGCAAGGATTTAGGGCCTGAGTGTAGCATCAAACTTGGTAAGTGCGTTTCCACATCCTGGTCTTGAGCATCTGCCGGAGCTTGCTCGTGTGGTCTCTCGACCCAATGTTTGAGGTCCTGCCATAGGGTAGAGTGCTGCCTGAGCAGCTCTCCCAGTCCAATCGTTACAAGGGTGGTCACTAGTGTGGTTAGGAGATTGCTAAACACTCGTCCTTCCCTTCGTTCAAGCTATCCGGGTCAATGGCCACGGCTGTCCTGTGAGTCTGTTATGTCTAGGCTTGGCCTTGACGGCGCTACCTGTGGCGTAGCAGCCTCGGCAGACTTAGGTTGGGGTAGTGATAGCGGCGCACTCATGCTGGAGAGATCATCAATATCATCCTCCGTGATAGGTTCGACATCCTTGAGGTGCTGTTGAGCCTCCCTCACCCATTCCTTCACCTTTTCTATGGCTTCCAATTGCCGCCTGGGGTGTGGGTATTCCCCTACCTTAGAGCTTTCCTTTTGGGCAGTTTTAGGGGCTGAAGTCTCTGCCTCTGCGTCTGAAACTTTCTTTCCGTGGGGTAAGGTCATAATGCTGTCGGTTTTTAGTGCGACCTTAGCCTCTGATCTCTTCTTTTTCTGCCTACGGCTCTTCTTTCCTACTGAGGTCGCGTCGAGATTGCTAGGTCCTGGCAGAGAGACACCGGTCTGCTTCGTTTGTGCTCGGGTCATCACTCGTAGGGGGATAGGTGTGGCCTCCCCATCGGGGTTTTCAACACCAAACAGTCCTAGCGGGACGGAAGGCAAATTAGCTGAACCAGAAAGCGGCTTCCGTTTTGGGCAGTCTATGAAAAGATGAGTGATTCCGCACTCCGCACACCTTTGGTCAGCTTTGTCCCTACTTTGCTGCTCTCTTTCTGGCCAGCGTGATGAGACGTGACCGGATCCTGTGGCTGTCCTCCCAGTCCTCTACCCCGTCCTCGTCCTAATGCCATCACCAGCACCGGCCGGTAATCCATGAGGATTGCATTGCCCTCGTCGTCATGCGAGACGTAAGGGTATATGTAGGTTTCTTCGTCACTGGGCTCCTCTACGTAGTGTACGGGAGCATCGCTCGGTGGGTGGGTCACGTAGGGACCAGGCGGTCTAGGAATACCGGTAGGATTTATGTCCAGCCTAGGGACCGCTGGCTTCATGTCGTTAGGTGCTGGTAGGGCTAGCGGGGCTCCCCTTCCGAAGAATGACTGTGGCCTGTTAGCCGGGTAGAGCTGGCCGTAGGGTTGCGTGTATGGTAGTCTTCGTGGTAGTCTACAGTGTGCAGCATCGTGGCCGAACCTTCCACAGTTAGTGCAGGGTCTTGACCTAGGGTCCTGACATTCTGCTGGCAGGTGGTTTCCTCCGCAATACATGCACTGGACGTGCGGACGCATAGGTCGCCTCAACATGTCTTGTATTTTGGCCAGTTCCGTCTTGACCTCGGCCAAGCCGTGGTCCATCTCGGCGGCCTTCCCCTTATCTTGGGACGATGCGTTGGATCGCTCACTAGAGGTTGGCGTTTGTTCCAAACTCCGTGGGTTGATTTCTTCTAGGTTCGAGCTCCTGGAGCTCCGCTCTTTCAGCTGGTCATCGACCCTAATGGCTTCCTCAAAAACCCTAGCCACCACGTCCCGTTGCAAGCTCGAGTTGCTTGCGGTCTTTCGCCCAAGGGGATTCTCTTAAGGAGGCTTCTCACATGGGTCACATAGTCGCGGATGCCCTCCCTCTCCTTCTGCTTGACGTTCATCAGGTGCACTAGCAGGTTGTCAGAGTATCCGGGTTCGGCAAACCTCTTGACAAAAAGGTCCTTGAGGTTATTGAAGTTGGCTCGTTCTATAGCATCTAGGCTCGTATACCACGTCCTATCCTTATCGCTTAAGCAGAGTCTGAATGCTTGCAAACGTTGGGCATGGTCGTTGAGGCCATTGGCTTCGCAGACCTACTCAAACTGCTCGACAAAGCTGTATGGGTCGTCCGGTGGTTGGTACTTGTCGAGTTGCTTGGCGACGATAGGTATTTTGGCTTGGCTCTTTGAGCCCTGGTTTGCCCCTAGTCCTGCAAGTAGCGAGGTTGCTAGCGCAGTGGCATTCTGTTCCACCGCGGTGTTATCGAGTAGCCGTTTCATGAGGAGCTCGCCCAGCGTCAGGTCTTCCTCAAGTGCTCTTTCCTGGTCTATCCAGTTTCAGCCAGCCAAGTTCAGCACTTGCTGCACCTCATGCAGCTCCATGCTTTGCCTTAGGCTCCTGGCTTGTTGGTCCCTATTGTACTCTGCTATGCCCTGCAATGCCTTGCGGGCTAGCCTCCTCTCCTCCTCTAGGTCTGCAATGATTGCCTCTGCCATCCTGCCACGGTGTTCGTACCTAGCATGCGCATCGTAACTGCTCACCATTTGCTGTATGGCTTCTGGAAATGCGCTAACATCTAGCTCCCCTGCAAACCGATGATCTGAGTCTCCCTCTGTCATGGTGGGATTCTTGCGCCTGGTTGTAAGTCAGATCCTTGTCGTTGTCGCTCCTTGCTTGATCCTACCTTGCGCTCTGCGCGTTTGCTTACCCTTGGGTCTTCTCCTAGTGGTGGGTTTTTTGGGTGATTTATCTGAGTGAGTTCTTTTTAATTTTTGAATGCAGCACTCAACTTATGGTCACTCGTGAGTGTGTTGTTCCTCGTGCACTTGTGCTCAATCAGGCTTTCGGCTTTCCTAAGTGTTCTTCAAGCGCGGAAATTCAATCAGAGTGCTGTGAGTGATTCCCCGGTGTCTTACTCACTCTTGCTCGTTTTGGGCCTGACAGGCTTTGCTACTCTAGTCCTGGCCGCTCTACGGGTCCCAGGGTCCTATGCTGCTTCTTGTTGCTCATGTGGGGGTGGGTCACTGGAGGAGTGCCCCAGTGTGTCCTTGGATGGGTCAGGTTTTGTTTTGGTTTGACTCTGGGAATCGGACGTCCGATTTACCAGTGGTCCGATTGTGGGGATCGGACCAGGTATGTCAGGGCGGAGTGGGAGTCTTAAGGTCCGCGTGTCCGATTCTCAAGAATCGGACGGGCGGGTGTTCGAGGAATCGGTCCAATTCTAGGCGGCGGTCCAATTCTAGGCGGTCCGATCCTAGGCGGTCCGATCGGACCGGGTGATCCGATTCTTAATGGTCCGATTATGGATGGGTCCGATTCTGGGAATCGGACCGGACATGGTCCGATTGGTGACGTGTATTACTTCGTCTGATCAGACAGGGTGGGTCCGAGTCAGAGCGTCTGAGTGGTTCGAGTGTTTGAGTCGGACAAATTGGTCCGAGCGTCCGATTCTAAAAATCGGACGGTTGATCCGAGTGCCACGTGGCACGTCCGATCGGACTAGTTGGTCCGAGCCTAGTGATTGGACGGGTCATTCCGATTGGACAGTTGTCCGAGTGTCCGATTCTGGGAATCGGACACTGGGTCGGACGTCCGATTCCGCCGCTCCGATGAGTTGCACACACAGATTTGCTCGATTTTCACTAGGTGTATTATCCTATTGGTCGTGTGATTAACCCGCGACGGAGTTGAATTGGGACGGAGGAGATCGATTACCTGAAAATCGCCGAATGCGATGTCCTCCTAGCTCTGGTCGATCGGACGGCTGCCCAGCTCGCTTACTCTCTCACTCTCTATCTCTCTCGCTCTCCGTTGGTTGGAAATGGGGTCCTCTTGCCCTCCCAGAGTTTATACCCTGCTAGTTCTGCCCTACACACTACAGATTCCTTCCCTGGCGTTTCCTATGCCATTACCTTGCATCTACTCCATTTTTTTCCTTTCGTTTCCTGTGGTTTTCCCCCTGTTTCACAGCAGCAGCCCTCTGCCTCTTCGTGTGTGATTTCCTACTGCTAATCTATCCTAAACACATCCTGAATCGAAAGCAAAACACTGAACTAATTTCTCCATGTTTTCCAGTCATTAATAACCAGATTGTTCCAAAATACTTACCTGTTCTGAAGATCAAAAACACCCGACTTCCTACCTATCTCAAGCTCTGTTTCAGGGTGAATGCCCTACTTCGATGCTCGATATGCGGTGCGCGAGTGCTCGAGCTTGAATCCGTTAGTCCCGGCAAAGGAACCAAAATGTGGGAGCTTTCACTCAACCGCCAAGACCCACGGACCGCTTATTGTTTCAAGCATTCCAAGCGAGCTCTCATGGCTATCTCTCACCTAGCCAACGCGCCGTCGATCCTACAAATGAAGTGAACTTACCTTGATGTTCGATCGAGTACCCTCCTCTCTCTCACACTCCGGTAGCTCCACGATTCTCGATGCTAGCTCAAGCATCCTCAAGACTCCTCCATCTCCAAGCTCCATCCTCCATAGCCGCGCGCGCAAGAGAAGAGAAGAGAAGAGAAGAGAAGTAGGGGAGAGGAGATGGTGAAGAGCTTCACCCTCTTGATTCCTCACTCTCACACACACTCACTCCCTCACACTCTCACACTCCCTCTCTCAAGAGCATACACAAGCAAGAAGGAGAGAAGAAGAGAGGAAGAAGAAGTCTAGTTTTGCCACACCAAAGAATGAGCTCTTCATTCACTTTTCAACTTTATATACAAAAACCCTACTTCCCTTTTGGGCAGTCATCCCCTTTTTTCCTTTTTTACATGGCCGGTCATAGCCATTGTCCTTTTATCTTCCTTGTTTCCTTTTCACTACCCTTCTATATTTACAAATCGCACGGGTGAGAACCCGGCACTCTTTTACAAGATTTTAGGGTGCGCTTTTTATGCGCCTTTCCCTTTTCGTGTTTGCCTTGGCCTTTTAAGGTTGTCCTTGCGCTTTTGGCCTTTTCTCCTTTTTTCCTTCCGTCGGGCTACCTTTTTTCCGCCTTTGCCCTGCGTCTTTTCCACTTTCTTTCGCTCTCTTCGTATTGGGGTTAACATAGGTGTTTGGTCAGATAATCCTAGCACACAGCTTGAGGCAACAACACAGTTCAGGAAGCTTCTTTAATAGAAAGAAGCCCTCCAATTGAAGCTCTGAATTCAGCTGGAATTGTCCCTCGTTTTGTGGAGTTTCTTGTGCGAGGAGACATGCCTCAGTTGCAGTTTGAAGCAACATGGTAACCGTCTAGAGGGATAGTTGTTGCAAGCAGGATCTATACAAGAAGAGAGACAAAAAATCCTGGGATTGCACGTGAAGGAGAAGCCCAAAAGAACAGGAGGTTGTCGTGTTCTAGGTAAATTTTGGGTTAGAGCACGAGGAAAAGGAAGGGTTGAAAGATTAAAAGGACGAGACCAGAGGGAAAAGCCTGTACTCTATTTTGGGACACTCACCAGCAACATCTCCTCATGTGTGACTAGGAACACATGTAGGAGATGGGATGGAATTGCCTACATTCGAAAGACGAAGGACCTTCTTCACCCTCACCTTGATCTGAATCTCCTCTGTGAGGCAGAACGTCTCGATATGGAGACAGGGAGTCAAAACAAAGATAAAAAGATGAGGGGTGGCTTATGTTGAAAGAGGAGTAGGAAGCCAGCTCTAGGATCTGATAGGAGAGTCCGAACACGAATTTCCAAGAGTGGAGGAATCTGAAGCAACCTGAGGGTGACCTGTTCACTACCAAGAGGAGATCTACTGAGAAGACGGTGAAGAGATGAATAGAAACAAAGCAGTACGTTTCACATAAGGTAGTGTAAATGTAACGCATTAAAAAAAGCTTTAAGGCTTTAAAGTTTCCTAAGATTTAAATATCCTAAATGTCAAAGTTATTAATGTTAAAAATATTAAATTTCCTTAAGTTTGAAATGCATAAAAAGCCTAAGGATTTTTGGGAAAGCAAAAGCATGTCCAACGTAAGGGAGGATGTAAAAAACTATAAAAGGAAAGGAGAGTGGAGAGTTAGGGGCCCCCTTCCCTTGTATTTTCTTGTCATCTTGTGAGAGATGTGAGAGGAGGGTCGCATTGCGAGCGAATTTATTTGGACGTGCTATTGTCGAAGCGGAGGAAGATAGACTTTGAGGTGTAAAGCTTTGAATCAAGGCTATTAAGGTATGAGAATATAGTTTACTTGGTTGTTGTCAAGATCTTGATACTTTCATTGTGAGTTGACTTACGTGGTTTGTGGTGTTTCATAGAATATTTTAATTTTCCAAGTTGTGTTGTGAATTCGACAAAGTCAATTACCCTAACCGGCACTCTTTAATATCTTGTTATTGGGTTGTGAGTGAGGCTTACTCTCAATCACCGCTCACGTAATATCTCTTTTTTGGTGCCCCCACTGAGGAGTGCCGAAATTTTGACTTTGTTCGTGATTTGTGGATTGATTTCTTGTTTATAATCATTTTTTTAAATGGCTAGTTCTTTTCCTGAATTTTATGGTAAAAAAGGAGAGGATCCTCAGCGATTCCTCGAAAAACTAGAGCTTGTATGTATTATCTAGCGAATAAATGGCTCAACTTTGAAACTCCAAATTCTGAAATTTCAATTGTTAGATGAAGGTCGTAATTGGTTTTAAGATTATGAAAAGACCCTTAGACTAAGAAATCCTCCTGTTCCTATGGAATATAAGGCAACTAAACAAGTGTTTCTTGATCGTTTTAAAGAAACTGAGACTTCCCATGACCTTTGGAGAAAAATAGAAACATGCCAAAAGAGAGAAGACCAGACCATAGAATTTTTTGCCATAGAGTACGCTAGACTTTGGGATCGTTGGAATGTATCTTTAGGCCCAAGAGAGAGAGCCCAGGAAATGTTAAAAATTAAAAATTTCATTGAAAATTTACAAGGAGAGGTGAGGACAAATTTGGAAATAAAAAAACCTAGTACTTTTGATGAAGCTGTAATGATTGCTATAGAAAAAGAGAGAAAATTTGAGAAAATTAAAAAAAGAGAGTCATTTAGAACACCTATAGATAATAGAGACCAAATTTGGCAAAGGGATGAACAGAATTATCAAGTTTTAGCTAGACAAAATACTCAACTAACACCAGAAGTTGAAGATCAATTATTTGGACAAATGCAAAACATGAGGCTAGGAGTGTTGAGAGGTCGATCCTTAGGAAGAGGTAATGGAGGACTAATGGGACAACCAAATCAAGAGATTTTGAGAGGGGAAAGAGGAGGAAATGGTAGAGGATATTTTCATAGACCAATGGTAACTTGTTATTCATGTGGAGAGATAGGTCATATAAGTACAAACTATCCATATCCACCTACGGCAAGGGGGGATATGTATCCTTTACCTCAAAATTTGCCTAACAGAGAGAATTATTTTGGGATAGAAATAAAAAATGATTCTACTTCTCAAGAATCTAAGTTAAATGAGCAAGAGAAAGGAAAAAGTGCCATAAATTGTATTCTTTTAGAAAATAAAAAAAAGAAGAAAATAAAACTGTTGATGTTATGCCTGCAATTAAAAGAAGAAGAGATGCTGAGAGAGATGAACCTGAAACTAGTAAGGCTGGTGAGGAAAGAGGGAGAAAAACAAAGAGAGGAGAGAAGAAAGAGAGAAAAGAAGAAAATAGATCGAGAGCACCTAGAAAACATTATCATACTACTGATATTCCTTTGGGAGAAGGAGAAAGTGACTATGATCTAAAGAAAGATATGATGGGTAGGAAAGCTGATATATCTTTTGCCTAATGGATGGAGTTGTGCCCTAGGATGAGAGGACAATGGAAGAAATTAGTAAATCCGAAAGGGAGAGAAAGAAAAAAAGGTACTGTAAGAGTTTTAAGTGTAGAGGAGTTACCGGATATTTGTCCTGTAGTTGATGCTTGGTACAAAAACCAAAATATAGGAGAGGCATACATAGATGGAGGAGCACAAGTCAATGTGATTACCCAAGCATGTGCAGAACAGTTTGGACTTCGAATAGTGGCAGGATCTAGTTTTAGAATTAGGCTTGCAAATCATGCTAAAGTGAAATGCATAGGAATAATTCAAAATCTTGAAATCAAGGTTTATGGAGTTGCTATGAAAATTACTTGTCATGTTATGCCAGCAGGATTAGGAGCATTTTTGCTTTTTCTGGGTAGACCCTGGCTTAGGAAAGCAGGAGCAATACAAGATTGGGGGAAAGGAACTTTAACAATTTATGACCGTAGAGGAGTAGCAAAGAAGTTTGATATGGCCTCGAGAAAGGAACTAGTGAATGAGGTTACTAGCGAGGAAGAAGAAGAGGAAAGTGATAGTACAGAAGAAGAAGATGAAACTGAGGAGGGAAGTTCAGAAAGTGATTCAGATCCAGAAATTTCATCTATAATAATTGAAAAAAAAAAAGGAAATATCTCTAAAAAACAGAGTGAGGTCAATAACTCATATAGAACCATCAATAGTTTAAAGGGTATCAAAAAACAAAAAAGTCCTAATTTAAATATTTCTTCTAAAGAAATATGACTTTTGTTCCTATTAAAAGATGAAGAATCAACTTCAGAAGAAGAATATTCAAAAAAAGTCCAAAACATAAATGTTAAAACCAAAGGAAATCAAAAAGATGGGTTTTTTAAAGATGATGAAGAAGGGAAATTAGAGGAATTAGAAAAATTAATGGAACTACGACAAGTTTTTTTTTTTTAAGAGAGTTTCTAGAAAAAATGTTAAGTCAAGATTTGACAAATGGAGAAAGAAAACAATATCATTCACTTATAAATAAATATCCCAACCTTTTTGCAACCTCATACTTAGAAATCAGATGAATGAAAGGGGAAGGGCTAAAAATAGAACTGAAAGAATATGCGAAGCCAGTATGTCAAAAGTTAAAACCCCTAACTTTAGAACAAATATCAGTTTTGAAAGAAGAAATAGATAAATTGTTGCAAGCCAGGTTTATTTATCCTGTAGAAGATTCAGAATGGGTAAGCACAATAGTTATAGCATCAAAGAAAACGGGAGGTTGAAGAATTTGTGTTAATTATAAGCCTCTAAATGCCGTCACAAAAAGGGATCATTATCCGCTTCCATTCGTAGAAGAAATCTTAGATTCAGTTGCAGGTTTTGAAAGGTATAGTGTTTGTGATGGATATTCTGGATGTTTTCAATTACCCATTGCTCCAGAAGATCAAAAGAAAACGACTTCCATAACACCATGGGGTTTTTTTGCTATAGAGTTTTACCTTTTGGACTTAGTAATGGACCAGCC
The DNA here is from genome assembly GCF_053477565.2 of Lygodium microphyllum. Taxonomy (NCBI): domain Eukaryota; kingdom Viridiplantae; phylum Streptophyta; class Polypodiopsida; order Schizaeales; family Lygodiaceae; genus Lygodium; species Lygodium microphyllum. Next base: position 144,188,616 of record NC_141137.1, read on the forward strand.
TGGTATCAAGGGAGGATAAATAGAGTATTAGCCCCTTACCTAGGAAAGTTTGTTAGAGACTTCATTGATGATATCTGTGTTCATAGTACAAGATTAGAACATTGTGAAAAACTTGAAAAATTATTTGAAAGATTGGACAGTTACAGTTGTCAACTAAATCCAAAAAAATGCAAAATAGCTCAACCAAAAGTGAAACTTCTTGGTCATGTAGTTTCAGAAAATGGAATAGAACCTGATCTTGAAAAAGTAGAAGTCCTAGTAACCTTAGTATCACCTGCAGATACCAAAGAACTTATGACATTCATTCATAAGGTAAGATATCTATCAAGATTTATTCCTTTGGCATCTCAGTTACTCTATCCATTACTACATATGGTAGCCAAGAAGGATCCTTTAGAGTGGACTAAAGAGGCTGAAGAAGTGTTTCAACAGGTGAAGAAAACTGTGAGTCATGCATCATCAGTTCAAGCACCTGATTGGGAAAATGAGTTTTTTGTGAATCCTTTAGTTGGGGAAGATGCTATTGGAGCTATTCTACTACAACAAGGAAGGAATTCTAGATATATGAGACCTACCTATTTCGCAAGTCGAGTGAAGTTGCAAATAGAAAAAACATATACAGAAATAGAACTGGTAATGTTAAGTATAATATTTGCTTGTAGAAAGTTTAGGAGATATCTACTACCAAAATCCTTTACTATTTTAACAAGCTATACACTATTACCACAGTTGGTGAATAAATCAAACTTATCAAGAAGAGTTATGAAATGGATTGTTAAACTAGAAGAATTTCAATATAAATTCCAGGTTGAGGATTCAACTAGGGCTACAATAGCAGACCTTTTAACCTATAGAGGAAGCTCTTTTTTACTTAAAGGAAAATTTGGAGAAAAAGAAGAAGAAAAACCAGAAATAGAAAACTCATTCTTGATGTATTTTGATGGATCATATCGTAAGGCACACCAAGCATCTTCAGGAGGAATAGTGGTTTATGATCCTCAAGGAAAGTTAATAAAAAAAGAAACAATTAAACTTGAGGCAACAAGTAACAAGCAACCATTATGCTTTGTCGAAGAATGGGAATTCGAAGGTTGAGAATTAGAGGTGATGCTTTACTATTAGTAAAGCAAATACTCGGAGTTTGGCAGATCAAAAATCCCAAATTGAAGAGGTTGTGTAATAGAATTCGAAGATATTTAAAACAATTTGAAGCATGGATTTTGAAACATATCTCCAAGGAAGAAAATCAGGAAGCTCACAATGCAGCCCAATTAGCAATTTGTCAAGTGTTTGTAATGAAAGCAGATCTTCCTCTTTATAGGGGAAGAGAAGCTCTTGACTTGGAAGAAGAATTTTTGTTAACAGGAAAAGTACCTTCAAGTATTCAAAAAAACAAAAAATATGGGTTTTTAAGAAGAGCTGGAATATATAAAATGGTGAACGATGTCCTTTATGCTAAAGGAGTGGATTTAATTTTAAGAAGAGTACCCTAGAAAGAAGAAATATATCATATTTTAGAAACAAATCATGAGGGGGCATGTGGGGGACATTATTCTTACAAAATAACTTTACAAAAGATTTTAACTGAAGGATATATGTGGCCAAGTGTTCAAAAAGATGTTAATCATTGGTGCAAATCCTATCATGAATGTCAAAGAATGAGTAAGAGAATATTGAAACCTGAAACAAGAAAAACAATTCTTGTATATGACATTTTTGAAAAATGGAGAATTGATGCAATCGGTCCATTAATACATACTTCACAAGGAAAAATATATATTTTGACAGCCGTTGATTATCTTTCTTGATGGGCAGAAGCTAAGGCTGTAAAAAACATCAGAGCCATAGATGTGGAAAATTTTATCTATGAAGATATATGCTGTAAATTTGGAACACCTTTAGAGATTTTGTCAGATAGAGGACCAGGTTTTAAGGGAGAATTAATAGACTATCTTTGTGAGAAAATGAAAATAACAAAAATATTTGCTTCACCATACTATCCTCAATGTAATGGTCTCAACGAGAAATTTAACGAGGAGTTAATAAGAATGCTGTCTAAAATGACAAAGGATCGTCCACAACATGGGATATTGAATTGCCAAGTGCTTTGTGGGCTTATCGATTAGCAAGAAAAGAAAGTACAGGCTATTCTCCCTTTAAACTGCTTTATGGAAAGGAAGCCTTATTACCTATAGAGGTAGAAATACCGACTTTAAGGATGATTGAAAAGTTGACTGAAGAAGAGGAAAAAAATTATTTCATAGAAAGGTTGATACAATAAGCACAATTAAACAGACAGGAAGTGTGTGATCAATATGAGAAAAGTCAAGAAAAAAATTTACAAGAGATTAATTTAAAAATAAAAAATATAAATATAAAAAAAGGGGCTTTAGTTTTGAGATACAATAGTAAATTGGATTATACTTTTCAAAAGAAATTCCAAATAAAGTGGGAAGGACCATTCAGGGTTTCTGAAGTTTTTAAAAATGGAACTTATGCATTAGAAAATTTGGATGGGAAAGCACATAAGCAAAGGATAAATGGATATAGATTAAAGAAATACATATCAAGGTTAATGACAATACAAATAGAGGAGTGGTCAGAATGACAATTTCAACAAAAGAATGAGGAAACTGAATGGATGATAGATGTTGCATCGTTTTATGAAAATAACTACTGCACATGAATGTTTGCAGACTAGGGGGAGGGCTAAATATGTCAAGCGTTTTTCTGAAAACTGAAAACCCCTAGTCAAATTGTAGTTAGGTTTGATGTTTGCTAGCTTACTTATTTGTGTGACAGTTTGTTTTGTTATTTTGTAGTTGGATTTCTTGTGTTTGTTTAGCCTAGGATTTGCTTATGTCATTTTGTTTGATTTGTTGAGTTTGAAATTTGATATCCTTGGTCAAGCTTGGTATTTTTTGGACAGGATGAAGCTTGTGTTTGCAAATAGCTACCAAACATTGAGGAACAAGGTATGTTTTCTTGTCAAGAATCTTGCACATCACAGGGGATAATGGGTTCAGGAGCACTTCACGTTGCACTTGTTGATGCACTGCACTCGGGGGTCGTCTCCTATTCTTATCATATACTTCCATGCCATGGGTTGGAATTATGCACATTTTGCACCATCATTGAGCACTAGCACGGCATGAGGTCTATTGCAGCTATATGCAGTAGATTTTAGATGCACGCGCACATGAGAGAGCACCTGTCATTGAGCACGCACATTTCTTGCACGCACCATTTGGGATGTTCATCACAAAATTTAGGAACCTCTGGTTGAGAGTGTGAGGTGGTTGGGTGAGTTAGAGGGTCGTGAAGGACGCTATCAATTGTGAGAAGGGTTGTTCATATTTGGTCAACATCTTGAGGACCACCATTTTCTTGAGAGATTGTGAGATTTTGGATGGGTGGAGTGGAGTATATAATATCTTTTTTATGAGAGTTGAGAGGTGAGGATAAGGAATTTTAAATTAACAAGGAATTTTGTGTGCATCTTGCATGACACACAATCACCTCTAGATAGGCTAGGCACAAATATCTTTAGTGCATCCATATTTTTTGTGTGAGCATTGTTTGAATGGTAGCATGTCATGGATTTGATTAATTGCATGCTTTATCAAATCATGTATGGTTGTGCACGAAGTTCCTTTCCAAATCATATTTCTGCTAGGGCACATTGCATGAAAATACAAAATTTCAAGAATGGTTTCACTCCTATCATTGAGAAGGATGCAGCTTTGTACGATGAGGTTTTGGTTAGGATGAAGCTTCAAGAGCTTCGGGTATGACGCAAGGAAGGTTACTGAACTTATTCAAGATTACATTGATGAAGTTCGTTATCACCTCAGAGCCATTTGTGATTCTGACTATGAAGATTTGCAAATAGAAGACAAATTGGCTTTTATCAAGAAGACAAGACATGCCTTTGGAGGAACTGCACTTCTGTTGAGTGGAGGAGGGGCTTTGTTTGATTAGCTCGGAGGCATCTTCAACATTGTTAGTAGACTTTTTACTAATGGAGCACTGCTAGCGATTCTTCAATGCAGCACATGTTGAGGGATCTTACCCACAATATGACATTTCAAGAAGCTTTTGACACAACTAGTAGGGTTCTTGGCATTTCAGTGTCTTCCCCAAGAAAACATGAGCCTCCTTGATGTTTAAATTGCTTGACATCACCTCATGTTGTTATATGGAGTGTTGTGACTGCATCATGTGCCTTTTTCTGGTCTTTATGAGGCCCAAGAGCTGATGACAAAGGAAAGACATGGTCAATTGGTACCATACCACTCACCAATACAGGTAGGATCAGAAGATCAACGTGTTGGTGTTCGGCATTGGAGAGATGGCACTTTGGAAAGAGATTTGCCCATGGTTCAGCTTACACAATTGTTTAATGAGAATCATTTTGTTGCTAGCCAAGCAAATCCTGACCTAACTCCTCTGTGCTGAGATTGAAAGACAAAATTGGGACCATGATTCAGGACATGATTCAAGCTCGAACATATCCAGCGATTCTTCAATGCAGCAAGAGAATGGAGATTCTGCCGCGTACTAGAAAAAGCTTGAAAACGGGGTTTCCAGCAAAAAGTCAGAGATGGCGCTTCTTGACCTTTATTCAGGCTGTTGAAGAATGTTCTCTAGATTATGTATGGGGGCAAATCTCTCGGGTGTGAAGTTAGCCACTAAATGGGCCTTGACCAACATTGCATCTGCTAGCACTTCTGATCACACAAGGGTGGTGATTGAGCATGGAGCAATGCCTATATTTGTTCAACTTCTCAGCTCACCAAGTGATGATGTGCAAGAACAACCATGTCTCTTCACCCTAGCTCTCGAGTTGAAGAACGGAAGAAGGGGTACAAACTGGCTGTTGATACTGATGAAGCCCATAGGAAAAGAGAAGATAATTTGGTTGAGATTCGAAAAAGTAAGCGAGAGGAGAGCCTGCTAAAAAAACACCGGGAGGGGATGCAAATGAAGAGTTTACCTCCTCCTACTCCTGGTTATGGTTCTTCATTGGATCAAAAGCTGGAAAGCTTACCTGCACTGGTAGCAGGTAATTGGTCAGATAATCCTAGCACACAGCTTGAGGCAACAACACAGTTCAGGAAGCTTCTTTAATAGAAAGAAGCCCTCCAATTGAAGCTCTGAATTCAGCTATAGTTGTCCCTTGTTTTGTGGAGTTTCTTATGCAAGGAGACATGCCTCAGTTGCAGTTTGAAGCAACATGGTGGCCGTCTAGAGGGATAGTTGTTGCAAGCAGGATCTATACAAGAAGAGAGACAAAAAAACCTGAGATTGCACGTGAAGGAGAAGCCCAAAAGAACAGGAGGCTGCCGTGTTCTAGGGAAATTTTGGGTTAGAGCACGAGGAAAAGGAAGGATCAAAATATTAAAAGGACAAGATCAGAGGGGAAAAGCCTGTACTCTATTTTGGGACACTCACCAGCAACATCTCCTCATGTGTGACTAGGAACACATGTAGGAGATGGGATTGAATTGCCTACATTCGAAAGACGAAGGACCTTCTTCACCCTCACCTTGATCTGAATCTCCTCTGTGAGGCAGAACGTCTCGATATGGAGACAGGGAGTCAAAACAAAGATAAAAAGATGAGGGGTGGCTTATGTTGAAAGAGGAGTAGGAAGCCAGCTCTAGGATCTGATAGGAGAGTCCGAACACGAATTTCCAAGAGTGGAGGAATCTGAAGCAACCTGAGGGTGACCTGTTCACTACCAAGAGGAGATCTACTGAGAAGACGGTGAAGAGATGAATAGAAACAAAGCAGTATCTTTCACTCATAGCTTTTCTTTTCTTGTTGACTTGTTTTGTGTATGATTGCTAGGCTTTGGCAATCATATCTTTAACTTCATCAAAAATAGTAGCATGCATGTTAGCAATATCATCAACAGCTTGAACTTTGTTTGACAATGATGTAACAGGTGTAGGCAATCTATATCCTTGATGTGTGGACTACTAAAGCTACATCTCTTGGAGGCTGTCATTATTTTATCACTTTTATTGATGACTATAGCAGAAAAGTTTGGGTGTATTTTATGAAAAAGAAAAGTGAAGTTTTTGGGCATTTCAAAACTCTTAAAGCTATGGTTGAAAAAGAAACAGGCCTGCAAATAAAATGTCTAAGGTCAGATGGAGGGGGAGAGTACCTCTCAAATGATTTTGCAAGGTTCCTGCAGGAGCATGGCATAAAGCAGCAATATTCATGCAGTCATACCCCACAACAAAATGGAATTGCAGAAAGGAAAAACAGACATATTGGAGAGGTATCTCATGCCATGCTCAATGAAAAAGACTTGCCAGATTTTTACTGGGCTGAAGCAGTTGCTACAGCAGTCTACATAATGAATAGGACTCCGACTGCAGCAATACATGGCATGACTCCAGAGGAGAGGTATACTGGTAGGAAACCAGATATTTCTCATTTGAAAATTTTTGGTTGCATTGCCTATGTTCATGTGCCAGATGAGTTGAGATCCAAGTTGGATCCAAAAGCTGAGAAGTGCATCTTTATTGGTTATTCTCTGCAACAAAAAGGGTATAGATGCTATAACCCTTCTACTCGTAAGTTTACAGTGAGCAGAGATGTTGTTTTTTATGAGATGAGTAGCTGGTATAAACCAGTAAATGTGATTGATAATGTAGATGCACAAAATGGTAATGTTGCACACAATCAGCTTGAAAAGTAGGATCTTAGTGATAAGTGTCTTTCATAGGGAGAAGAGAGTCAAAAGATATCACATAAATATTATGAATAGTTGGTCTTCTACTCAAAGCATCGATAACAACATTCTCTTTTCTGGGTTGACATTGTATGAGTGGATGAAAACTTTGAATAAAAGCAACCCATTTAATGTGTCAGTCAGATATTTGTGGTTGACTAAGGAGATGTCTAATGCTTTGTTGGTCAGTTTTGATCATGAATTCAGATCCCATTAAATAATGTTTCCATTGACATAAAGCTTGTACTACAGCTAGCAATTCCTTATCATAGGTAGAATACTTAAGTTCAGAGGGTTTAAGTTTGCAGCTACAGTAGGCTATGGGATGAGAATCTTGCATAAGGACTGCTCCTATTCTAGATCCACTAGCATCAGTAACTACTAGGAAAAATGATCTATTGAAGTCAGGTAGTTGCAATACAGGAGCATGAGTTAAAGCATGTTTCAGTAAATCAAAGGACTTTTGTTGATTGTCGGACCAATGATACACAATGCCTTTCTTTAATAGTTTTGTCAAAGGTAATGCAAGCAATGAAAAATTTCTCACAAATTTTCTGTAAAAGCTAGCAAGACCTAAGAAAGAACGTAATTCATGCACATTTTTTGGTATCGGCTGAGAGCGGAATTTTGATGCCGAGAAGTGCTTAAAAGTAGCTAAAAATTACGAATATCAAGGGAAAAATATTCAACGTCGAAGGCGGCGGCTCGACCTAGGACGATTTTAAGCGGTAAAGTGCTTTAAAGGCACCCGAGCGACACTTGTTGATTTTTGATAATTTTTCAGACTGCCGTGTGGGTTGTCAAGAGTTACCGGCCAATGCAGGATGCCAAGCCGGACGCCCAGGATTTTTTAGAGCTCAATTCAGAGTCCGAACGGGGAAGGAGCCAAGAAACCGGTCAAGATTTGAAGAGGTGGACATTAGAGTGGCCAAATGTAAGTGACCTTTGGAACCTTTGGGGTATTTTATGCCACAACAAATTGTGGCATCTTGGAGAGGAGGAAAAACATGAGAAGAAGATGACAGCATGGTGCCGAAAAATGCGCTTAATGGGAGAGGAATGGAGATGACAGCTTCAAAACAACCACTGCAAATCATCATTGCCCTTGCTTCCCCTCTGTCTACTGATCATATCATTGTCCTTTGCTCCTCCAATGGTGGCCTGAATGCAGAGATGGAAATCTAGTCTTTCCCTCTCCTCTCTCTCTCTCTTCTAGAGGCAGATTCATGTGGGAAAAAGCAGGATCAACGGATGCTTGTAACCGAGATGGGATTGCTCCGTGATGCAAGAGGAGGGTAGATTGCTGATTTCGGACTATCATGGACATAATGGCTGCTGGAAATCAGTCCTGAGACATGGCAAATAAAAACTCGCAACCCGCAAAGAACGGTCATTTTATTTTTACAAAGGAAATTGATGTTTTATGCAATTTGCTTCATGAATATTTGTTCCCATGGGATGATTATGCATTTTGTTGTTGTTTGCTATGAGTTTGATCAATTTATGCTCAAAAAATCAGAAAATCATAAGTGACTCAAATTAATGGTGTAAAACCCGTAAAACACACGTTTAAGAGGCAAAATAAGGGTTTTTTGCAAAATAAAGGGGAAACATGAGATATAATATCAGTAAAACGTGAAATTTTGCTATCAAAGAACCTAAGGGCCACAGCCCACAACCAATCTCAATTTCTAGTCATTTTTTATTGAAAATAATAGAAGAAAAATACCAAAAAATGGTGAAAAATGAATTTTAAATGGGAAAAAATTAGGAAACGATAAAAAGAAAATTCCAAAAAATTACATAAGTGTTTGTGCAATATATAATGAAGGTAGAGCACGAGGTTAGCCTCAGATTAACCTCATTTCTATGTTCTTGTCCAAATTTATTACTTTTTCTACAAAGAAATACACATAAAATGACTCTTACACCTATCAACGATTGCAAAACATTAAACGGTAGGGTGAGAGGGGAGTTTGAGCGTCCAAGTACACTTTTAAATCTTATTTATGTGTTGCATCATGGATATATGACGTTGTTTTAAAATAAAGGAAAAGGCAGCATGAGCGTAAGGCTCGGTGTCTCTCCTCGTTTCAATACATAAATGTTAGCATGGAAATCATGAAAAGATTGGTTTCGCACGATGCACAATGCTGATTTTCTATTGTTTGTGCACTAAACCATTCACATTATACACTATGCATGGTTCATGGTATCGAAGGAAAAATCTCCTGGACTGCATAGCAATTGTTTTCTTAGGACTTTGACCCACGATTGAGAGTGTGAGGTTATCCCTTGCCGTAGGGTAGAGGGTCGGTTTCCTAAGGGACTGTGAAGTGAGGAAGCATGGTATATCTCCTGGAAATACGAGAAATATAAAAGAGAGGAGTTTGTGCTCGTATGTGTTATATGTTTAGCAGCGCATCAAAGGGCTAATCCCTGCGATGTAGGAGAGCTGCAGTGGGGCTCCGACTATTAGTCGGTGGAGTGCCTCCTATGTGTGTGTGATCGTGGCATTGCCAATGTATAAGGGATCTCCCTTTGAGGAGTTTTAGAGAAACGTTGGACTATGAACTATAAACGCATGAATTAAGCTTTAGGGCAGTTTGTCCTTTAGCACTAGATTGACGCTCCTGGTCCGCGAGGCCGTGAGGGTGTTTGTGTGTCATGAGCATGAGGTCCGGCTAGTGCTATAGCCAGTGCCGGCCCATTTTAGGTCCCATCAGTGGTGCGTCTGCCGGGAGCCACTTATAAGTGGTGGTTTTCGGAACTAGGGTTTCTAGGGACCAAAAGGAAGTTTGTTTATGTCCTCTGACAAGGACTGTCAAGCCAAAATCCAAAAAGCAGAACGTGCTGAGAGGGCTAGACGGTGGTTAGAGATTGTAAGCCGTTATTCTTCTCAAAGGAGTAGCCCAGTATGTATACGAAGCAGTGGTCTTAGTCATTTAACCACTCCACCTATTCCATTAGGTACAGGAGGAAGTGTAAGATCTTCTTCTCCTCCACCAAGTCTACCCACTTCAAGTGGGGATGTGAATCCGTCACTTCAAGCTTATATTGCTAATCCGATTGTCACCATGGCACAATATATTGCGATTCCTGCAGGGACGCCAGATTTACCAGCCTTAGGAGTTCCCTTGCCCATTTTTAATGGATGCAGAATTTCACATTTGTGAATTTCAGAGGTTGATGTTCAATTATCGCATCCAAGACGAGGGACATCTAATGATGTTCTTCAATATGACATTAAAAGGAAGGTCTGCGGTATGGTATCACAGCATAGAGTTTGGAACCATAACCACCATTGATCAATTCTATGCAGCTTTCCGAGCGGAATATGCCCCTGAAAGAGGTGGCCAATATTGGTTGTGGGTCTTGAATGTAACACGTCAAGATCCTCACGAGAATGTAAAAGCATATGCTAAGAAGTTGAAGGAAGTATTCCGTAAGTTGCAAACTTACATTCCCATTCCACCAGCTGCCCAATTGCAATACTTTTTGCATGGGTTAGATTTTAATATCCAAGTACAATTGAGCAGTGTGGCCTTGGCAGATATAGACACCGCTATTACGCAGGCAGAGGGAGTAGAAGCACAATTACAATGACCTACTCCTCTCGAATGAATGTTAATGGGGGTTTAGTACCTAGTGGCAATCCATCATTGACAAATGGAAGTCAAGGGATGCCTATGACTAACCCTATTAGGAGAGGGAGTATGGTTTCGAATGTACCTTTATTACCGGCTCCTCCCAGTGTGACTATGCCCATGGCAAGTCAGTTGGCTCCATCAAATGTTGGAGGCCAAGTTTCAAATTCGAATGTTGTTCCTGTGGGTTAACAGCCAATGCCAAATCAGATTATTAGCCCAATGGAATGGCGAGTTGACGATCAAGGCTACAAGTCGAGTGTATCTAATGTCCTTGGCAAAGTCAAGGATATGATGAAGCATTATACTGATATGATCTCCGAACAATATCGACAAATAGCTGTCGACATTAATTTCTTAAAGAAGCAACAAAATTTGATAGGGATACGATGCCTTGAAGAGAGTGGACCCTCTAGATTCAGTTGTAAATGAGTGGTGGACAGCACTTCCCCAGAAACTATCCAAATGTGAAATGTGACATTTGTGGGAAGTCGGGCCACCTAGCTGCTACTTGTTCGAGTAAGATTAGCTCTCTCCAATAAGCGAGTAAACAGCCGGGCCCAGTGAATCATAGAGCGCAAGGAAATAACTTGCAGCAGAATGATGCACTTAGGCAAATATTGCAGAGGGGAAAAACAACTATAGAAGAGTTGCCACAAGGCAACGAAGTCAGCCTTATTGAGGCTGTACGAGTCAATGATGCTGAAACCTCTAACTTAAGAGCTGTGACAAGAGGCCAAAAGGCTAAAGAGGTTGACAAAGATAATACAAAACTGGTTGAGGCAAATCCTAAACAAGGGGATAAGGGGGCGCAAGTCTAGAGTCCTAGCATGGAAGGGGGACCGTTAAGACCGGTTGACAAGAAAGGTGACCCTAAGAAGGATGAGGAAGTGCCAAGAAAGAAGGCAAGAGCTAAGAAAGAAGCACCGAAACTGGTCCAAAGACCAAAAGAGAGGATGGTTTGGCGAGAAAAGAGAGCTTTGGCTACCTATCATGACTTTGATTTAGCAAATTCCCTTTGCGAAGTTAAACCAGATGTGAACCTCTTGCAATTGATCAAATTATCTCCAGGAGTACGCAAGGAATTTAAGAAGATCCTGCGTATCGGGTATATTGTGGAACCTCTGGGCATAGCATGAGTAGGGAAAGATTGGTTTGGCCATGCTGAAAAGAATTGCCCTAGGGTTCCAGCTTATGTGGATGGAATATTAGTGGAACATGCCATTGTAGACACTGGATCCTCTGTCAATATCATGAGTTTAGAATTGATGGAGAGGTTGGGTCTAGGCATCCAAAAGGACAGCTCCACCCTTCTGAGAATGGCTGATGATAGTCTAAGACAACCAGAAGGTTGCGTTACTAAGGTCCATGTTACAATTGCAAGTGTAGAATGCTTCTTGGACTTTAGGGTGATAAGATTTGCAAGACGCCCTAGGTATCGAGTTTTGCTAGGTAGGCCTTGGATCTTACGAACAGACTATCAAGTCAATATACCCGCCGGTCGAGTGGTTCTAGGTAGAGGTGCTAATCGAGTAATAGTCGATGCTTATCCTGAGTCTCCTCAAAGTGAGAGAGCTCCTTTATGTTCTACTGAATTAGAGATAGTAGATGATCCATCTGGTAGTGAGACGTCATCCAGTGATGAATCTAAAGAGGCGTCCACTATAGAGGATATCTATCAGATAACTCTAAATGAGCCGATAGAGCCTCAAGATAGGATAAGAGAAGCAGATGTGATTGAGTTAGACCTTGACATGCCGAATGATTCACGGCCAATCAAATTAGGTTCCATGCTCAGTTTGGCAGAAAGGAAGGTCTATGTGTCCTTGATTCAAGAATTCCACGATATCTTTGCTTGGAGTTATGATGAGCTGAGAGGTATCCCTCCCAGCCAGGCTGTTCATACTATCCCTGCAAAAGAAGGCAGTCTTCCTGTGCGTCATAAGGTAAGGCGTATGCCTTTTGAATTGAGGGACGGACTGTTTGAAGAGTTGCAGAAGTTAAGGAAAGCTGGTTTGATCTTCCCTGTTCAACACACAGAATGGTGTTCACCAGTTGTTATCAGGAAGAAGAAGAACAACCAGATCCGATGATGTGTAGATTTTAGAGAGCTGAATAAGCAGACAGTTAAGGATTACTACCCGTTGCCATTTATTGACCATATTTTGGATCAATTAGCGGGTAGGGAGATATATTCATTCATGGATTGCTTTGTAGGATATAACTAAATGGCAATTGTAGAAGAAGACAAGTTGAAAACAACTTTTATTACTATATTTGGTACTTTTGCGTACCATGTGATGGCCTTTGGTTTATGCAATGCACCTGGATCGTGGCAACGAGCAGTAGACAAGACCTTTGGTGACATCTCCCCAGATGAGTTGAAGGTATTTATTGATGACCTGGGGGCAGCCACTGTAAGGGAAAGGATGTTGATTATTTTAAGAAAATGCTTTGAGCGCTGCAGACCCACAGAAGTGTGTCTTTGGAGTACCTTATGGGCTATTTCTAGGACATGTGGTCAGTTCAGTAGGAATAGCAACTGACCCTGAAAAGATCAAGGTTATAGTCGCTATGAGTCTGCCACATACTCCAAAAGAGGTATACAGCTTTCTGTCATCAGTAGGGTATTATCGGAGGTTTATCAATGCCCTGGCAGAAAGATTCTTGCCACTAACGAATTTATTATCCTATAACTGTCTATTTGCATGGAGTGATGCTTGCAAAATATCATTTGAGGATGTGAAGTAGGAGCTCACTAAAGCACCCGTTTTAAAAGCACCTAAAAGGGGTGAGGTGTTCTATATATTTTCAGCAGCCACCATGCATAGTATCAGCCTACTGTCTAAACCAAATCTGGGAGGAAAAGTGGTATCATCCGATAGCTTTTGCTAGCCGGAAGTTGGGCATATCAGAGATTAATTATACCTACATGGAGAAGTTGTGTCTTGTGATGGTCTTTGGGACTAAGAAATTCAGGCACTACATCCTCTATGAAAAGGTAGTATTCTATACAAAGCCGAAAGGACTTAGATTGCTTATGAACAAGCTGTAGTCGCCTGATCGTTTGGCAAAGTGGTTAATCACTTTGCGGGAGTTCAATTATGAGATTAAGAGTAAGCCACCGAGGTTGCAGGGTATTGTGGAATGCCTTGTGGATTTCGGGGAGCCGAAAGAGACTTTGGCTGAAGGAAGTGATATTGAGGAAATGTTTAAAATTGATACAGCTTCTATCCCATCTTGGTATGCTGCTATTACGCATTATCTATCAACAGGAGAGACTGGAGCTGGTTTGTCAAAGTCTGAAAAGAGGAAAATCAAACAACAGGCTTTGAAGTTTTCCTTGATCGCAGGGACGCTATATCGGTAGGGTGTTGATGATATCTACTGTCGATGTGTGATGCCTGACGAGGTTCCTTTTATGTTGGAGGAGTGCCATGACTCTGCATGTGGAGGGCACTTCGCGGGATGGTTGACGGCGCAGAAAGCTTTACGAGCTGGATATTGGTGGCCGTCCATCTTCCAAGATTCCTTTGAGTATGTTAAGAGATGTGATACATGTCAAAGACATGACAGTAGAGAGAATAGGAAACGTCCACTTATGCCTATCATAGCTATCCTTCCATTTGAGAAGTGGGGCATTGATTTTGTGGGTCCTATTACCCCGTCCTCTACTACCCAGAAGAGGTATATTATAGTAGCCACTGATTATTTTACAAAATGGTCAGAAGCGCAGGCGACGAGGCAGGACAATGCAAAAGAGACTACAAGTTTCCTGTTAGAGCAGATAATTTGCCGTTTTGATCCCCCGAAGGAATTAGTGTCGAAAGTCATTTCCTGAATAAAGTGATCAAAAGCTTGACAAAAGCTTGGCAAATCAAGCACAATAAAACGACTCCTTATAATCCGCAAGCAAACAGGCAGGTGGAAAGTACTAATAAGCAGCTTGTGGGGATCTTGTCTAAGATAGTCTCTGAGAAGAAACGAGACTGGGACAGAAAGTTGTATGTGGCAGTATGGGCGTATAATACCATGTTCAAGTGAGCTACCAGCCATACTCCATTCAAATTGGTTTATGGAGAAGAGTGTGTGTTACCCCTTGAAATCGAATTGCCGACCATACAGTTTGCAATTAACCATTCTTTGGGAGATAAGGATTCCCTTTTTGAACGTTTCACGACTATAGCCCACCTGGATGAGCTAAAGTTGCAGAGCTTATTACACCAGGAGGTAGCCAAACGTCGGATGAAGCAGTTGCATGACCTTAGAGCGAAGAAATATACTTTTAAAAAAGGGCAATTAGTCCTCTATTACGATGAGCATAGGGAGTTGTTTCCAGGGAAGCTGAAACCTAAATGGGACGGCCCCTACAAGATTGTCAGGTTAGGGAAGAATAGGTCTACGGCCTTATTAGCTGATCTACAAGGAGTAGAGTTTAAAAATAAGGTTAACCTTAATAAGATTAAACCTTATTATTTCTAAGTATGCTAATACAGAGAAATGCATTGCAGGTCCATGCTAGGAACGATCTGAGACCTGTGGAAAAGAGCTTAAAGTTGGTTGATGGGTCAGTTAATCCCTTATTTGGAGCACCCATATCTGGAGCAGAGATACCATCAGGGGAAACTCATCTGGTGGAGCAAAGGATATAAAGTGATTGAGCAAGAAGACGGAACCTTTGTGTGGAAGATCAAAGTCTTCTGCCATCACTGCTTACGACTATTGACGAGTATCCCTATTCAACGTCGAAGGCAGCGGCTCGACCTAGGACGATTTTAAGTGGCAAAGTGCTTTAAAGGCGCCCGAGTGACACTTGTTAATTTTTGATAATTTTTCAGACTGCTGTACGGGTTGTCAAGAGTTACCGGCCAATGCGAGATGCCAAGCCGGATGCCCAAGATTTTTCAGAGCTCAATTCGAAGTCCGGACGGGGAAGGAGCCAAGAAACCGGTCAAGATTTGAAGAGGTGGACATTAGAGTGGCCAAATGTAAGTGACCTTTGGGACCTTTGGGGCATTTTATGCCACAACAAATCGTGGCATCTTGGAGAGGAGGAAAAACGTGAGAAGAAGATGACAGCATGGCGCCGAAAAATGCGCTTAATGGGAGAGGAATGGAGATTGCAACTTCAAAACAACCACTGCAAATCATCATTGCCCTTGCTTCCCCTCTGTCTACTAATCATATCGCCGTCCTTCGCTCCTCCAATGGTGGCCTGAATGCAAAGATGGAAATCTAGTCTTTCTCTCTCCTCCCTCTCTCTCTTCTAGAGGCAGATTCATGTGGGAAGAAGCAGGATCAACGGATGCTTGTCCAACCGAGATGGGATTGCTCCGTGATGCAAGAGGAGGGTAGATTGTTGATTCCGGACTATCATGGACATAATGGCTGCTGGAAATCAGTCCCGAGACATGGCAAATAAAAACCCGCAACCTGCAAAGAACGGTCATTTTATTTTTACAAAGGAAATTGATGTTTTATGCAATTTGCTTCATGAATATTTGTTCCCATGGGATGATTATGCATTATGTTGTTGTTTTCTATGAGTTTGATTAGTTTATGCTCAGAAAATCAGAAAATCATAAGTGTTGTGACTGAAATTAATGGTGTAAAACCCGTAAAACACGCGTTTAGGAGGCAAAATAGGGGTTTTCTGCAAAATAAAGGGGAAACATGAGATATAACATCAATAAAACCTGAAATTTTGCTGTCAAAGAACCTAAGGGCCACAGCCCACAACCAATCTCAATTTCTAGTCATTTTTTATTGAAAATAATAGAAGAAAAATACCAAAAAATGGTGAAAAATGGGTTTTAAATGGGAAAATTTAGGAAACGATAAAAAGAAAATTCCAAAAAATTACATAAGTGTTTGTGCAATGTATAATGAAGGTAGAGCACGAGATTAGCCTCGGATTACCCTCATTTCTATGTTCTTGTCCAAATTTATTGCTTTTTCTACAAAGAAATACACATAAAATGACTCTTACACCTATCAACGATTGCAAAACATTAAACGGTAGGGTGAGAGGGGATTTTGAGCGTCAAAGTACACTCTTAAATCTTATGTATGTATTGCATCATGTCTATAGGACGTTGTTTTAAAATAAAGGAAAAGGCAATATGAGCGTAAGACTCGGTGTCTCTCCTCGTTTCAATACATAAACGTTAGCATGGAAATCATGAAAAGATTGGTTTCGCACAATGCACAATGCTGATTTTCTATTGTTTGTGCACTAAACCATTCACATTATGCACTATACATGGTTTATGGTATCGAAGGAAAATCCTCCTGGACTGCGTAGCAATTGTTTTCTTAGGACTTTGACCCACGATTGAGAGTGTGAGGTTATCCCTTGCCGTAGGGTAGAGGGTCGGTTTCCTAAGGGACTATGAAGTGAGGAAGCATGGTATATCTCCTGGAAATACGAGAAATATAAAAGAGAGGAGTTTGTGCTCGTATGTGTTATACGTTTAGCAGCGCATCAAAGGGCCAATCCCTACGATGTAGGAGAGCTGCAGTGGGGCTCCGACTATTAGTCGGTGGAGTGCCTCCTATGTGTGTGTGATCGTGGCATTGCCAATGTATAAGGGATCTCCCTTTGAGGAGTTTTAGGGAAACGTTGGACTATGAACTATAAACGCATGAATTAAGCTTTAGGGCAGTTTGTCCTTTAGCACTAGATTGACGCTCCTGGTCCGCGAGGCCGTGAGGGTGTTTGTGTGTCATGAGCATGAGGTCCGGCTAGTGCTATAGCCAGTGCCGGCCCGTTTTAGGTCCCATCATCGAACAATTCAAAATTTCTTCTATCTTTTTAGGGTCAACTTTAATACCTTCAAATGAAGCAATATGTCCTAGATATTCAATTTGTGTTTGGAAAAATTCACTCTTTTCTGGATTGGCATATAATTGATTCTCTTTTAATAATTTAGAAACCAATGATAAATGTTCATAATGCTCATTTTCAGTCTTACTGAAAACCAATATGTCATCAAAGAAACAATGACACAATGCTGATGCTTCAAAAATATGTGATTCATCATACGACTGAATGTGGCTGGTGCATTAGTTAAACCAAAAGGTATAACCAGGAATTCATAGTGTCGATTGAATTTTAAGCCTTAATAAGACTTAAGAGAGACTTAAGCTTTAATTAATAAAGCTTTAACTAATCGTTTTGTCAACGACCAGGATGGCGACAACTTTTTGTGGACAGTAGCAGCATCGAGTATATCCTCACACAGCAAGTCGTCAAATTTCCAATAGCTTTAGCTTTGCTTAAGCTTTATTAAGCTTAAAGATATTACTAATGAAGATTTTGCTTACTCTATCTCTGAAAAAAAAAACGTCTTGTTGGAGAAGCTTCCCGCATGGTCCTCCGCCTGCAAAAGCTGGTCCTTCGTGATCTAAGTGTGTAGCAAAGGGTTCTTGATTGCCAGGAACATGCTGGTATTGACCGATTGCCATGAGACTGACTGTAGAGCTTGATCGTTCCAGGAGCTCTACCTTCGCGTGAGTTGGTAAGCGATTGGAAGCTCTCGATCTCAGCTTCGCTCTGATACCATTGGTGCACAGATCGATGATGTATGCATGTGTAGTGAGCGCCGGAAGGTCCCCAAGAATAAAAGAACTCTACTTTTGCACAAAGAACACGGAAGAAAGCTTGCACGACATGAAGCAAGAGACTAATTGGGTACAATTTCCCCCCATGCCTTGTGTGAGCGCTCCACAAAGCATGTATTTGATATATTATTCATCTCCAAGCTCAAAAAATAACCCAATTTACAATTAGTACACTTTAGCTTTTGTGTTTGCTTTTGTCCCACTAAAGAATTAAAGCTATTGGGCGCCCCCAAGGAGTCAGGCGGTACCCAAATACAATGTCCAATACAAATATTTAAATCATGTGTCCATGCGCACACAAAAATAATAAATAAATATCAAGCGTTTCAATAAATAAGTATGTCAAAATATTAGCGTCGTGCCTAAGATGCGCACCCATCAAAAATGATAATAATTTGAATACACGCTATCATCCAATGTTTCCCAATGCCACGCTCCCTGCTCTATACATCAACTGAAGCATTCACAATTGTTAGAAATTAATAAAATTAAATCGACACAAGTGAATACCTAGCAGTCTTCAGCTACAAAATAAATAAATTGGTTAGAACTCAATCCTAACCTTAATTTATTACAAGTGCGCACTCTAAACTCATAAATGTCTATTAATTTAAATATGTATTTTGCAAAATCACCTGCTATGGAATCACCCACTTGCACATTAAATTAACAAGATACCCGAAAAGGACAAGCGTCCCCATCAACTTTTCGCACAAGAAATCCACCTTCTTTTGTATGAGCCCCGGCAATAAATAAAATTTTACAGTGTCGTGATGTTATGAGGACACAATGTGAAAAAGTATGGAATGCATCATCATCCAACTTCTCTATTGATCTAGAGAGTCAATGTGATCTGAGCCATTATTACTAGTGTGAGTTGCATGGATTATCCAAAAATACTAGATTTTTGGATAATTTTAGTTTATTTTTAATATTATTTATTGTAAAAATTTGAAAAAATTAGAAAAAGCTTCTAGATTAGGATGGCATGCAAAAAGCTATTTGCTTTTTCAGCCAATTAGGGGATTTTCACAAGAAGGACAGATTGATGAAATTGCGTGCGTCACGATTGTTATAAACAGGTTGAAAACTGCAGATTGAACTGAAAGAAGAAGGAGTGATCTAGGAGATCCATGACCAAGTTTCCTGAGGTTTTACCCCCTTTCGGAGCCATCGGAGCCAACGCAGCCATCAGATTTGGGTTAGGGACAGCAGAGAAGGAGCTGATTTTTTTATCCACGTTTTTTGTCTACGAAGGAGCTCCAAGAGAACTAATGCCTGGAGATTGCTTCTGAGTAGTGCAAAGATTCCAGGTTCTCTCAATACATATTGATTCAATTCATTGTGATTTGTTTTTGTCGTGTTTACCACTTGGGTATTCTCTATCTTCTCTTCCATCTCTTGTCTCTACTTTCTTCTACTTCTGATCCCCGGTGGATTCGACCTTTCGACAAAAACCCCTCCGACATTGGTATACCCGACGTGAAAGGTCGTCACATAAGAAGGAAAGATAATATGGGAGAACCTTCGAATACAATCTCCAGTGATGTTTTGCAATAGTTGGTGCAAAATATAAATATGCTTATGCAGGTACAACAACAACAACAACAGGTGATGCAAGCTTCAGCTCTCAAACAGAAAGTGTTGTGATGAATGCTTTGCAAGCAGTTGAGTGTGAGGTGAAGTTATTCAATGGCAAGAATGTATCTGCATATGTACATACGTATGCTTAGAAGATGGAATTTTTTGGAGTGGCTCAATCTGCATGGAGCCGATATTTTGTACGTGTTACTGTTCATGAGAACTGAAAGCATGGATTACTAAATTATACTTGCAGGATGCTGACTGGGTAGCCTTCAAGAAGACACTCAGGGAAGAATTTTACATTGAGGACACCAGTTTGATTATGTGCAAGACTTTTCAGGAGTGGGTTATACAACCCAATAAGAGTCTTGTGGCTACAGAATTGTTAAGAGAATTTGAAAGTAGATTTGAGCAATTGGATCTTGCAGAATAGCAAGCTCTTGCAAGTCAAAAAATTGAATTGTTTCTACAAGCAGCTGATCCTGAGCTTCAAGAGAAGCTTGATGATTTGCTGGAGGATCAGACTACATAGACAGGTTTGAAAACAAAGTGGAGACATGTCAAGAAAGCTATTACTGCGCTTGTGAAGAAGCATAGAAGAAGAGAAAGATTGCATGTCTCTAGCTTTCCCACTGTTACGGGTAAGACAGTTGATGTATCCCATAAGCCACCTACTTCTGTGGCTAACCCTATGGATATACCTACTATTGTTTCCTTTGTTAGGGAAGATTTCTTAGATGAATTGCTCAAAGGGATGCGGGATCTTCAATTGAAGGTTGCAAAACTGGATGAAAAAGGACAAGATGAAAGGGGGCGGGCAGCAGCCCTAAGCCTGAAAAAAGATGTATGTAGTGTGACAGTTTGCAGCACAAGAGAAAGGATTGTGCTGCCTATCAGGAGGCCTTGGCACGACAACTTATCTTTTGGAAAGATAGCAAGATCCATGCACAAGAAACGGGATTGCCTCTTGCTTTGGATTTTGGAAAGGGAGGTATGCAGAAGTTGTTGGAAGACTTGGCTGTCTGAAATGCTTATGCGGAGATACATGCTTCTACTTTTGGTCTACAGTTGGATAGAATGCATGGCCAAGTGATGGTTGGTCCAAAGGCTGAAATATGGACACGTGCTTTACATGCAGTTGAAAAGAGAAAGGTCACTGATAGTGAAATGTCTCATGCTGGGCAAGACATTCGTGGCATAACTGGTTGGGAATCACCGGTAGATGCATATTCAGTGTATGCATACTTAGCAAAGGTACAAAACACGGATGTACTTGTGGAAGAAAAATGAAAAAGAGATGAAGATATTGCAAGGACATCTAAAAGAATGACAAGAAGAAGTGTGGATCAGCCTAAAGCTGCAAATCACGAGCATGTGATGGAAGAGGTCAGTCAGAAGCAAAAACAGGATAACAAACAATAGGGAAAAAAGAAGGGCAAGCAACCAGGATATAAGTTGCAATCTGACATTGAGACAACCACAGATCTTAAGAAGGTTCTTGAAGAACGGATCTTAAACAGTCGGGTGGAATTTACCTTGGGAGAGGTGCTTGGCATTGCCAAGCGAGAATTTCATGATAAGATCATTGACATAATTAAAAGGAAGCACCAGTTTCTTGGTGATACCACTAGTGCATTGCTACAATTTGAAGAGGAAACTAATTTGTTGGGAATTCGGGCTGAATATGAGCATGAAGTAAGTACTGGATTATCTATGCAAGAAGCTACTAATCAGTGGGACAACATGTGGAAAAGAGAAAAAGTGGCTTAAAATGCATTGTCTTGTAGCAATATGCATGGTGGAGTAAGGAAAATGCAACAATATGGAGAAGATGTTGAGATATCGAGCTCCACTCGTGATATGCCAGGGTGACCGTTGTGCACTTATGTCACCGACTTGTTAGCTGCAAATGCGGTTGGTACACCGCCCATGAATAATAGCTAGATGACAGCTATCCTTATCTACTCTAGTTCGTGGCTCAGTTAGTATGCCACCTTAGTTAGTTGAGTTTGGTTTGAGACCCATATATAGGGTTCTTCTATTTCTCTGTATTTGAGTTCTTTTGGCTTACACAACTAAGTAGAGGAAAATTGTTTTCAGCCTCCACCTTTTGTGTATTCCCCCATTGTATAAGTGAGAAAGCTACAAGTAAGACTCCTTCCTTCTCTCCCACAATCTTGACATGGTATCAGATCCTGGTTCGTGGTAAGGAGTTCAAGAAAGCAAACCAAGTTCGCAGTGTTTTGGTAAGAGGACCAATGTTACTTTCATTTTTCGAGTTTGGGAGCAAGTCTCTGCAGGTAGCACAGCCGGAAAGTGCAAGAGTGCATTGTCTCAGATTGAGACGCCCTTCGTGGTGTAGCAAGAGGGCAGTATATGCTGCGGGAGAAGGGCTTTAGCCTTTATTTGCCCTGTTTTTTTATTCGAGGCCATTTCGGGGCATGTTTTGGAGGCAGAAGTTTTCCGTACGCACTCAGGAAAACGCCCTGTTTTTTGCTGTGCAATCATTGTTCTACAGGTCGGTGAAAAGTTACCATAGAAATTGCATCGTATACCTGTGCGCACAGACATTGGGAGTTACAGAATCATCCTAGTTTCCTATTGATGCAAAATCGTCACTAGGAAGTGACTGTGTGGTCAAATACCACTTTCGTCAGTTTTGCAGATTTGCCCTTGTGAGGCTGAAACTGTGTTTTTTGTAGTGACAGAATTTTTTGCAGTATTCTGTAATGGCGTCTGATTCTCTTTCACAGATTGTCACTGAAAATCTTGACAAGAACAACTTCCAAGCATGGAAGTTTAGAATGACGAATTTCCTTATGGAAAAAGGATATTGGGAATTCGTTGCAGGAAATGAAGAAGAACTAGTTCTTTCTGATGTTCCCAATCAACAACAAATGCACGCATTTAAAGAATGGCATGAGAGAGCCAGAAAAGTTTTGTACTGGCTGTCTATCAGTATTTCAGACTCTATGATTGTGCATATTCAGGATGCAAGTATGCCAAAGGAGGCATGGGATAACTTTGTCAAAAATGTATAGCACAAATACGCAAGCCAGGAAAATGCAGCTCAAGCAAGAGTTGCACAATGTGCAAAGAGAAAGTATGAGCATCAATGACTACCACATGAAGGTGAAGAAGATTGCAGATGCACTTGCTTCCATTGGGTTGCCAGTGGAAGATGATGATTTAGTTTCTGTGACCTTGAATGGTCTAGGAAAGGATTATGCATAGTTCTAAACATCCATTTTCGCCCGTGAAAGATTTCCTGATTTTGAGGAGTTGATTGCTCTTTTAATTTCTGAGGAGCAGAGAAATGGTGGTGCATCTTCTTCAGGAGGAACTTCAAAAGAAGCTGTCTTCTACTCAAATGCTGGAAGAGGTAGAGGCAGAGGTAGAGGAGGCCGATATGGAGGTCGTGGTAGAAATCAGAATATGCAACAAACTCAAGAAAACCATTCCTATGGAGGAGGACATGGTAACTCTAGAGGCAGGGGGAGCCAAAGAGGTCGTGGTGGATGGCAAAGAGGCCAAAATGCAAACAACAACCTTGAATGCTACTACTGTGGTAAAATGGATCATATGGCTAAAGACTGCTATAAAAAGCAGAATGACAACATGAATGGAAAATTGCAACAAGGGAATTATGCATCTTCTAGTAGACAAGGTGATGACAGAAATGAGCATTTATTTATGATGCAGCACATGACCAATTCTGTGACAAGTGTAGAAGAAAGCAACGATGTGTGGTATGTTGACTCAGTTGCATCAAACCACATGACAGGTCATGCAGAATGGATGCAAGATGCAAGGAAAATGGAAAAACCAGGATTTGTGGAGACTGGTGATGATACTGCACATCCTATTGTGCAGATTGAAAAATTTCCTTTGTCTATGCAGGATGGGAAAAAGAAATACATGTCGGATGTATTTCATGTCCCGAATATCACCAAGAACCTAGTTTCTGTTGGTCAAATGGTTGAGCAGGGCTTGCAGGTCAGATTTAATCCTCATGGATGCTTTGTTGAGGATATGAAAAATAAAGGTCGCTTGATAGCAAAAGGAAAGAAGAAGGGCAGAATGTTTACGTTGGATGCAGGCATGCCTGAATTGAGTGTAGCAATGTTTGCACATGGAACCGGTGTAGTTGCAGATATTGATATCTGGCATAAACGCATTGGTCATGTTAATGTACAGCGACTTAAATCAATGCAAGCCCAAAATATTGTTGCAGGATTGCCTAAATTCAAGGTTGCAGAAATGCATAAGGTATGTGAAGCCTGTCAATTTGGAAAACAGGCAAGGAAACCATTTCCTAGACATGTTCAAGAGAGTAAGAAGCCATTGGAATTAATCCACTCTGATGTGTGGACTACTAAAGCTGCATCTATTGGAGGCTGTCATTATTTTGTCACTTTTATTGATGACTATAGCAGAAAAATTTGGGTGTATTTTATGAAAAAGAAAAGTGAAGTGTTTGAGCATTTCAAAACTCTTAAAGCAATGGTTGAAAAAGAAACAGGCCTGCAAATAAAATGTCTAAGGTCACATGGAGGGGGAGAGTACCTCTCAAATGAGTTTGCAAGGTTCCTGCAGGAGCATGGCATAAAGCAACAATATTCATGCAGTCATATCCCACAACAAAATGGAATTGTAGAAAGGAAAAATAGGCATATTGGAGAGGTATCTCGTGCCATGCTCAATGAAAAAGACTTGCCAGATTTTTACTGGGCTGAAGCAGTTGCTACAGCAGTCTACATAATGAATAGGACTCCCACTGTAGCAATACATGGCATGAATCCAGAGGAAAGGTATACTGGTAGGAAACCAAATATTTCTCATTTGAAAATTTTTGGTTGCATTGCCTATGTTCATGTGCTAGATGAGTTGAGATCCAAGTTGGATCCAAAAGCTGAGAAGTGCATCTTTATTGGTTACTCTCTGCAAGTAGCAGAAAGGGTATAGATGCTATAACCCTTCTACTTGTAAGTTTACAGTGAACAGAGATGTTGTTTTTTATGAGATGAGTAGCTGGTATAAACCAGTAAATATGATTGATAATGTAGATGCACAAAATGGTAATGCTACACAGAATTCACAGCAGCAGTCACAAGATATTAGTGGACTTGGAGTGTCCTCGCAGTGGTTCACATTCTCCCCTCAAAGCAATGCAGATAGTGGTATGTAGGTATCACGAAAAGGAAAAGAGAAGGTAGATCAGCCCATGTTTGATGTAAATGCATGTCACTCTTATGTGGATGGTGAATCCAGTGGCTTAGAACAGAGCATTGATGATGAGTTGGGTATTCCTTCTATTGTTACACCTGGAGTAAGGAAGACCAGGGATGTTTTGAGAGCACCTGGGAGTGAACCTACTTTGCGCAGGTCTACCAGAGCTAGGCATCCTGTGGATAGGCTGAAATATGATGGATTTACAGCCATTCACTATGCCTATATAGTCAAAGTGATACAGAAACCAGAACCCACTTCTTTTGAGCAAACCATGGGAAAAGAAAAATGGAAGAAAGCCATGGATGAAGAAATGGATGCCTTGGAAGCAAATGCTACATGGGAATTGGTACCTTTGCCTAAAGATAAGAATGCAATTGGTTGTAAGTGGGTTTATAAGGTGAAGCACAATGCAGATGGTTCTGTGAACAGATACAAGGCAAGATTAGTAGTCAAGGGGTATGCACAAACATATGGCATTGATTATGATGAAATATTCAGTCCGGTTGCAAGGATGGCAACTGTAAGAGCAGTCAGAGATCAGGAGAATCTTCTCAAAGCAATGCAGACAGTGGTATGCAGGTATCACGAAAAGGAAAAGAGAAGGTAGATCAGCCCATGTTTGATGCGAATGCAGGTCACTCTTATGTGGATGGTGAATCCAGTGGCTCAGAACAGAGCATTGATGATGAGTTGGGTATTCCTTCTATTGTTACACCTGGAGTAAGGAAGACCAGGGATGTTTTGAGAGCACCTGGGAATAAACCTATTTTGCGCAGGTCTACGAGAGCTAGGTATCCTGTGGATAGGCTGAAATATTATGGATTTACAGCCATTCACTATGCATATATGGTCAAAGTCATACAGGAACCATAACCCACTTCTTTTGAGCAAGCCATGGGAAAAGAAAAATGGGAGAAAGCCATGGATGAAGAAATGGATGCCTTGGAAGCAAATGCTACATGGGAGTTAGTACCTTTGCCTAAAGGTAAGAATGCAATTGTTTGTAAGTGGGTTTATAAGGTGAAGCACAATGCAGATGGTTCTGTGAACAGATACAAGGCAAGATTAGTAGTCAAGGGGTATGCACAAACATATGGCATTGACTATGAAGAAACATTCAGTCCCCGGTTGCAAGGATGGCAACTGTAAGACCAGTCATTGCTATGGATGCATCAAAGGGATGGTCTTTACATCATATGGATGTAAAGAATGCCTTCTTGCATGGTGATTTGCAAGAAGAGGTCTATATGGAGCAGCCACCAGGTTATGTGCATGTTATTCATCCTGAGTTTGTTTGTAGGTTGAAGAAAGCCTTGTATGGCTTGAAGCAAGCACCTAGAGCATGGTCTGACAAGATAGGACAGTATCTTGTCACTATTGGCTTTCAGATTTCCAAGGCAGATTTCTCACTTTATGTGAGAAAAACAGAGAAAGGTATTATGCTACTTGTCATTTACGTTGATGATTTGATTATGACAGGTGACAGTGATGAAGATATCCTTCATGTGAAAATGCTATTGAAGCAGAAGTTTGAGATGAAGGATTTGGGAGAGCTGCGTTATTTCTTGGGCATTGAGGTGATTAGATCACCAAGTGGGATACAGCTCTTGCAGAGGCAGTATGGATTGGACATGCTGTCCAAATATGGGATGACAGGCTATAAGCCTATTTCAGTTCCTTTGGAACAGAATGTGAAGCTGAGCGCAGATGCAGGTGAGCTTCTGGAAGACCCCACTATGTACAGACGCATTGTAGGAAGCTTGATTTGTATGACTATTACCAGGCCAGATTTGAGCTATGTTGTTGGATTGGTAAGTCAGTTTATGCAGGCTCCAAGGAAACCGCATTTGGATGCGGCTAGACGCATACTCAGGTATGTGAAGTCCACATTGCAGTATGGACTATTTTATGAGACTGGGGTTCAGATACAGTTGCATGGATACACTGATGCTGATTGGGCTCGTAGCATTTCTGATAGACGATCTACCAGTGGATATGTGTTCTCTTTTGGGAGTGCTGCAGTCACTTGGAGCAGCAAGAAACAGCCTACAGTTGCCTTATCCAGCACAGAGGCTGAGTACAGGGGCGCAGCAATGGGAGGTAGCTTGGTTGCATAAGCTACTTTATGATATGCATCAGCCTATAGATGGGCCAGTTGTCATTTATTGTGACAACATGAGTAGTATACACTTGGCAAATAACCCAGTCTATCATGCTAGAACAAAGCACATTGAGGTGCATTATCACTATGTGTGGGAGAGGGTTTTACTAGGTCTTATTGATCTAGTTTATGTCAGCACAGAGGATCAGGTAGCTGACATATTCACGAAGGCATTGGGCGCAGAGAAGCTGCGCAAATTCAGAGACCTGCTTGGTGTGCAGGAATTGGGATTGAGCTCGAGGGGGAGTGTTGAGATATCGAGCTCCACTCGTGATATGCCAGGGTGACC
This sequence comes from Lygodium microphyllum, assembly GCF_053477565.2. Classification (NCBI taxonomy): domain Eukaryota; kingdom Viridiplantae; phylum Streptophyta; class Polypodiopsida; order Schizaeales; family Lygodiaceae; genus Lygodium; species Lygodium microphyllum. The sequence continues at coordinate 144,215,900 of NC_141137.1, forward strand.
GTTGTGCATTTATGTCACCGACATGTCAGTTGCAGATGCGGTTGGTACACCGCCCATGAATAATAGCTACATGATAGCTATCCTTATCTACTCTAGTTTGTGGCTCAGTTAGTATGCCACCTTAGTTAGTTGAGTTTGGTTTGAGACCCATATATAGGGTTCTTCTATTTCTTTGTACTTGAGTTCTTTTGGCTTACACAACTAAGAAGAGGAAAACTGTTTTCAGCCTCCACCCTTGTGTGTATTCCCCCATTATGCAAGCAAGAAAGCTACAAGTGAGACTCCTTCCTTCTCTCCCACAATCTTGACAGTAGCTACATTGCAGAACTATGACTTTGACATTACACATACACAGGGAAAAGACAATGTAGTTACTGATTCATTATCAAGAATGTGGGCTTGTAAAGTTTCAGCCATTATGGAACTTCATAGTGATTGGATAGAAGAGCTTCAGGAGGCCTATTTGTTAGATGCTGATTTAAGCCACATTTTCCAGAAATTACAGCAAGGGCATGTAGAAGAAAACTCTCAATATCAGCTCAAGAACAGTCTTTTATGGTTTCAGGGCAGGATTTCTATCCCATACACTTCCCCATATTCAAGCAAAAGATCATGCAAGAGATGCATTCTTCACCTACAGCTGGTCACTTGGGCATTTTTAAAACTTATGACAAAATTGCTAAAAGCTTCCATTGGAAGGGCCTATGGAAGGATGTAAAAGATTTTGTTTTGAGCTGCATGTCATGTCAACAAAACAAAGACAGCACCTTAAAACCAGCTGGCTTACTACAGCCATTGCCTATGCCTGAAGGCAAATGGACATATATCACTATGGACTTCATAAGCAGCTTATCGGTGACCAAGAAGGGGTGGAACAGTATCTATGTAGTTGTGGATAGAATCACCAAGGCAGCCCATTTCATTCCCACAAAGATTCAATATAGTGCTTCTCAAGTAGCTAGCCAATTCATGGAACATGTTTTCAAATTACATGGCTTACCACAGGTCATTGTGCATGATCGAGATGCTAAATTCATGAGCAATTTTTGGCCAGCAGTTTTCAGCTCTATGGGCACTCAGTTAGCTCCTTCCACTGCTTATCATCCACAAACTGATGACCAAACAGAGAGGGTTAACAAGTGGCTGGAAACTTACTTGAGGCATTTCTGTTATGATGTGCAAAACACTTGGGACTTGTGGTTGCATCTGGCTAAGTTTGCCTATAACAACTCTATACACTCTAGCATTGGAATTTCACCATTCGAGGCATTGTATGGATATAAGGTACCCCTCCCCATGGTTATCTTCAATGATAAAATAAATCCACAAAGCAAGGAGGAATTGGATAAAATACAGGCCTTACTTTAGCAGTGCAGAGTCAACTTGAAGAAAGCTCGGGATCAAATGAAGCTTTATGGTGATTACAAAAGAAGGGATGTTGAATTCCAAGAAGGGGATTTGGTACTCTTGAAGGTGCCCAAGTCCAGATATGCCACCCTTAAGGATGGATCCAGCAATAAGTTGTTGGCACACAGGTTCTATAGGCCATATCGGATTATCAAAAGAGTGGGAGACTTGGCATATCAGTTGGAACTACCACCATCCACGAAAATTCATAATGTCTTCCATGTGAGCCAATTGAAGCCCTTCATTGGATCATCAGTGGATTATGTTGAGGAGCTACCACCGATAAATGAAGAAGGCATCATTTAATACATATCCGAGCAAATCATTGGACAAAGGGAAAAGAAGCTTCGCTCTCGCTCCATTATGGAATACTTGATTAAGTGGCAAGATTTACCACTTGAGGAAGCTTCTTGGAGGCCAGCTTCAGTTTTGGAAGAGTTTCCATATCTATTAGAAGCAGATTTGGCTGAATCTAGCTAACTATGGCCCTATTTTTCTCCCAGAATGATTGCAAACAGCTCTCTGTTTCAAACCAGATTTTACCCTGCACTATGGACAGCAATGGACATCATACATGGGCTGAAATTACTCTTTGAGATCTCCGATTTGATATATGGCCCACCCCAATCAGAGTCTCCTATAGAAAGTTATGATAGATTTACTACAGTAGGGTCCTGTAGTAAACAGCTAGCTGTCCACTGTCTGCAACTCACATTCACTCAAGATACTTGGGTCAAATTTCATCTTTTATAATTTCCCAATAAGACCCATGTAACGTACATACCCGAATGACCCGATATACGTAATAATACATCTTCATTCATTTGTAAACCCCTGTAATAATGCAGTAGAGTAGTACTCTGATCTGCTCCTATCCAGTTAGCATAAGTGCCCAAATTGTTTTTGAGGGCAAAAACCTTCGAATGGGGATGGAATGTAAGAGAGGGGGATTTAATAATGGGGAAATACTAGCTACACTGGCTAGTATATAAGGTGTTAGGGACTTGATTTTTTATCATCAGATTTTAATACAAGTCTCCTTTCATCTTCATCTCCTTCTCCAAGCTCTCATGGCTTCTTTCTCTCTCTTTTTGTCTTTCTCTCTCTTTTTCTAGTCTTTCTCTCTCCTCGTCACTCTCTTTCTGCAGTCTTTCTCTCTCTTCTATACTCTCTCTCTCTCTCTCTTCTTCTTCTTCTCTCTCTCTTGTCTCCTTCATTACAACCCCCAAGGTGGTATAGCAATTGTCCTCAATTGCTATTAGCTCAATGTGGAGCCAACAGTGTGGGGTAAGCACTTAGGTCTCGAGCGTGCATCCATTGGGCCTCTTCAACAATATGATTTTTAAATTTAACCAAATATCTAGAATATCTACGGCCAGTTCTAGTGGTCATAAAGTCAGTATCTAGAATAGTTTCAGGCTCAAGGATTTCAATTTCTTCTTCTAGCAAAGGAGGGTTTTCATATACAGGGTGTACATGTAATTGTCCTCTAAAAGGTCGTAATAAATTGATATGAAGAGTGTTGTGGATTTTCCAGTGTTGTGGTAATTCTAGTTTAAATGCATTGTCATTGATTTTGTGAATGATCTTGAAAGGTCCATAAAATCTAGGGGCTAATTTTACAACAGGGTGTTTGTCAACACTTTGTAATCTTCGTTTTTCAATTCGTAACCAAACATAATCATCAACTTTGAAACTCATAGCTTTTCTTTTCTTGTTGGCTTGTTTTGTGTATGATTGCTAGGCTTTGGCAATCATATCTTTAACTTCATCAAAAATAGTAGCATGCATGTTAGCAATATCATCAGCAGCTTGAACTTTGTTTGACAATGATGTAACAGGTGTAGGCAATCTATATCCATAAATAATTTCAAATGGTTCGTTCTGTGTAGCTGTATGGGGTGTGTTATTGTATTCAAACTAAAGTAAATGTAAATGTGTATCCCATGTTTGTGGTTTTGAAATTGTGTATGCACGCAAAATATCTAAAATGGTACTGTTAGTAGCTTCTGTTTGGCCATTTGTTTCAGGATGAAATGCAGATGAAAAATCAATCTTTGTTCCTAAGTTAGCACACAAAGTAATCCAAAAATTATTGCAAAATCTAGAATCACGATCAAAATAATAACTTTTGGCAAACCATGACTAGTGAAAACAGTTTTCAAGAAGAATTGAGCAGCGCTTGAGATGCAGTTAATGTTTTCTTGTATGCAATGAAATATGCTTGTTTGCTAAACCTATCAACAATAGTCCAAATCATGTCATGATTAGCTTTAGTGTTAGGAAAACCAGTGATAAAATCCATTGAATTCTGTTCCCATGGTCGTATTGGAATTGGTAAAGGCATTAATAAACCATATTGTTTACCATGGTGTCTTTTAACTCTTTGACAAATTAAGCATTTAGATACAAAGTTAGATACCTCAGTTTCCATGTGTGGCCAATAAAAATCTTCAATCAGTGTACGCAAAGTAGAAATAATTCCTCTATGGCCTTGGTATAGGGGACAATGAATTTCATGCAAAACAAATGATCAAAATGGAACAGTCACACATAATCTTTTTTCATAAAACATAAATCCATCAATGTAAGACAATGAATCAATGGGAATCCAATTATTTGCAACTAGTTTATTTCAATCAGCTTGAAAAGTAAGATCTTGGTGATAAGTGTCTTTCATAGGGAGAAGAGAGTCAAAAGATATCACAGAAATATTATGAATAGTTGGTCTTCTACTTAAAGCATCGGCAACAACATTCTCTTTTCCGGGTTGATATTGTATGAGTGGATGAAAACTTTGAATAAAAGCAACCTATTTAATGTGTCGGTCAGATATTTGTGGTTGACTAAGGAGATGTCTAATGCTTTGTTGGTCAGTTTTGATCATGAATTCAGATCCCATTAAATAATGTTTCCATTGACGTAAAGCTTGTACTACAACTAGCAATTCCTTATCATAGGTAGAATACTTAAGTTCGGAGGGTTTAAGTTTGCAGCTACAGTAGGCTATGGGATGAGAATCTTGCATAAGGACTGCTCCTATTCTAGATCCACTAGCATCAGTAACTACTAGGAAAAATGGTCTATTGAAGTCAGGTAATTGCAATACAGGAGCATGAGTTAAAGCATGTTTCAGTAAATCAAAGGACTTTTGTTGATTGTCAGACCAATGATACACAATGTCTTTCTTTAATATTTTTGTCAAAGGTAATGCAAGCAATGAAAAATTTCTCACAAATTTTCTGTAAAAGCTAGCAAGACCTAAGAAAGAACGTAATTCATGCACATTTTTTGGTATCGGCCAATTCAAAATTGCTTCTATCTTTTTAGGGTCAACTTTAATACCTTCAGATGAAACAATATGTCCTAGATATTCAATTTGTGTTTGGAAAATTTCACTCTTTTCTAGATTGGCATATAATTGATTCTCTTTTAATAATTTAAAAACCAAAGATAAATGTTCATAATGCTCGTTCTCATTCTTACTAAAAACCAATATGTCATCAAAGAAAACAATGACACAATGCTAATGCTTCAAAAATATGTGATTCATCATACGGTTGAATGTGGCTGGTACATTAGTTAAACCAAAAGGCATAATCAGGAATTCATAGTGTCCAAATTGTGTTCTAAATGCAGTTTTGAATATATCAAATGTGTCCAATCTTACTTGATGGTATCCATATTTAAGATCTATCTTGCTGAATATTGTAGATCCTTGTAGCTTGTCCATAAGATCATCTACCCTAGGAATCGGATATCTATTCTTAACAGTGATTTTATTTAGGGCACGATAATCAATACACATACGATATGTATTGTTTTTCTTCTTCACTAATAAGACAGGTGCACCAAATGGAGAACTACCAGGTCTAATAAGTCTTCAAGTTAACAATTCTTCAATTTGGGCTTGAATTTCTTTCTGTTCAATTTGGTTATGTCTATATGGTGCTTTATATGGTGGTTGTGATTCAAGAATTAGGTCTATCTTGTGATCTTCAAGACGTACAAGTGGTAATCCAGGTGGTAAGTCAACAGCAAAACAATCTTGAAATTGTGAAAGAAATTGTGCGTGCCTAGGATGCATCTGTCGTAATGCACGTTTAGCCTGAGTATGACTCCTGATCGACAGCGCAGCGGGGCGCAAGAATTCGACCATGACAGAAGAAAGCTCAGACCATCGATCTAATGAGGAGCTCGATTTGAGTGTATTCCCAGATGCTATACAGCAGATGGTGAGCAGTTACGACGCGCACGCCCGGTACGAGCACTACGGCAGGACAGTAGACGCAATCATTGCAGACCTAGAGGAGGAGAGAAGGCTAGCCTGCAAGGCATTGCAGGGCATAGCTGATTATAATAGGGATCAATAGGCTAGGAGCCAAAGGCAAAGCATGGAGCTGCATGAGGTGCAACGAGTGCTGAACTTGGCTGGCCGAAACCAAACAGACCATGAGAGAATGCTAGAAGGAGACTTGACATTGAGCAAGCTCCTCATGAAACGGCTGCTCGATAACACCGCAGTAGAGCAGAATGCCACCGTACTAGCGACGTCTCTGCTTGCAGGATTAGGGACAAACCATGGCTCAAAGAGCCAGGCCAAAATACCGATTGTTACCAAGCAACTCGATAAGTACCAACCGCATGACGATCCATACAGCTTTGTTGAGCAGTTTGAGCAAGTCTGCGAAGCCAACGACCTCAACGACCAGACTCAACGTTCACAAGCATTCGGGCTTTGCTTAGGCGACAAGGGTAGGACGTGGTATACAAGCCTGGATGCTGTGGAACGAGCCAACTTCAATAATCTCAAGGATCTCTTCGTCAAGAGGTTCGCCGAGCTCGGATACTTCGATAACCTGCTAGTACGCTTGATGAATGTCAAGCAGAAAGAGAAGGAGGACATCCGCGACTATGTGACCCAAGTGAGAGTCTCTTTAAGAGAATCCCTCTAGGCAAGCGACCGACTGACAGAGTAGTTTCAACTATAGTCATCAGCGGAATTCGAGATGAGAAGTTATATAAGGCATTGGCAGGCAACTCAAGCTTGCAGTGGGACGTGGTAGCTAGAGTTTTTGAGGAAGCCATCAGAGTCGATGACCAGCTGAAAGAGCGGAGCTCTAGGAGCTCAAATCTAGAAGAGACCAACCCGCGAAGCTCAGAGAGAACATCAGCCTCTAGTGAGCGGTCAATCCCATCATCTTAAGATAAGGGGAAGGCCACCAAGACAGACCAAGGCTTGGCTGAGGTCAAGATGGAATTAGCCAAGATACAAGACATGTTGAGACGACCAACGCGCCCGCACATCCAATGCGTGTACTATGGCGGAAACCACTTGCCGGCCGAATGTCAAGACCCTAGGTCAAGACCTTGTGCTAACTGCGGTAGGTTCGGCCATGATGTCGCACATTGCAGACTACCAAGAAGACTTTCGTACTCGCAACCCTATGGCCAGCCTTATCTAGCTAACAGGCCGCAGCCATTCTTCGGAAGGGGAGCCCCCTTAGCTCTTCCCGTGCCTAATGATATGAAACCAGTCGTCCCTAGAATGGACATAAATCCTACAGGCATACCTAGACCGCCTAGTCCTTATGTGACCCACCCATCGAGCAACGCCCCAGTATACTACGTGGAGGAGCCAAATGATGAAGAGACCTACATATACCCTTACGTCTCGCATGACGACGAGGGCAACACGGTCCTCATGGATTATTGACCCGTGCCGGTGATGGCGTTAGGACGAGGACGAGGTAGAGGCCTAGGAGGGTAGTCGAAGGATCCAATCACTTGTTGGACTTGGCATACCTAGACCGCCTAGTCCTTATGTGACCCACCCATCGAGCAACGCCCCAGTATACTACGTGGAGGAGCCAAATGATGAAGAGACCTACATATACCCTTACGTCTCGCATGACGATGAGGGCAACACGGTCCTCATGGATTATCGACCCGTGCCGGTGATGGCGTTAGGACGAGGACGAGGTAGAGGCCTAGGAGGGCAGTCGAAGGATCCAATCACTTGTTGGACTTGTGGACACCCCGGTCATGTCTCATCACAATGCCCTGAAAGAGAGCAGCAAAGCAGGTATAAGGCTGACCAAAGGTGCGCAGAGTGCAGAATCACCCATCTTTTCGTAGACTGCCCAAAGCGAAAGCCGTCCTCTAGCTCAGCCAACTTGCCATCCATCCCGTTGGGGTTGTTTGGTGTCGAAAACCCCGATGGGGAGGCCACACCTATTCCCTTCCGAGTTATGACCCGGGCCCAAACGAAGCAGGCCGACATCTCTCTACCGGGACCTAGCAATCTTGACGCAACCTCAATAGGAAAGAAAAGCCACAGGTAAAAAAAGAAGAGATCGGAAGCTAAGGTCGCACTAAAGACCGAGAGTGCTACGACTCTACCCACGGGAAAGAAAGTCTCAGACGCGGAGGCAGAGACTTCAGCCCCTAAGACAGCCAAAAGGGGAAGCACTAAGGTATGAGAATACCCGCATCCGAAGCGACAATTAGAGGCCATAGAAAAGGTGAAGGAATGGGTGAGGGAAGCTCAACAGCATCTCAAAGATGCCGAACCCATCATAGAGGATGAGATCGATGATATTTCCAGCATAAGCACGCCAATATCGCCACCTCAACCTAAGTCGGTCGAAGCAACTGTGCCATAAGCAGTGCCGCTGAGATCAAGCCTAGACACAACAGAGCCGCAGATCAGTCATGGCCATTGGCCTGGACAGTCTAGTCTAAAGGAAGGACGAGTATCTAACGACCTCCTGACCTATGGCAAGACCTTAAGCAGTGGGTTGAAGGATCACACGAGCAGGTCGTGGCAGACCCTCGAGATCAGGATGCAGCAATTGCCCAGTTTGACACTACACTCCGTGCCTAAATCCTTGCACGTCAACGCCTTTTGGGAAGGCTCTGAGATGCACGCAGTCCTGCCAGTCCTAGCCCTAGTTGACACAACAAGGAAGGGAATTGTGGACACGGGAGCTAGGGTTAGTGTGCTTAGCCACGCAATGCTTCAGACTTGGGGAAACCCGCCCGTCGAAGCTGCTAGGTTTAATGTCACGCTAGCAAATGATATGAGAGTGAAGCCATTTGGGGTACTGAAGAATTGGCCAGTGAAGATCGCAGGTGTCCAGTTCTCTGTCGACTTTATAGTCATGAAGGGAGTGGACTACGATGTCCTATTAGGCCGACCCTGGATACGCAACGCTAGAGTCATCGAAGATTGGGGTAATGGCTCGATCTTCCTTGGCAATAGAATAGATGCCATAAGAATAGGAATGGACACTTGGAAGACCTCACCAGTCGACCTAGACGCCATCTCTGCTATGCTCAAGGGGAACACTCAGGTCAAGAAGCCCTATGGGTCCTTGACCAAGTATATCCCATGCCCAGAGGATGAGGGGGACTGGATGCACGTTCTTGCTACAATCGACTTGCCATTCTCAGACCATGAGGCGTATGAACAGGCCATCAAAACGATCGGCAAGACCAACAAAGCACTCTCTACACTAGTCTGCATGATGGTAGCAAGCCTCCATGGAACGCCTAAGACTGTCACCTTCCAAGTGCCATCCAACAAAAGGGAACTCCAGGGGATACTGGAATACCTAACGGACCAGCTAGCTGGCAACCCAGCTGCCAACTTCAAACCACTCCAGGATCTCTTAGAGGATTCCAAGTGGCAATGGACCAGGGTGCACGAGTTGAACCTCATGTATAACTGGGCCCTGGTTCCTGACCAATGACACGAGGCATACAAAGCCCTAGGAGACGACGAGCAGTCGAATGACAAAGATTCCTGCAATGAATACGAAGACTGCCAATCCTTCAGTGATGAGAGTGAGAGTGAAGTGGATACCATAGAATACGACATTGAAGGACGAGAAATTGAGTAGATACGAGCAGATGCCAAGCCATAGAAAAGGCAAGCCCTTAGTATGGAGCAAGGAGTCATGCGCATGAAATGTGATCGTGCTTGGTTGGAATGCATAGGAGCCATAGACCTCGAGCAAGCAGGCCTAGCCCAACCAGGAACGACATCAATACTTAGAGCCGAGTTGCCATCTGAACTGCGACCACTAGGGGAGACCACCTCTTCTAGCGAAGATGGAGGGTTTGACTCTGAATCGGAAGTTACTTCGGATAGTGACCCAGAGATCCCTAGGCCGCCCATGACCAGATGCACCAAGGGGGACTTACCCGTCCACCTGAGACGCAGACGGTTAAGGCAGGATAAGGCAAAGCACCCCAGGGATACACGATCAGAAGAACAGCGAAAACAACAGGACCTTCCTAAACGCTTCACTAAATTCAAGAAAGGGGATAGGGTAGTGGTCCTGTTAGGTGCCAAGCGTCAAGGGCAAACGAGCGAACCAATCGAAGGACCAGCCAAGGTCAAGGAGGTAGACCTAGCCCTGGAAGGGGAGACACCCCGACCAGTGTTCATTGCTGATGACTTGATTGGTAAAGAAGAGTTGAGTCTTGTCGCTCTCTTGCGGGAGAACATAGATGTATTTGCCTGGTCCTTAGAAGAGCTACGGGAGGTAGATCCGAGTGTTGTGACTCACAACATACCCATGACGTCGGATGCAATGCCGGTCAAGCAACGACCATACCCCATGAATCCAAAACATGCTCATGCTATCAAAGAGGAAATTGACAAGCTGATGAGAGCTGGATTCATTTACAAAATTGAGCACACAGACTGGGTATCACCCATAGTCATTGTGATGAAGAAGAACGGCAAAATTCGAGTGTGCATCAATTACAAGAAGGTGAACGCTGCTACGAAGAGAGATAACTATCCCTTGCCGTACACATGCTTGAGAGGGTGGCAGGCAAGGAAGCCTATAGTTTTCTGGATGGCTTCTTAGGGTACAACCAGGTGCAAGTGCATCCTGCAGACAGGCACAAAACCGCCTTTGCCACTGAGTGGGGCGTCTTTGCATACATAGTCATGCCCTTTGGGTTGACCAATGCCCCTGCCACTTTCCAAGGTCTCATGTGCACCATCTTTAAAGACATGCTTTGCAAGGAGGAGGTCTTTGTCGACGATCTGTGTGTCCATTGGACCTGGATCAAACACTTAGAAAAACTCCGCGCAGTCTTTGAACGGTGCCGCTTATATCATCTCTCCTTGAACCCCTTGAAGTGTCAGTTTTGGGTGAAGCATGGATGCATCTTAGGACACGTGGTGTCGAAGAATGGCATTGCCACTGACTTCTCGAAGGTCAGGGTTATTGTTGACCTTCCACCCCCAATTAATTACAAGGGAGTTCAATGGTTCTTAGGTCACACAGGATACTATAGACGTTTGTGCTGAACTATGCGCTGATCGCCAGGCCATTGTACAAGCTGATGATTGTCTTCGAGTGGACCGAGGCATGCCAATGGGCATACGAAGAATTGAAAAAGGCTCTAACAACATCACCAATTATACGAGCCCCAGATTGGACCATTACCTTCCACGTGCACATGGATGCCTCTAAGTTTGCCGTGGGGGCAGTGTTGTGCCAACTTGGTGAGCATAACTTAGATTACCCAGTGAGCTTTGCTACCAGACAACCCACTGAGATGGAGATGAATTATTTGACAACAGAAAGGGAGGGATTAGCCATGGTGTTCGCTATGAAGAAATTCTGGCATTATCTATTGGCCACACCTTTCATCTTCTTCGTGGACCATCAAGCCCTGCTCTATTTAGTGAACAAACCTTGTGCTACCGGACGCATAGCTCGATGGCTCCTCCTGCTCCTAGAGTTCGATTTCTCTATGGTGGTACGAAAGGGAAAACAGCATTACATGGCGGATCACATGTCCTGTATACCCACAGGAGAAGCCGCTGGACAAGGCATCATTGACGAGTTACCTGACGCCCACTTATTCCACCTGTCCAGCGAGAGAGATTTATTTAAGGCTAATCTAACACCATATTGGGCGGACGACATAGTCCAAGTGCTCGAGCACGGACTACCGGAGCGACCAATAGAAAAGGCACGACTTAGGCGCTTGATCCTGAAGATCCAGCCCTACCAACTGATTGCAGGCCAACTCTATAGGCTGGGGCAAGACAGATTGCTGCGTAGGTATGTGTGTGAGAATGAGATGCACGATGTGCTCTTGGAGGTGCACATCGGCATCGCGGGAGGACACTTTAGCGGAGACACGATAGCACGGAAGGTGCTGTAGTCTCAACTATGGTGGCCCACACTTTTCCGCGACGCCACGCGATTCGTCAAGCATTGTGACGAGTGCCAACGGACAAAAGTCCTAATTCGTAAAGACCAAATGTAGTTGAACCCAGTCATCGCTTTCCAACCCCTCGAAAAATGGGGAATTGACTTCATAGGACCCATCAGTCCTGCGGCGCAGTACTCACAAGCCAAATACATCGTAGTGGCCACCGATTACCTCATGAAATGGGTAGAGGCAAGAGCCACACGAAAAAACGACGCTAGGATGACCACCAAGTTCTTATGGGAGCAAGTGATCTCGCGCTTTGGTTGCCTCATCGAGCTGGTTAGCGACCAAGGCACACACTTCATCAATGAAGTGATAGCACATCTCCTATCCATCTTTCTTATCATCCATCACAAATCCTCACCATACTACCCTCAGGCTAATGCCCAGGCAGAATCAACTAACAAAATTCTTATCAACGTCCTGACTAAAGTAGTCTCAGCCTCACGAAGCGACTGGGACAACAAGTTAATGGCAGCCTTGTGGGCCTACTGCACAGCTTATAAAATGGCCGTCGGCCAAACCCCCTTTAGGCTGACCTATGGGACTAAAGCAATTCTACCAGTAGAATTCTTCGTCCCCAGCCTGAGAATAACACTCCAAAGATGGGAAGGGAAGGAAGCATGGACGCAACGCCTGGTCGAGCTGGAACGCCTATCAGAGACTCGTCTTCTAGCCACCCACGCGCTTATCTGCGAGAAAGCCCGATGCAAGAGCTGGTTTGACAAGCATGTCAAGCAGCGCGAGTTTGAGCAAGGTGACTTAGTGCTCCTCTACTCAGTTAAAGGACATAAGCAAAAGATGAAATTCAAAGGTCTCAGACCCTTCAAGGTTCGGGCAATTAGCCGAACCGGTAATGTCGAGCTCGAGACCCTAAATGGTGAAGGAATAGGCTTCTTCAATGGCAGTCGTGTCAAGAAGTACTTCCCTCCCACTCATCCTTTGCATGAGCCACCAATGCTAGAACTGCCGGTCAAAATACGAGCAGCCACAATCACTGAAATCAACGATGATGATGAGGAAGCTGTAGAACCCGCTTACCTTCGTGTCACGGTCACTGCTAAGCAAACATGTGCTTTCAACGCCTTGATTGATGAGGGAGCAGACTTCAATGTCTTAACGCACAAGCATTGGATCCAACTGGGTAAACCACTACTTCAACCCACAACTGCCAAATTAAGCCCATATGGGGCTCAATCTTACGCACTTCTCGACAAGTGCAGAGTCACCGTTTCTATGGAGTCTGAGATTGTTCCAATGCTATTTTATGTATTTCCCAGTGCTATAGATGCAGGCATGGAGTCACTGCTCGGGCGAACCTTCAAAAAGCAGACTCACTGCAATGTCGATTATGAGTCGCAGTGCATCCACCTAGCAATCGGCAACGTGCGCATTGTCACAGCTTTCAGTAAGGGCTGTGCGCCACCATCACCGTCCGCAGGGCCACCGATAGAAACATCCGTAGGCAAGATTAAGGAGGGGGATAGTGCGTGTCCACCTCTCCTAGACTTTTATAAACCGCAACCTGCAACAACCAAAACAAGAACCCAACAGCCTCGCTTTCAATGGGTGCCTAAACAGCCGCAACAACCGCCTAGGAGTCGACGCACCTATCTGCATAAGACCTAGAACTCTAAACCTAGGAGGCCAAGATGCAATCACCGGAAGCGCCGCGTGATTAAGCAAATATGGGTCCCTAAAACCCTCTTGTGTGCGCAAGGCTACTATGAGGGAAAGGCCTCACTGTGGATCCCTAAGGTCCCTACGACCAAAGGCACCAGTCCTATGCCACCCTCAAGCTTGATCAGCCCATGTCCCCCAACACCTCAAGACCATAGGCTGCAGTGCTCTCTAGAGCCCCAGCCACCCGACTCGTCTGCCCAAGGGAGTCGCACAAACCTATCGGCCCAAGCAACAGCCACCGCCAAAGGTGGCATCATCCGACCAAGTCAATCCAACTCTCCGTGAAAAGCTGACTGTGGCAGCCCAGCCGCTATGACTAACCCTAACCCACCCACCTTACAAACAGCTCGGTTGTAGGCTCAAGGAGACTCCCAACCGCAACTATGTACTGTCAAAGCCTCTAGTTCTAGCAAACCTCGACCACCCACATCGGCCTTACGCCCTCCTATGAATGGAAGTCATTTCTAGCGCTAGCCGCTGACCTTGCGGAGGACACTAGAGATGATGTGGTGGACTACATCAAACAGCTCGATGCCACCTTTGTGTCGCATAGCTATGACCGCTTGGACTTGGGTCTATTAGCGGAACCCTTTGCAACAAAAGTGCGCAATATGCCTTGCTCTTGGGAGACTTTTGAATTCGCCTTTGCACAGGCTTCTCGCTCTACTGTTGAGTTGCTCGGTAGCGAGGTCTCCAAAGAGCAAGCCATTAAGCAACACCTCATCACGCCATATGATCCATGGATCACTTCTGCTATCACTGACCAAGAGATCGCAAGGTTATCCCACCTTGCTGATACTGGATCACCCTTCTTGAGGCAGTGGTATGCTCTTAGGTTGCAATGGGAGGTTGACGGATGTCGCATAATGACCAACGCCGAGCCATCAAAACGGCAGAGTATGATCCCACCTACGTTGCGCCTACCTCGTATAGAGTGTTAACCACTCTTTGGGGCCGACCCATGGATGAGCATATCATGGGGCATCCCTATCTCGACCGCCTCTTAACAGAGGAAGAGCTCCACATCGCAAGTCGAGTCGACTCTGGTGACTTCCTCATAGATGTCCTCACATACATCACACACGTAGGAATTTGACCCTTTGATCTGGACCGCGCCGCTCAATTGGAATATAACCCCAACTTCTACACTTGGCTCCTGCACAAATAGAGTGACGCCCTTTATGCTGAAAGCCCTTGGCCTCGCAACCTCCAATCCTGGAACGGATTCTTCTTTTCCAAAGGGGGAAGGGGTAATAAGGGAATAATGTGGAATGTAAAAAATAAACAAAATAGAATCTAAAAAATAAAACAAGTAGGAAACGTCAGTTAAATTTGAAAAGCAAGGGTAAGATGTAATGGTAAAAGTCTGGGAGACTATGTTCAATAAAATCTGCTATGCTTTTACTCTTCCAGCAAATTAGTTGTCAAAAGCACTAAAAGTGGAAATGGCTGAACTTGCAGGTAGCGATCATGGCAAGCCAGGACAAAGCGGGCAAGCTCCCCTTCTCGGAGGAGGAACAAGTAAAGTATGGCCTCACGGTGGAAACGAGAGCTTTCAACCAGTTAAAGTTCTGCCACGTCTTCAACCTTGAAGACATGGCCATCGAAGAGCCGACGATACGCCAAATCATAGAGCAGTGCCACCTGCAGAAGTACCTGGACGTAGTGGGCCAGAGGGTGGATTGCACCCAGTGCACTGATTTCTTGCGCACCTTCAATAGGAACAGAGGCACCATCACGGTGCATGACAATGAAGCCACCAGACAGGTGCAGATCAAGCTGACCCCCGAGTTGGTGGAAAGGGCATTAGGGCTCCCGAATAAGGCAGAAAGAAAGCCGAAAATAGACATCTATGCCATGTTGGGAATGGACAAGGTGAAGGTTCATACCAATGATGGAATTAGCCTGGCGGACATCCCTAACCCAGAAATCCAGCTGCAGGAAAAGATGGTGCACGCCTTGTTCTCAAGCCAGAGGTACAATAGCATAATGAGCAGAATCAATGTACCTCTGCTCAACAGCATTGCAGCGCAATCGCTGGACGAGGTGAACCTTAATCGGTTTGTGAGGAAAACAATAGAGGCTTCGGCTAAGGCCCTGGCAATAGGAGGAAGAGCCGTTGGAGGGGAGTCCCTGTCATCCCGATCAACCCGCAAGGCATCATCCTCCAAAGGCTCCACCATAGGGTTTGGAGGTGTCCTTATGGCAATCATCCAAGAAGCACTAGGGGAAGGACGAGCAGGAGAAGACAAGAAGGGAGGCCACGAAGGAAGTGACGATTCACCGTCACAGTCCCCGCCTCACACAGAATAGCAGAAAAGGTTGTCAGATGAAACGGAGACTAACGCAGACAAAGAAGGAGAATCCCAGGGCACCCCACAGAGGCATGCAGAACAACGAACCAAAGCCCTGCATGGAAAAAGAAAAGAGGAGCGAAAGAAGAAAGAGAAGGAAGATCTGGAAAGGGCTCGAAGGGAGTCAGTCAAGGATGAGGAGGAGAGAAAAAAGAAGACCGAGGAGGAGCTGAGAAGGAGGAAAGAGGAAGAAATAGAGCTAGCCACCCATCGCTCCATCGAGGAGCAGCACAAAAGAGACGAGGAAGGCACAGAGAGCCCGCACCAAATGGAGGCACCTGGTTCCAGTACCAGTGTGCCGAAAATCACACCCCTCCTCCCAGCAAAAGGAAAAGGAAAAGATCTGATGATGCCAACTCTCCCCCTCTTCATACCTTCCCTGCTAGCCACTCCTATCATGATGACATCCCCTGCCACTGCCACCCAAGGTTCCATCCCAAAAGTCGATGAGAGCAACGTGGTCACTTGGCTACAATTCTTGGTGGAACGAGAGCTGGCAAGAGAAGCGGTCGTGGCCACCCTAGCATCAGGAGTCAAAAGGGCAACCACGGCTGAACTGGAGCCAAGGCCGGAGTTGAAGAGGCAGAAAACAGAAGACGTTGTCACCACCACCACCATGCCCCACCCCCCACCTCCAGTAGGCCAATACGACGAATATGTTAAGGAGCTACTCCCGCAGTTAGAAAGGGCCAGGGAAGAAAGGAGGATAGCCGTGGAGGAGCTGGCAGTAGAACGAGAATCACGAGCTGCTCTCCAGCTGGAGAGAACAAAGCAGATAACAGAATACCAAAGGGAGATCGCTGCGCTCAGGAAGGAAGCCAACAATAAGGAGGCAGAGGAATTAAAGGCCTTGAAGGAACGTGGCGCTGCTTGGGAAGGAAGGAGAAAAATCTTGATGGAGAGTCTCAACGGGGAGAGGGAGACCAATGCTCACCTTCGGCGCAAGAATGATCAGCTATCTGCAGTCAACCTGGAAGCACAAAGCCAGCTTGACAAGATCAGACAAGAGGCTGCAGAGCTGGACCAGTTAAGGGAAGAGCAGGCACAAAGGATGCAGGTGAAGTTGGACCAGCTCAATGCACAGATCACCGATGAACGCCAGGAGTAGTCTCGCCTACACCGTGAGCTCGAGGCCCAGCAGCAACAACTCATGGCTATGACCCTCCATCATGGGGAGAGCCTGGAAGACATGGAAAAAAGAGCAAAAGAATGGGCTGATCACAATGAGGGGAGAATACGGGACTTGGCACACCGGCTCGCCAAAGCCGAAGGAGATAGGGTGCTGGCTGAGAATCAGGTAGAGGCGGCCCAACTCTCCATGATAGCCCAGTAGCACACCTTCCTCAATACACTGCTACACTCCACTAGACCGGAAGGAAACGAAGCCAATGATCAGCCAAAAGAAACTAATCATTGCACGCAGAACTTTAACAGCAGGCCTGCACGTGCCGCTGCAGCTAGGAGGCCCGCCGCCCCGTAGAGCCTAGAGGAGCAAAGAAGATATCTTGCACAGGTAGGCCTGACGGCGCAGGAAATAGATGAACTCGGTTTCACAGAGGCAAAGGCACAAGAAGACGTGCAAGTAGAAGGAGGTGAATCGGAGTTCGATCTGGGACCTCAGGAGGAGGAATACGTCCCACCACCCCCTTAGCCCCCACAACAAGCGGAAGTGCAGTCCCCTGATACGTCTGTGGAGAGAAGAGCAGCCCAGGATAACCGCAAGAAAGAAATGGTAGAGAAGGCAAGGAAAAAGCTGAATGTTAGACCTATTCCAAGACAGCCTGGCCCTCTCCTACCGCGCCCTCAAGATCCCCCTGCTAAATTCCATGCCGATTAATTATCTGGGAACAACAGGAATATAACCGCAACCCCCTCGACTTGAGTTTTGAGTTTCCTGCTACCTTGAACAAAGTGCTGCCCATTCAACTTGTAAATGACGTCATCGCTATGGGTGAAAGGCTCAAGGCCAAGTGGTTAATGGAGCGCGAGGCCCACCCAACTGCTTGGGGAGCCGAGGACCGCGAATTTTGGTAGGATAAAGTCCTCCAGGTGCCTAGATCGATGGAAGGCTATAATTGCCAACCCACCTGGAGAAGACACATTTTTTACGTCAACCTTGACGCGTGGATGGCATTTTGCAACACCCTCCCTTCTAAGAGAAACAACCCTACCTTCATGCCGTATCCTCGAAGGGTAGGGGTCGACTTTAATCCGTCCATCCACGGCAGGTTCGACTTTCCCATTATCTATAACACCAATAGCACCTCCCATAGGGATGCCCTTCTCTTCACCCTCCCCAATTTGTACAGCTCAATAGATAGATTTCTTAGCGAGTTCACCTCTTGTCCTGACCCCGCCTTCATAACCACTTGTAATTATCTTAGACTAATTAGGAACCTAGTCCACCAAGAACCCGCACCTCAAGAACGTCACCTCCCACCCCTCTATTTCGACCCCAATACCATAGATAGCAACACCATGACTCGCCTCATGATGCGCGCTTCTCTTTTGCCATCTTTCTGTGTTGCACTGCTCGAAGATATGAGCGACAGCAAATTCACCCAGTGCAACCACCCCTTCCTTTCTACCACCACTCTCAAAACCCGCCTCAACCTCAAGGGCTACTTGTTGAGTCGAAGATTCCTTAACAAGCCCCCCCGCCCTCTCCCATCCCCTACCCGCCATTCAGATGACGAGGAGTAAACTCCCGTCATGCCCTTGTATCGCTTGTCTCCATGTATACGCCTCTTTATGTAATTAAAAAGAAGAAGAAGAAGAAGAAGAGCCCCCTCCCCACTTCACACTTAGGGCACATCAAGGGCAGGACTTTCAGACCTGTCACCCTAAGACTTGCATCGCACCTCCAACAAAGCACAAACTAGGTCCTCAAGTGTGGGATGTTACCAAGGGCTTGCCCAAGGTTAGACCCATCTCCGAGTTTCATGGCCACAGGCACCACACACTACACGGCGAGACAGACACACCCCTTAGGGAGTGCACAACTTTTCTTGCAGATTATGTTCGAGTTTCAAGAAATGGCTACCCGCGGAAGAGGATCACCCACGGCATCCTTTAATGATCAAAACTTCTTTTCAAGTGCCGGCATCCATCCATCTGCCTACTGATGGCTACCATGATTGAACCAAGTCAAGGTAGAACTGCCATTGGCATAGATCTTGGAACCTCATCGTCCAATGATCCATGCCCAACGCCTCAAGATCTACGGATCGCTTATTGATTCCACAAGCCTGAAGACCTTCGACTCAAAACTGAAGTCCTTCAACTCAAAGACAAGGATCTTCAATCAAAGCCACAGATTTTCAAGGCAAACAACATTCGGGGGGTTTCTCCAGAATAAATCCCTCCAATACCATCCTCCTAAGGGATTGCTTATTGCTTCAAGCATTTCGGATACTCAACAGACGACCAGCCACATAAGGGGTTTCACAACAGTGTGAAAGTTGCTGAGTATCTTCATAGAGCCTAATGCACGCCGGAATCTTTCCTGGTCATCATCCTTAAACTCCATCACCTATCATTCACCTAACCACCTTGGAAGCAGTGTCACCCACCTCCCTGTTCTTCCTAGCAGCCGACCTAACTAGCCGCTATGTTCCACCGCAGTGCCATGGGACTGGCACTTGGTTAGGAGGGGGGTAATGTTACGTGTGTCCCGCAGCACAGAGGAGCAAAAAATGGAAAAAAAGGGAATAGCAAAAAAGGCACAGGATAAAAGCAGAAAAAGGCGCCTTAACCGGTAACCAGTCCCCTGAAAAATTTAAATGTTCGGGCACGACCCTCAGAAAGCCTCGATGTCGGCCCGAGACAACAAAAGAGAAAAAGGGAGCACCATTAAAATGCAGGAGCGCCCCCGAATCTTTGTAAAAGAGTGCTAGACTCGCTCGTGTGCAAAGTGTACGCATTAGTTGGAAATAGGATAAATTAGAATGGTGGGAAATGGGAAAAAGGGCCTAGGCTACGGCCGGCCATGTAAAAGAGGGAAAAGGGGATGACCGCCCAAAAAGGATTTAGGGCTTTATATATAAAGTTGAAAAGTGAATGAGAAGCTCATTCTTTGGTGTGTGGCAAAAAGAGTCTTCTTCTTCCTCTCTTCTTCTCTCCTTCTTGCTTGTGTGTGCTCTTGAGAGAGGGAGTGTGAGAGTGTGAAGGAGTGAGTGTGTGAGAGTGAGGAATCAAGAGGGTGAAGCTCTTCACCATCTCCTCTTCTCTTCTTCTCTTCTCTTCTCTTCTCTTCTCTTCTCTTCTCTTCTCTTCTCTTCTCTTCTCTTCTCTTGCACGCGCGGCTATGGAGGATGGAGCTTGGAGATGGAGGAGGCTTGAGGATGCTTGAGCTAGCATCAAGAATCGTGGAGCTACCGGAGTGCAAGAGAGAGGAGGGTACTCGATCGAGCATCAAGGTAAGCTCACTACACTCGTAGGATCGACGGCGTGTTGGCTAGGTGAGAGATAGCCATTAGAGCTCGCTTGGAACGCTTGAAACAATAAGTGGTCCATGGGTCTTGGCGGTTGAGCGAAAGCTCCCACAATGATTATCTAAGTCTAATCTCGAAGCTAAGTTGTTTTTGTTAACGTGTTAACCAAGATTTTATTAGTTGGTTCCTCTTGGTCGTTTGCTTGTGGATAGTCTAGACTTTCAATGCAATACTAGGAACATGGACATAAGGTATTCAATAATGTCATTTAGGAAATGAGTTTACTGGTCAATGATAATCTTAATGGGGCAAGCAAAGGGTGAGATGACCTACTCCCGCAAGAACTTAGCCATAGTTTTGGCATCATTCTTTCTTGTGGCCCTTAACTAAGGCAACCAAAGCATAAGATGACTTGCTCCCACAAGAACTTAGCTATGGTTCCCTCTTTCCACTTGGTTATGTAATTGGTAGGTATGATCATATAGTGTGCTTGCAAGTACTAGGCAACATGGTTGATGGGTCCCATAAATTCTATCCACTACTTTTTAAATTTTTGGAAAGTGATTACAATGGAGAGCTCCATTTTGTCCTTTTTTATTGCAAGCTTAGTTCTTTGACATTCAATAGCATTTTCTTGGAAGAGAGTGGGCCATCACAATTAGGAATGTAAAACTTTCTTTATTGTGGTGTTTATGTCAAAGTATCCTCCTACAATTCCTTTGCTTCTTGCAACACGCCCTTGGTTTTGTGCTTATAACACATCTGCAAAGGAGACTATCCTATCATAATTGATAAACTTAGCTAGAAATCATTCAATAGGGTTGAGTCTTGATTAGGAGACGGGTGAGATGCGCCTTTTCAATGGGTCTTTTTGGTAGCCTGTTTTCATAACTGTGGATGATATTGTCTCCCCAATATGGTGTAAGATAAGCCTTGAAGATCCATTTTGAGATACCACATATTGCAATGCCATTTTGAGATATCCTTCTCAATATTTAGACTCCTCTATGAATGGCGATTCTAGAGTGGCAAGTATATGCTTCCAATCTTGCTTGTCTTCATGGTGATCAAATGTAGTTCATGAAGGGCTATTGCGCAAGAGGATAACTAGTACCTCCTCATGGCATGCTAGAGATTGATCTAGGTCAATTAGGAATGTTTTCCAAGTTTCCATTTCTATTTATATTGCATCCTCCTTGTTCCCAAGGAAGAATAGACCATTGCCCCAATCCTCCATAAGTTGTATGTTTCACATCCAAGGACATCCAATCAAAAAATCATGGTGACCCCTTTCATGACAATAAAGTTAACTAAACACTGTACCTCGACTATTTTGGCAAGCCAATCCTTCAATATGCCATGTGGGTGAACCTTAAATCCATCAATGACAATTTGATATTCGTGAACTGGTTTGAGTGGAGGGTTCCCCCAGGCATGGAGCATATTCTCATAAACTATGCAAACTCCAAGCTGCCCAAGTGTCAATGATTTTTTCTTAGTAGAGTCCTTGAAGGATTCTACTAAAAGTAGTGTATGATGCTTTGTCCCTTCCAAAAGATGTTAATCTCCAAGGTTCCCAAGGTAGGTATGATTGAACTACTAGATTGTGGATCTCAAGTTAACGGTACAAAGTTTGTTCCATCCATCCAACTTTCAAATCCATGTCATATGGTGGGGCTTCCTTTCATCAGGATTCCATGTGGAATTAAGATGTTGTTGGATACAATGGTTGAGATGCTACTAGGATCAATTTCCTGGCACAACATCAAGTATGTTTCTGCTCACATCTCTATCATGCAAAAAAGGTTGTCTTACTGCATGCTTACCAAGCTAACATGCTTCACACACTTTATGAAATTCTGGAACTCTAAAAGCAGGCAACCTTGTAATGAATCATTTGGATTGCATTAACTTCAACCTTTATACATTTGTATGTCCAATATATTTATGCCATGTTTCAATGTTTGCAATAACCACTCCTTTTCCTTTAGCATACATATCAACATTCATAGCAATAATTTCAACATCTAAAGTGAACATATAGCCAGCTCTACTTCCTATTGCGACCAACCTACACTTATAATTAAAGTCTTCTACAAAACAACATCTTACATTAAATTGAACGTGCAACCCTTGCTTTACCATTTGGCCAACATACACTAAATTCTTTGTGATTGTTTGGCCATTATGCAAGGACAAGGAAACTTTCCAATTGGTAAAATTGGGTGGCATGAATCATCATCCATCTGCACATAACTTAGATTTTGTAAATAACCATTCAACATGACTGGTCATATGATTAGATGCACCTGAATCCACATACCATACATCATCATGTGTCTCCTTTCTTGTAACGACATTTATCATATGTTACATAACAAATAGATACTCATTTTTATCTTCATTTCGTCTTGTGAAGATGATGCATAGTTTTCTTATTGCAATTTACCATCGTGGATATCATTCTTCATAGCATAGCAATGGATTGGGTGGATTTAAACACATTTAGTACTCTTCAGACCCTTTTAGTACCATTTGGTGCTCCTTGGAACTGTTTGGCTAATCTCCCTACTAAAAAGCTTATTGGTACAAACTTTGGGTCTTTTGGTATTTCTTCTACTATTTGGTATATTTGGAACTGTTTGGCTAATCTCCCTACTAAAAAGCTTATTGGTACAAACTTTGGGTCTTTTGGTATTTCTTCTACTCTTTGGTATATTTGGTTCTATTCAATACATTTGGTTATCTTTGGTACATTAGGTTTAGGGGTTGCATTTGGTACACATGGAAATGTAGGGTGCATTTGGTGGTTTTTGGTACTCTGAGATTATTGAATCTTTGGTGGAATTGATGCTTTATTTCTTCTTAATTATTTTGGAGCACTTAGTTGTTTTGGATACATTTGGTACTCTTGAGACCCTTTAGTACCATTTGGTGTTTCTTGGTGCTCTCTTTGGTTGTTCTCGTTCTAGTAACAAGCTTATTTGTATTGGTTCATGCTCTTTTTGGGATAATTTGGTGGTTCTTGCACTCTTTGGTATATTTTAAGCTTTTTGGTATAGTCAAAGCTTTTGGTAGAACTTGGTACATTCTTTTTGAATCTTTGAGCAATCAGTGCTTTTTGGTGGTGTTTGAAACCTTTGGTGGTATTTGAACTCTTATTAGGATATTTTGGTAGTTGTTGATCTCTTTGGTATATTTTAAGCTCTTTGGTCCTTGAAGCATTTGGTAGAACTTGGTATATTCTTTTTGAACCTTTGGTACAATTGGTGCTTTTTGAACCTTTAGCGGTTTTTGAAACTTTGGTGCAGTTAGGTGCTTTTTGGTACTTTGTTTTAATATTTTTGTAGCATTTTGTATTTTTGGATACATATGTTGCTTTTGAAACCGTTTTAGTGCCATTTGGAGCTTCTAGGTACTCTCTGAAAACAAACCAGAGAGGAGGGAGGTAAAGCACTCAAATGAACACACACACACACACAATCAATGGAGATTTGATAAGACAGAGACATAGGGCTGAAATCTTCTTCTTCTTCTTTCTTCTTCTTTCATGCAAAAGAACTAAGTCTACAACATGATAAAAGACTAATATGAAAGTGCCACAATGTATGTACATGTGATCACTAAGTGTGAACATGCAAAAGTTTGCTCTATCAAAGGTGGAAGAATTTCCTAACTATAAGCAATAGTTGGCCACTATCGATATAGTTGAGGGCTAGGTGAAAGTAGTGCAAAAAAGAGCTATTATTTGAAGCCACATTGGAAACCACCAATATTGCTAGCCTCTCTAACTCTGCACATAGGTCTCTACCTTTTGCATTTGAGGTGCTATCGTTACACTTTTTACACTTGATATAGGGGTTATGCCTATATTGAGTGATTGAGCCTTTGCTTTTCAACTTGAGTTCAACATGCTTTCAGCTCTTCTTGGCGTTCTTTTTGCCTATTGTCAACCTATTTACTATGGTCAGTCCCTCAATGGTTATTTCAACTTTCTTACTTTGTACTCTAGTAATAGCATTGATTGCAATAGGAAGGACATCTTCTTTCTTGATCATTTCAACAACGAAGAGACTCATGGGCATTAAGGATACAATTTCCTTGCTATTGCTGGCTTTCGATCTTGGCTCTGAATGGCATAATTAAGAATTTGTAATGACCATATCTAGTACTAAAGGTGGTCTTTGGGATATCATGTCTTGATACATATGTGTGATTCCACATTTAGGGCATTGTTTGGTGTGATTCATTTTCCTTAGCCTATTTTTACCTTTGTGGACAACATGAGAATGTGTCTTTATTATTTGTGGTCTAGTAAGCTATTGTTTCTCTAGGCTAGACCATTCCTCATCCTCATATCCTAGCATCATAATAGGCACATACCTATAATCTATCAAGATAGAGCGACTATCTTCATTGTAGCAAACATAGGGGTTAGTGTACTCCTCATCCTTTATCAATTCCTTGATATAATGGTTGGATGTATCACTTTGGGATGAGTTATGATTGGGCCCAAAGGTTTAGGAATTCTTGAAGGGTTGATTTTAGTTCATTGTGTTATTTATCTTTGCTCCTGGGGAGATGGTAGAGCTAGAGACTATGACTATCTTGGATAATTGAAACCTTGGTTATATTGGGGATAGTCAAAGTTGGCAGTAGGTCCTGGAAGCCTTGTTGGAGCTATATAGTAGGTGGCTTCATGCCCAAAGTATCTAGAACTAGTAAATGTGTGTGTTGGCCTCAAGCACTCCAAAGGAAGGTGGTCTCTACCACAGTGAATGCACTGTATGTTCTGATTGGTGAGGTCATGATGCCAGGAGGCATATTCCACAGTGGATTCCGTGAGATTTTTAATGTGCACGTGGGTGATTCCGCAGCAGGTGATTCTACAAAATACATATCAAATTAATGGACATTTATGAGTTTAGAGTGCACTCGAATTAAATTAAGATTAGGACAGAGTTCCAGCCTATTTAATTATTTTGTAGCTGAAGATTGCTAGGTATTCACTTTTGTGGGTTTTATCTTATTATTTTCTAACAATTGTGAATGCTTCAGTTGATGTGTAGAGTAGGCAGTGGAGGCATTGGGTAGCAGCGGGTGATGGCATTAATTCAAAATACCTAGAAGAATAATTTTTTTAATGGGCGCGTGCCTTATCACTAGAGGCGTGGTGCTAATATTTATTTAGGCACACTTATTTATTAAAGCACTTGACAAACATTTATTATTTTGTATGCGCATAGGCGCTCGATTAAATGTTTCATTATTCAACATTATATTTGGGCACAGCCCCGACTTTTGGGACGCCCAAACACTTTACTCTTTATTTGGGAAAAAGCAAACACAAAAGCCAAAAGCATGCTAATTGTAAAGCGGGCTATTTTTTAGCTTGGAGATAAATAAATTTATAAATACATGCCTTGTGAAGCGCTCACACAAGGCATGGGGGGAGATTGCACCCAATTGGTCTTTTTGTCTCATGTCGTGCAAACTCTCTTCTTGCTTTTATGAAGCTTTTATAGAGTTCTTTGTTCTTGGGGACCTTTTGGCATTCACTACGCTCGCATACACCATCTGATTTGTGCACTAGGTCAGTATAGCTTCAAGATCTCTACCATTTTTTAGAGCTCTTGTTGTCGAGTTTTATAAGGTCTTTGGTCTTATTCACTTCTTGCCATGGCTTGGTTGAGGATTGGATGATTACCTATGGCTTTTTTATCTTTGCTTCTCTCTCGGTATAGGTCATCAACGCAAATTGCTTCATCAAGCACACTGTTGATGTTAGATGATTTATGCTTGAGTTTCCTACCATGGTTTTGTAAATCTTTTAAATCATGGATTCCCTTGATGAATGCTTTGGTCATCACCTTGGTAATGGGTCTTTTAGCATACTAGTATGTATTTAAAGAGGCTTCTTACTTTGGTGGTGTAGTCTTGCATGCTCTCCTCCTCTTGTTACTAAATGTTCATTAAGCACATGATGAGGCTGTCACTTAACTGGCCTCTACAAAGCACTTGATAAAGAGATCCTTGAGTAAGATGAATGAGGATTTCTTGGTGGTGTCTACTAGTCCAGTGAACCAATTTCCTCCTATCATGAATTGCGTGGTGGGGGGACTTGCTTGAGTTGTTGTATTAAACACACACCATACACACAAAAGGAAGCTCACTCAAGAACACAAGAAGAGAGATGGAGACCAAAGCATTTTCTTGTTAGTTTTTTCTTCTTCCTCCTCACACAATACAATGTATACAAAGTATATCTTCTTCCTCACACAATACAATGTATATAAAGTATAGATAAGATACAACATAAAGGAAAGTGGCCTACTGAGTCAAATAGTGTATAACTGACTATACTAATTGATTGGCACTATAATTATGCCAGTTGGTGCAACAAACTAAATATAATAAGTGATTAGTCAATGGTCATGTGAGGATCATAATAGCCATCGATGTGCTAAGTGTAGACATGCGGATCCATCTAATCGAGCGGTCCATCGTCAATGTTTGCATGTGTTGAGCTTGCCATCTCAACACTTCCCCTCGAGCTCAACTATATCTCTACAACTCCAAGTAAGCTTTGAAATTTTCAAAGCTTCTCTATACCCAATGCCTTTATAAAACTATAAGCTATTTGATCCTATGTGCTAACATGTACCAAGTCAATCTCTCCTACAACAAGTACCTTCTCTCTCACAAAGTGGCAGTGCATCTCAATGTGTTTTATCCTAGCATGGAACATTGGGTTCCTAGCTAGTTGTATGCTGCTCATGTTGTCACAACAAATGACAACTGGACCATCTCCTTGCATATCCAAATCACCCAATAACTTTTGTAGCCATACCACCTCACATACTGCCATAGTAGCACCTCTATACTTAGCCTCTGTATTCGATAAAGCAACTATAGGTTGCTTTTTTCTGCTCCATGTAACTGCTGCACTAACAAGGGAAAACATGAATTTGCTGGTAGATCTTCAGTCAAACATGTCGGCCCAATCTGAATCTGTGTATCCAAACACCTATATATCCTTACATGCCTCATAAAAAATTCGATAATGCAAAGTGGACTTCATATACCTCAATATGCATCTAATTGCATCCAAGTGAGGCTTTCTAGGCATCTGCATAAACTCATTGACACACAGTCAATAATATAGCTTAAGTCTTGCCTGATAATAGTCATGTAAATCAAACTTCCTACTATCCTCTTGAATATAGTAGGGTATTTTTTCTCATCCCCAACATTAGTACTCAAATTCACATATTTCTCCAATGGCACTGGAAGAGGCTTACATGCGTTCATACCGTATTTGGACAACATATCCAAGACATACTACCTTGGGGACAACCATATACCATCATCACATCTGATCACCTCAATTCCAAGAAAGTACCTCAACTCACCCAAATCCTTCATCTCAAACTTCTTCTTCAAAAAATCCTTAACTTCATCAATTCCACTATCATTGTCACCTGTAATAATTAAGTCATTCACATAGATGACTATGATGGCGAAACTTGCATCTCCCTTTCTCACCTAAAGTGAGTGATCAATGTCAAAAACATAAAAGCCATTGTTGGCGAGATATTCTTCGATCTTGTTTGACCATGCTCTAGGTGCTTGTTTCAGTCCCCATAGAGCCCTTTTTTTAACCTGCACACATATGTGGGATGCTCTAAATCCTCATAACTTGCGAGTTGCTCCATATACATCTCTTTTTGGAATTCACCATGTAAGAAGGCATTCTTGGCATCCATTTTTTGCAAATTCCAACATTTGGCTACTGCTAAAGAAATCACACATCTAACAGTTGCCATCCTAGCAATTGGATTAAATGTCTCTTCATAATCTATGCCATATGTTTGAGCATAGCCTCTTGCAACCAGCCTAGCCTTATACATGCTAACAAAAACATTTGCATTATGCTTGATTTTTGAAGGGGAGCTACGGAGCTCTACCCCGAGACCTACGGACCACTTATTGATCAAGCGTTTCAAGCCGAGCGGCCATGGCTACCTCTCACATAGCTGACATGCAATGCCTATCTTACAGGCGTAGTGAGCTTACCTTGATGCTCAATTGAGTTCCCTCCTCTCTCTTGCACTCCGGTAGCTCCACGATCCTTGTGGCAAGCTCAAGCAACCTCAAGCTCCATCCTCCATAGCCGCGCGAGAGAAGAGAAGAGGAGAGAAGAAGAGAAGATGAAGAGAGAAGATGGGGAGCTTCCTCTCCACGATCCCTCACTCTCACACACTCACTCCCTCACACTCCCTCAATCCCTCACTCTAGCACAAGCAAGAAGGCAAGAAACAAGAGAAGAAGAAGAAGAAGCCTTGGCCACATACAAGAATGAGCTTCTCATTCACTTTTCAACTTTATATACAAAACCCTAAATCCCTTTTGGGCCGTCATCCCCTTATCCCCTTTTCACCGTGGCCTAGGCCCTTTTTCCCATTGTTCTTCTATCTTCCTAGCTTCCTTTCCACCGTTTGTCTACATTTACAAATTGCATGGGTGAGAGCCCGAACGCTCTTTAAATTAAATCATGATGCGCTTGTACTCTTTTACAAAAGTATTGACTTGCACTTTTTCTTGCATGCCTTCGTCCTCCATTTCACTTTGCCTTGGCCTTTGTCTTCTGCTTTAGCTTTTCCATATTTTCCGCCTTGTTCGTCTGATGGTTAACATTACCCCCTCCTAGACGAGTGCCAATCCCATGGCACTGTGGTGGGGAGCAGTGCGGTAGTTGGGGTTGGTGCTAAGTGGAACTAATGGGTAGATGACCACAATCAAAAGGTGTTGTTGTGAATGAGAGGTGATGGAGTTTGATTAACAATGACCGGGAGAGATTTCGGCGTGCTTTAGACTTCATGAAGAGGCTCGGCATTTCTCCACACTTGTAGCTCCCATTCTGCGACGACTGATAATCATGGGGATCTCTAATCATTTGGAGAATACGAGGCTCCAAAATCTATGCCAATGGTGGGTCCATCACTGAGTTTTCCTTCTGCTTGATTTGGTTCAGTCATGGTAGCCATCAATAGGTAAATGGTCGGCTACATCAAGCATGTTGGTCCATCCAACCATCGGAGTATGCAAGAGCTCCTGAAGCTACTGCAGTGGTGTCCTGTTCGACTCATGGAACAGTTCCTGGTCATTAGTGGATGTCGTGGATGGTCTTCTTTAGCTAGGATGCCATTCACTGAGTCACGATCATAGCCTACAAGAGAAGTTGTGCACTCCCTAAGGGGTGTGTCTGTCTCACTGTGTGATGTAAGTGCAGGTGTAGTGGAATTGGGAGATGGGTCTAACCTTGGGTAAGCCCTTGGTAATGTCCCACACTTGAGGACCTAGTTCGTGTGTTGTTGGAGGTGCAGTGCAAAACTTAGGGTGACAAGTTTGGAAGTCCTGCCCTTGATGTGCCCTAAGCGTGAAGTGGGGGGGGGGGGGGGGGAGGGGCGAAGGGCTAGGTGTAAACCCTAGGTGTAGTGAGTGAAGTGAGCCCTCGTGTTTTTTTTTTTCTTCTCTTTTCTCCCTTTTTTTTTCTTTTCTCTCTTTTCTTTTTTTTTTTGGAAGAATTGCATAAAAGAAAGATGTCCTGACTAATGCTTATTACCTTCAGTTGGATTACGAGGCGGTCGCAAGCATTGGAATAGGAATGTGCAACTTTGTAGATATTCTTTAATACCAGCCTTGGCCTTCAAAGGTGTGGATGACAAGAAAGGATGATTACACCTCGTGAAGCGGGTATCACTCATATCCTCTAAGATTTCTAGGAAAAAGGAGGAAAGTAAGGTTGCCCTCATCATACTATCTATCCCTAGGTTGATGTCAAAAAAGAGTGGAGGGAGGTAGGCTTCCTCGGCTATGGGTCTCTGCATTAGTAGGAACTTGATAAGCCTAAGATAATTATAGGTAGTTAAGAAGGCTGGATCTGGGCAAGAAGAAAAATCCGTGAGGAAGTGGTTGATAGATGGGAGGAGATCCTCTAACCTAAAGACTAGGCATTCCTCAGGGCTCCGGGCATTAACATTATATATCTTAGGAAAGTCAAAATCCCCATGAATATTTCGATCATAGTCAACTCCATGCCTACGAGGGTAGGGCATGTAGATGGAGTCGTTGCGTTCTTCACGGAGCGAGCTGCAGAAGGTGGTCCATGCATCAAAATTGGTATCCCAAATCCTCCTCCGCCACTTCGGTTGTGCCTTGTAGCCTTGGACGGTCTTGGGAACCCTGTTTACCTTGACTTGCTAGTAGTCTTCAGGCTCTTGCCTCTATTTAGTTATTATGCTGCTCGTGACTTTGGATCTCTGCAAGGTGCAATCTTCTTTGGGTGAAGGCCATAGCCATGAGGGCCTCTATGTCTCCCTTGGTAATCTCCAATGCATATTGCAGTCGTTGTGCCTCATTCTGCAGCCTTTGTGCTTCTGCTGTGGGAACTCCCAGCCTTTCCTGCTCTAGAAACTTTATTTCTCTCTCCAATCTGTCTTGTTCTTCAAGTTCATACCATAGCCAGAAAGCTATGGCATCTTCTTATCGCTCACTTGGCTCGCCCTCCTGAGCTTCTATCTGTTCGTACCTTTCCAGTTTGGCAGTTCTCTGTTCCAAGTCACCATACTGCTGCACTAGTAACTTCAAGCTTCGTTGATCTGCCACCAGGTTTGCTCTTCATCTTCCAGTCTTTGTCTTAGGCGGCTCTCATTGTCATGGGCTTCCTTGGTCTTTGCTTCTAGCTGATCTTGTAGTGCTTTCACTTCCCTTCTTCGGTCAGCTCCTTGCTTTGAAACTTCTAGCCTTAAGGCTGCCGAAGTTTCCTTTTCTTTCTCTAACTCCACCAGGGCTATCTTGTTTTCTTATTTTGCCTTGTCCAATTGTGCTAGAAGCTCAGTCACACAAGCATCGTAGTCGGCACCAGGTGGCATGGGATAGGGGCTGTAGTGGTTGATGCCTCTAGCTTTTGTCATTTTGGATCTTGCCTAGACTCGGCATCTGCAGCAGCGGGCCTTTTTGCTTCGACTTCTGGTACAATTTCAGCCACTTTACTGACAAGTAGCTGCATCATGCTCATCAGTTGGGCCGTGTCTAGAGAGAGCATGGGTTGCGGGGTGGTTGTGGTTGTGGTGTCGGTTGGTACTGGCACAAAGGAGGAAGACAGGGGGTGTAGCAAGGACTTGCCCTTGCCCACAACTACTGGGGCCGTTTCCACACTGCCACTTGCTTCAGCTTCATGGTGGGGACTTAAAGGATCGATCTCTCCTCCCCCATGGGTTTCTTCAACAGATCTATGAGTGGCCTCTGGCAATTTAGCCAGTTCTTTCATTCTTAGTTCTTCAGCTTCCTCCTCTGCCCTTCTTTGCCTCTCTTCTTTTGCCCTCTTTGATTCTTCTCTAATTCTTTCGAGTTCTTCCTCTTCTTTTTTCCTTCGCTCCTTCTCCACCCTTCTTGACTGTCTTTGAGCCCTCTTCATCTCGGCTCGCTCTTCTTTACTCAATCTTTCTTTCTTCTTCTTTTGGCTCTTGTTACTCTTCTTTTGCTCCCATGGTTTAGCCGCTTGAGTGGGTGGTACCTTTGGCTCTCCTTTGTCACTTATTGTCTTTTCACTCGAGTCTTCTTCCTCAGGTGAGGTGAGCTTTGATGCACAGCTTGCTCTTCATCTACACCAGCATCCTTGATAGCCTCATCAATGATTGCCATCTGGACACCACCATATCTGATTGTGGAGGCTTTTGAGGCAGGCTTTTTCCTTGCGGATCGTGTAGTAGAAGCAGGAGACTCCCCACCAGCTAGTGCTGCGGTTGGAGCCAGGAGCGCGACTAAACTTTTGATAGTTTTCTACCCAAAACCATTCCAATCCACCTCCTCTGGAACTCCTGAAGCGATGCTTTCTAGTAATGGCACCCCGATTCTGTTCATTAAAGCGTTGTATCTCTGTCCTGAGAAAAGGGCACTTGCATCCTTGTTGCGGGGTCTGGAATATCAGCCAAACTGATTCCATCCACCACTGTGTGTACATCCTCTTTTTTGACTCCCATCATGGTATATACATCTCTTCTTGGGTGCCTCTCCTTCTTGGACATAAGCCCCAGGGCTTTCTTGATGATAGCTGCATTAAGGGGCACTTGGACCCTTCTTTCCTGGTCACCAGTCCTTATTGTGACCGTGCCATAGCTCCTACCTTTACAAAGCTCCTTAAAAAGTCAACGCACATGCTGAAATCTTTAGCCTGTCCGACCTTTTCCACATACTTTTGGATGTTGCATTTATCCACCAACTCCTTCACTGCTGGCTCTTCCAGGATGGCATCGTCTAAATTCATGGTATGTTTGAACGTGAATTGGCTAAATCCACGTGTCTCAACACTGATGCCATACTTTGTCATCTCCTCTTCAGTGAATTGAAGTTTACCCCCCTTTTCTTGTCCTGCCATGGTAGGTGCCTATCATTACATCATGCCAATTTTAGCGTTATGAATTGACTCATTACTAACAAAAACCCAAGAAAGAATGCATGTGACAATTTGCCGTGCTGCTTCAGAGGTATGAAACTTGGAAATAATTCAAAAGAAACATCTATTTCCTCCTTGCATTCTTTCCTATTTAAATTTAGTTGATCATTTTCATCCATCACTACACCTTGCTACATCACTTGGCTCTCACTTTGCTCCCCCCCCCCCTTCTTAAGTTTTAAAGGAATCCTTCCTAGGATTAGCAAGGGAGAAAGGAGGACTCACATGGACTTTGTGGGGCAAGTTACTTGGCCAACAGCCAAGTATAGAGGTTAGGGTTATATTCAAGCTGGGCATGATGATCAAGTTCACATGGTCGTATGGAAGCTTGGAAACCATCTAGCTATGCGACCTGTAGCACATGGCTTGTTCACGAGATAAAGCAAGGCTTGATGGTCAACAAAAAAGACAAAGGGGGTGGCCAATAGATAATGCCTAGATTTACAGCAAACACCATAGCTAACCCCTCCCTTTCTATAGTGGAATAGTTCATCTCTGTTTTAGTGAGCTGCCTACTGGCAAAACTCATGAGGTGATCTAGGTTATGCTCACCAGGCTGGCATAGAACATCTCCAATAGCAAACTTAGAGGCATCTATGTGTACATGAAACGTTATGCTCCAATCTAGGGCTTGTAAGATTGGTGCAGTGGTGAGAGCCTTCTTCAACTCTTCATATGTACACTGGCATTTCTTAGTCCACTCGAATACGATCAGTAGCTTGTACAATGGTCTAGCAATCAGTGTGTAACTCAGTACAAAGCATCGATAGTATCCCGCATGGCCTAAGAAACACTGAACACCCTTGTAGTTCATGGGTAGTGGTAGGTCGGCAATGACCCTGACTTTTGAGAAGTCAGTGGCAATGCCGTTCCTTGACACTACGTGCCCTAGGATACATCCGTGCTTCACCCAGAACTTACACTTTAAGGGGTTCAACAAGAGGTTGTATAACTGACACCATTCAAAGACAGCTCTCAACTTTTCTAAGTGTTTGGCCCAACTAGAGTGTACGCATAAGTCGTCTACGAACACCTCTAGCTCGCGTCTAAGCATATCCTTGAAGATTGTGCACATTAATTGTTGAAAGGCCGTCAAGACATCATGAAAGATGTCCCCCGAGTTGAGGTGGCTAGCAACGTGCTGTTCCTCTTTCGTAAGGAATTGGTCAATGTAAGGGTGGGCTAACACATGGTCATCTAAGTGTATGTTGTGTGTAATGGCCAAAACCCTAAATGAAAGAGGTGCCCATAAGTAGGGTCATGTTCAATTGTTTTGATTGCCCTTTTTTGCTCAGCATTGGTCATTATGCAGCAGCCTTTTTTCTCCCATTGGAGTCGCAAGGCATACCACAGTTGTAAGAATGAAGAATCAGATCTGGCAAGCTGCGTGAGCTCCTCTAGTTCTTGTTTAGGTGCAGAGCGAGTAGTCTTGCGGTACGAGGTAATTAGTCTTCTGAGAATGGCTTGCTCCTTTGAGATTTCTTCATTAGCGATTAATTCGGTGGCAATTTTGGGGAATTTTACGGTCATAAATTCGTAGTCTTCCCAAGTGCATGGCAACGCAAGAACATCAGAAGCAAGGGGTTCATCGAGAAGTCCTAGGTCAAGTCTCTCATAGCTCCTAGTGAATGTGGTGAAGGTGTTATCTAGCTCCTTGATGCATGTCACTACGTCATCTCCTGATGTCTCAGCAAGATCCTTGGCCACTGAAAGGAAAGATCGTCTTTCATACGAAGGCCTAAGACCTGTTGGTGGTGATGGTGCAATTGGGCTAGACAATGGTGACTCCATTGATGGCATCACAGATGGGACTTTGCACTCAGAAGCACTTTGAGATGCTACAGGGGGCTTCGGTGGCATAGGAGGTGTGCTGCATTCTATCTGAGCTGGCATGGGGGTGCTTAACTCCTCTGACTTGGATAATTCTGGGGCATCTAGCTTTGGACGATAAATGTGTTGGGATTCATTAATCACATCCAGTGCTAGTCCAGCTTGCTTTGTAGCTTGGGCTCCATATGTGCAAGCCTCTCTAGCTGGAGTGAGGTTGCTTAGAGTTGAGCCTCTTGAATGTCCACTCTTAGGCACCCATATCCAGGGGTTGCTCTCATAGTATCCTTGTGCTCGCAAGAGATCTTTGGGGATCCATCGCGGCTTGGTCGTGCACCTACATCGATAGCGTGTGAGCTGCCTCCAAAGGACATAATGATGTAGGTGAATACACCCCATTGCATGGCGAAGGTAGTCTTGTGCCTGTCATCAGGGTGCACTTGCACTTGATTATAGCTAGAGAATCCATCCAAGAAGCTGTAGGTTTCTTTGCGTGCTACCCTCTCCAATATGTGCTCGGTATACTGTAAGGGGTAGTTGTCCCTCTTCCTAGTGGCATTAACTTTCTTGTAATTCATGCACACTCAAATTTTACCATTCTTTTTCATAACAATCACTATAGGTGATACCCAATCCGTGTGCTCAATCTCATATATAAATCCCGCCTTCATGAGCTTATCGATTTCCTCCTTCACTGCATAGGTGTGTTTGGGATTCATAGGGTAAGGTCATTGCTTTGTTGGCACCGCATCTGGAACCATTGGGATATTATGGGTCACAACCCAAGGATCGACTCCTTTAAGTTCCTCCAAGGACCAACCAGGCAAACACGTCGACATACTCTCATAGGAGAGCAACACGTTTAGCCTCCTCATCCTTGGTCAAGTCGTTAGCAATGAACACAGGTCGAGGCTTCTTGCCTTCCTCTGCCAAGTTGACTTCCTTGACCTTAGCAGGTTCCTCAATTGGCTCATTGGTTTGCCCTTGCCTCTTTGCTCC
Organism: Lygodium microphyllum; assembly: GCF_053477565.2. NCBI lineage: Eukaryota > Viridiplantae > Streptophyta > Polypodiopsida > Schizaeales > Lygodiaceae > Lygodium > Lygodium microphyllum. The sequence goes on from NC_141137.1 coordinate 144,251,368, forward strand.
TAGTAGAATCACCACTCTATCACCCTTCTTAAACTGTGAAGCGTTTGGGGAGATCCTGCGGCTTCTTTTGCCTCTCTGCTTCTGAGTCCTTAGTTCGCTTCCTGGCCTCCTCCTTTAGCCATCTGCGCCTTAGGTGGACTAGCAAGTCCCCTTTGGTGTGTCTACCCTTAGAGGGTTGGTGTATTTCGGGATCACTCTCCGTACTGACTTCTGACTCCGAGTTAAACTCACATCCCTCGCTTGAGGAAGGAGTTTCGCTAGGGGGTCATAATTCAATAGGTGTATCCGTCTTAAGCACTGGAACTACCAATGGTTGTGCCACTCCTGCCTGCTCGTAATCCATGGCTCCTAAGTGCTCCAACCAGGATCTATCGCACTCTATCCACATGACTCCTCTTTCATTCCAGCCTGCCCTTTCTCTTCTAGGCCAAGAGTATGCCTTGATCTGTTCGATCATTCTCCCTTCAATGTCATATTCTATCGTGTCTAGATCTTCTTCACTCTCGTCTCCAATAGAGCGGCAGTCCTTGTACTCCTCATTATCATATCTTGCCCCTTTGGCTACTCGTTATCCCCCATGCTTTCCTCTCCAATCTCCTTTTCGTCAAATGACTAAAGCCCAATTGTATAATATGTTCAGATCGTGAATTTTGGTCCATTTTCACTTAGGCTTAGCCAAAAGATGACTTAGGGGTTTTACATTGGCAGCCATGTTGCCCTTCAGTTTATCGGTCAGGTACTCTATGATTTCCTGAAGCTCGAACTTGTTGGTGGGGATATGGGACGAGACTAGTTTCCCTGGGTTATGTGAGCTTCCTGCCATCGTGTAGAGTGGCACAATGGGCTCCCTTGCTGGCATGCTTGGGGATTTAGCAGCTTGCCTATATAGCTCTTCCTCATTTGAGAATGGTAGGTCAATGGTTGCCAAGACGTGCATCCAATCCCGCTCGTCCTCAAGGCAAGGGATGTACTTGGTCAATGACCCATAGGGTTTGCTTGCTTGTGCATCACCTTTTAGCATGGTTGAGATAACATCAAGGTCGGCTAGGGTAGCCCTCTAGGTATCCATCTCAACCCTTACTGCTTCTGTTCTATTCCCCAAGAAGATGAGATTGTTACCCCAATCTTCAATAACTCGAGCGTTCCTCATCCAGGGTCGGCCTAGCAGTATGCCGTAGTCCACTCCCTTCATGACAATGAAGTTCACGGAAAACTGCACCCCTGCAACCTTCACTGGCCAGTTCTTTAGGACCCCGAATGGTCTGACCTTCATTCCGTTGGCCAATGTGACATTGAACCTAGCCATTCCACGAGTGGGTTTCCCCAGGCCTATAGAACTACGTGGCTCAAGATATTGACACCGGCGCCTATGTCTACGATTCCTTTTCGTGTTACATCCCCCAAGGCTAAGATAGGTAAGACAACATGCATCTCAGTGCCTTCCCAGAAATCATTGACGAGCAGTGACCTTGGAACTGAGTGTAGCGTTAGGCTTGGAATCTGCGTGATTGTGTCTTGCTCTTGCAAGTCAGCAGCAGTGTGCTCCTCTTTTCCCTCCACCCAGTGCTTTAATTCTTGCCATAAGGAAGGGTGATGCCGAAGTAGATCTCCTAGGCTCAAGGTTACTGGCGTGGTTACTAAAGTGGTGAGGAGGTTGCTGGGTGGTTGCCTTCCTCCTTGGTCAGCACTCTTTGGCCATATGTCTTGGTTAGGTTGCTGACATGCTTCTTCCTGGTCTTGCCTCTGTGGCATCTCATGTGGTGTAGGTGCGTTCCCCAATTGAGGTCGCGATGGTGAAATGGATGTACTCACACTAGAGAGGTCTTCAATTTGGTCTTCCAGTATGGGCTCTACGTCCTTAAGGTGTTCCTGGGCGTTCTTGATCCACTCCTTGACTTTGGCTATAGCCTCGAGTCGCCGTTTGGGGTGGGGGTATTCCCCTACCTTGTCACTCCCTAGTTCTACTGTCTTTTGAGTTGAGGTCTCTGCCTCTGCATCAGTGACCCTCTTTCCTATCACTAGCGTTGTAGCTTCCTCAGTCTTAAGGGTAATCTTTGCATCTGTTCTCTTTTTCCTTCTCCTCTGGCTTTTCTTTCCCAACGAGGTTGTATCCAAGTTACTTGGCCCAGTCAATGAGATGCCTGCCTATTTTGTCTGTGCTTGCGTCATGACATGTAGTGAGATGGGCATATCCTCACTGTCAAAGGTCTCCACACCGAACAACCCCAAGGGTATTGAGGGCACATTGGTAGAACTAGTTGATGGCTTCCATCTAGGACAGTCAGGAAATAGGTGTGTGATTCCACACTCAGTGCATCAAAGGTCAGCTTTGTCCTTGTTTGCCTGTTCCCTTTTCGGGCAGCGTGATGAAATATGGTCTGGATGACCGCAAGTCCAGCATGAGATTGGATCTTGGCTTGGGCCTAGATCTAGGATCTTGGCACTCGGTTGGGAGGTGGTTACCACCACAGTGTATACACTGCACATGCAACCGCATAGGTTTTCTCATTTGGTCTTGCAATCATGCAAGCTCCATTCTCACCTCAGCCAGCTCCTGGCCTTGGTCAACACTCTTTCCCTTATCATGTATGCTAGAGTTCTCTCTCTCTCCTGAAATTGTTGACTGCCTTAGAGCTCTCTAACTTGTACTGTCCCGACTGGGGTTCCTCATGCTTCTCTCCCTAAGCTGATCGTCCACCCTTATTGCCTCTTCAAAGACTCTAGCTAACACGTCTCGGTGTAGAGTGGAGTTACTAGCCAAAGCCTTGTAGAGCTCCTCGCTTCGAATTCCATTTATAAATACAGTAGACACAGCCTTCTCGTTAGGTCGGTCAGGGATCCTCTTGAAGAGGTTACGCACATGAGTGACATAGTCCCTTACGTCTTCCTTTTCCCTCTGACTGACATTCATCAACCAGACGATGAGATTGTCAGAGTACCCTGCCTTAGAGAATCTCTTGATAAAGAGGTCCTTAAGATGGGCAAAGTTCGCATGCTCAACTGCATCTAGACTATTGTACCAAATTCTCCCCTTATCACCTAAGCACAGACCGAAAACTTGAGAGCATTGTGCAAGGTCCGTGAGACCGTTTACTTTGCAAACTTGTTTAAATTGCTCCACAAAGCTATATGGGTCATTGCTAGGTTCATACTTGTCTAGTTGCTTTGCTACAATAGGGATTCTAGATTGCCCCTTTGCCCCTTGCGTGACCCCTAATCCCGAGAGTAATGCAGTGGCTAAGGCTGTTGCGCTCTACTCAGCGGGCGCATTGTCCATGAGCCGCTTGGCTACGAGTTCACTCAACGATAAGTCAGCCTCTGCTGCTCGTTCTCTCTCTACATTTGGATGCACTAGCCAAGGCTAGCACACGCTGGGCCTTGTACATGTCTACATCTTGTTGGAGTTTCCTAGCCTTCTGCTCGTGGTTATAGGCAATTATGCTCTCTAGCACCTTTCTAATCACCTTTCTTTCCTCTTCTAGGCTTGCCACCACTTCCTCTACTGGTCTGCCCTGAACTACCATCCTAGTCAACAAGTCGTACTCATTGACTAACTCCTACACTAAGACTGGGAATTCTCCCAAGTCCAGTCGGTCCGCCTCGTGATCCTGACATTGTTCCCACTTCGAGCTCCACAAGGTCGTTGATCAATTTGAGTAGCTTCGGCAGTGTTCGATCCTCTATGTTGTGTTACCTTGTGGATCTTCGTGTCCCCTTAAGGTCCTACTGATGGGGCTCTTAGGCACCCAACTATGTTTTGGGATCTTCTCCTAATAGTGGGTTCCTTGATGTTATTATATCTCCTGATGAATTCCTTGTTATTGAAAGCAGTTGTTGTCAATCTTATCCATAAGTTGTGCCTCGTGCTTTCTAGTGCTCAGTGCGAAAACAGGTTTTTTCTTTTCTTGTAGTGCACCTTTGGTGATAAAATCAAAAGTGAGGTGCAGATGCAGGAAATGCTCAATGCAAACTCCACTCTTCCCCTCACGTTCGTAGCCTGATATGGCTCTAAGCGCAAGTTCTGGCTGATCTAAGGTCTTACTAAAAGTCCATGTTGCGTTCTCTATTCTGCTTCAGGGTTGGTTGGTTGGTTACCGAAAGTCAAGTCAAGTTTAAAATTCGGTCCACTCAGTGTCTAGCTGTTTGGGGCGAATCCTCGGTTATCTTGTCTGGTCTCTGGCTTCTAAGGGCTAAATTGGGTTTCCAAGGGGGTTAGAGATGTGAACAGGGTGGCCAAAGCTGTCAAGCAGGTTAAAAAATCCTCTATTTTAAGTTCTGGTAAAGTGGCCCGATTCTGTGAATCGGATTGACTGGTCCGATTGTGAAAATCAGATACGGTGGTCCGATTGTGAAAATCGGACAGTTCGATTTCTACTTTGGTCCGATTCCCCTAGTCGGACAGGGTGGTCCGACTCCTGCGATAGAACGAGTGGTCCGATTATGGCGCTAGGACCAATGATCCGATTTTGGCACTGGGTTTGATTCTGGGACTAGGACATGTGGTTCGAGTGGTCCAATTCTCGCAATCGAATGGGGTGGTCTGATTCTCACAGTCGGACGGTCCGACTCCAGAAATTGGGTGGTCTTATTCTGGGAATCAGATGGGCTGGTCCGACTACACCGACGACAGCCCGCGGGTGGTGCGCGATGCCTCAAGCTCAACGCCTACTCCATGGAATCATCCAGTGCCTTCCAGATAGGTGCAAAACACTACAAGGAAATGCCAGACATACCTGGAATCACTGTGGTGCTCGAATCGATCGGCACTCCAAAGATCTCCCTGTAGCGCTCTCTCTCTCTCTCTCTCTCCCTGGCTCTCAAGCTCACTCTCTTCTCACAAAGCAGAATGTCAAATGTGATATTTCCTGGTTGCGTGGGCCTCTTATTGCCCCATCCTAGCCTGCTGTAACCTCAAAAGCTAATCCCTCACACTCTTCCAACCAGAAATTTGAATCTGTGCCCCTATTTCCCTATTTCCAGCAGAGTAGAACCCTTTCTGTTTTCCTTCTTTTTCCTATCCTAATCTTAACCTAATGCAACAAAAATAAAAAACAGAGATGGAGATGGATGGTCCTACTCTAATATTCAACAAAAAATCAAAATACTTACTTGCTCCAAGGATTAAAACCTCTTAAATCTCCTAACTATCTCGAGCACCGGTTCGGGCTGCAAACCCTACTTCTAGGCTTGATTCGATGCGCGTGGCGCTCAAGGCTCGATTACGTCGGTCCCGACAATGGAACCAAAATGAAGGGAGCTATGGAGCTCTACCTCGAGACCCACAGACCGCTTATTGATCAAGCGTTTCAAGTCGAGTGGCCATGGCTACCTCTCACATAGCCGATGCACAATGCCTAACTTACGGGCATAGTGAGCTTACCTTGATGCTCAATCGAGTTCCATCCTCTCTCTTGCACTTCGGTAGCTCCATGATCCTTGCGGCAAGCTCAAGCCCTCTCGTCAAGCTCCATCCTCCATAGCCGCGTGAGAGAAGAGAAGAGGAGACAAGATGAAGAGAGAAGATGGGGAGCTTCCTCTCCACGATCCCTCACTCTTCCACACTCACTCCCTCACACTCCCTCAATCCCTCACTCTAGCATAAGCAGGAAGGCAAGAAACAAGAGAAAAAGAAGAAGAAGCCTTGGCCACACACAAGAATGAGCTTCTCATTTACTTTTTAACTTTATATACAAAACCCTAAATCCCTTTTGGGCAGTCATCCCCTTATCCCCTTTTTTACATGGCCGGCTGTGGCTTAGCCCTTTTTTCCATTGTCCTTCTATCTTCCTAGCTTCCTTTCCACCGCTCGTCTACATTTACAAATTGCCTAGGTGAGAGCCCTCGCTCTTTAAATTAAATCATGATGCGCTTGCACTCTTTTACAAAAGTATTGACTTGCGCTTTTTCTTGCACGCCTTCATCCTCCGTTTCACTTTGCCTTGGCCTTTGTCTTCTGCTTTAGCTTTTTCAGATTTTTCACCTTGTTCCTCTGACGGTTAACAATTTTATAAACTCGCTTATATCCAATAGCTTTCTTTTCCTTAGGCAATGGTACTAGATTCCACGTCTTATTGCCTTCTAATATAGCCATCTTCTCATCCATTGTTGCATGCCAATGAGCATAACCAATATCATCCTCAAAACAAGTGGGCTCAATATCCTCAACCACCTTTACCATATAAGCATAATGGTCAACTTTATAACCTTCAAAACCAAATCTTTTAATAGGGTATCTGGCCCTGTTAGACCTACGTACCACTGAATCACTCAGTGGAGCCTGTAAATTACCATGTGCTCTCTGTACACTTGGTTTCCTAACTAGAAGAAATACCAAGCTCATCATCCAAAATCTCTGAACCACCAGAATCTCCATCAAATCCCAAATTACTAGTAGATGCATCATTACCATGTGACACTTTCTTCTTTCCTTTGTCTGTACCTGCAACACTTGTAGATGCACCTGAAGATGGGGGCTTCTCTGTAGTCTCCTAGACCAAGGACTAACTATAGATGTAATACCAGAAAATGTTGTTGGCCTACTAAGGCTCTGTGATTCTTGCTTTTCTTTCTACACACGACTATCATAATCATCATCATCCAACACATCACCACTAGATGCATACCAATTGCTCATCTCATAAAAAATAATATCGCCGCCGCTGCTCACTTTGAACTTACCTCTAATAGGGTTATAACAACGATACCCTTTCTGCTCTCTAAAGAGTATCCAATAAAGATAAATTTTTTAGCCTTTGGGTCAGGCTTCTTTTGCACCTCATCTAGCATATGAACATATGCAAAACAACCAAATACTTTCAAGTGTGACACATCAAGCTTCTTGCATGTAAAGCATTCTTCGGGGGTTATCCCATGAACTGTAGTTGTGGAAGTTATATTCATAATATAAATAATAGTATGAATAGCTTCAAATCAAAAGTATTTTGATATATTCTTTTTCAATCATCAATACTCATGCAACTATTGCAATATGTCTATTTGTTCTTTCCGCAATCCCATTTTATTGTGGGATGTACCTGCAAAAGTAAATTGTATCTTTATCCCATGCAACCTCAAAAAGTCACTGAACTCATTAGAGAGGTGTTGTCCCCCTCCATCTGATATCAAGAATTTAACTTTCAAGCATGTTTCTGTTTCAACAGTAGCCTTGAAAGTTTGAAGTGCTCAAATACATCACTCTTTTCCTTCATCAAATACACCCATAACTTTCTTGAACAATCATCAATAAGTGTGACAAAGTATTTGCTACCACCAAGAGATATATTCTGTATAGGTCCCCCAGACATCTGTATGCACAACATCAAGTATGTTTCTACTCACATCTCTATCATGCAAAAAGGTTGTCTTACTGCGTGCTAACCAAATTGACATGCTTCACACACTTTATGAAATTCTGCAACTCTAAAAGCATGCAACCCTGTAACAAATCATTTGGACCGCATTAACTTTAACCTTTACACATTTGTATATCCAATACATTTATGCCATATTTCAATGTCTCCAACAACCACTTCTTTTCCTTTAGCATATATAATAGCATTCATAGCAAGAATTTCAACATCTAAAGTGAACATATAGCCAGTTCTACTTCCTATTGCGACCAACCTACACTTATCATTAAAGTCTTCTACAAAACAACATCTTACATTAAACTGAATGTGCAACCCTTGCTCTACCATTTGGCCAACATACACTAAATTCTTTGTGATTGATGGCATATGCAATACATCTTGTATTAAATTGAACTGGCAACCCTTGCTTTACCATTTGGCCAACATACACTAAATTCCCAAATTGATAGGTAAGATTTTCGCATGTTAGATTGGGTGTTTCAATGAACTTCTATATTGAAGGTGATAAGTGCTAAACAATTAGGGAGGAACTAAGCATTGAAGGGTTTGGTCAATATAAAGTGGAGTGGCACATGGCTACAAATTTAAAGACACTAAAGTGTATGTATGATGTGTCAAAAGGTGATACTACTAAGAGTCCTTGCATTTACTGTACAGCCATGGACAAGAAGTGCAAATCTGCTGGTTGGAACAAGGCACCTGATAGACACACCAAAGATCCAAACTTTCAAGCCATTCTAGATATCCCCTTAACAAACATCCACATGTGTCATGGAAATTGCAACCCTAGAAGGTTAGGGATGGCACTATTAGGGCTATTGAGAGGGTTTTGTTAGACATTGGTCTCCATGGGGGGAATGTTGTGATCTAGGAAAATTGTCAAAGATCCAAAAATGGAAATAATATTTCCAGGAAACCCTTGATAGGTGGCGTTAAGGCCAAAAGGTTTTTGTGTTTCCATGTCAAGCTCAAAAAAGGTTCTTTCCACGTTCATCACAACCAATGGAAAGCACTATACAATGTGGTCAAAGACCACGGGGATGATAGAAGAGCAAGAAATAGGAAGGACAAAGTTTGGGAGGCATTAGACATATCATTCCTATACTGTGATAAAACAACCTGGTCCATTGAGGAACTCTCGACCTTCAAGAAGGCCCTTAGTAAGTTCAAAAACTCCATAAATGATGCCTAGGGAGAGAATAATTTCATGCATAAAGAAGTTCCTTTGACTTAAAAAGAAGAAGCAAATATGAGGCCTCGGTGACACTTGCAAAAGGGGTCACTACCAAACAATATGGGAAATTTCCTCTTTGAGGGTGGTGATTTTTGTGCTTGGTAGTGACCCTCTCTAGATCTTACTAATTAGCACTTAACCTATGTTTACATGTATGTACCTTTGTATGATTCAATTTGCCAATGTATTGTGAGAGAGTGGCATATTTTTTGTGGGCTGTTGTCTTGGAGCTATTGACAACCAATGTCCTTGATCCCCCTACTCACATTAGGAAGTCATCACTGTCAATTAGCACCTGCTTGCAAATAAACATTCTTAGAAAAGAAGAGCACACATACTAAATACCAATTGATTTTCATCGCTATCAAGTAACCATGACATCCATAAAGGGATTATGCCACCCTTGGATTCTTGTGGTGTTGACATTTCATGCCATCCCATGTTTGCTATGTCGAGCCTTTGCATTATTGCTTGTCTTTCCTCCTCAGTAGGCCATTGTTGCTGCTCATAGGCTACCTTGGCCTCCACTTCAAGCCTTTCAAGGACCTCTTGACCAACGTCCATTTTGCATCTTCCACTCTAGCATTGGCTAGGAGATGCATATCTACATCATCCCTATTGTCCACAGCCTCATTAAATTGGCCAAGACAATGATACCATAATCTTCATGGATGTCTAGTGAACTCCTAATATCAGCAAGTAACATATAATCCTAGTCATTCGACATTGTAAATGTAGGCAAGGCATACCTCCTTCCTTGGAATATGAATCCAATGATAGCGCATCTGCTGGGTCGGTAGGGAGACAGTAACTAGGGATTTATCAAAACTTTGCCTTTGCTAAGCAGCCTCCACTACCTCCTCCTCTGGATCAAAGGCTACGATCACCTCTACCTTATCAACCTCACCATTAGTACTAGCAAGTTGTCTCCTATCAATGTGCTATGCTTGTGAAGTCCTTGCAAGTTGTTCCCATTCGGTGTAGGATATGCAAGTAGCAAAGGAACACAAAGGAAGAATGCAGTAGATGACACCTCTTTGATTGTACTAGGTAGTCCTATGTGCCCTTGTGTGCACTGGTGGTAAGTAATACCAACACCCTAGCTAACTTTCTCCTGATGACTTTGTTGGGTTGTGAACCCATCTCGGTGAACATATTCTCTATATCAATTGTCATTGTGCCATATGTTGTGATTCTTCAAAATTTCTCCATTTGCTTAGCTAGCACATTTCCAAAGGAGCCTAATACTTTCTCAATAGGAGTGATGAGTTGAACATGTGTGACAACTTGGGAGCATATGAGTGAGCACCAGCATTGTAGAGAAACATATATAGCTTTTTATTTGGGGTCTCCTCTACATCATTCTCAAGATCTTGATGTTTCCTGTGCAATAGAAAATATAAAAGTAGAACATGATTGTCCAAGCCAAACAAACTACTATAAATCAGGCATCCTTTGCTGCTTGGTGGTAACCCACAATGTGTTCAAGTATACATGAGGGTCAATACCAAGTGATCTCTTTTGCTTGCTGCCTAGTAGGGGTCCTCCCTTGCTCGATGGTGACCCATATGGAATTCAAGGTATGCAATGGTCAACACCAACCAATACGAGGGCCCTTATCCCCAAGAAGAAGCCTCCCTTGCTCACTAGTGGTCCACATTCTATGTCTTTGGGGTTGCCACCAAGCTGTGCCTAGCCACAATCCACAAGGGGAAGCCTCTGTGGCATGTTGGTGGCCCTCATCCCTTGTAAATGTCCCTGAGGGTCACTACGAAGCAGTGCGTAGCTACCTACTACCAAGGAAAACCTCCATCACTCAGTGATGACCCTCATCCCCTGTAAGTGTCCGCGAGGGTTTCCACCAAGCGGTGGGTGGCTATCCATTGTGAGGGGAAGCCTCCCTTGCTTAGTGGTGAATCTTGTCCCATGTTATTGTACTCAAGAGTCAACTTCTCTTGGTGTATAATTTGTAAGTGTATGTTAGTAGCCTCTATCTCTTTGTAGTGATCTCATTGGCCTTTGGTTCAAGCTTGATCCTCCATCTTGCTCAAGATGCATAAGATAGCACACTCATTAGGTAGTAGGTGTTGGAGAGTTGTGTAGGATAGAAAATTGCATGTAGCCTGCAACACCATGCCTGCAATTCCAAAGGTTGGTTTGCAAAATGTGCGAGGAATGGGGCATTGACATGAGATAGAGAGTATACCAATTCTATCTCTTTAGTAGATTGCTAAGGACTTCCTTGTGGAGTTTTTTGAGGACACATATTTTCTTATAGCTGCCCATTCTCAGAGGGTGACTATCATGTTGAGAGATAATAATAGCTCGTGCCACTTGCAGCTATGGTATGATAGACTACTGAATCTTGTTGATATCTCAAACCGATACATGTGGGAAATTCTTGTTACCCCACCTCTTCACCGTTGACGATTCAAGTCAATATCCCCTGTCCCACACGAGAGGGACATGCGCTTACAGAGAGCAAGAGTAGTGGCCTAGTAGGTGGTTGAGACCCCCAGATGCAACAACTTGAGCATGTCTAGGCCTTACTCCACCACCCGAATTCCCATCACACTGAGTCCCTCTAGGCCCTCCAAGATGAGCCCCGCCACTTTGAGTCCCTCCAAGTCCTAGTGCTCAGAGCCTCTCCAAGTCTCACCCTACCAAGCCGAGCCCCTCTAGGTCCCAATCTTTGAGCCCCTCCAAGTCCTGCCCATGAATACCCTATTTTATGCCGAGAAGAAGAGTCCAAAACTTATCAGTGTCAAAATATGTCCTTGAAATTTACTCACACAGAATAAAGCTCATAGTCACTCATATGAACCAAGAGCAGTTCATGTTCTACCAAGATTAAGGAAGTGGATCACAAATAAAGCTTCAGCCCATTAATTCCCTATTTTGGGCAGCCAATAATAATCCAAGATGACACAAATAATCTACCAAAGAGTGTCTTGAATTCCCTTTCAAGGCAAGAGTGTTTAGATGCAACAATTTCAAGTGAAAGTAGAGCATGTTCTCTTTATAAACCATAAGAGTAAAAAGTAAAACATCAACAAGAATCAGCCCAAACAATGTGATGGGCTGAAATGACAGTCCAAAATTAGAGTTTAATGTCTCCCAAAGATCTCTTCTTGGTAGAGAAGAGAGTCTACATCAAGTAGTAGGTACATAAGGAATTGTCCTTCTTTCCATCTACACAAATACATGTATCTCATGAACCATACAAGAGGTGCTTTGCAAAATAAAAATTCAGTCCATTAAAGAGCATTCTTGGGCCTTTCAGTTCAGCCCACAAATCTTGATAAGAAAGATCAAGAAGTGGAACAAGGGCTCCCTTCAAAGGAGTGAATTGCTATTGCAAGATGTAGACACAAGCACTGATTAAAGCTTCCTCCTTTCTCCTTCCATGAGCATGAATCCCCTTCTCTGAATGGATTGCTGCCCTCATTTTTATACATATTAACCTTGTTTTACTCAGCCAAGAGTGGCCTTCCATTTTTGTCAATGCATGGGAAGGGATGTACTTACCATTCATGTAGAAATTTTTGAAGTTGCTTGTGGTTGCATGGCTTGAGCTTCCCCTTTATGTGGTGGCTTGGACACCTCTCATCCTCCTTGATCCATGGTGCCTTGGTCTCAGCCTAAAGATGCCCACAAAATGCGGTGAAAAAAACAGACTGATCCTCCTTTCCACAGGCTTAATGCACAAAAGGTTCCAAGTGTCATAAGTCATGGTAATTTATTTATACAATGTCTTGTGTGTACTAGGTTAATGAAATCAACTTTGGAGACTTTAGAAGAAGCTTAAGAGAGTGGTCTTTCCATCCGGGTTTAGTGACAAAGAAGCTTACAAGACAGAGTCAAAGGGCTAGAGATCCAACAATCCAATTTTCCATCATGTATTAGGCTTGGTGATTTACATGACTTATTACAACTTGTGGTCAAAGAAGCAAAGTTGAATGGGTTGTAGCTTCAAGGTTGTCATGACACTGTCTTTATTCAAGGTGGGAACTTTTTGACTTATGGCAAAAAAATCCCAAAGGATGGTACATGATGTTGAAATGGAAATAGAAGTGAAGGATAAGAGTAATTGAAGTAGAAAGAACAACTTATTTTGTGGATTCTCTAGAAATTTCTAGAGTGATTAAGAAACAATAGAAAGTGTTATTTTTAATCCTTGGGCATATATTCCCAATGACATTCACCCCCTCCTAACTTGCACATCATTTGGCATGTGCCAGTTCTTTGGATTTGCAAGATTAAGAGAGATCTTCATTTGTCATGTCTTCATCTTCATCTTCTAATCCTTCTTCTTCGTCTATGTCTTCATGCTCTTGGATTATATCTAAGTCTTCTAACTCATATGTTGAGCTTTCTGAAGCTTCATTTGAAGAGCTTGATTCTTTTTCCAGCTATGGGTATCTTCATGCTTATACCATCCAATTCAGCCAATGAATATGTCGCATTGTCATGAACAAATTTAACCACATACGGACCCAACCAACGCTTTACCATCTTCCTAGATGCATTGTATTGATTGTCTAGGCTGCTGTCATAGACAAGCACCCAGTCCTTTTCTTGGATAGCTCTTGGTTGAAGTTGATGTTGCCTATCAAACCTTCTCTTGTTCTTTAGTCTTGCTGTTTTCAACTTCTCGATAGTTGTTTGAACATCTTTATGCCTTCTTTCTAGCTACCATATGCACAAACTCAGCAACTCTTCTCTACTGATGCCTTCCTCCCAAGGTAGAAGACTCCATGTGAAAATAGATTCTTCAATTGGCATAATTGCCTGTTATGCATGCATAAGTTTAGTTGGCATATAGCCAATTATGGTACTGTGAGTAGTCCGGTCAGCCCATAATATGAAAGGTAGCAGTTTAGGCCATTCTTTGATCTTTCCTCTACAAGACTTTGCCAGAGCTTTAAGAATAGGCTGATGCCCTCTCTCACTTTTTCCATTGCTTTCAGGATTGTAGGTTGATGTCAAAGCCAACTTAATACCCAATTGAGCAAAGAAGTTGCGTGCCTCATCGGCATCCAACTCTCCTCTATTTGCAGTTACTTTGCCGACACAACCATATCTGCAAAATACTTCTTCAAGCAAAAAGCGACAAATAGCTTGAGTGGTCTTGGTTTTTAAAGCTTTACCTTCAACTTGATTGGTTAGATCTTCTCTTGCAAGCACTAAATACCGCATATCCCATATCCCTGTAGGCATGGTTACAAGATCAATAACCCATCTATAATGTATAGACAAGGGATAAGTCGGTTGCAACCCATCTCGATGCTTGACCATAGAATACATTTGACACACATAACAGGTTTTAACAAAATGCTCTATATCTCGATACATGTTCTGCCACCAGTATTTTTCTTTAACTTTAATAAAGGTTCCCCATATGCCTCTATGGCCAGCCCACAAACTTTCATGAAATTCCTTCATTACCTGTTGTTTCAATCTTTTGTTACCTAAAACTCGGACATGCGCTCCTTTCTTCTTCTTTGCGTGCTTCCATAGATGCCCTTCTTTAAGGAAAAAGCCATAAGCTTTCCTCTTAATATGCTTGAACTCCTCTTCAGTCCAAGTCTCCTTCTTCTTCATTGTGCTCAAATATTGGCCAAGCTAATCTTCTTCATAATCTTCTTCAAGAAAATGAGCTAGAAATTAAGCAATGCAATGAGCATGCTGGCTTCTAGTTGACCACCCTTCTTCTATAGACAAATTGTTGATCTTTGTTGCTGTTTGCTGACTTACAACAATACCTTTTCTTGGTCTTCTTGTACTTAATGCCGTACCATTAAAAAGTTCAGCTACACTTGCTGTTTTCAGCTTTGGTTTTGTATATGCAGCAACTAAAAATGTATTTTCAGCAGTCATGGAATGAAATTCAGCAAAGTATAGATTCTTCAATTTCATCTTCTTCCATCAGCTCCTCTTCATTGTCATATCTTGCATGTGACAACATTTCAGAAACTGGATTCTCCTTTCCTGCAATATGCTTTAATTCGGGGTTGAGAGATTTAATATATGAAATCCATCTTATCATAGCAATGTTGGGTGTAGAGCAATTGGGAATCATGCCCAAGAGTGGAATACAATCAGTTTCTACCACTATGGAAACACCTATAAAGTATTCACGTCACACTTTAATGCTGTTACAACTCCCCACAATTCCCTTTTTACTTGTGCATACCTTCTTTGATGTTCATTGAGAATCTTTGCTCCAAAACGAATTGCATACCTATTACCTTCAAGATCTTCTTGGCCAACAACAAATCCTATCCCAATGGGACCTGTATCCACAGTAAGGATGATGGGTTGACCATTTGAATAATCAGCCCTTTTAAGAGCGGGGGTTGAAATTAATAGCTTCGTTAATTTGCATACAGTGAGAGTATGCTATTTATCACAAGAGAATCTTTGGCATTTTCTTAATAATTGATAAACATTTTTGGGCTACATGAGCAAAATGTGGTATCCATATAAGATAGAATACACATGCGCTAAGAAATCTTCTCACCTCTGAAATATTTGTGCATTTTTCTTGCATTCTACTAATGGCATCTATCTTGATTGGTGAAGGTTTACGTCCGTAGGGGCCACACAAGTGTTCGACAACTAGAACTTCTTCAACCCCAAAAATCGACTTAGCTCTAGAATAGGTAAGATGAACTTCCTCTAGCCTTGTTAAAATCCTATCACAATCATGAATATGGTTAACTACAAATGTTATGTAGTCGTGTTCGTTAAGCTCCTTATCCTTTTCATAGACTTCACAACCCTTGATTGGTACATCATCAAGAAAAGGAAGAGTAAGCTATGGAATAAAGTCCCTTAAGACTTTGTGCATGGCGTTCATCATATGGGCCATGGAATTTGTTGTACCTTGCAGTAGAGTACACATGCAAACCAATCCAAGAGGTGTTTTCATTGTGGTAATGTCTTGGCTCTCTAATGAAAGCTGAAATTGATCATATCTTGAATATAGGTCGCCCATGGAATAAATTGCTCTCCCTGCAAAATCTTCACCAAACTCGTTGCCCTTGGAATAGGAATAGGCTTGAGGTTCCAAGGCACATGTGGAACTATAAAAATGACCATAGGAGCCATAATATTTGGATTTACACAACCTACTTCACTTGGCTGAAATGCAAAAGCTTTGCCGTGTTTCATTAGCATTTGTATAAAAGAGTATTTTTTAGCCAGTAAAAGAAAAGAATTATCACCTATTTTGAGCTCTTTTATACTTTCAGATGTAAACTTGTGTCCAATATTGGGAGGATCTCGAAGACTTGACTGATTTGCTTAGCTATCAGCTAGCCCTTCACTTTCAGGAGGCAGTGGGACTACCACATGCTTGACTTTCTTGTCCACCATCTTATATTTTGTCTCCACTTGCGCTTCAGCCTTGTTGAGTAAACCAATTTCTTTCCGTTTAACAAATTCTTGAATTGTTTGATAAAAATCCAATGTACATACTTCCATGGATTGATTTTCAGCCTAATTTTCTACATGAGCGGCTGCATATATTTTAGCCAGTGTGTCAGTAGTAATCATCCCAAAAAATGCTTGAAATATATTCATTTTCAGCCATCATGCCATAAGTTTTTAGCTCCCTTTTTACATGACATAAATCTTTTCTTTCATCTTTAGTCATGGCTAAAAGAGACTTATAATAGCCCAAACTGTTGGCTATACATACATGTAGATTTGCTAGAGACATAGCTTCTAAAACATGAGGAGGCACAATCTTTTTACATGAAGCACTGCCATAGCCTCCTTTTACAGTAGTGTAGCCCGAAAACCCTTCAATTCTCGGGCATTAGGAGGCATAGGATAATCTCACAAGCAATTGATCTCTATTTCGATGATGATTAACACATATAGTAAGAAATTGGATAGCTCGTTCATTATCCTTGCTTCAAATTCAAGCATAGGAAGAACCATCATCAAGAGTCGTTGTTTCCAAGCGGGCTTCAGAAATGTAAGGTTGCTCAAGAATAATAGGGTAACTACAAGAGTCTTGAACAAAGAAGTTAAAATTGTCTTTTATGTCTCCAATAGTTACCTGCACATTAGGACATGCAACATATAACTCTCCGGAAGAGTTGTTTGCAGCTCTCATTCGCCAGCATGGATCAACATCTATGGGCCACCCACTGCTTTCATAGAGACTCCTTGCCATGACGTTTATCTTAGAACCATGGTCTAAGAGTGCAATACATGGTGTTTCTTTTTCTCCAATTTTGATGACTTTCTCTGTTGTTGCTCTTGCCCAATTCATACGGGAGTAGTGACTGCTTGGAATGAACCGAGCTTCTTCCTCATCATGCATGTGCTATAGAGACGACCTTCTTTTTGAGAGGTGGGTTGCCCAATTGGTTTGGACCAGCCGACCATTACATTTTTAGCTTTCACTTCTTTAATTTTTGCATCCATTCTTTCTTTATCTTCAGCTTCAATTGCTACAATTAACTCTTTAACTGCTTCAAGCTGAATTCCTTGTGCAGTCAACTTCTCTTCATCCTGCACAAAAACTTGAAGAGCTTGCAAAAAAGCATGCATTGTTTCTTTAGCATCTTCAACAACATATTATCTTTTTCTTTTGATTAAATTAATAATTACAACGTGAAATTCATGTTTGGAAATCTCGAGAATTTCACCTAAGGTAAACTCAATTTTACTTCCCAAAATTCGTTCTTTTAGGAGTCGTTTAAGATCGGTTGAAGTTTCTATGCCACATTCCAATTTGTAGCCTGGCTGCTTGCCTTTCTTCTTTCCTTCGGCCTTCTTATATTGTGGCGCATCCTCCATTTCTTGATTTGGGGTTGTGCTTTCAGCAGACTTTGGTTGTTCGGGCGTTCTTCTAGTTATCCATTTCGAAGAGCCAGAAGGGAAAGGGCCAAGTTTATCTTCTCTTTTCTTCAACCAAGACTTCTTTATGATTGACTTCAACCAAATGTGCAAAGGCGAAGAAAGAATCTACCGGTTCTTTCCAACCAATTATTCCTCGAATGCACTGACTGTCATTAGTCAAATCATCCTTGGCTGCTTTGATGTGTTCCATTTGATCTAATGCTTGCATCCATACTTTAGATTGCACATAATATTTACATACTTTCAAATTAGATTTAGTTGCTTCAATTTGCAGCCCATAGGTTGCTGCATCAATTGTTGCATAGGCATTCTTTACAACTAAATCTTCTAATCTTTTCTTCATTCTACCATTGCCAAAATTTGGCTCCAGTGGAAGACCAATTTCAGCTGCATGAATTTTCCTGTCTTTCCAAAAGACAAGCTTATGTGCTTCAGCCTCACAGAAGGCATAATACTCCCTCTTGTCATGTTGTTGGCTATCACACCAAATACATCACCTCTTAAAGCCTTCTCTCATGGGTCTTTGAGTTGATGATCATCCTTGTTTCTCAACTTTGACATCTAGCTTCTCCACCTCTTGGAAGTAATTTCTGTAAGATTCAAATGAAGATCTTGCATGCTTTTAATGAGTTCATCCATTACATCATTTTTGGAAGGGATAGAAGAAGAAAGAGTTGGTCGATTAGTTAAAGTGATAGGGGTTTTTGGTGGAGGTGGAATGGGCTCTGTCAATGGAGTTGCTGAAGTAGAAGTAGAGCCCTTAGTCGCATCCGCTCTCTTCAAGCAATCATGTTAACTGCTTCAATAACATCTATCCATGCAGTTTTGACTCCTATTTTGGAGGTAGCATCCTCTAGGCGATCAGCAAGCTTCTCTTGCAGAATGGGATCTGCAGCCTTACGGAATAACTCAATCTTTTGACCTTCCATAATTTATTGGTCTTTAGCATCAAGTTGCCCGAATTTACTTTCAAACTCACGGTATAGAGCTATTGCAGTTAAACCTTTGTTGGGTTTCTCAACCCATTCAATGAAACTTTTCTTCGTCATCAGGCCAAAGTCTTATAAGAAGAATTCTTCACGTAGGGCTTTCTTGAATGTATCCCAATCCATATCTCGCTGAAAAAGACCATGGATTCTCTCTTGAAGACCTTGCTTGGCTAGTTTGGCAAAAAAGCGACTCCATGCATGTTGCGGTACACCAAAGAAGAGCATTTTCTCAACATACAAGTGAATGAAAACAGAGACATTTTGACCATTAAATTGTTTTAATTCTCGTCCAACTTCAGCTAGGCCCTTAATAGCTATGGAATCAATCTTCTCTTCATCTTGCCTTTGTTGTTGTTGTTGTTGTAACATTTGGATTTGTTGTTGCTGAGTTTGTTGCTGTATGCGCACCAATTGTTGTAGAGTATCTCTTGAAAAATCCCCAATCTTGGAGTTTTCTTACACTGACCTTCACATCGGGTT
Organism: Lygodium microphyllum; assembly: GCF_053477565.2. Taxonomy (NCBI): domain Eukaryota; kingdom Viridiplantae; phylum Streptophyta; class Polypodiopsida; order Schizaeales; family Lygodiaceae; genus Lygodium; species Lygodium microphyllum. The sequence goes on from NC_141137.1 coordinate 144,270,321, forward strand.
CACCAATGTCGCAGTGCATAGGGTTGAAGGTCACCACAGGGGTTTGGCAAGAAAACTGGACAAGATAGATGGGGATGTGACTTCAAGGGATAGGTAGTTACAAGTGAGTGTTTGAGGGTTTAAGAGAATCATTCACAACCTTTAGTTCTCCATATACTTTGGATTATCTTGGAAGGATAAATTTATACATAAGACGGTTGAATAAATGGGTTAAGAGCTTGAAACTTATGTTCACAAAGATGGATGAATTGCAAACAAGAGCTATACTTCAATTGATACAAGATGAGTATTGCCCTTCCTTGCCTATGAATATAGCTACCTATTTTAGCCTAGGCATGAAGAAGAACTACAAGATACATTCTCTTTTCAATTGTTTAGTAAAATGAAGATAGAAGATCAAGAAGAAGATTGCCTATATCAGCCTTTGAATGATTCAAGGTTATAGGACTAGCAACACTATTGTTGGGTTTTCATGCAAAGATCATGAGTTTCATGACTTGAATCGATGTAGCTTGAATTAAGTAGCTGCATAAAAGCTTCAGCTTATGGATTGACTGTTATGGACAACCAAGTTTAATTCCAAAGTATGGCAAGAAATCACTGAAAGAATTCTTTAAACCCTCCCTTGAATGAAGAGGAAGCAAGATACTATGAAGAGAGAATTACAGGTCTAGTTTGTACTTGCAATATTTGGAGATGAAGTAGAATTTGTGTTTACAAATTTCATCCTGAGAGGAAGAGTCCAAAAGTATCATTTATCAATGTCAAAAGATGTACTTGAAATTTACTCACAAAGAGTAAAGCTCGTAGTCACTCATATGAACCAAGAGCAGTCCATGTTCTACCAAGATTAAGGAAGTGGATCACAAATAGAGCTTCAACCCATTAATTCCCTATTTTGGGCAGCCAAGAATAATCCAAGATGACAAAAATAATCTACCAAAGAGTGTCTTCAATTCCCTTTCAAGGCAAGAGTGTTTAGATACAACAATTTCAAGTGAAAGTAGAGCATGTTCTCTTTATAAACCCTTTCAAGGCAAGAGTGTTTAGATACAACAATTTCAAGTGAAAGTAGAGCATGTTCTCTTTATAAACCATAAGAGTAGAAAGTGAAACATCAACAAGAATCAGCCCAAAGAATGTGATGGGCTGAAATAATAGTCCAAAATTAGAGTTTAATGTCTCCCAAATATTTCTTCTTGGTAGAGAAGAGAGTCTACATCAAGTAGTAGGTACATAAGGAATTGTCCTTCTTTCCATCTACACAAATACATGTATATCATGAACTGTACAAGAGGTGCTTTGCAAAATAAAAATTCAGTTTAAAGAGCATTCCTAGGCCTTTCAGTTCAGTCCATAGAACTTGATAAGAAAGATCAAGAAGTGGAACATGGGCTCCCTTCAAAGGAGTGAATTGCTACTCCAAGATGTAGACACAAGCACTGATCAAAGCTTCCTCCTTTCTCCTTCCATGAGCATGAATCACCTTCTTTGAATGGATTGCTGCCCTCCTTTTTATACATATTAACCTTGTTTTACTCATCCAATAGTGGCCTTCCATTTTCATCAATGCATGGGAAGGGAGATACTTATCGTTCAAGTAGAGATTTCTAAAGTTGCTTGTGGTTGCATAGCTTGAGCTTCCCCTTTGTGTAGTGGCTTGGACACCTCTCATCCTCCTTCAACCATGGTGCCCTGGTCTCAGCCTGAAGATGCCCACAAAATGTGGCAAAAAGAACGGACTGCTCCTCCTTTCCACAGGCTTAATGCACAAGAGGTTCCAAGTGTCATAAGTCATGGCAATTTATTTACACAATGTCTTGTGTGTACTAGATTAATGAAATCAATTTTGGATACTTTAGAAGAAGCTTAAGAGAGTGGTCTTTCCATCTGGGTTTAGTGACAAAGAAGCTTACAAGGTAGAGTCAAAGGGCTAGAGATCCAACAGCCCAATTTTCCATCATGTATTAGGCTTGGTGTTTTACATGACTTATTACAACTTGTGGTCAAAGAAGCAAAGTTGAATGGGTTGTAACTTCTAGGTTGTCATGACACTGTCTTTATTCAAGGTGGGAACTTTTTTACTCATGGCAAAAAAAGCCCAAAGGATGGCACATAATGTTGAAATGGAAATAGAAGTGAAGGATAAGAGTAATTGAAGTAGAAAGAACAACTTATTTTGTGGATTCTCTAGAAAGTTCTAGAGTGATTAAGAAACAATAGAAAGTGTTATTTTTCATGCTTGGGCATACATTCCCATGACAACGGAATATAACCTATCGCATAGGACCAGTGCACACAAAAGTGATTGTAACCTTCCAGGGGGAGCTTTGATCGGGGAGCTTTCTAAATCTATTTAAAGAGGACAAGACCCTCTTTGAAATGAGCTATGGGATTTTAGCTCACTTCTCCAAATCCCTTTTGCTGTAATAGGTCTTCTAGAGTAGACTTGGAACGCTTGCACCTTATCTCACAGTTTGTCTTGATCCAAATCAACATTGTTAGACATTTTAATAATACAAAAGTCTTAGACAACTAACTATAACATATACATAACCTCTAGAATATACCAAAGTATCCATACATGGCCTGTGATTGCCTGCAGTGACTTGGAAAACTCAATAGGAGTCTAGAGTAGCATACATTCAACTCATTGCCAATATGTGTGTGACATATATCCCATATACATTTCCAATGTTCTTGCAATGGTCTTTGGGGTGGGGATGGTTTATACTTGCACTTGCAAACAAGTTCTTGGGCTCTAAGACTTGAGAGGTGTGCAAAGTTCCATGTCGAGTCGGGTTGTGCACCCCTTTAGGGTCGTTAATGGCAAGGGGGGTCACCCCACTATTGTCTTGCCATCTTGCCTGGCATCGGCCTTGATTATATCATCTGGAAGAAGAGACATGGCAAGAGCATTCTAGACTAATCAACTAGCATGAAAGATATATTTTGGAAATAGACATTTAGCTTTAATGAGATGCATAGGTATAACAAAGAAATTCGATGGGGAAGGGTGTTACCTCAGGAATTTAGTGACTCACTGATTGCTTAACTTAGCCCTTTTACAAAATTTATTGGGTTTACTTTCAAAATCATAGCCAACAAGATGGTTATGGTTAGGAGTATGCTTGGAGTATGATATTCAGGTGAAGAGAGGGATTAATTGAATCACAAACATGAATGTATTCATAAATGATTGAGTAGATGAAGGAGTAGGCCAATACATTCCCTTAACTCAATCAGTGCAAAGAGAGGGCTGATTCTCTAATCTCTCTCAAACAAGAGGATGGAGCTCAACAAATGGGTGAAGGGAGAGGCCAAGAACTATGAGACATACCTTAGACATGCTTGGAGAGGTAAAAAACTATGAGACATACCTTAGACATACTTAAAGAAGTGGTGGTAGTTTACCCAAATCAGGAACCCATGCTTCTTCTCCAATTTAGCTCATGGATGGAAGAAGCTTCAATCCCATGAAATCTTCAAGGGGAAGAGACTTGAGCTGCTGCTAATGGCTCTCATGGAAAGAAATTGAAGATTTTTCAAGAGAGCTTGAGCCGTAGGGAAGGTGGCATGGCTATGATTGATGTTGTCCACTCTAGGGTTTTAGGAGAGCCCCAAGGTTAGAGATCTCAGTCAAGAGGGCTAAATCTTGCTCAAATGAGTGCCAAGAATTGGGGAATGAAGCTAGAGGTCAATGTTAAGTCCAAGAGTAGGAGGAGAAGGACTTGATGACTTAGCACAAAATGTACCAAAATTTGCAGAGTTATCCCAAGAGGCTCTAGTTGTTGCTGGGAGAGGTGAGGCACATGGGTGCTCTATACATTGCTCAAGGTGTCAAGGAAGCAATGGGAGATGGTACTCAAGCAACATGAAGAGAGAGGAAGAAGATCTTGAGAGTTCTTGGATTAGAGGTTCCATTGATGCCTTAAGAAACTGTGAGGAAGAAGAGGGAAACTCATTTTTTGGAAAAGTAGTCACATTTAATCCATTCTCCAAGTCTTGAAAGTCCTCCTCGAGTAAAACACCTCTAAAATTGAGCTATAGAGTAAAAATGAGTTGCCATCTCTATCTGCTTGCCTTCAAATTTAGCCAAAGATCCATTTAAAACTCCAAGAAATGCTACCATGGTCTTCAAGGAAGCTGTCAACTTGCCTAGGGTATTCCTTGTGTACCTGTGTACCTGAGTTACTAGGGTTCCTAAGACTGAAAAGAAACTAAATCTAAAGGAAGGAGAAAGGGAAGAAGGATCAAAGACCAGTGCTCTCATACCAATTGTAATGAAGTGAACCTAATAGGACCTAAGAGAGAGAAGAAAGAGAGCAGAAGAGAGAGGAAGAGAGTAACGAGGAGAGAGAAAGACTAGAAGAAGAGAGAGAAAGATAGAAAGAGAGAGAGCAAGAGAGAAAGAAGAGGAACGAAGCCGTGGAAGTTGTAAAGGTAAATATAGAGTTTCCTTGTTAATGCATGATGATTGACCTAACCCTCTTACACCTTAAATACTATTGATGTGATTGGTATTTCCCCGTAATTACTGTATGTCTCACTCGTTACAACTTTCTTTAAAAATATGTCACCTTCTAACAATTAATAATGTCAGACTTGATACAAATTAGGTCAAATCCACAAATGTCCAATTAGCGTAATAACTACAACTTCCTTTTATAATGGAAATAACCTCTCCTTGAGCATTATAGTGCCAACGTGTTGTACCATCAATCCTAGACCACAACATCTTTGTCTCTTCAAATTCTTCCTTTGTGTAGTTGAGAAGCTTGATTGCCTTTAGAAATTTAAATGTCCACCTATATTGTATAGCCAATTATATCACCAAATAAATAAATTAAATACCAAGTTAACATGTAGTGTGCAACTTGTTCTAGAAGCCCATGAAAGTGAAATCTTTGGTGATGTTTAACTAAGCCATCAAAATAAGGACATCCATATCTACAACTTGAGATTCCAAGCATGATGATCCTTCTTTAAGATAAGCTCAAGCTTCCCTTATGTCTTCCAAAGAAAAATGACTTTTCTTGTTACCCATCTTTGTTTCAATGCAAAGTGATCTATAAAAAAATATGCTTTTAAATATGAATTCAGTGCTTACTCACATACGATTTGAGAAAAATGCAAAGGTGGAACTTGCCATGCAGTCATATAAATAATGCCACACACAAAGATATGGATGCATTGAAAAGATTTGTGCCTAGTGTGGTCTATGAGTGGCTGTGAATCATGCAATATGCAAATACATTTCTTTGATTAATTTGTGATCCCTAACCTCACCTCTCAACACTCAGCAAAAAGAATAATTGTTGCACTCCACTCCGCCCACCTAAATCTCATAAACACTTAGGAAAGTATGGTCCTCATCATGTTGAATAGGTAAAACAACTCGTCTGACAACTGGAGGAGTCCTTCACGACCCTCAGACTCACCCAACCGTGAGTGGCTCTGGATCATGCAATATACAAATATATTTCTTTGATTAATTTGCGATCCCTAACCTCATCTCTCAACACTCTTCAAAAAGAATAATTGTTGCACTCCACTCCACCCACCTAAATCTCATAAACACGTAGGAAAGTATGGTCCTCTTCATGTTGATTAGGTAAAACAACCCGTTTGACAACTGGAGGAGTCCTTCACGACCCTCAGACTCACCCAATTGCCTTTCCCACTCATCCAGAGGTTCCTAATTTGGTGATAAAAATCTCACATGTGCAAACACATATATCCACACATAAATATATACATGTAGAGATACATGCAATGCATACACATATATAAACATGCATACATATGCACACACTGATAAAATAGCATTGAGCCTTGCTTATTACAACAATAAAGATCTTTGTAAAACTAAGCAAAAGAGTACTCAAATAAGTCCAATGCCATCTCACATCAATGCCATATCCTCCCTCAAGTATGAGACATTAATACATAAGCATATGGGCATTCCGGGAGGCATATACAAGCTCCAATGTTTGAGAAAACTCTGTTTCGACCTATATAATAATAGTTTTGTTGTTTATGATAGCAAGGAATGGAGGTTGGAAGCTCCAAAACTCAAGAAACTAATGCCAGGGAGTATTGAGATGATTACCCAAGTGTGCCCAATGACGATACGGGAGTTGGAGGAGTAATCGGGTTGTGAGCAGGGCAAGCAATGTCAGCTTGAGCTCCTCAATGTTGGTGCAATGGTTCTAATACAAGTTGAAGGGAGTAAGCCATGAAGTGGAAGCATGGAGTAGAAGCAAGAGCTATGGTGGAAGGAGAAAGAGCAAGTGAGAGACAAGACTCCAATAGTCACAATGTGTGACTAGCCCTCCCTTTATTCAAATTTCACTAAAAGAATAAAGAATGAAGTGCCAGTGATGGGCCCCGCCACACCTATAGTGTACAGGTGTATGGATACTGTCAGTGTAACTAATACATGGGTGGCTAGGCACATGCACCTTTACCCCCAACATGATATGCCAATGGAACAACACTCATAGAGTTCGAATGCAATGTCGGAGTCATAGTCGTACCAAGGTTTGCCACTAGATGGCCTAACCATAGAGCCTCCTTGCCTTAGTAACTACAATGTACTCAGTAGTAGGCAAGCCCATGCATTTCTCTATCTTGGATATCTAAGAAACAACACCTCATTAAGGGAGATTTGTGGTCTCGTACATGGCCTATAAGTGATCCTAGAGAGAGAAAATCTTTTAAAAATAAAATCATTTTTAATATTTTAAAAACTTTTATATTTTTGTAAGTAAATATATTAAAAATAATTAATAATTCATTGTTGAGATGATATTCTCGTGGTCACCATAAAGTCGGCAAAGATTGTCATAATGAAGATCTTACTCATCCTCATTAAAGTGAAAACTAATATTCAATGTGAATTTTGTTCGACATTTGATTACTTCCCTCCATTCTCACTCTCTTCTTTTTTTCCCCTCCTTACTGGTTTCTTCTTTGTTTTCCTTCTTGTTTCTAATTCACATAATTTTTCAATCCAATCTTCTAATCACATCCTTAGCTATGGATCAGTCATCCAATGATATTTGTAGCTCTAGTGATATAAAAGACCTCTCTATCATCTCCATATTGAGTTGGATAGTGAGTATGAACCAATAAGGAAGAGAACAAAACCTATTACTATTACTATAGAGTCTATGAAATATATACTTAGGTTTGAAGGAAAGATGAATCTTGATCTTTGATTAGATGGCATGCTATATTCCAAAGCTCCTAGCAAAAATAGCACTCCACCTTTCTATAGTAGCTCTTCATTGATGAGGTTCATTGGTGATGGTTATAATGGATTTCTAGTTTATACACTTAACTTGGTTGCAGAAAAGAATGTCTTCAGATTGGAGAATCATCTTTTATCGACACATAACAATGAGTTATTGCAGAAGCTAGATGACTATCAATGGAGGATTCATTAGTTGGCGAAATCATGCATCAAATCTTATTAATGAAAGAAAACTATTTTAGGCCTTCAAAATTGACAAAGGGCTCTTAAAAATATTGAGAGTCTCAAATGAGGAGGAGGTGATTGTAGTAAAAGAATCAAAGGAGCAATGTACACTTTTCTTCACTTTAAAAATATTAATTATGGCTTTTTTATAATTAATTGTATTAATTTGTGATGTTAATTTTGTTTAGGCCACTTCTTCAATCGAATACAAGTGAAAGAGATTCCTTAAAAGCATCTTAGTTTTACTATCATATTCTTCCTTTAGTAGTTTCAAAAGATATTTTGGAGAAGAAGAAATTTAAAAAGGCAAAGAAATAATGCCTGGAGTCATTTATAAAGGATCATTCTTTGGATACTGAGTTAGTGCAGAAAATTGGTATCAACTGAGATGCTTATATGTAACTTTTTCAGCCTTACCATCAAATATGAAGTAAGAACAGGCACACAATTGCATACTTTCAAGGCCATTTGTGGTTAGAACTATCAGACAGAGAGTGAATAACAAAGTGATGGAGATTTTGGGTGAGCCTTTCTATATCAAGGCTAGCTTCAAGGCCAAAGAAAAGGAAGTTGTATCCAATGAATTTAACAATATTTTCCTTGACTTGCCCACTCTACAATGTTTAATGATTAGATTCTATGACTTGTCACTAGAAGAGGCACAAGGAGTGGCTAGATTTGTGGTTAAATTTGATGAAAGTGAGAATTTGAAATACAAAAATTTAGAGAAGGTCTCCATTAGCTTGATGAATAGAGCACTTTTATTGGGTCATTGCAATCACTCAATGTCATTTAGTATTCAATTTGAACACAATATCTAGTGGCTAGGAGCATTCAAAGTAGTTATAGAGGATTTTGATATATTGTATTGGGTTTTTCATCAAACACCAATATTTGATATTCTTAAGAGACAATAGGTAGGAGAAGAGCTATTTGTTGAAGGATTTGGAAACTATAAGATTGAATGGCATATAGCTGGTGACTTAAAGACCCTTAAATGTATGTACAATGTGTCGAAAGGAGCCAACTCTAGATTTCCTTGCCTATATTGCATGTCCCTAGCTATAGAGTTGAACTCAAGCCGTTGGAATAGAGCTCCCTGTAGGAACAACAAGGATCCATTATTAGTTTTAATCAGTCCTAGATATTCCTTTAGTGAATGTCCAAATCTATACACTTCATGCACTTTGCAGGATAATGGAAAATCTTGGTCATCTTTATATAGGGTTTGCATGGAAGCTGATATCAGCTAGAATATATGCTATAGCAAAGATTGAAAATGTCTTATTTGTAATTGGTTTGCATTGCGGTAATGCTTTTATTGAACCACATCTTCAAAAGTCTAAGGGTGCAATTGTATCCCTAAAAAGCCATCTATTGGTGGAGTGAAGTTTAGAAGGTTCCTAGGCTTTCATGGGAGACTTGGTAATATAAACTCTAGGAATGGTGGCTCAACTATTAGATACAATAAGTGGAAGTCCCTACATAATGCAATTAAGGATCATGTTGATAATGGACAAGCTTGGAATAGAAAAGCCAAGGTTTGGGAAACACTAGATAAAGGATTCTTTTATTGTGATAAAACTCAATGAAGTGATGATGATCTCAAAGACTTCAAAAATCAATTGAACCTTTTTAAAAAGGCAATTGATAAAAGCTTGGGGTGATCAACACTTCACTCACTATATGATAAGAAGTTTGCATATGTATGTCTCTTCATTGTCTAACTCAATATATAAGGTTTTTTAATTAACTTTCATTATTTGTTAACTATATAGCATATTTTATATAACCATGCTCCATATTTTATCAAGAAATTTGGATCTCTATCTAGTCAACCCAAGGTATGGAAAAATCACATTATTAAGAAAGAAAAAAATACTTTAGACACACAAGATATGGAGGTGGAAGATACAAAGCCAACAATTTATTAGAGGTCTTCTAATGGTTCTATAAATAAATTTGGCATAAATTCAAACTCAAAGAGATAATCACATCATATAATACATTATCTTTGGAAAGGACTATACAAATTGTAACCCAAAGAAGAAAAGAGGGATATCTAAACTCTTGTGCAAACCAAATATTTTCAGAATGGTTACAAACTAAACAAAGAGATGGAAAAAGATGGGTTTCAAGAAACCCTTGACATCTTTTAGTCTGACTCTATTTGTAGAAGAGTCTCTAGTTTCAAGCAACTCACCAAGGCATTTAGAGAAATCTTTTGTTTTATCCCACCCAATAAGACATGTACATTTCAAGAACTCTTGTTCCCTATAGCTTGGAAGGAGCTTTAAATTCTTGGTATCTCCTACATAGGAGAGAAAATAAGAGCACAGCAACAAGCTGCCCTACCACAAATAGCACTATGTGCTTTATTTGGACCATACAAAAGAGTTACAGCAAAGTGTACAATGCTCGTCAAAATGAAGGTAAAGTGTACTTGAATCCATAAGATTGATGCATAAAATAAACACAAGATCACGTAATGAAAGCGACGATAGAATCATGGCAAGATGCAAATGATGATGACAACATAGTGCATAGAAAATGCCTACATAAATCACATGACCAAAAAAGAAGAGGATGTGCACTCCATGGATCCAAGGGCGAGCTATAGATTCTCGAAAGCTCGTCCCGTCGCAAAGGAGCATCAAACGGACTCTGCAAAAAAAGAAAAAACTACATATTAGTCCACCATACAATAATGCATTTAAATTAAAATTAGTAACTACAGACAAGAAAGATGAGTGACTTATTGGGCCGTCGCGTCCATACAATCGGTCGATCAATGCAGTGAGACAATGTCTCTCTGCATATCGAGTTTTTAGGCTAGTGGGATCGTGGTTTATAATGGAGTGTTGTAAAGAAAACAAAATACAACTGTTAGAAACATGATTGTCAGTGCAAGGGATATTGCAAAAAAATAGGCAAGTAAAATAAAAGAAAAACTTACAAAGTCCTCCAGATAAGTCCTATGACCGCCACTCCCAAGATGATGGACCACTCATGTCTCCAATCGTACCCTCGTCGCCTCGCGCTACTATCTCCAACGTCTTGGAGAATCTGTAGCCTCCTCCCTGAGTCGGCGCCAATCATCTGCGTCTAGCCACTCGGCTTTGAGGCCGCACTCTTAAGTGCCTTGCGTGCATCGGATCATCTGTGTGATATGTATGCACACATACACTCCATCATCCAGCCAGTGGAAAACCTATCTGCATTGCGGCGGGTATCAGAAACTCCTCATGCAAGGATGCTACTGTCATGAAGGAAAAATACAACATTAATATTTGCACCTTGGATTAATTCCAGCCTTTGTAAATTTAGCTTTAGCCTATATGTACATGTGTGAACAGCCCTTAAGTTTGAAAGAGGGTTAGAATAAAAGGGACTAGAGGCCAAAGGCAAGACATCTTTTGATCATTCAATAATCTTGGCTTTACCATTTTATTAGAGTTAGCTTCTTTCTAGCCTATGAAGCACTCAGCCATGGCCGTCATGTATTCTTGAATCTCCAACCATTAATACATGATGAGGATGTCTTGGTGCAATAGATTTGTTAATTCTTTGTTGTAGCTTAGTTAATTTTCAATTTCAGTTAGATTTCATTCCATGGTTGATTGCTTTCATTACATTGGTATCAGAGCAGTAGCTTAGATCCTTGCAGAAGTCATTTTCAAGTACTAGATTCAGTTTCCTAGGCTAGAGAGAGCAAACCATAGTTAGGAATTTGAGTGACAGGACTTGACAGGACATGAAGATTTCAAACCGGAGTTATATGTGAAGGTCTGCTACAAACAAGGATGAAGATGGTGATTCTTGGCATTACCAAGGGAAGAAATGGAAGGCTCCAGCCAAAATAGCAGGACGTGATCAAGATTGAGCCAAAATTTGGGGTAAGTGTACAAACAAATGGTTGCAGGACATTTTAACCGTGGTTACTTTTGAGAAGAAAGGGTTTCTTCTTCCCTTTCCTCATTTCTTCAAGCTTTCCACAAGAATCCATGGCCAAGACCACATCATATCTTCTTCTTCTCACTTCTATCATGAGAATGGGTTGTATGACCTCTTCCCCTGCCTCAAGAGCTTCAAGAAGAGTAGCTTATGTAGCTACTTAGTGTCTTTGCTGATTTCCAGGACGTGAGTATGTACTCACGCTGTCTGCGCCGCCAGCACATACTCTTATACTGCGTGATCAAATTTTGAGTAATGATGCCCTTGAGCCTTGCTATTGATCTTCAAACCTTTGGCAAGTGATCTTTCACCAATTTCTTCAAGATCCTTATTAGTTTGGAGTTTTCCCTCTTCTTCAAAACCCTGGTTATGGAGTTTTATGACAGTTCTGGACAGCACTCAAATTTCTCAGATTTCTTCATCAAGATCAAAGGGTTTTTGTTCTATTATACTCCCTGAAGCCTCTGCATACATCCTAGTACCAACATTGACTGATCTTGAAGCTTGAAGCTTTGTTGGAGCTTGGATATGGAGATTGCAAACTCTATGTGTAACAGTTTGGGACAGCATTAAAGATTCCTGAAATTTTTAAAGCAATTCAAGGGGCTTTTGTGGGCAAAGCATCTCTGAAGCTTCCTTAACCATTTCCCCTCAAGAATCCATCAACATTGGACCGACATTGAAGTGATTGAAGCCAATGGAGGTCTAGGTGTTCAATGGACAGCCTGAAGCTTTTATGCCATTAAATTTTGGCATTCTCTCTCAAATTTCGGGATCTCTTGGACACATTGAAGCCCTCTCTATTACCTATTGCAACCTACTTCAAGTAGAGAAGGTAATTGGTCTTCATCAACCCTCATTTGGATCATTCATGGAGTCATGGAGCTTTCATGGGATCAATGGAGCTGAAGCTTATCAAGGAAGGGATTATCCTTGAATATTGAAGATCTCTTGGACTGATTTTAGTTGGATTATCAAGCTCAGCCCACCTATGTCAAGCATTATGGATTGAAGGTCATTCCATCAACAATGCTCTTCTCCAATCAATCAAATGAGGTACTCTAATCACTCTTAATTTCTCTTTACATCCAATTGTTGCTGATCTCATTTCCAATTGCTGAAGAGAAATAAGAGGATTCAATGAAGCTTTCATTCATAGCCTAATGCATTACATGAAGCCTATAGGTTATCTCAGTCATTGTCTTTACTAAACCTCTTCAATTTTACTGAAATGGCCATCTCTAAATGTCTCAAAATCTTCCATAATGAATGAGCATTACCCATCTATTTCCATTCACTGAAATCAGTAATTTCTTGAGCTTCATTACTCAATCTTTTATTGCCTAACCCTGACATGAAGTTGATTGCCTATTTTGCCTCTTGATCATAAGAAAATCATTACCCAATTGGTAAGTGAGAAAAACTTTGTAAGCAGTGAGTCACTGCTGAGGTAAATACCTCTCCACTTCTCATTTACATTTCACCCTTTTCAATTTCAATCTTGCATATCATGAAAAAGGGCAAATGAAAGGCAATTGTATTTCCTTCCTATTCCATGCATATCATACTGATTTTTAGAGCTAGAATTCACTTGCCATGTACTTGCCCACGAGGAAAAAGTGGATGCCGGGCGAGTCGGTAGGACAATAGTGAGGTGACCCTCCCCTACCGACGAGGACCCTGAAGGGGAGCGCAACCCGGCCCGAGAGGGAACTTTGCAAACCCCTCGGGTCTCGGATCCCACGTATTTTCAAGTTTAGGTGCAGGTACAAATCTCAAAGGCATTTGAAATCAGCCTACAGCATGAGTATGGACAGTGAGTTCTTGTGATATTGGCAAATGTATGGTATGGCAAATGTATGAAGACATATGGCTACAGTAAAATGTATACATCCTATGGTAAAGACACTATGGTTCAGTCTGAAAGATTGGAACAGAGTATGTATACATACCCTCATTAAAGATTGCAGTCTACTTTGAGTCAGACAGCCATTTTACTGGTTACTGAGGTCATTTTCAGTATGGGCAGACGTATGAGACTCTCCTACAAGGTTCTGAAGTTGGTACATGCTGGGTATTGATAGTACAAGCCATTAATTGACTAGAACAGGGTATTCACTGCCTGAATGAATTTTCAGACAGCAACAGAAAATCCCTTACAGAAATTTCTGTACTCATCCATTTTCTGCATTTGATAGATCATTGGATAGAGGGCTCTTCAAGCTTTGAACAGAGCCAGAGACCTCGTAATTTGGAGCTCTAGAAGTAGAGTTAATCAAGTTTTTCTACTACAGAAATTCAGGACAGAAATCAACCCATGGCTAGAAATAAGAAGAGAGACCCTGTTTTGGATACTATCAATGAAGAATTGAGGGAATATCAGCAGGATAGGGATGAACCCAACAGGAAAGGGGTGAACATCATGACACTTCTCAAGATGCCATTTATCGAATGCATTATGAGAACGATGAAGTCGATGCAAGCTCCACTCACTCCCCTACCAATCAACCCATAGAGACGTCTCATATCTCAATGAATTCAAACAGTTTTCAGCAATTGTCAAATGACATAAAGGATATGAAATCAGGTTTCGAGGGTATGAGGTTGGGTATTGACAAGCTTGTAGCACTTCTTGGTGAGAAAATGTTGCCTACAGCTGGTCTTAATATCCCACACCCGCATAGGGCTGAAGAACCACCTAAACCACTTACTCCTAAGGTGGTAGGTCAATTTGAAGTTGGAGAATCATCTAAAGCTAAGGATTTTGCTCATCCCACTTCACTTCAGCCACCATTCCATCAACAAAAGGGTCACTTTCAGCCACATGGGCAGGATTTTCAAGAAAGAGTGCAAACAAACTCAAAGCATGATGAAGACATCCATGGGTGCAACTCTTTCTACAAGCAATTTTACCCTCAAGCAAATGTTGGTGGTTATGAGCAAGTCCATATTAATTCAACCCCAAATGCTTTTGGACAGCCACAACAAAATTTCTCTCCTCAAGTGCAGGCCAATAGGCCAAGTCCCATGTCAAATCATGGTTGGAATCAGCAAAATAATGGGCAGCAACCACCTTTCAATTCACCGATGCATGGACAACCTCCCAATGTGAGCAATACATACTTTCATCCTCAAGGACATTGTTTCCAGCCACAAAGTCATGGTATGCATTATGGACAGCAAACTCCTTATGCACAAGGGCATGGAAATAATGAATATCCTAGGCAAGGACCTTTTGGCAATTCTTTTGGGCCACAAAACCATAGTGGGCAGCAGCACCCTAATGGACAACCTCCTCAATACGAGAGAGAGTACAAGGAGAAAATAATTATCTCAAACTTCAAGGGAGAGAATCCTTCACCCACGGAGTTGGAGGAGTGGTTTGACAAGTTAGAGATGTATTTTTCTCTTTACCCAAGGCCCGAGAATGCCAAAGAAAAATTCGCAGCCCTTCATCTAGAAGGCTATGCTCACACTTGGTGGAGATATATGGCGAGGATGGGACATGACTTCTTGTCTTGGGATGCATTGAAAAATGCTATGATTGAAGTCTTTGTTTCCCCTATTGAAAAAGAGAGGTTAGAGAAAAAGTGGTATGCTCTTGAGCAACGTGGTCTCTCGGTTAGAGAGTACTCAAATTAGTTTTTGAACCTCTCGATGTATGTTCATGGGGTCTCCGATAGTGCCAAGTTGAATAAATACATATTTGGTTTGGAACCTATTCTTTCTTCTGAAGTTGGAGCCATGAATCCTACATCCCTACAAGCTGCCATTCAATTGGCTGAACGTTATGGGCAGAAATACAAGGGTTTTCAGCCAAAAACAGGGCATTCTTTTCAGCCTACGCAGTTCTCAAGGACATCAGGCCATTATGGGCATGCTAAAACTGATTTTCAGCATATTGGGAAGCCATCAAATACTTACAGCAATACCTACAGCAAGATACCCACTTTTCCTACTGTGTTTGGGTCAAAACAAAGCAGTAATTTCAGACCTAATGCTGAAAATAGATTTGATGGAAAGAGGACTGATATAAATGCCAAAACTTCAGTTCCTACTCAAGGCAAACATGTATCGAATGATAAGCTCAAAGATATGTATGCTAAAGGTCTATGCTACAAATGTGGAGAGAAATGGTCACCCGATCATAAGTCCAAATGCAAGGCCAAAAATATGAAGATTAGCATGATCATCGAGGATGATTCCGATGGTGAATCTATTGAAGGAAGCTTGGCTCAGCTTGATGTCACAACAACTCAAGAAGAGGCGCATGGAAATGAAGAGAATCTCCATGAAGAGTTCTATGATCCGATGGATGGGTTTCCTTTCGACCCGGGTGGTCATTATTTGGATGATTCATGGACTGATTTACATCCATCGCTATGTGCCATATCAAGTGATGCATGGAGTGGTTCAAGAGGGGATAATACCCTACGCCTTAAAGGTCAAATCAAGGGAAGGACCGCTCATATACTCATAGATACGGGAAGTACACATAGCTTCATTAATGCTAAGTCACTCAATGGGCTGAAATTGAATACGCATGAAATGCCTACATCACTCAAAATCCAAGTGGCAAATGGAAATTTTGAGATGAGCAATCAATGCTGTCCAAATGTACCTATCACCTTTTCTCCATTGTGCACTACATCAGTGAGTCTAATTGCATTAGAAATGGGTCCCATTGATATAATACTTGGCTGCAACTGGCTGAAATCTTTGGGCAGATTTACCATGGATCTCAACAACATGGAAATGGAGTTTAAATGGTGTGGACAACAAGTAACACTACATGGAGCTGAAAAGAAAAGAATGGAGATGATCAGTCCCAAGAAGGTTAAGAAAGAGATAAATGCAAAGGCATGTATGTTCACCATTCTTCTTTCCAAGATTGAAGAGGATCAGCCCTCTTCTCCTACCAACAATATGGACCCATGTCTTTGTAATTTGCTGAAAGAATATGATGATATTTTCCAGCCACCTATCTCTCTTCCTCCCAAAAGAGAAGTGGATCATCCCATTGACTTGTTGCCCAATACAAAGCCTATCAACAAACCACCATATCGCCTCTCCAAAGTGGAAAGAGAAGAGGTAGAACGCCAAGTCAAAGAGCTTTTGGAAATGGGTCTCATTAAGGCAAGCCAATCACCTTTTGCTTCTCCAGTCCTTCTTGTGAAGAAGAAAGATGGCTCCTTTCGAATGTGCATTGATTACCGCGATCTCAACAAGGTCACTATCAAGAATAGGTATCCCATACCTAGAATAGATGATCTCTTAGATGAATTGAAGGATGCCAAGGTGTTTTCAAAAATTGATTTGAGATCGGGATATCATCAAATACGCATGAAGGAAGGGGATGAATTCAAAACAGCCTTCAGGACGGAGAGGGGTCTTTATCAGTTTATGGTTATGCCTTTTGGGTTGTCAAATGCTCCAGCCACATTCCAGTCTCTCATGAATAAGATACTTCAGCCATTGCTCTTTAAAACAGTTTTGGTATTCTTTGATGACATTTTGATCTATAGCAAGAATAAAGAAGACCATTTGCAGCATGTAAAAGAGGTCTTTGACATATTGAGGATACACAAACTGTTTGCCAAGGCCACTAAATGCTCTTTTATGACAAAGGAAGTGGAGTACTTGGGTCATATAGTGGGAGAAGATGGAATCAAAGTGGATCCTAAGAAGGTTCAGTGCGTCAAAGAATGGCCTACACCAACCAATGCCACTTTATTAAGAGGGTTCCTTGGTTTGTCATCCTTTTACCGACGGTTTATGAAAAACTATGCTCATATTGCAGCTCCTCTTACCGATCGGCTGAAAAAGGAGGCCTTCTTTTGGGATGAGATCGCGGACAAGAGCTTTAATGAGCTGAAAGAATTGCTTGTTTTAGCACCCATACTAGTTTGCCCTGATTTCTCCAAGACTTTTACCATTTATGCAGATGCCAGTGGTAGAGGTTTGGGAGCAGTTTTGGTACAGGAGCATGGTGTCATTGCATTTGAGAGCAGAAAATTTGATGACAAAGAGAGAGAGATGCATGTTTATGAGCAGGAGATGCTTGCTATTTTACATGCAATCAAGAAATGGCACCACTACCTCTATGGGACACACTTCAAAGTCAAAAGCGATCATAGGGTCTTGAGATATTTTCTCTCGTAGCCCAATCTTTCTCCCAAGCAAAAGAGATGGTTGGCTACTTTGCAATCATATGATTTTGAAATATCATACATGGCTGGCAAGGATAATGTGGTGGCTGATGCGTTATCAAGAATGTGGGCATGCAGTCTATCTACTGTGTCCACCATCTATAAGGAGTGGATTGAAGACATTCAAGAGGAATATGTGCTTGATGAGCATGCTGCCCATATTTTACAGAAATTACAGCAAGGGGGTGATGCTGAATTTCCAAATTTTAAAGTGCATAATGGCCTCTTATGGTTTAAAGGTAAAGTGTACTTGATTCCCAGCAGTAAATTCAAGTTGAAGGTGCTTCAAGAGATGCATTCATCGCCAATGGCTGGTCACTTGGGCCTTTTCAAGACGTTTGATGGAGTTCATCAAAGTTTTTATTGGAAAGGTCTATGGAAAGATGTTAAAGAGTATGTATCTCAATGCTTGGAGTGTCAGCAAAATAAGGATTCCACTCTATTACCAGCTGGCTTACTTCAGCCTTTACCTATACCTACAGGCAAATGGACAGATATTTCCATGGACTTCATAACGGGATTGCCTACTACCAGTCATGGATGGAATAGTATCTATGTGGTAGTTGATAGATTGACCAAATCAGCCCACTTTATCCCAACTAAAGTCCAATATTCAGCAAGACAAGTCGCCGAGCAATTTATGGAAGGTGTGTTCAAACTACATGGTATGCCTATGAGAATAGTATCAGACCGTGATTCGAAGTTTATGGGCAACTTTTGGAAAAGTCTATTCTCTTCTATGGGTACTTTCCTCACTCCTAGCACGGCCTATCACCCTCAGACTGATGGGCAAACGGAGAGAGTCAATCATTGGGTGGAAGTGTACCTTAGGCATTATTGTCATGACACACAAGCTTCATGGGATCGTTGGATCCACCTTGCTGAATTTTGCTATAATAACACGCATCACATGAGCATTGGGATGTCTCCGTTTGAAGCTCTTTATGGGTATAAAGTTCAACTTCCATCAGTTTTATTTCATGAAGACATCAACCCACAAGCAAAGGAAGAGTTGGAAAGAATGGAGTTGCTCATGAGGCAATGCAAGGACAGCATAAGGAAAGCACAAGACGTAATGAAGGTCTATGCTGATGAGAAAAGAAGACATTTAGACTTCAAGGTTGGAGATTGGGTATTTCTCAAAGTGCCCAAGACGCATTATGCTTCACTAAAGGGTGGGAATAACAAGCTTGCTCATAGGTTTTATGGACCATATTTGATTCTAGACAAAATTGGAGAGCTTGCTTATAAACTTCAGCTACCATCCTCCACTAGAATACATTATGTATTCCATATTTCACAGCTGAAGAAGTATGTTGGGCCCGATGTACAAGTATTGGAAGAGTTACCACCATTGGATGAGGCAGGACTGATCATATATGAACCTGAAAGCATTATTGGAAAGAGAGAGAAAGTTCTTAGAAATCGTACTCTCATTGAGTATCTTATTAAGTGGAAGAATTTGCCCATTGAAGAGTCTTCTTGGCAACCATCCACTTATGTCAGTAACTTTCCTTGGCTATTACAGGATGATATATGATGCAGTATGCAGTGACTGTGCAGAGACAGCTTGCTGTATGAAATTTCTGCAGACAATAAAACTGTCCTGACTTCATCAAAATTTGATTCTGATGTTATGGGGTGATGCTTGGGAGTGTATACTTCATTTCCACACCTCGTACGCCATATTTGGACCAATATATCAAAAGTTATGGCAGTTTTAGTGAATCAGCCCTGTTTGGACAGCAGCCAGTTTTCTCACAGTTTGGTATGCAAAAAGGTCTTCTTTTCATGGACAGTGCTTTCTTATCATTTGGAAGATGAATGGGCATGATTACTATTATTCTTGACTTGGATATAGGCCCTTACTTTTTGGTTTTGAGGACAAAACCATCTTCAGGAAGGGATGGTTTGTCATGAAGGAAAAATACAACATTAATATTTGCACCTTGGATTAATTCCAGCCTTTGTAAATTTAGCTTTAGCCTATATGTACATGTGTGAACAGCCCTTAAGTTTGAAAGAGGGTTAGAATAAAAGGGACTAGAGGCCAAAGGCAAGACATCTTTTGATCATTCAATAATCTTGGCTTTACCATTTTATTAGAGTTAGCTTCTTTCTAGCCTATGAAGCACTCAGCCATGGCCGTCATGTATTCTTGAATCTCCAACCATTAATACATGATGAGGATGTCTTGGTGCAATAGATTTGTTAATTCTTTGTTGTAGCTTAGTTAATTTTCAATTTCAGTTAGATTTCATTCCATGGTTGATTGCTTTCATTACAGCTACTATGTAGTCCTTACTCCCCTCCAATATGTTCTTCAAATGATCCAAGACCTTGTGCCAAAAAACCTTATTGGCACAACTCTATTATACGAGCCATCACCCTCCTCCTCTCTTCATTCATGATGATGGCTCCTGTCCTATCATCTACAAGGTATCCATACCTCTCTGGGTAATGCCTAAGATGTGTCCTCTCCCACCTGCGACCACGCTCTTGGGCATATCCAGGAGACCTTTGTACATATCCAAGAGACCCATGTATGTTTGGTGTACCTATGAGGGTAGTATCTCTCAAATTAGCACCCATAGGGGTGCCACTTGTGGATGGCTAAGCAAAAACTGGAGTGATTGGAGTAGACGTTCCCACAGGTGTGAAAAATCCCATAGGTAATGCAACTTCAGTAGAACGATGAGATGGATACACTGTGTCGGTACCACCACAAGAACCACCTGAGCCATGCTCTCTTGAACTTGCATGAGAGCTAGGAGTAGCACCTGTATCCTGAGCTGACCACAGGCTCACTACATCCACGTCTCCGTAGCATCCCCCAGAACCACTCCCTCCATTCGGTGGAGTGTCGACCTCGTCTACTGGAAATCAAAGCATCAAAGCACACTGAAGTAGATTTTACAGAACGGCATGATGGTGTCCAGACAGCTCTTGGTCCGCCATATCTCTGAATTGAGCTATCTGATCTGGAGACATATATGTGAAGATCTCCTGTAGCTCCTTGTCGCTCATCCCTCAACTCATTGTGTGGATCCAAATATCCACAAAGGTCACTTACACATACAAAATTTGATGTTAGCATAATCAATATAAATCAAGCAAACCACGATAACATAAATCTTTAAAAAATGATCTTACTTAAAATGCATATCTTATGTACCCTTATAAGCGATTCTTCAACGAATTGAGTAGGTGGATGCTCCAAGTATGAAGTACCCTATGGTCCCATGTCAATCTCATGACACAACTCCACATACACTAGAAGGTTGATAGACAGGTCACCACAAAAGGATGAGTCCACCTCATTCTCAAAGAATTCTTGGACTCCTATATTTCCATCATTGTTACCTAATTCTGACTTCCCTACATGCTCCAAGCTTTTAGCGGCCTCCACCTCTTACAATAACGGCCCCTCTATTTGCGTAATGTCCTCATCTATGCTGGGAACATTACTTTCATCATATATTCTCGCACTTCGAGGAGTTGAAGATACAACATACCACCATTGAGGTTGTCAAGGGTTTGCATAAAAAATTACATGTTCAAAATCACGTACAAGAGAGATTTAACTTTTGTGACATGTACCATGTCGTAATAAAATTTAAAAAAATATGAGTTCATGCACATGTTCACAATGGGCTGGCAATACAAATGTGTCACGCAAATCCATCCATCTTTTTTCAGAATCTATTCCAAGAAATCCAGATGGACCTCATCGAACTGTTGCCCCACCAACTCCTTCAAGTACTACTTTGAACCATTGCACATCGAATAGGATCATGGAGAAGCTACGGTAATCCACCATGATGATACTTTGCAAGTTCCCAAAATACTCCATCTCATCTATAACGGTGTTTGGATCTGTTGCTCATCGTTGGCTCTCTTGCTCGAACTTTTCCATGATACCACAATTTGTTGTGGAGTGCATTTTGTCGATAAGCTCCACGTGGAAATGCCATCCACGCGACCATGCATCATTGTATATTTTTTATTGTACATTGAAAAAGTTAATTAGTTGTCGCATATAAAATCTAGATACGACAAATCGTAAACACGTAGTCACCTTTGGACTACATCCCCTCAAGAATTCCCACTCCTCAGTTGAGACCTTCCTCCCTTCGTGAGACACTGCGCTCAAAGCTTCATGCAACAATTGCGTTGACCTAAACTGTGACATCTCCTTCATGCCCTCGGGATATCAAACTGGTCGATGGCACATACTATGTCAAAATTCAGATCGTGCTCCTTCTTGATCTTTCCTGGCTTGCTCATACTACCTAGCGAGCCACATCTCCATGGAGGAATCTTGCAATATACAAAAATGATTCACTTTCTCCTCCATTGCAGCATCCATCCTTTTTTCTATCCCATTTCCAACCACCACATCTTTGTCAATCTGTCATCGTCCTTCAGCGACTATAGCATACTATTGTCTGAATCCAATGTTGGTAGCCACTGTGAAATATGTACTAATGCCTCAAACACCAATCAACCTTCAGCCATGCTACCTTCTGGCCGAGCTCATCATTGCATAAAGCCTTTCAGGGTTTTTATGAAGCGCTCTAAGAAGAACATCCATCGCATATGGACAGGTCCTACAATCTCCACTTTCTCTACAAGATGTACTAGGAGGTGGGTTTGTATCATGAGCATGCTGGTGGGCAAGTACTTTTCAAAGAGACAGACAGTCTCCACTGCTCCCTGCCTTGCAGATTCAATAGAAAATGTATTTATCTCCTTCTGTGAGATTCATTGCACTAAATTTGACAACCTGTAAATTGCCTCACGTATTTCTGGAGTAAGGCATCTCTCGATTGCGATCGGTAGTACAAACTACCACAAATGAAAAAGAATTACAAACAATGACTAGACTCCAAATAGCAAAATACATAGGCTACTTACAATCCATTCGTAGTACAAACTTAATACAATGAATAGACTCCAAATAACAAAATACGCAGGCCACTTACAATCCATTTGTAGTACAAACCTAACATATCTTATGCCAATCATGGGATTTTAGCTCGGATAATTGGTCGTCTTTAGAAAACGCGGACTTGAGAGAACACATCATACCCGTCAGAGTGCAGATAGACTCGATAATTTAGTGGACAAAACCCAAGGAATGCGAGGTAGCTGCAAGTGACCATCAGCACTCGATTGCGGGGGCCAAAGTGCCTCCATCTTGCCTACCTCCTTCAAATCCATTCGTGCCCTTGTAGTGTCTCTCTTTCCTGTGATGTGGTCCCATAGTAAGTTGACCACATTCTTGAAAATATGCATGGTATCCATTAATTTGTAAGTGGGTCCAATACAGCAACTCGTAGAAAATTGAGAACCATCGCATTTTGTTTGGATATGACTTCATGTGGACCATTTTCAGCTCATACCAGCTTTGGGGTTCATTCGTGTTGGAGGTCGTCCAAGAAAACCTTCCCTCAATTCATGACCCTTTGAAAAGAAAGCGGCGTGTCCTTGATATACCATCTTCTTTATGGTTCATGACCTTCGGGAGTCTAACTGTGGCCCACACAATGGCTTGCACACTTAGGAGTACAAGCAGTGTCTTTAGGCGAGATACTCAGCACTCATCATATAATGGTATGGATGCTTCCTCTCTAAGCGGATTAGATGTCTTTACATCCATGGGCATCAATGCATTGATCATTGCCTCCATCTCAGGCTCCAAGATTGTAGGAAATTTTGGAAGGCTGCTTGTCTCCTCTAGTATTGACAATATAGATTGGATAGTGCCTTCCAAGTGGAGGATTGGCTCAGGCACTCCATCCCTTGCACGCCCATGAAATCTTCTAACTAGCCGCAAAGGGTGCACTCGTCCTTGGGATGAGACGTCACTTCCCTATAATAAATTTTACGGCCACTTCCAATGTTTTTGTATATGATATTCAATTAGTTTGCAAATACAATGAATGATTGATATACACTTTTGTTACCGTTTACTCAAAATCTGAGATCTCCTGATCAATGATCTCTGATTGAAACTCGTCGAAGCATCGTACAGGTTCTATAGACAATCGATGTTTTTGTCTAATTGCGACCTTACATTAAGAGCAAGGACATGGGACATGCTAATTAAAATGAACCAATCCACATTTACTTACATCCAAATAAGCAATTTAGATTTGTATGAGTTCTAATTGCCTTCAAGAAATAAAAGGCATTGACTCAAAATGACTCAATAAAAAGTGGCAATACATTTTTCAATCTACACCACTCGAAATATGTTCTTAATATAGAGATTTATGAGTTTAGAACTTATGAAATGTGAATTCATTAGCAAAGCAGCAAACCATGGCATTAGCTTTCGTGTTTCATTCGGCATCGGTGATTTATGAGTTGATGACTTATGAAAAGAGATATAGAGGTTAGAGGAGCTTTCTAGAGTCTTATCACATTTCATCGAACAAAATATATAGTTTAGCAATGGAAAAAATTAACACAAAGTAAAGACAAACACCTTACTTGTATGTCTTTAAAATAAATTATTTAATCATTTCTATTATTTCCAGTGGAATTAAGAATAAATCACAACAGTTCTGCATAAGAGAAATAACCAATAGAAATTTATTACCTTAGAAATTTATTGCTTTGGAGTGTGAATTGGTTTCATCAAGAGTACACATGTTCTTGGCTTACAATGCATAAGGTGTATGGTTGTGGAAGAGAGAAAAAAATGCGTAGAAGGAAAGTTTGTGTAAACAACAACCTAAAATGGCTTCAGAACATGTATTTATTTATAAACGGTCACCTTGGAACTTGCTCAAAAGGTACCATGCACTAAGTAAAAAAGACTATATTTAAACTAGAAAAAGAAGGCTAAAGAATCCATCCTTTCGCATGAAAAAAATGCCATAAAATTTGAAAAGGTCAGTGATACCTGGCACAAAGTCCGAAGGAGACAATGATATACCCACCACGTGTGTGGAGTAAATTGCTTATTATACTTCGAGGAAAGGTCCTTTTAAAAATAATTTTCAAACCACAAAACAAAATTTTAAACCACTAAGCTCATTTCTTGCTTCGACTTCACGAACACGAGGCATCTTCATCACAAGGAAAAATTTACCAATACCCAGCACACAAGGTAAGGTTTCATCACATACAAGGTCCCATAATGCATTTGGGATGGCTAAAATATTGCTTTGAGGAGTGGTTTGATGAAGTATTTTCTATAGTATTGGGCTAAAAAGAAGACATTTTTCTCTATAGTAATGTAATTTTCTCTTTGACAGATCATGGCTAGTTGCTATTTCTCTATAGAGATGCAATTTTATTTGACAGATATTGGCTAGTTTTATATCAGTTTTCATTTACAAAATTTTTCCAAAATAAAACTAAAAATTATTTCTTGATGTATGAAACACGAAAACAATGGCTCTTTCTCATGGACAAGTCTTCATTTCTCATTTCATATGTCAGATTTCACAATCTTTAAATTTTGAGTTTTTTTTTGGGTATTTTCTGGAGAAAGTAGAAAGTTGATCCTAGAGGCCTTCAAAGATGCATCAATCCTCTAAGCCTTCTAAAATTCCAAGGAAATAAAAGTCAAGGAGAAAGTTTTCACAGCATGTTAGGTGCCTGAAGGAGATTAGAACTGCAATGAAGGCTCTTAACAATACAATTCCAAATCTGCCCTTTCAATGGCTTATTAGAGAAATTTTTGACAAGTGTAGTCTTGATAGTTTTAGATGGACAAGGATAGCTCTCAATTACATCCAAGAGGCTACAAAAGATTTTTTGATTTAGTTTTTTCAAGATTCCTATATTTGTGCTGCTCTCATGCACATAGGCTTATACTTATGGACAAAGACATGATAATTCTTAGGAGGTTGAGCTATAGATTTACAAAGGTTCTTGAGCTAGTCTCCCTTTTTGATATGAAGACTTTCAATATTTTAAATGTGCCTCCATATAGGAAAAAGAAAGGTGATCCAGGTCCTAAGGTTAAGTATATCACCAATGAAAAGGACAAAAGACTACATGAGAAATAGAAACAGGTCATAGAAGAGCATGCAAATAAATGGAGGGAGTATAAAAGAAAGAAAGCATAAGAAAAGAGAAGAGGTATCTATCTGTCTTGAAAGGGTTGATCCTAATAAGGGCTTCAATGTGGGTATAAGTTAGGGAGATGGTTGACAAAAAATTACCACAAAATTTGTACATGTATTTTATAATGATAGTAAAGAGATCTTTTCTTCAATATCTTTGCATTGTATATTCTTCTCTCTCCTCATTGATATCTGTAAAAAATATATTATAAATGTTTGTTAATCAGAAAGTGAAATTAGATATACACTTAAGTAGATATAATATGATATAAAAGCTTACTCATTTATTATTGATTTGGAATATAAATGAGCATGGTAGTTCAATATCTTCATTTTGTAAATCCATCCTCACCTGTTGATGTAGTGTACATGATGATCTAATATTTAGGATTGCAATATTATCCTCATTGAACCAAACATCAAGATCCACTATAGGATATTTGCTAAAATTTTCAAGATTTTGGTCTAAAGCAACCAGACTACCACCAACATAATGTCATCTACTATAATAAAAGCAAATGATGAAATTTTGAGTAGTAACCATATATTTACAAGCTATAGAGTGTTGATCTACCTTACATATAATTTTTCCTTCTGTCCTAGTGTCCCATCCTTCATCCTTCACTAAAAGCATGCCTTTGATATTCTTATCTCAGCATTAGAAAGGAAATCAACAAATATATTAATAGGCATAAACAAAGTAACTTTGCTTAGCCTACTTGAGATATTAGGTTTTAATACTCTTTATATCTCAGAAAATATTTTACATCTATAGCCCTCACTTGTAAGCTGACAAAGGCCACTCAAAGCTTGAAAAATCTAGCAAAGGAAGGGGGAATATTGATCTCCATTGGTTGTGATGCATGGGGGCAATATAAGAATGGTCATAAAAGAATATTCCATTTGCTTCAAGCTCTCTCTTCTTTCCATCTTTGTACATTTCTTCTCCAATCAAACCATGCATAACATCAATAACATCAACAATAGACTCGACCGATTGCCATTCCTCAAGATTAGATGGGTAGACATCCACAAGACAAATAAATGTTATAATGAAAAATCTTAAACCAAGTTTAAGAAAAGAAAGGTTTTAAGAATCAAATTCTTACAATTTAGTATATGCATTGGAAGATTTGAAGTTCCAGGTTCCAAATATAGCTCTCTATGCATAAACACATATTGTACCAGTACCTCTTTTATGTTGTTCTTATTTACTTCAAGCTTGAAATCTTAGATTCTACCCTTCCAAATAGAGATGAAGAAGCTCTCATATCTTCGTTTTTTTCCATGTTTTGCTTGTTGCATGGTGATCCAACTACCTTTGCCAATGATAGTATAAATCCATCTTCCATCTATTTGGAATGAGTTAAGCGCTAATATGGATGTGGTTTGGGAGCTTGGACACCTTGTTGAAGGTTGAATTTCTATATCCATGGCACACAAAGAGAGAGAGAGAGAGAGAGAGAGAGAGAGAGAGAGAGAGAGAGAGAGAGAGAGAGAGAGAGAGAGAGAGAGAGAGAGAGAGAGAGAGAGAGAGAGAGAGAGAGAGAGAGGACTAGGCTACCACAAAGGAGGGAAAAACATGAGAATGATAAAAGAAAGGAGGGGAAAAAATGAGTGTCAAGATTTTTATTAATTTGAATTTAGATTAAATCAATGATTATCATTAATCTAGATTTATCATTAAATAAAAGTGGCTGAGACTATATTCCATTAATGCAAAGAATGTCATAATTACGAATATAAGAGACTAAAAATAGATATTGATAACACAAATTTGTAATGTTATTATGTATATATCTATTTATAAATTGATTTTTTACATTTCTAAAAATAGAAGTTTTGTTACAAAGGCTTTGGTCCTATTGGTCTAGAGCACTCTTTGTCTATCTCCTAAAAGGCATTTTTGAGACTTGAAAACTCTCCTATTGCCAGCAAAGGTGAAGACATAGCAGGAGGTGGACTTCCTAGTATTTGCATATCCTGTATAATCAGAGTGTATATAGCCCATGACTTTAGGATCCTGACCACCATAACAAATGCACATATATGTAGTGCCCTTAAGGTAGCTCATGATACCCTTCACAATATCCCAATATTGCTTGCTAGGTTTCACCATATAACAAGCCACAACTCCCACTACAAATGTAATGTCAAGTTTATGGCTATCATGGCATACATCAAGCTATCCATAATGGATGCATACGGGAGCTTGGCTATATCATCCCTCTCATTATTATTGCCTTTGTTTGGAAAGGGACTTATTATTGCCTTTGTTGAAGTCATGTATAAATATATATTTTTTCATGTTCCTTTTGTGATTATCATTTTTAAAATGTTTTCTCTTGAAGTCATTGACAAATTATGTAGTGTTGTCAAAGGGATTTGGTAGTCTATATGGAGGATTTTTTTATCTAAACAATAGTGTATGCACTTACCTAGAGAGTAAGGGCTTCACATTGTCTCATATTTGCAACAACTAACTATTGTCATGCTATATGAGTCATTGGAAGGCTAATAATTAGTACTTGATCATGCAAACAGATCAGACATAGTGATGTATGTGCTAGAAAGCCTTCCAATAAAATTGTTGAGATCACCATTTGTCCTACTTCTATTAGAGGTGTATTAGAGTAGCATGGAATACTTGAGAATAATCTAGAAAACACAAGCTTCTTAGAGTTTTCTTCAAGAAATTACCTACAGTGGGCAAAGCTTAGCTAAGTCAAGTTAATGGGATATGTATAGATTCTTATATAGGTTCTATGTCGAGGTTACTCACAATAGACAAATTGGATATCCAAGGCTACAATGGCTTCATCCCAAGGCCATCCATGTCTAGAGGGGGTCTAGAGTAGCTCCAAGAGCTTGCTCAAGTGGGGCTTGAGCAAGCCCATGAGCATTTCTTGGGTAGGTTCTATTGCCCATATTGGCTTTGAAACCTAGGACTGATCCTATGTGGATATGATATGGTACTCCCACTCTAAGACTTTCACAAATTTTCAAAAATGATTACCATGTTCCTCCCTCCCTCTCCTCCTCCCACTCTATGCACTTGGGGTGTTGGCATTAGTGCTTTAAATTCCCTCCCTTCCCCCCTCTCTCTCATATATTCTTAGTCGGTCCATCCCACTTATCATTCCATTAGGAGAAATATGGACTCTCTTTTTTGCCCCTTGAGGGGTTTTTCTCACCTCTCTCTCTCTAAAAAGAGATTCCAAAATAATATTAGAATAAGAGATCTTCTACAATCAAGCAAATCTCGTATTTGTATTTTCAATAGATTTTACCTATTATTTTATTCT
This sequence comes from Lygodium microphyllum, assembly GCF_053477565.2. NCBI lineage: Eukaryota > Viridiplantae > Streptophyta > Polypodiopsida > Schizaeales > Lygodiaceae > Lygodium > Lygodium microphyllum. The sequence continues at coordinate 144,299,356 of NC_141137.1, forward strand.
CAAACTGTAAGATAGGGTCACTTCTTATCAAAATCCTCATAACTAAAAAAATACAATTCTATTTTTTGTAAAAACAAAGCCAATCATTAATATAAAACTCTTTAATGCCCTCATGACTTTTTAACATGAAAATATATTACAATCATTCTCATTCTTGCTTCTTAAAAGGGCGGAAGTTAAAAAACGATATAAAATGACGTACACATTATATTTTAAGATTATTTTTTACTTAGAGACACCTTTTTGACTCGAGAGTTTCCTTGTAATTTTTTATTGTTTTTGGACAAGTATTTGCCTATTTCTGGGCATTTCTTCATTCTCTCTTAAAGCTCTAGTTTTGTCCAAAATTTTGTGTATTTATTCTTCATAGTTATTGTTTAATCCTTAAGTGTCAATTCATAGAGAGAGAGAGAGAGAGAAAGAGAGAGAGAGAGAGAGAGAGAGAGAGAGAGAGAGAGGACTGTGTGAGATGAACTAAGAAAATAAGTGATAGAGTGACAGAGAGTAAATTAGGGTAGAAGATAACATGATGTTATTGTTCTCCACTAGCCGAGCTTTTGTATAAATGAGAGAGAGAGAGGGAGGACTGTGTGAGATGAACTAAGAAAATAAGTGATAGAGTGACAGAGAGTAAATTAGGGTAGAAGATAAGATGATGTTATTATTCTCCACTAGCCGAGCTTTTGTATAAATGAGGGAGAGAGAGAGAGAGAGAGAGAGAGAATATTTTGGATAGAACAGAAGATAAGATTTGATGCTGATTAGAGGTATATTAAAAGCTAAGATTATAGGAAGATTAGGGGTTGATTAGGGTCTATCATTACTGAAATCAAGAGAAAGAGACAAGATCCAACTGGGTAAAAAAGAACACAGATATAGTGAATCAAAGGGGTGTAATTGTGTGATTTGAGCAAATCCAGAATTAGCTGCATACTGCTGGATTGATGTTGACTTGTTGCTCCCAGATATTTAGATATTCTTGCTATTTGTAACATTCCCAATTTCTAAGCATGCGTTCTTCGCATGAACCTCCTCTTAATAGGAGGTCATGAGGATAATTAATTGAATAATGGCAAATTTTTTAATTAATTATTCCTCTCTCCTCCAACCGACTGTTGTGCTGGAGGAGAAGGGAATAGCAAGGGCCATCAAGCTCCTTGCTGGAGCTCGCAAGCGGGTAGAGGCCATGCCAATGGCCGCGTCGAGAGAGGTACCTCTCCCTCACGCCTATAAAACTAGGGCCTCTGGTAGTCGGGGAGAGGAGAGAGGAGGCCGTTAGACTTCTGATGCTACCATAGAGGGGAGAAAGGCTATGAGAAATGACGTGACATTGCCCAGGAGTAAAGCTGCCACGCTGCTGAGAAGGGATTGTCGCTACGGGCTGGAGAACTGTAGCCATGAAGGAGAGAGAGGAGGGGCCACTCTGCTGGTCGAGAGTGGAACAGGAGCTGTAACACTGGCTGAGGTGGAGCTGTGGAGAAAGCCGTGAGAGAGAGAGGGAGTTGACGCCAGCTGCTGCTGCCCATAATCAATTTTTTTTCCTCTCCTCCACGTGGGCTCTCCACGTTGCAGAAGCTCTCTGGAAGCTTCTTGAAGCTTCCAAGGGGGCTCCCTAAGCCCCCTTTCATATTGCACCCCCCACACAAATTCTTCCTTGTGGGCTTCCTCCTAGCCCTTGTTCATGTGGGCTTGATAAAACCCCCCTGGAATTCAAAGCCCTATCGTGGTTCTTATACCCCCCTGTCCCCGGGATTTAAACCCAATTCCTGTGGGTTTCTCCCCCCCTCCACGGAAATATCCCTTTTTAAGGTCTTTTATACCCTTTGCCCTTTTTTCATTATGCTAAAGTCCTTTTAGTACCCCCTTTCCCGTGGAGTCCTATCCGAGGCCTTTAACAGGCCTCGTCAAGCTTTTCTTTTTCCCTTGGATTTCCTACAATCTCCCAATTAGCCCGAGTGCTAAACCCCTTTCCGTGTAGACAATTTTCACCCTAGAGCTTCTACAAAAGGAACGAGAAATTAATAAGTTCCATTTCTAAGGTTCGATTCTGAAGGATGGTGGAATCACAGAGGGAGTTTCGCGTGCGAAGGAGATGGCCAACATCATAAATCCGCATCCAAGATGAAAAGGCCGCATTCGCGATGGCTCCTTAGAAAGCACAAGGTGCAACCGCAGGAGGATCATCTCCTAACATCCATGTGGACATTTCACCACAAGTCCAAGTTTTTCTTCCTAATTTTGATTTACGTCGTTATAATTCAATCGTGCATGGATCACTTTTGGAGATAGGATGCATTTTTCATTTTAAATACTTTGACTAATTTAAAAGAAATAGCTCACGATGGAAGAATTCGGTCATTAGTATTTTTTTCCAATAAAACGAACAAAATAAAGTGAGCATAAGATTCCTATGCATTTCTAGTAAGTGGTTTTTATGCATTGTAAAGAAATGAAATTAGATTAATTAATGTCAGTTTTTACAAAATGGAATTATGATAGTACACTTCAATTAAGCATGGAAGAAATAAACCGCATATCGCATTATTGAACATCTTTTTCGAAATGATTCTTAAAGAAAGTTACTAGCAACTATAGGAAATTGCCAAGGCTGCATGAAGAAGATTTAACTCAGGCAAGTGGCCTAAAAACTCAAATCAACGAAAGGTTGTGTAAGTTCTGCATATGACGAATTCATTCGGAAATGAAAGTAGAAAAAGATTGCATGTTTAAACATAAAATCCTAAAGCCTAGTAGCATGAATCTTGTTTGCATGTTATAAGATAATCAATTGGAATTATGCTATAACTTAACCTATGCTTTGATCCTAACCCAAAAAGTTAGGGTTTGTAAATCAACTTATTGTTGAGATATCGAGCTCCACTCGTGATATGCCAGGGTGACCGTTGTGTATTTATGTCACCGACGTGTCAGTTGCAGATGCGGTTGGTACACCGCCCATGAATAATAGCTAGATGACAGCTATCCTTATCTACTCTAGTTCATGGCTCAGTTAGTATGCCACCTTAGTTAGTTAAGTTTGGTTTGAGACCCATATATAGGGTTCTTCTATTTCTATGTACTAGAGTTCTTTTTGGCTTACACAACTAAGAAGAGGAAAACTGTTTTCAGCCTCCACCCTTGTGTGTATTCCCCCATTGTGCAAGCAAGAAAGCTACAAGTGAGACTCCTTCCTTCTCTCCCACAATCTTGACATGGTATCAGAGCCTTGTTCGTGGTAAGGACCTCAAGAAAGCAAGCCAAGCTCGCGGTGTTCTGGTAAGAGGAGCAGTGTTGCTTTCATTTTCTGTTTTGGGAGCAGATCTCTGCAGGTAGCACAGCCGGAAATTGCAAGAGTGCATTGTCTCAGGTTGAGACGCCCTTCGCGGTGAAGCAAGAGGGCAGTATATGCTGTGGGATAGGGATTTAGCCCTAGGCGACCCTGTTTTTTTGATTTGAGGCCATTTCGGGGCCTGTTTTGGAGGCGGAAGTTTTCTGCACGCACTCAAGAAAAGACCCTATTTTATGCTGTGCGACCACTGTTCTACAGGTCGGTGAAAAGTTACTGTAGAAATTGCATCGTATGCTTGTGCGCAGAGACATTGGGAGTTACAGAATCATCCTTGGTTCCTGTATATGCAAAATCGTCACTAGGAAGTGACTGTGTGGTCAAATACCACTTTCACCAATTTTGCAGATTTGCCCTTGTGAGGGTGAAGCTGTGTTTTTTGCAGTGACAGAATTTTTTGCAGTATTCTGTAATGGCATCTGATTCTCTCTCACAGATTGTAACTGAAAATCTTGACAAGAACAACTTCCAAGCATGGAAGTTTAGAATGACGAATTTCCTTATGGGAAAAGGATATTGGGAATTTGTTGCAGGAAATGAAGAAGAACCAGTTCTTCCTGATGTTCCCAATCAACAGCAAATGCAGGCATTCAAATCATGGCATGAGAGAGCCAGGAAAGTTATGTACTGGCTATCTATCAGTATTTCAGACTCTATGATTATGCATATTCAGGATGCAAGTACGCCAAAGGAGGCATGGGATACTTTGTCAAAAATGTATAGCACAAATACGCAAGCCAGGAAAATGCAGCTCAAGCAAGGGTTGCATAATGTGCAAAGAGAAAGTATGAGCATCAATGACTACCATATGAAGGTGAAGAAGATTGCAGATGCACTTGCTTCCATTGGGTCGCCAGTGGAAGATGATGATTTGTTTCTGTGACCTTGAATGGTCTAGGAAAGGATTATGCACAGTTTCGGACATCCATTTCAGTTCGTGAAAGATTTCCTGATTTTGAGGAGTTGATTTCTCTTCTAATTTCTGAGGAGCAAAGAAATGGTGGTGCATCTTCTTCAGGAGGAACTTCAAAAGAAACTGTCTTCTACTCAAATGCTGGAAGAGGTAGAGGCAGAGGTAGAGGAGGCCGATTTGGAGGCCGTGGTAGAAATCAGAATATGCAGCAAACTCAAGAAAACCAGTCCTATGGAGAAGAACGTGGTAACTCTAGAGGCAGGGGGAGCCAAAGAGGTCGTGGTGGATGGCAAAGAGGCCAAAATGCAAACAGTAATGTTGAATGCTACTACTGTGGTAAAATGGGTCATATGGCTAAAGACTGCTATAAAAAGCAGAATGACATCATGAATGGAAAACTGCAACAAGGGAATTATGCATCTTCTAGTAGACAGGGTGATGACAGAAATGAGCATTTGTTTATGGTGCAGCACATGAACAATTCTGTGACAAGTGCAGAAGAAAGCAATGATGTATGGTATGTTGACTCAGGTGCATCAAACCACATGACAGGTCATGCAGAATGGATGGAGGATGCAATGAAAATGAAAAAACCAGGATTTGTGGAGATGGTGATGATACTGCACATCCTATTGTGCAGATTGGAAAAATTTCTTTGTCTATGCAGGATGGGAAAAAGAAATACCTGTCCGATGTATTTCATGTCCCGAATATCACCAAGAATCTGGTTTCTGTTGGTCAAATGGTTGAGCAGGGCTTGCAGGTCAGATTTAATCCTCATGGATGCTTTGTTGAGGATATGAAAAATAAAGGTCGCTTGATAGCAAAAGGAAAGAAGAAGGGCAGAATGTTTACGTTGGATGCAAACATGTCTTAATTGAGTGCAGCAATGTTTGCACATGGAACCGGAGTAGTTGCAGATATTGATATCTGGCATAAACGCATTGGTCATGTTAATGTACAGCGACTTAAATCAATGCAGGCCCAAAATATTGTTGCAGGATTGCCTAAATTCAAGGTTGCAGATATGCATAAGGTATGTGAAGCCTGTCAGTTTGGAAAACAGGCAAGGAAACCATTTCCTAGACATGTTCAAGAGAGTAAGAAGCCATTGGAATTAATCCACTCTGATGTGTGGACTACTAAAGCTGCATCTCTTGGAGGCTGTCATTATTTTGTCACTTTTATTGATGACTATAGCAGAAAAATTTGGGTGTATTTTATGAAAAAGAAAAGTGAAGTTTTTGGGCATTTCAAAACTCTTAAAGCTATGGTTGAAAAAGAAACAAGCCTGCAAATAGAATGCCTAAGGTCAGATGGAGGGGGAGAGTACCTCTCAAATGAGTTTGCAAGGTTCCTGCAGGAGCATGGCATAAAGCAGCAATATTCATGTAGTCATACCCCACAGCAAAATGGAATTGCAGAAAGGAAAAATAGGCATATTGGAGAGGTATCTCGTGCCATGCTCAACGAAAAAGACTTGCCAGATTTTTACTGGGCTGAAGCAGTTGCTACAACAGTCTATATAATGAACAGGACTCCCACTGCAGCAAAACATGGGATGACTCCAGAGGAGAGGTATACTGGTAGAAAACCAGATATTTCTCATTTGAAAATTTTTGGTTGCATTGCCTATGTACATGTGCTAGATGAGTTGAGATCCAAGTTGGATCCAAAAGCTGAGAAGTGCATCTTTATTGGTTACTCTCTGCAGCAAAAAGGGTATAGATGCTATAACCCTTCTACTCGTAAGTTTACAGTGAGCAGAGATGTTGTTTTTGATGAGATGAGTAGCTGGTATAAACCAGTAAATGTGATTGATGATGTAGATGCACAAAACGGTAATGCTGCACAGAATTCTCAACAGCAGTCACAAGATATTAGTGGACCTGGAGCATCCTCTAGCAGTGATTCACATTCTTCGCCATGGACAGGCAGATTGAGATCAGGAGAATCTTCTCAAGGCAGTGCAAATAGTGGTATGCAGGTGTCACGAAAAGGAAAAGAGAAGGTAGATCAGCCCATGTTTGATGTGAATGCAGGTCACTCTTATGTGGATGGTGAATCTAGTGGCTCAAAACAGAGCATTGATGATGAGTTGGGTATTCCTTCTATTATTACACCTAGAGTAAGGAAGACCAGGGATGTTTTGAGAGCACCTGGGAGTGAACCTACTTTGCGCAGGTCAACCAGAGTTAGGTATCCTATGGATAGGCTGAAATATGATGGATTTACAGCCATTCACTATGCATATATGGTCAAAATGATACAGGAACCAGAACCCACTTCTTTTGAGCAAGCCATGGGAAAAGAAAAATGGGAGAAAGCCATGGATGAAGAAATGGATGCCTTGGAAGCAAATGCTACATGGGAATTGGTACCCTTGCCTAAAGGTAAGAATGCAATTGGCTGTAAGTGGGTTTATAAGGTGAAGCACAATGCAGATGGTTCTGTGAACAGATACAAGGCAAGATTAGTAGTCAAGGGGTATGCACAAACATATGGCATTGACTATGAAGAAACATTCAGTCCGGTTGCAAGGATGGCAACCGTAAGAGCTGTCATTGCTATAGCTGCATCAAAGGAATGGTCTTTACATTAGATGGATGTAAAGAATGCCTTCTTGCATGGTGATTTGCAAGAAGAGGTATATATGGAGCAGCCACCAGGTTATGTGCATGTTGTTCATCCTGAGTTTGTTTGCAGGTTGAAGAAAGCATTGTATGGCTTGAAGCAAGCACCTAGAGCATGGTCTGGCAAGATAGGATAGTATCTTGTCACTATTGGCTTTCAGATTTCCAAGGCAGATTTCTCACTTTATGTGAGAAAAACAGAGAAAGGTATTATGCTACTTGTCATTTATGTTGATGATTTGATTATGACAGGTGACAGTGATGAAGATATCCTTCATGTGAAAATGCTATTGAAGCAGAAGTTTGAGATGAAGGATTTGGGAGAGCTGCGTTATTTCTTGGGCATTGAGGTGATTAGATCACCAAGTGGGATACAGCTCTTGCAGAGGCAGTATGGATTGGACATGCTGTCCAAATATGGGATGACAGGCTGTAAGCCTATTTCAGTTCCTTTGGAGCAGAATGTGAAGCTGAGCGCAGATGCAGGTGAGCTTTTGGAAGACCCTACTATGTACAGACGCATAGTAGGAAGTTTGATTTATATGACTATTACCAGGCCAGATTTGAGCTATGTTGTTGGATTGGTAAGTCAGTTTATGCAGGCTCCAAGGAAACCGCATTTGGATGTGGCTAGACGCATACTCAGGTATGTGAAGTCCACATTGCAGTATGGACTATTTTATGAGACTGGGGTTCAGATACAGTTGCATGGATACACTGATGCTGATTGGGCTGGTAGCATTTCTGATAGACGATCTACCAGTGGATATGTGTTCTCTTTTGGAAGTGCTGCAGTCACTTGGAGCAGCAAGAAACAGCCTACAGTTGCCTTATCCAGCACAGAGGCTGAGTATAGGGGTGCAGCAATGGCTGCATGTGAGGTAGCTTGGTTGCATAAGCTACTTTATGATATGCATCAGCTTACAGATGGGCCAGTTGTCATTTATTGTGACAACATGAGTAGTATACACTTGGCAAATAACCCAGTCTATCATGCTAGAACAAAGCACATTGAGGTGCATTATCACTATGTGCGGGAGAGGGTTTTACTAGGTCTTATTGATCTAGTTTATGTCAGTACAGAGGATCAGGTAGCTGACATATTTATGAAGGCATTGGGCGCAGAGAAGGTGCCCAAGTTCAGAGACCTGCTTGGTGTGCAGGAATTGGGATTGAGCTCGAGGGGGAGTGTTGAGATATCGAGCTCCACTCGTGATATGCCAGGGTGACCGTTGTGTATTTATGTCACCGACGTGTCAGTTGCAGATGCGGTTGGTACACCGCCCATGAATAATAGCTAGATGACAACTATCCTTATCTAGTCTAGTTCGTGGCTCAGTTAGTATGCCACCTTAGTTAGTTGAGTTTGGTTTGAGACCCATATATAGGGTTCTTCTATTTCTATGTACTAGAGTTCTTTTTGGCTTACACAACTAAGAAGAGGAAAACTGTTTTCAGCCTCCACCCTTGTGTGTATTCCCCCATTGTGCAAGCAAGAAAGTTACAAGTGAGACTCCTTCCTTCTCTCCCACAATCTTGACACTTATATGTAGACAATGAATCACGTGGTTACGGAAATGGTAGCGTAATTATCTTCAAGAATAGACAAGTTAAATTGGTTTAAACCTAAACACCTAAAATGGGAGGTACTCGTTCAGGAAGGGTTAATTTAATGCAACATATCCCAAAGAGCTAACTAGGGTTAGCACGTTGAGGACATTACCTAATCGCTTTTATTGCCAAAAAATTGAAACTCTTAAACCTAAAGACTTGCCCACATTTACGGAATGTAGGGACAGTAGGACATACCTATGAGAAATGATCTAGGGTTTTGCCCTAAGAATCTCTCGCTAAAAAGATGAAACTCGATTTGAACTTGGAACCCTAGGACTGACAATGTCGGCCTAATACAATCAGGAACAGATTGTTATATCTAATCATGATACCATGATTAGAAGACATCATTGATGGGTAGAATAGTCCCATAGTTTGATGCGACACTTGTGGAACAAGTTGCAGAGTTGCATGATCTTGTGATTTGATCACAAGGGAATGGCCAATTCCTTGGAATGAGATTGGCAGATTCTTATGCAAGTTTATCTTGCAAGAGGATGAATAATTGTCCTAATATAGTACCTTTCTTGGGTAAAGTGACCAAAATACGAGAATTAGATATTTGCTTGGAAGCAAAAGACCAATCAATAAATTGGAATAACATATGAACTTAAGGTATTGATTAAGTCGGGTTAATAGGGCACGGCCCTAACCCAGGATATAGGATTAACAAATAAACCCTTGGGGATCTTGCCAAGTCACAATTGATCCCGGATCAAGTCCTGGAGGGATTCGGAAAGAAGGATTCGCTCCTTAGCAGTTGGCTAAAAATAACGATCAATGGAAATGATTGTGCTTGTAACAGTTTTAAGAGCACTATTTTGCTTTGTTTGCTCAAAGAATTAAAGGATGAAAAGATATCTAATGCTTCAGGTTGAAGGCCTGAAGGGAGAGGCACCTTCAGTTACCCCTGACTGCCTGCCTGATCCTAATCAAGGGGGTTGTTAACCACGCCGAGAAGGTGGACCAAATCCACCGTGAGAGGTCTCTCTGTTGAGCACTACTTGGAGCAGGAGGACGCTTGGGTGCTAGAGGGGGCTCTAGCCGTAAATCCCTTGCCTTCCAAGCCCTACACAAGAGACCAACATGACTCGGGATTGGATCTCGAGGCCCGCATACTAGTCTACGGGCGGAATCTTGGATTAGTAATCCCTGTGGATTGCTGGATAGCCTTCGGGCAGATTATGGATAAGCCTACGGGCTGGACTTTATGTATTTCAAAGATAAATATGATAACCTGTTGAAAAGGAACTTGTTTGACATTGCTTTTCTATGTCAAGTGCTATGATTACGTAAAGGAACCAGTGGCTAACAGGCTAATTAAGGAAGCTGATTGATACATGTCCAACTAAATGTATTAGGTAATTAAATAACTAAAACAACTTGAGGAAAGTGCGGTGGATGTGGCCATAGGTCCGTCTTACAGATGGGTGGTCCCGGTTGGCGGGAACTTTTCTTAATTATGATGGACAGCAAGAAGATCATTTTCAAAGGACACGAACAGTAAGGGCACTAACCTAGAGTATAAGTTATAATAATCCTGATTTACGTTGTTTTAGGGGAACAGAATGGGACTATGCCTTATGGCAGAGAGGTCGAGCCTTGCATCCCTCTCGTTTTCCATTCTCCTTGAACCAAGTGCAGCGTGAATCCACTTCGAACCTGGCGTTTCTGCGTAAAGTAGTTTGCGCAGGTTTGACGCTAGTTTCCGTTAGGAAATGACCAATAGGAAAAACCCTAATTCAGGTCGGTCCTAAGTGGGAACGCCTGGAATACTTCCGCTACATGGCAGACGTGGAAAGTCCTAGATCGCAAACCCCGTAACATTCCATGGGAGTGCCAGGCGGAGCTTTCTAGACATCCTTTCCGATGGACTGCTAAGACATGTGCTGAAGATAACAAGTGGACGCGTTACAGTTGGTATCAGAGCGAACCAACGAATGATTTTTTTAAAAGAAATCTTAATAAAAAGAAGTAAAGCAAATATTGTGACCCGAATATTTCCTTACTTTCGATGTTGTCTTGCAGAATTACGAAGCATGGAATTGGTTCTTAGTGTTCCGCGTCATGTTTATGACTGCGATGCATTCCCCGAATTATCGACAAAGGGTTGAGATGATGGACATCCTAGAGCATATCTATAATACATCACCTTTGTACATGGAATGAAGATGGACGGGCACCTCAGAAATCTACTATATAGCTGCCCACCGGTTTGCATGCCTACAGACCAACCTAAAGAGGATCAAGTGGTTGGAAGACCTGAAAGTCGTGAAGCTATCCATTTTTGTGGAAGCTCACGTAAACTCAACTTTACATATTCGAGGTCGGAGGGTTGAGCTGAACTCATATGTATATGAGGAAGTGACTCGTGTAATCCCCGCCCACAATGAGTCATGTGAAAATGATCACGTAATTATCTTCTAGAGTTAAACAAATTGGCATAAACCTAAAACACCTAAAGCGCAGAGTACTCATTTAGAAGTTAAATTCCAAGAAATTCATTAGGAAATTAATACGTGACCTAATCATACGTATTGCTAAAACTGAAACTCCTATACCTTAAATACTTGCCCACATTCACTGAATGTAGGGACAGTGAAATGTAATTGGAAAGCGAACTAGGGTTAACATTAAGAAACCTTTATCCAGGCACAACCCTAGGTACAGATTCCCAGTTTGCCTCCTACATCAAGTACTACTGTAATCCAGGAGAAGAAGTTTCTTCTCAAGTAGATTGAGCCGCCCAAATTTGACGGGAGAGGCAGGTCTGTCCAAGCAGATGCTGAAATTTGGATTGAATCCATGGAGGATTACTTTGAAGCAGTCGGTATACTGCACCTGCCAATCAGGCTATGCTCGCCAAGCTGAAGCTCACCAGTGAAGCCAAGCTTTGGTGGAAGCAATGGTGCAGAGATCAAGGGATCGCGGAAGGATCCGTTACCTGGGAGAAGCTGAAGAATTGGCAAATGGTCGTGAGGTTACTTGTACCAGTCAAATTGCTAAGGTGGAATTCTTTCTGGGAGGAAAGACGGTTTTGGTCAAATTCAGAGTCATGAGCCTAGGTATCCATGAGTGTCTACTCGGAATGGTTTGGATTAAACCTAATGACGCCCACATTCATTGTGGAAAGGGCCAAATTTCCTTTCGAAACTTTGAAGGGAAATTGGTCACAAATCAAGGAGAAGTAGGGAAGCCAAAAATCAATTAGCCAAGGCATCTCGGATTAAAAGGACTACCTGTCTACTTGATTAGGCTCAAAAAGTTAGATCAGAAGCAGGAGTCTAGTGAAGGACCTTCATGGCTAAAGGAATACGCGGACGTATTTCCTGAAGAGTTGACAGAACTCCCGCATCAAAGAGAAGTGGATCATGAGATCAAGCTAGTGCCAGGAGCTGCACCAATTGCAAAGAGACCTTATAGAATGTCCATATCAGAAGCAATTGAGCTGAAGGAACAACTCAAGCAACTGCTAGATCAAGGCTACATCCATCCTAGTAGTTCACCATGGGGACCTCTAGTACTGTTCCAGAAAAAGAAAGATGGAACACTTCGACTGTGTATTGATTATCGAGGGTTGAATCAATCAACTATCAAGAATAAGTACCCTATTCCTAGAATAAATGAGCTTCTTGATCGTCTTCAGGGTGCGAAGATCTTCTCCAAGATTGATCTTAGGTCTGGTTACTATCAAATAAGAATCAAGGAAGAAGATATCCCAAAGACGGCCTTCAACACAAGATATGGGCACTTTGAGTTCCTAGTTATGTCATTTGGGCTTACGAATGCGCCTGCCACCTTCAACAGGTTAATGCAGGATATCTTTAGGCCATATCTTGATGACTTCGTACTCGTCTTCTTCAATGACACTTTATTCCAAAGAGGATGAAGATCATGTGACCCAACTTCGGAATGTCCTTGAGACAATGAGGTCACATAAGCTGTATGCTAAGATGAAGAAGTGTGCATTCTTCAAACATCAGATTGAATATCTGGGATTCATCGTATCAACGGAAGGAATCTCAGTGGACCCAGCCAAGGTCAGAGATGTGCTAGAATGGCCAATACCAACAACTGTCAAAGAAATAAACGGTTTTCTTGGATTGACAGGATGGTATAGGGTCTTCATAAAAAACTATGCTTTGATTGCAGCACCTCTGACAGACTTACTGAAGAAGTAAGCATCCATTGCATGGTCAACTCCCGAACAAACCTGCTTTGATAGATTGAAGCAAAGTTTGGTATCAGCACCTATCCTAAAACTTCCAGACCTCAATAAGGAGTTCGAGGTAGTAACAGATGCTAGCACACTTGCCTTAGGATGTGTGCTCATGCAGGAAGGTCATCCTGTAGCATACTCTTCAAGGAAACTGAAGAGTCATGAGAAGAATTATGCTACCCATGATCTGGAATTGTTAGCTGTCATCCATGCTCTAAAGCTTTGGAGACACTACCTGTTGGGTAACAAGTTTACTCTAGTGACTGATCATAAGAGTCTCAAGTGGATCTTTACCCAGAACGAGCTCAACATGAGGCAATGTCAGTGGATTGAAGTGCTGGAGGAGTATGACCTTGAAATCAAGTACCGACTAGGAAAAGAGAATGTAGTTGCCGATGCACTCAGTCCGCAAGGCATTCCTTAATTCTCTAATCTTGCAAAATCCATCAACAGATAGATCTCTAGCCACAAAGGTGTCCATGCCAAATAGCCCAATACTTGAGTTAGCTAGAGAGGAAGCATGCCATAATTCAGCCTATCAAAAGATGCTAAGGGAGATCTCTATCAAGGATCGGGATCAAAAGCTGCATGCTAAGTATCATGAATTCTCTATCAATAGTGGACTCATCTACTATAGAACGAGAGTATGTATACCAGCAAGCCAGTCACTTAAGCAGAAGATATTGTGGGAAGCTCATGATTCCCCTTTCTTAGGACATCCTGGCTATGCCAAGACTCTCAATGCAATTAGGAAGAGCTACCATTGGGAGAGGCTTAAAGGTGACATTCTCAAATATGTCACCGAGTGTTTGTCTTGTCAATGTATCAAAGTCGAACATGTCAAGATGCCAGGCAAGTTGCAATCACTTGACATTCCCCAAATGAAATGGGAATTCATCAGTATGGATTTTGTTGTTGGCCTACCCCAAGTTCACGGGGGATACAACTCCATCATGGTTGTGGTTGACATGCTGACTAAGGTTGCACACCTTGTTCCAATAAAGACAAACTATAAAGCCTCAGACATTGCAAGATTGTTTATCAAGGAGATATTCAAGCTACATGGGCTACCCAGAAGAATCGTTAGTGATCGTGATTCTCTCCTCACATCACACTTCTAGAGAGCTATCTTTGAAGCCATTGGGACTCAACTCTATTTTAGCACAGCTTACCATCCCCAAACTGATGGTCAAACGGAGCGAATCAATCAAGTCATCGAGGATATACTCAGGGCATACTGATGTCGTGTAGCAAATAGGTAGATTCAATACTTACCTTTGGTTGAATTTGCCTACAATGCTTCTTACCAACAAAGCATTCAGATGACCCCTTTTCAAGCATTATATGGTCATGATTGTCGAAGTCCCCTAAACTTCTCAGATCCAACCTTGAGGGTTGAAGCTTCAAGGCAGATGTTGGAAGAGATGGATGACCAAATAAAGTCAATAAGACAGGACATCCAAGCCGCTAAAAGATAGATAGAAGGCATACGCGGATTTGAAGCGTTAAGATAGAATCTTTGAGGAAGGAGACATGGTCTTCATTCGCGTATGTCCAAAGAAGAGTTCTCTATCCTTAGGAGATTGCAAGAAGCTAAGTCCAAGGTATTGTGGAACATACAAGAAGTGCCTAGGACCTAATGCTTATAGACTGCGACTCCCTGAGAACCTAAAGGTTCATAATGTATTCCATATCAGCCTATTGAAGAAGTATGTACCTAATCCTAACCATATACTTGATGACCAACAAGTTGTAATGCCTAGTCAAGGAGTCCTTGAACTAAGGCCTGATATGATACTAGATGTTAGGGAGAGACAACTGAGATCTAGAACCTTGAGAGAATGCCTCGTCCAGTGGAAAGATTATCCCGAGGAGGATGCCACTTGGATAGATGAAAGCACTCTCAACCACCAATATCCCCAGTTTATCTCGAGATGAGGACATCTCGATTCCTCCAATGCGGAGAGAACATTCCCGATTTCTAAGCACGCGTTCTTCGCATGAACCTCCTCTTAATAGGAGGTCATGAGGATAATTAATTGAATAATGGAAAAATTTTTAATTTATTATCCCTCTCTCCTCCAGCCGACTGTTGTGTTGGAGGAGAAGGGAATAGCAAGGGCCATCAAGCTCCTTGCTGGAGCTTGCAAGCGAGTGGAGGCCATGCCAATGGCCGCATGGAGGGAGGTACCTCTCCCTCATGCCTATAAAACCAGGGCCTCTGGTAGTTGGGGAGAGGAGAGAGGATGCCATCAGACTTCTGACACTGCCATAGAGGGGAGAAAGGCTGTGAGAAACAACGTGACGCTACCTAGGAGTAAAGCCACCACACTGCCGAGAAGGGATCGTCGCTATGGGCTAGAGAACTATAGCCATGAAAGAGAGAGAGGAGGGGCCGCTCTGCTGGTCGAGAGTGGAGGAGGAGCTGTAACCCCGGGCTGAGGTGGAGCCGTGGAGGAAGCCGTGTGAGAGAGAGGGAGTTGATGCCTGCTGTCGCCCATAATCGATTTTTTTCCTCTCCTCCACGTGGGCTCTCCACATTGCAGAAGCTCTCTGGAAGCTTCTTGAAGCTTCCAAGGGGGCTCCCTAAGCCCCCTTTCATATTGCACCCCCCACACAAATTCTTCCTTGTGGGCTTCCTCCTAGCCCTTGTTCATGTGGGCTTGATAAACCCCCCCCTCCCCCCCCGCGGAATTCAAAGCCCTATTGTGGTTCTTATACCCCCCTGTCCCCGGGATTTAAACCCCATTCCCGTGGGTTTCTCCCCCCTCCATGGAAATATCCCTTTTTAAGGTCTTTTATACCCTTTGCCCTTTTTTTCATTACGCTAAAGTCCTTTTAGTACCCCCTTTCCTATGGAGTCCTATCTCAGGCCTTTAAAAAGCCTTGTCAAGCTTTTTTTTTTCCCTTGGATTTCCTACAATCTCCCAATTAGCCTGAGTGCTAAACCCCTTCCCGTGTAGACAATTTGCACCTCGGAGCTTCTACGAAAGGAAGAAGAAATTAATAAGTTCCATTTCTAAGGTTCGATTCTAAAAGACGGTGGAATCACAAAGGGAGTTTTGTGTGCGAAGGAGATGGCCAACATCATAAATCCGCATCCAGGATGAAAAGGCCGCATTCGCGATGGCTCCTAAGAAAGCACAAGGCGCAACCGCAGGAGGATCATCTCCTAACATCCATGTGGACATTTCACCACAAGTCCAAGTTTTTCTTCCTAATTTTGATTTACGTCGTTATAATTCAATCATGCATGGATCACTTTTGGAGATAGGATGCATTTTTCGTTTTAAATACTTTGACTAATTTAAAAGAAATAGCTCACGATGGAAGAATTCGGTCATTAGTATTTTTTTCCAATAAAACGAACAAAATAAAGTGAGCATAAGATTCCTATGCATTTCTAGTAAGTGGTTTTTATGCATTGCAAATAAATGAAATTAGATTAATTAATGTCCATTTTTACAAAACGGAATTATGATAGTACACTTCAATTAAGCATGGAAGAAATAAACCGCATATCACATTATTGAACATCTTTTTTGAAATGATTCTTAAAGAAAGTTACTAGCAGCAGTAGGAAATTGCTAGGGCTGCATGAATAAGATTTAACTCTAGGCAAGTGGCCTAAAAACTCAAATCAACGAAAGGTTGTGCAAGTTCTGTATATGAAGAATTCATTCGGAAATGAAAGTAGAAAAAGGCTACATGTTTAAACATAAAATCCTAAAGCCTAGTAGCATGAAACTTGTTTGCATGTTATAGGATGATCAATTGAATTATGCTATAACTTAACCTATGCTTTGATCTTAACCCGAAAAGTTAGGGTTTGTAAATCAACTTATACGTAGACAATGAATCATGTGGTTACGGAAATGGTAGCGTAATTATCTTCAAGAATAGACAAGTTAAATTGGTTTAAACCTAAACGCCTAAAACGCGAGGTACTCGTTCATGAAGGGTTAATTTAATGCAACATATCCCAAAGAGCTAACTAGGGTTAGCACGTTGAGGACATTACCTAATCCCTTTTATTTCCAAAAAACTGAAACTCTTAAACCTAAAGACTTGCCCACATTTACGGAATGTAAGGATAGTAGGACATACCTGCGAGAAATGATCTAGGGTTTTGCCCTAAAAATCTCTCGCTAAAAAGATGAAACTCGGTTTGAACTTGGAACCCTAGGACCAACAATGTCGGCCTAATACAATGAGGAACGGATTGTTATATCTAATCATGATACCGTGATGAGAAGACATCGTTGATGGGTAGAATAGTCCCATAGTTTGATGCGACACTTGTGCAATAAGTTACAGAGTTGCATGATCTTGTGATTTGATCACAAGGAAATGGCGAATTCCTCGGAATGAGATTGGCAGATTCTTACACAAGTTTATCTTGCAAGAGGATGAATAATTGTCCTGATATAGTACATTTCTTGGGTAAAGTGACCAAAATACGGGAATTAGATATTTGCTTGGAAGCAAAAGACCAATCAATAAATTGGAATAACATATGAACTTAAGGTATTGATTAAGTTGGGTTAATAGGGCACGGCCCTAACCCAGGATATAGGGTTAACAAATAAACCCTTGGGGATCTTGCCAAGTCGCAATTGATCCCGGATCGAGTGCTGGAGGCATTCGGAAAGAAGGATTCACTCCTTAGCAGTTGGCAAAAAGTAACGACCAATGGAAATGATTGTGCTTGTAATAGTTTTAAGAGCACTGTTTTGCTTTGTTTGCTCAAAGAATTAAAGGATGAAAATATATCTAATGCTTCAGGTTGAAGGCCTGAAGGGAGAGGTAGCTTCAGTTACCCTCGACTGCCCGCTTGATCCTAATCAAGGGGGTTGTTAACCGTGCCGAAAAGGTGGACCAAACCTGCCGCGAGAGGTCTCTCTGTTGAGCGCTACTTGGAGCAGGAGGACGCTTGGGTGCCAGAGGGGGCTCTAGTCGTAAATCCCTTGCCTTCCGGACCCTGCACAAGAGGCCAATGTGACTCGGGATTGGATCTCGAGGCCCGCATACTAGTCTACGGGCGGAATCTTGGATTAGTAATCCCTGTGGATTGCTGGATAGCCTTCGAGCGGATTATGGATAAGCCTACGGGCTGGATTTTATGTATTTCAAAGATAAATATGATAACCTATTGAAAAGGAACTTGTTTGACATTGCTTTTCTATGTCAAGTGCTATGATTACGTAAAGGAACCAGTGCCTAATGGGCTAATTAAGGAATCTGATTTGATACATGTCCAACTAAATGTGTTAGGTAATTAAATAACTAAAACAACCTGAGGAAAGTGTGGTGGATGTGGCCATAGGTCCGTCTTACGGATGGGTAGTCCCGGTTGGCCAAAAACTTTTCTCAATCATGATGGACAGCAAGAAGATTTTTTTCAAAGGACGCGAACAGTAAGGGCACTGACCTAGCATATAAGTTATAATAATCTTGATTTACGTTGTTTTAGGGGAACGGAATGGGAATATGCCTTATGGCAGAGAGGTCGAGCCTTGCATCCTTCTTGTTTCCCATTCTCCTTGAACCAAGTGCAGCGTGAATCCGCTTCGGACCTGTTGTTTTTGCGTAAAGTAGTTCACTCGAGTTCGACGCTAGTTTCCGTTAGGAAATGACCAATAGGGAAAACCCTAATTCAGGTCGGTCCTAAGTGGGAACGACCGGAATATTTCTGCTACGTGGCAGACGCGGAAAGTCCTAGATCGCAAACCCCGTAACATTCCATGGGAGTTCTTGGCGGAGATTTAGACATCCTTTCTGATGGACTACTAAGACGTGTCCTGAAGATAACAGGTGGACACGTTACACTATTGATCAGAAAATTGGCATTGACTCCTTAGCTTACTATTAATCAAAGGGGTGGAATTGTGTAATGTTAAAATTGGTATATATTTTTCTTTATAGGAGGACATACCAAGAGAAATAGAGATATTCAATTTCAATTGGAGGATGAATATGCACCAATATTCAAAAGAACTGTAGAAAGGGATGATGCAATAAGATACATGATGCAACAAGAAAGAAATGTAGGTTTAAAAAAATGTGGACCTTTGGGTTGATGGGTGCATTTATCCACCTAATATAGTCACTCAAAGGCCACCACAATTTGAAGGGCTTACATCATTTGTAAAGTTCATTTGTGAAGGCAATGAAGGATTGTATGGATACACATGCAGACTTGTCACACAAGGATTAGCAGGGGTTTATCAAGCCTTGACAAATATGCAGATAAGATTATAAGCGAATATGTAGTCTTTGATGGAAAAGGATAGATTATTGGTTGAGAAGGATAGGGAGAACTAGAGCCTATAAGAAGCAATGTCAGTCATTGAAGATGCTATGTAGGCTACATGTGCAAAATTTGGAGTTACAGTCTAAAGTTATGGACTTGGAGAAGGAGAATCGAAACATAAAGAGGAAGCTCACAAAAACTTTGGAGATTGGGCCCACTTTAAAATCCAAAGAAGCATGTCAGCGCATTCAATTAGTTAAACCAATTCACCAATTAACCAAAGGAAGTGGACAATATCATAGACGGATATATGCTCAATCTGCTACAATGAGAAATATGTTTCCTCATGCAGAGAATAATACTATTGCCAAAGTCCTAAGTAAGGATATGGTAAAAAATGCATTGGAAAATCGTAAATTCAGGGACATTGTAGATGGTGTTGCAAGTGAACATCTTAGGGATGTGAGCAACTTGTGTAGTACTGCTACAGATGCTTAGGGATTATGTGACAAGGTGGGAATGAGTTTTGAGTAATATAGAATGCCCTATCAACAATTGGATACAAGATTTAAGCAAGTCTTTAAAACTAAGCAAGTAATGCCTCTGGCAAAACCATTTCACGTGAAGAAGGCTCGAAAACAACTAAATGAGAAAGTTTTAGAGCTAATTGGTGAGCCAACACATCTGGAAAATACACACATATTGAAGTACAATCCCAAAGAAGTTGCATTTGTATTGAATGTATCCAACAACTTTGTATTGGATATATGTAGGGTTCAGATTGCTATGGTCAAGTTCTACAATATGTCTATGAAGAATGTAGAGGCAAGCTTAAGTTTGTTCTCAAACTTGATGAGAGTGAGATTATTAAGGGACAAAAACTTGAACGTGTTAGTATAACACTTATGAATTGAGCATTGGATCCCAACATCGATGAAAACCATCCTTTAGAGAATGAAATATGGTGGCTTGCAGTATTTGAAGTACTAAAGGAGGACCATGAAGTGCTTAAAGTTTTTTTAAACCTCACTAATATACCTAGTATTATTCAATAGCAAAATAATGGAGCAATTTTACGCATCGAGGGGTTTGGGGACTATCAAGTTGAATGGCATCTTGCAGGTGATTTAAAAACATTGAAGTGTATGTTTGGTTTATCAAATGTAGCAAATGCAAAATTTTTGTGTATATATTGCATGCAAACATCTGAAGAAAGGGGAAGATGGAAAGGCAAGATAACAAGATGCTCCAACATGTGACCAAAAAGTCATGAGAAATGGAATGCTAGTTCCACTGGATCCAAACTCGCGCCCTATTTTGGAAATACCACTAACAAGGGTTCACTTTTGCACATTGCATTGTTTGGTTAGAATAAGTGAGAAGCTAGTATATGAATATATATGCTTTGCATACAAGATGTAGCTTATGTTAGAAGCTGATGCTACATGCAAGAAGGTAGAACGAGTCCTCTCTGAAGTTGGATTGCACGGGGGCCAAGTAGAAATAAAAAAGGACGAGAAAAAATCAGGAAAGAGTGGAAATATCCCTTGTAAACCATGCTTTGGTGGACCCAAGGCTAGGAAGTTTATATCTCCACCTCGAGATGAGGAAGGTAATATACTCATAAAACAACCAGAGAAGTATGAAGCATGGAAAACCTTGCTGTTCTGGATTGGAGCAATGGGGGACAAACGAGGATTGCAAAGGTAGAAGTGTGGATACACCTAGATAGATTAGCAGCTCTCTTACAAAAATTGAGGTTTAGGGATGGTGATGCCAATACATTTAAAGAGACAGTTGCTAAATTTCATAAGTCCATGGTGGAGGCATGGACTACAAATAGTATAATACACTACATGGTCAGTATTGTCACCATTATAGAAAAATATCATAATTTTAAATTATTTTGTGTTTCTAATCTCTCTTCTTGTGGAGCATATATTTGAAGCACATGGTCCATACTTTATAGATCAAGGATGTTTGGCAGTATGGTCAACTCAAGGCATGGGCTGATCTCATTGGCAAGCTCACTGCACTTTTCAAAAGGCAACTGATCATGGAGGTAGCATCAATGATTCCAATTCTATGAGGCCATTATTACAATGGTGGTATAGGAGATTAGAGATACGATACAAGAAAAAAGAAAAGAAGTCTAAAACCTCTGAAGCAGAATTTATAAGTAGGGCAATATATGAAGCCAGAAAAGAAAGATATGAAAATAGTATAGACAATGCCACGCAGAATGGTTGGTAACCCAAGAGAGAGACGGCAAGAAATGGAGACCTAGATAAAGATAATACTTTTGATGCATTTAGAGTCCAGGAGAGA
This sequence comes from Lygodium microphyllum, assembly GCF_053477565.2. Taxonomy (NCBI): domain Eukaryota; kingdom Viridiplantae; phylum Streptophyta; class Polypodiopsida; order Schizaeales; family Lygodiaceae; genus Lygodium; species Lygodium microphyllum. Next base: position 144,320,662 of record NC_141137.1, read on the forward strand.
GCATAGGTACCTAGGATATGACACATCAATACTCCTATCTTTAACATGAGATGTGTTGCAAATTTTGTTCAAAATTTTGAAGGTTTTTCACTATATTTTTCAAAGTTGATTTCGAACTATGTTTTTTAATTTTAAAGTTCATTTACACCACAGTAAGTTTAAAAGTTTCATACTTAAGTCAAGTCTCTCATTTCGTTTTTTCCCATTACTCTTCACTCTACCCTACACCTTTCTATCCTTCATTATCACAACCATGGTATGTTCCAAGCTTCCTATCAAGAAGGTGCCTGCAAGAGCAAGAGCTCAACACTCTTCCGAATCTAGTGAGCGTACTGTGAGTGACAAAGGTCCCTTGGTGACCGACAACGGTGGCCCTACTGCAGCTAATAATGGTGGTGCTATTGTGTCCAGCAATGGTGGCCCTAGTGTGGTCAATAATGATGGTTCGCCATTTTCCAGAAATAGTGGTCCACGTTGTCGTGATGTTATGAGGACACAGTGTGAAAAATTATGGAATGCATCATCATTTGACTTCTTTATTGATCTAGAGAGTCAATGTGATCTGAGCCATTAGTACTAGTGTGAGTTACATGGATTATCTGAAAATACTAGATTTTTGAATAATTTTAGCCTATTTTTTATATTATTGTAAAAATCTGAAAAAGTTAGAAAAAGCTTCTAGATTAGGATGGCATGTAAAAAGCTAGTTGCTTTTTCAGCCAATTAGGGGATTTCCACAAGAAGGACAGATTGACGAAATCGCGCGCATCGCGATCGCTGTAAACATGCTGAAAACTACAGATCGAATGAAAAGAAGAAGGAGTGATCTGGGAGATCCATGATCAACTGTCCTGGGGTTTTACCCCCCTTCGGAGCCAACGGAGCCATTAGATTTGGGTTCCGAGCAGCACAGAAAGAGCTGTAATCTTTTATGCACGTTTTGTTCTACGAAGAAGCTCCAAAAGATCTAATGCATGGAGATTGCTTCTGAGTAGTGCGAAGATTGCAAGTTCTTTCAATACATATTGTTTCAATTCATTGTGATTTGTTTTTGTAGTATTTACCACTTGGGTATTCTCTATCTTCTCTTCCATCTCCCATCTCTACTTCCTTGTACTTCTGATTCCTGGTGGATTTGACCTTTTAACAAACTACTTCTGATCCCTGGTGGATTTGACCTTTCGACAAAAACCCCTCCGACATTGTCAGAGGGGTTCACCATTGTCAGAGGGGTTCACCATTGTCGGAGGGGTTTTTGTCGAAAGGTCGAATCCATCGGGAATTAGAAGTAGAAGAAAGTAGAGATAGCAGATGGAAGAGAATATAGAGAATACCCAAGTGATAAACACTATAAAAACAAATCACAATGAATTGAATCAATATGTATTGAAAGAACCTAGAATCTTCGCACAACTCAGAAGCAATCTCCAAGCATTAGATCTCCTGGAGCTTCTTCGTAGAACAAAATGTGCATAAAAATTACAGCTTCCTCTATGCTACTCGGAACCCAAATCTAATGGCTCCATTGGCTTCAAAAGGGGGATAAAACCTTAGGACACCTAGTATGGATCTCCTGTTAAGAATCGCGTGGTGGGGGAACTTGCTCAAGATGCTGCGCCGAACACACACAAAATGCAAAAAGATAAGCTCACTTAAGAGACAAGAAGAGAGATGGAAGCCAAAAACGTTTTGTTGCTAATTTCTTCTTCTTCTTCCACACTCTTTTCAATGTACACAAAGTATAGATAAGATACACCATAAAGGAAAGTGGCCTACTAAGTCAAACAATGCATAACCGACTACACTAGTTGACTGACGCTATAACTATGCCAGCTGTAAATAGGTGTAACAACCTGAATATAATAAGTAATGAGTCAGTGGGGGCCATGTGAGAGTCATAATAACTACCAACGTGCTAATTGTAGATGTATGGACCCATCTAACCAGGCGGTCCATCATCAATATCCGCATGTGTTGAGCTTGTCATCTCAACACTCCCCCTCAAGCTCAACTGCATCTCTACAACTCCAAGTAAGCTTCGAAACTTTTGAAGCTTCTCTATACCCAATGCCTTCATGAAGATGTCAGCTATTTGATCCTGTGTGCTGACATACACCAAGTCAATCTCACCTGCTAGTACCTTCTCTCTCACAAAGTGGTAGTGTACCTCAATATGTTTTGTCCTGGCATGGAACACAAGGTTCCTAGCCAACTGTATATTGCTCATGTTGTCACAATAAATGACAACTGGACCTTCCACCTGCACACCTAAATTAGCCAATAACTTTTGTAACCATACTACCTCACATGTTGCAACAACAGCACCTCTATACTCAGCCTCTGTACTCGACAAAGCAACTGTAGATTGCTTTTTGCTGCTCCATGTAACTGCTGCACTACCAAGAGAGAACATGTATCCGCTGGTAGATCTTCTATCAGACATACTACCAGCCCAATCTGCATCTGTGTATCCAAACACTTGTACATCTGTACCTGCCTCATAGAAAAGTCTATAATGTAATGTGGACTTCACATATCTCAATATGCGTCTGACTGCATCCAAATGTGGCTTTCTAGATACTTGCATAAATTGACTCACAAGACCAATAGCGTAGCTCAAGTCTGGCCTTGTAATGGTCATGTAGATCAAACTTCCCACTATCCTTCTGAACATAGTAGGGTCTTCTATCTCATCCCCAACATCAGCACTCAACTTTACATTCTGCTCCAACGGGAGTGGTTTGCATGCTGTCATACCATACTTGGACAACATATCCAAGCCATACTATCTTTGGGACAGCCATATACCATCATCACATCTGATCACCTCAATGCCAAGGAAGTACCTTAGCTCACCTAAATCCTTCATCTCAAACTTCTTCTTCAAAAAATCATTGACTTAAGCAATTCCACTATCACTATCACCTATAATAATCAAGTCATCCACATAGATGACTATGATGACCAAACCTGCATCTCCCTTTCTCACATAAAGTGAGTGATCAGCATTAGAAACATAAAAGCCAATATTGACAAGATACTCTCTGATCTTGTCAGACCATGCTCTAGGTGCTTGCTTGAGCCCATAGAGCACCTTCTTCAACCTGCACACATACGTGGGATGCTCTAAATCTTCATAACCTGTTGGTTGATCCATATACACTTCTTCCTGCAAATCACCATGCAAGAAGGCATTCTTCACATCCATTTGCTACAACCTCCAACCTTTGGCTGCTGCCAAAGCAATCACACATTTGACAGTTTCCATCCTAGCAACTGGACTGAAGGTTTCTTCATAATCTATGCCATATGTTTGGGCATAGCCTTTTGCAACTAGCCTAGCTTTGTACCTACTAATAGAACCATTTTCATTGTGCTTAATCTTATAGACCCACTTACATCCAATAGCTTTCTTGCTCTTCGGCAATGATACTAGATCCCAAGTCTTATTGGCCTCTAATGCAGCCATCTCCTCATCCATTGTTGTATCTCAATGAGCATGACCAACAGCCTCCTCAAAACATGTGGGCTCAACATCCTCAACTAGTTTCAGCATGTAAGAATAATGGTGACAATCTTTTAACAGGGTATTTGACCCTACTAGATCTGCGTACCACCGAATCACTCAATGGATCCTTTACATTACTATGAGCTCTTTGTACACCTGGTGTCCTGATAGAAGGAATACCAGGCTCATCATCTAAGCTCTCTGAGCCACTGGAGTCTCCATCAAGAACTACATCAATGCCATCTGACACTTTATTCTTTCCTTTGTCTTTACCTGTAGTGCTACTAGATGCACCTGAAGATGTAGAGGTACACCATTTTGCGTGGTGGGGGGACTTGCTCAAGATGCTGCGCCGAACACACACAAAATGCACAAAGATAAGCTCACTTAAGAGATAATAAGAGAGCTGGAGGTCAAAAACGTTTTGTTGCTAATTTCTTCTTCTTCTTCCACACTCTTTTCAATGTACACAAAGTATAGATAAGATACACCATAAAGGAAAGTGGCCTACTAAGTCAAACAATGCATAATCGACTACACTAGTCGACTGGCGCTATAACTATGCCAGCTGTAAATTGGTGTAACAACCTGAATATAATAAATAATGAGTCAGTGGCCATGTGAGAGTCATAATAACCAGGGACGTGCTAAGTGTAGATGTATGGACCCATCTAACCAGGCAGTCCATCATCAATGTCCGCATGTGTTGAGCTTGTCATCTCAACATCTCCCAGATCACTCTTTCTTTCTCTCCCAGTTCAAACTGCAGTTTTCAGCCTGTTTATAGCAATCGCGACCCGCACGATTTCGCAATCTGTCTTTTTTATGAAAAATCTTCTAACTGGCTAAAAAAGCCACTTGCTTTTTGCATGCCATCCTAATCTAGAAGCTTTTCTAACTTTTTTGGATTTTTACAATAAATAATATCAAATATAGGCTAAAATTATCCAAAAATCTAGTATTTTTGGATAATCCATGAAACTCACACTAGTACTAATGGCTCAGATAACATTGACTCTCTAGATCAATAAAGAAGTCAGATGATGATGCATTCCATACTTTTTCACATTGTCCTCATAACATCACGACATCCACCCCCTCTGAACATGCACATCCTCCGGTATGTGTCAAAATCCTAGTTTTCACCAGATTCTGAGTCCTCCTCATCCTCTGCAACCCTGTCGTTTACTTCTTCATTTTCCATATCTTTTTGGCTAGCCCCTATATCATGATTACTATTTTCTTCCAATTCTGGTGACTCATAGGTAGTAGATTCTTTCCTTTTGAATAATTTGATTCTTTTCCCTGCTATCGGAAGTTTGATGGGGCTGTCCCATCCAGCTCATTTAATGCATAAGTAGCATTATCAAACACCTGTCTTACCACATAGGGTCCAAACCATCTTTTGGAAACTTTACGCATGGCACTATGCTAGTTATCTAAACTGCTATCATAAACCAATACCCAATTCCCATCTTGTATGGTTCTTGGTCTCAGTCTATGTCTTTTGTCAAACCGTTTCTTGTTCTGTATCCTTGCTGCCCTTAACTTTGCAATTGTTGCCTCTATATCTTCTGACTTTCTTTCCAACTGTCTAATGTGTAAGGCCAACAACTCCTCTCGATTCAACTCCTCCTCCCAAGGTAACACACTCCATGTGACTATCATCTCTTCTATCAGCATGATAGGTTTTTGACCATACATCAATTCTGCAGGCATATATCTTGTAACAGCACTATGAGTTGTTCTGTCAGCCCACAAAGCATAAGGGAGCAATCATGGCCACTCTTTTACCTTCTCTCCACATGCTTTTGCCAATGCCTTCATAATAGATGGATGACCTCTTTCACTTTTTCCATTTCCTTCAGGGTTATAGGCTGATGTTAAAGCAAGATTTATCCCCAACCGTGCAAAGAAATCATGAGCCTGATCTACATCTAGCTCACCCCTATGTGATATAATTTTTCCCACGCAGCCATATCGACAAAAGATCTCTTCTAAGAGAAAAGTACATATGGCATTTGTCATCTTAGTATGTAGAGCTCTCCCTTCCACTTGATTAGTCAAGTCTTCACGAGCAAGCACAAGATACCTCATTTGCCAAAGACATGTAGGCATTGTGACTAAATCCACCACCCACTTAAAATGAAGAGATAATAGATATGTGGGTTGCAATCCATCCCGATGTCTCACAGTTGAATACATTTGACATGTACATGTTTCCACAAAGTGAGCAACATCCTTATACATACCCTGCCACCAATATCTTTCCTTGATCTTTGTAAAAGTACCCCAAACACCTCTATGACCAGCCCATAAGATTTCATGAAATTCTTGCATAACAGTTACTTGTGTAGCTCTATCACCCAAAACTCGCAATGGCATACCCTATTTCTTGTTAGCATGTTTCCATAAGTATCCATCTTTTAATAAAAATCCATAGGATTTCCTCTTGATCTTCTTAAACTCATATGACTATTCATCTCTCTTTGTTAATGTATTGAGATATTGACCAATTCTTAGCCACTTTCTTCTCTTTTCCACATGCTGTTTATTGATTAGTAGCATCGTGCATAGACAATCCTGTACTTACTTCATGCTCATATTCAACCTGAATACCCAACAAACTAGTTTCCTCTTCAAATTGCAGCAATGCACTAGTGGTATCGCCAAGAAACTGATGCTTTCTCTTAATTATGTCAATTATCTCATCATGAAATTCTCGCTTGGCAATGCCGAGCATCTCTCCCAAGGTGAATTCCACCCGACTATTTAAGATCCGTTCTTCAAGAACCTTCTTAAGATCTGTGGCTGTCTCAATGTCAGACTACAACTTATATCCTGGCTACTTACCCTTCTTTTTGCCCTCTTGTTTGCTATCCTATTTTTGCTCATGACTGACCTCTTCCATAACACGCTCGGTAGGTGGCTGATTTGCAGATTTAGGCTGATCCATACTTCTTCTTGTCATTCTTTTAGATGTCCTTGCAATATCTTCATCTCTTTTTTTTTCTTCCACAAGTACATCCATGTTTTGTACCTTTGCTAAATATGCATACATTGAATATGCATCTACCGGTGATTCCCAACCAGTTATGCCACGAATGTCTTGCTTGCATGAGACATTTCACTATCAGTGACCTTTCTCTTTTCAGTTGCATGTAAACCATGTGTCCATATTTCAGCCTTTGGACCAACCATCACTTGGCCATGCATTCTATCCAACTGTAGACCAAAAGTAGAAGCATGTACCACCGCATAAGCATTTCGGACAGCCCAGTCTTCCAACAACTTTTGCATACCTCCCTTTCCAAAATTCAAAGCAAGAGGCAATCCCGTTTCTTATGCATGGATCTTGCCATCTTTCCAAAAGATGAGCTATCATGCCAAGGCCTCCTGATAGGCAACACAATCCTTTCTCTCATGCTGCAAACCGTCACACCACATACATCTTTTTCCAAGTTTAGGGGCTGCGCCGTCCCCTTTCCTCTTGTCCTTTTTCATCCAATTTTGCAACCTTCAATTGAAGATCCCGCATCCCTTTGACCAATTCATCCAAGACATCTTCCCTAACAGAGGGAACAATAGTAGGTACAGCCATAGGGTTAGCCACATAAGTAGGTGGCTTACTAGATACATCAACTGTCTTGCTTGTAACAGTGGGCAAGCTAGAGACATGCAATCTTTCTCTTCTTCTATGCTTCATCACAAGTGCAGTAACAGCTTTCTTGACATGTCTTCACTCTATTTTCAAACCTGTCTCTGTAGTCAGATCCTCCAGCAAATCATCAAGCTTCTCTTGAAGCTCAGGATCAGCTACTTGTAGAAACAATTCAATTTTCTAACTTGCAAGAGCTTGTTGTTCTACGAGATCCAACTGCTGAAATCGACTTTAAAATTCTCTTAACAATTATGTAGCCACAAGACCCTTATTGGGTTGTATAAGTCTTGCGCGTAATCAAATTTGTATCCTCAATGTAAAATTATTCCATGAGTGTCTTCTTGAAGGCTACCTAGTCTGCATCCTGCGAGTATAATTCAGTAATCCGTGCTTTCAGTTCATGAACAGTAACAAGTAAAAAATACCGGCTCCATGAAAATTGAGCCACCCCAAAGAATTCCATATTTTGATCATAGATATATAGATATGCAGATACATTCCTGCCATTGAATAACTTCACCTCACGCTTAACTGCTTGCAAAGCATTCATCACAACACTTTCTGTTTGAGCTGAAGCTTGCATCACTTGTTGTTGTTGTTATACTTGTATAAGCATATTCATATTTTGCACCAACTGTTGCAAAACATCACTGGAGAATGTATTCGAAGATTCTCCCATCTTGTCTTTCCTTCTTCTGACGACCTTTCACATCGGGTTCACCAATGTTGGAGGGGTTTTTGTCGAAAGGTCGAATCCATCGGGGATCAGAAGTAGAAGGAAGTAAAGATAGTAGATGGAAGAGAAGATAGAGAATACCCAAGTGGTAAAAACTACAAAAACAAATCACAATGAATTGAATCAATATGTATTGAAAGAACTTGGAATCTTCGCACTACTCAGAAGCAATCTCCAGGCATTAGATCTCCTTGAGCTTTTTCGTAGAACAAAACGTGCATAAAAATTACAGCTCCCTCTATGCTGCTCGGAACCCAAATCTGATGGCTCCGTTGGCTTCAAAAGGGGGGTAAAACCCTAGGACACCTGATCACGGATCTCCCAGATTACTCTTTCTTTCTCTTCCAGTTCAAATTGCAGTTTTCAGCCTATTTACAGCAATCGCGACCCGCACGATTTCGTCAATCTGTCTTTTTCATGAAAAATCTCTTAACTGACTAAAAAAGCCACTTGCTTTTTGCATGCCATCCTAATCTAGAAGATTTTCTAACTTTTTCAGATTTTTACAATAAAGAATATCAAATATAGGCTAAAATTATCCAAAAATCTAGTATTTTTGGATAATCCATGCAACTCACACTAGTACTAATGGCTCAGATCACATTGACTCGCTAGATCAATAAAGAAGTCAGATGATGATACATTCCATACTTTTTCGCACTGTCTCCTCATAACATCACAACAACATATCACTAGGGTGCAATCTTTACAATAGGATCAATAGATCTACAAGACTTCCAAAGATTTAGTGTGCATTAGTAGGGTGCAATCTTTACATGCATTGTATGTACTCAACTTGATGCAATGGACGTGAATAAGGTGTCAAAAGTGTTTAAAATGTTTTGGAGCATCATCAATATGAATTTCTTGATTTGGAGAGCTTTTTGCTTTGCAAATAGATAGTTGGAAAATGGCATGGTGATGTTGCTCCAAGTTCTCCCTCATGAGCTTTGAAGACCTGCTTCAATGTTGCCGCACATGAAGGCCACCAACATTTTGGATGGATTTCTATGGTCTTAACCTTATTCCTTTCATTGAATTTGTGCTCACTTTCTTTTTTAGCAATGTCAACATGGAATGACATGGTATGCAAGATTTCAGTGGTGGTGATAATGGATTCCTTGCATCCAATAGTGTTATGCATCATGTACTCAATGGCACAATAGCTTGCATGGTATATTTCTCAAGCTTTGAATACTTGGCATTCTATTGAAGTTTGAAAGTTAGCCTATTTTTCATGTTGGTTTGTTCTATTAAGATGTGCATGATCTCTTGGCCAATCTATAGGAATTCAAAGGGGTAATCCACAAGTTGACCTTTATGGGATGGATCCCAAAAGGTTGGTGCAAAAGCCAAAAATTTAAAGCATTGATAAGGAAAAATAATAAGTCAAGCCCAAGTTGGTGACCCATTGGCACCCTCTTTGCTTTTAGGAAGATTTAACTCCTTTAAAAGCTCATGTTGTACTTCTCATTAGTAGCACAATATTGTACTTGTGAGGTTTCTCCATGTATTCTTCTTAAGAAAGCAAGCTATTTTCATAGAGAGGGATTCTCTTGCCATTACAATCTCTATCTCATACATAATGCCTTAATAGAGAGCTCATGCTGATGAATTTATGTTGATCCTGGGGGCTTAAGATTCCAATCAAGAAGGTTTTACCTCAAGGATATATCAATTTTCAATATAACAAGATTCACATGCATGCATACAAGTTTGGGTAGTTTAGGAGCACACCAACCTAGCATTAGAGGCAAAGACAGAGAGAGTTGAATAGGGAGCCCTGAAGCATTTGATAGGTTTGGAGAAGACTCATCTTCCTTTATGTTCTAAGGGATTGTGTATATTTTAATATCTTCTCACATCGTCACACATTCTTGGCCACAACTAGAGTATTTCGAGAGGGAGCCTGAGGAGATCACACTTGATCCGAGAGTAGAGGTAGCATAAAGCTTAGCCACCATTGTGCACCTACCTTCTTGCCTTGATGAGACGTCAACAAGTGATGAGCCACCCCTCACTTCTCTCCATGCTATCATCATTGAGGGGGTGGAATATTTACTTATGTAGGATACTAGAAATTTTGGAGCTAAGAGAAGAAGAACTATATCGTATCATGGTGCATGATGCACCTGATGATTTTATAGATTTCAATATAACAAGATGCCCCAACACATATTGATGAGGTAGCTCAATATGATGGAACGAGTTTCGATGACATCTCTGCCATTGTGAGCATCCAAGAGCAGATTGAGAATGTGTTGCCACAGCATGAGATCTTAGATGAGGAGTTCGAGCAGTTGCAAGAAAGCATTTTTGGACCTCGACCTGACTATGCATTACCTTCCCAAGAGAGAGACGAGGGTGGCCCAGTTGTAGGAGCAGACCTGGATACTCCGATGTAGCAGCAAACAGATGATGCAAAGAATGTAGCATTATCGGATTCGCACAAAAATTTATTAGTAGGGCCTCTAGAGCATCAGGAGCATGGTGAAAAAATTTTACCGGGACCAGGTCCCCAGAGCAGCCTTGGTCAGAGGCTCCCATTTGCGAACCTGAATCTGTACAAAAAAATTTATCCATGCTCCCGATGCCCTAGAGGCCCTACTAGTAAATTTTTGCATGAATCTAATGTATATATCTTTAGCACACTAATGCATAGTGAGTCTGACACGGTGAGTCTGACACAGTGAGTCTGACACTCTCAACTTGTGTGATGCAGGACATTGTCTATACAGATGAATTTTCATCTAGACAAGGTGGCCGATTTGGTAGCCAAGGAAGGGTGCATGACTTAGCATTAAAGGAATATATCGCCAAGCTTGTGAGTAACATTATTGTATTCCATAAGACATGCTCTCCAGCTTTTGGTGAGAACTTCTTGAAGTTGAGGGTATTAATGAAGGTTGGGCCCTTTAAGACCATCCCAACAAACTCTAGTTTGGAGAAAGTAGTGTTGCTTAGTCGTTTGAAGCTACTCTACTTATTCTCTAGTACTAGGTCTAGGCCACTTTTTTCCATGGTGACCCGTGGCATGGTTGCTGGTGTTGAAGGCCCCAATGTCATTAGGAAGGAACTACTAGGGCAAAATGTGTTGCTGCCTATGATCAAGAATAGCTTTGCAAGAATAGCTCTAACCATGGGGAGTGTAGCTCAAAGAAGCCTAGGAGAGAGTAGATGTACTTAGTGCCAAATGATATCTCATCACCAATGTAATGTAATTTGTAAACTTCTCTTGAAGTAATGAAAACCAATATTTGTTGGATTTGAGTGCAATGTAGTTTGTCATACGCGTCGTTTATTATTGTTTTTTACTTGAATGTTACGTTTATTTATCAGATTTATACACAACACAATTCAAATCCTAAATTTAATATGTAGTGCTTTATCGAGTTCGTGTGCAATATTTTATATGGGATCCATTATAACCAGGGTTTTACAAAATCTCTTTGGAAACTACATTGCGTATATGTTTTGGTAGTACACCCTTATCATTGTTGATCTCTGTGAGGACTATCCTTCCATCACTGGAAGAACCTCACTATTTGCAAAAGCCTATCGATGATTGTGATTGTCCTTGCATGTACTGCTGCGAGACTTTTGCATAGACCCAGTCTCCAAACAAGTCGATGAGGTAAGCTTCAACAGCTTCCTATAGTGCAACGAGGGCTTGGGCATTCCAGCGATTGGGTTGTTGCAAGCATGATCCATCTGGGAAGTGCCTCCTACTGTTCTTAATGAGTATGCCGTCCATAATCTCATGCACTAGCTTTTTGAATGGAGCCTTTGATATAAGGAGTGCCTGGTCTTCTAGTAATGGCGGATCTCACGAATAGCCATTGTACCTGGCTTCCATCTACGCTTGCGATACTGGCATGGTGGTGGAGCTGGGGGAGGTGACTTGTGTATAGGATTTCTAGGGGGTGTCTCCGGGCCACTTGCTAAGTGTGTGCCATGTCTTTTAGGAGAGAAAACTTGAAACTCAAAAGTGAAATGTGTAAAACGAGGTGAAACTTTAAACTTATATCAGAACTTTTTAAAAACCCTTAAGCTTGAATTAATGTATCAAGGCTTTGGAAAAATATGACCAATGATCTGATTGATGTGAAATTTTACATGTTGACTCCTCTAAGATATATCAACTAGCCAAAAAAAATTTCACCTCATTAGAAGTCTCTGGGACACCTCTTTGGAGGCTAGTGTTTGGGGCCCTGAATTTGGGGATTCAGGGCCCAGATGCCAGCCTTCGGATAGATGTCCTAGAGACTTTTGATGGGGCCAATTTTTTAATATCCACGAGTTTTTATGATGCTTGGCATGTGGGTCAAGTTTCACTAGATTTTGATTTATAAAATTGACTGTTCAATCATTTTTTGAAAATTCATTAACTGGATTATACTTCACTGATAATACAAAAAAACTCACCACCACACCGAGTGTGCATAACTGCATATTAATTGTGTTGTAAACCAAACTACGTGAAATATTGGAAACTTAAAAATTCATAAAAAATAAGTAATGGGTCAAATGGAATATTGCATATCAGATATAGTGTTGCCAAACCGCTAAATACAGTAAAGATATAGTGCATCGGCCATGTACAACTGATCACTGATGTGTGCGTGATTGTGCATTGAATTTATCCTTTAAAAAACTACTTTCAAAATTAGAAACTTGGAAATACGCACAATGCAAATCATGGCAAAATATAATATCAAATATCATATTTGGCATTACGAAACCATGAAATACATGGTAGATAGTGCATTGTACCAAGTACAACTAGAGCTAGGCAAAATTTAGCTCCATTTTATAGGCCATTGCTATCAAATACTTGAAGGTCTATTGGAAAGATAAACCAAAACTAAGCTCCTTACAATCTACAACCAAAGCTGAGATAAAAACATAGATCCAATTATAAGCTAGCTTCTCAAAGCATATTGTTGACATTAAGATTAAATGCATCCTTGTTGTTGAGGATCCTATGAACAAGAACCATATCTATGGGCTTAATAGTGATACGTCTGGCATGAATGGCTAAAAGTTGACAATCACCCATTAGATCAATCAAGTAACTTTCAACTACTTCTTGGAGAGCAAGCAAGGCTTGGCTTCACCATTGCCCCACATTCCTTGCCTGGTTCCTTGAAAAGAACTTGTGTTGATGGCCTAATTGTAGATCTTGCAGTATTTTTTGCACCAACCTAGAGAATGGTGCCTTAGGAATAATCAAGTTGGCACTCTTCTGGAATTTCCTTATCTCATGTAGCATAGCTGTGCCTGGTCTCCATCTTTGCTTCTTATGTGTTGGAGGACGTGTATTACCAATTGGAATAGTAGTGGGAGGTGGAGCAACTGGAGCATGTGGACCACCATTTCTGGACAATGGCGAACCATCATTATTGACTACACTAGGGCAAACATTGTTGGACACAATAAAGCCACCATTATTAGCTGTAGTAGGGCCACCATTATTGGCCACCAAGGGACATTTGTCACTCACAGTACACTCACTAGATTCGGAAGAGTATTGAGATCTTGCTCTTGTAGTCGCCTTCTTGATAGGAAGCTTGGAACGTGCCATGGTTGTAATGATGAAGGATAGAAAGGTGGAGGGTAGAGTGAAGAGTAATGGGAAAAAATGAAAGGAGAGACTTGATTTAAGTACAAAACTTTTAAACTTACTGTGGTGTAAATGAACTTAAAATTATCATTTCATTTCATTTCTCCACCCCATCCCTGCCTTTCTTTGTCTCCTACCACCCCCCTCATGCCCCTCTTTGTCTAGGCTAGTGAATGTTCCAAGGTTTGGAATTTTTATATCTTTATCTTAGGATTTCAAAATCGACTTTTCATAATTAAAAAACACAATTCGAAATCAACTTTGAAAAAAATAGTGACAAATCTTCAAAATTTAAAAAAAAAATTGCAAGACATCTCATGTTAAAGATAGGAGTATTGATGTGTCATATCCTAGGTACCTGTGCTCTCTTATGGACTCTAAATTCATAAAAAGTATTATATTTATCTAGGTCTCCATTTCTTGCCATCTCTCTCTTGGGTTGCTAACCATTCTGCATGGTATTGTCTAGCTGTCGAGGTAAAAGGCCTCTGGGCCTGTCCGTGTATACTGTGACCGCCCATTCTTTATTCATATATAACATGATAGTGCAATAAGGTTGCCAATTCAGTTGGACAGCACCTACATTGTGTGTGCTCTTCTCTCCCGCATCTTCCTCTTCTCCTTCTCCACTCCCATTGCATCCCCTTCAACTGGTATCGGAGCTTTGGATCAGAGCTTGATCATGGAGCTTGGCTCGGCATTACTTCAACTCGGATTGAAGACCTAGAGCTTGGAGCTTCAATGCCATCCATGGCTTCTTCCCCTCGAGGTGAGATTTCATCTCTTGCCTCTCCCCGGCCCTCATAGGCTCTTTGTAGGTGTTCCTTGGCTTCATTGGGCACCTTGTATGCCCCCATTGGCCCCCTTATCTTCAGCATAACCAGCATACCCCATAGTAGTAGCTCACGTTTTTTGCGCCTGTTTCAAAATCTAGCTAAAAAATCCCATTTGTTTCTCATATCTCAGGCATTCGGAATCCGATTTAGGCAAGGTAAGAGTCTAACTTGGGGTTTTGGCACGCTTCGGACACAATGGTGATGTCAAACCTACCAAATTTTGATCACAAAATTTTTTGTAACAAATCTGAGTTGATTTATAGCAAGAAAATGTCATGCTCTTAGCTTATGTGATGCTCTTGAGGCTTGGTATTTGATGCCAAATGCTTTGGGGATGTTTGCCCAATGTTTTGAGATGCTTTGGGACTTGGTCTGAACTTCGATAGCTTTGCTCTTAGCTTATGTGATGCTCCCGAGGCCCGAGGCTTGGTATTTGATGCCCAAATGCTTTGGGGATGTTTGCCCAATGTTTTGAGATGCTTTGGGACTTGGTTTGAGCTTCGATAGCTTGATTTATATAGGGATTTACTATTGTACATTGTTTGGGCAGTAAGGTTTTATTAGGGTCGGCTTATGCATAATACTCTTTGTTGACATTCGGGTGTCCTGTTGGATGTATTGATGCTTGGTCATCATGGTTTATGCCCTGATATGCTATTTGAGGGCTAATTGAGCCTTGATTTGGATGCAAACACTTTGTTGTTGGTTGGGATTTATGCTACCTTGGTTGACAGGTTATTTTACCTTCAGTTTGGTTATGTGTATGGTTTACAGGTGCTCCCGACTACTCGGGATGATATGCTGATGTATTTGGATGATGCCACTTTGATGTTTATACTCCCAGATGTTTCTTGAGCAAAGATTAGAGCTCAATTCTTGGTTCATTGTCATTTTCTTTGTAGCTGGCATTTCACTTGACAAGGTTTATGCCTTGTGCTACCCATTATGGGACTGATGTCTGATGTGGATTCTTTTGGATTCGACTGCAGTATGGTAGATGTTTGGGCTTGAATCAACTTGCATTTGAGAATTTTGTGGAGTAGTTTGCATTTGGTTGTCTTATCACTTATGCAGCTTGGATGCTATTTGGCCCTTAATGCCTTGATTATGGATCTTGGATTTACTTGGATGAAGATACATGTTTTGAGCAGTGCTTGCTCCATTGTCTTGGCAGTTGGTTATTGAGATTTCATTTCTCATTGATGCTTGGTTCTTTGTAGGTTACTCCTTGAACGTAGGTGATGTAGAGGATATACATATAGTAACTTCCCTGAGAGGGTCCCCAAGAACCTCTTCCTTGGCATCACTAGAGTCGTGTCCAAGACCCTTTGGGTCCTTGTTTGCAACATAGTTGTCTGCATATGCTTTACTAGCCCCGTAATCTACAAAGTTCAACAAGATGACCCATTGTAAAAGAGAGAAAAAATGTAGAAAATATGAAAAAGAAACAAATAGTCTTACTCTCTTAAATATATCCCTTGTACACCCAACTCTTAGCCTCTTTCGGGATTCAATGATTGAATCCATCTTTCACATAAGTGTCACGTATCATCATGAGATTGGTAGTGAAACACAGCGGCAAGTGGTATTCGTGTGCTTGTAGGCCAACATGAAAGAACCCACGACATAGGTGGAGTCTGAAGACTCCCCATAAGCAGCGCAAGTCCCCAAAACATGGATTATGTAGCATTCATCCACAACTTGGGGTTTGGGAAACAATGTGAACCTTCTACTTTCCTCTAGTTCTGCAATCAACATTTTAAGAAAACCACTCTAGGTGTGAGCCTCTTGACTCTTGACTGCACGAGTGCGAATCACATTCCATCTGGAGGGCAAACATGAAAATATCATTAGTAGTAAAGTACCAAACAATATCAATATTATCAAAGAGTACCAAAAGGTAAATCACAATGTACCAAAATACAAAAAAAAAACCAAAATGTTTTAGGAGGTATCAAAATGCACAAATAGTTGGGTGCAAAATGCTCTATAATGTGTGCAATAAAGGTATGTAAAAAGTACCAAATAGTACCACAGAGTATCAAACAATATTTGATATTAAAAAATAAAAAGGACCAAACAGTACCAAAAATACTGAAAACAACCAAGTTATGGGGGACCCTTCGATAAAGTTCACATGAGCGTCATCATCAAGCAATGGGGGCCTCCCAAAAATGGATGGGGGCTTTCCAAGCAATGGGGAGTCCTCTCCCAAATAGCACAAAAAGTACCAAGTAGCACAAAAAATACTGTAAAAGTACTAGGTGATGGGGAATCCTCCCCCAATTGATGGGGGATTCTTTGAAAAAGTTATCATGAGGGTCACCACCAAAGTGATGGGGATCCCTTCACCAAGGTATGGGAGGTCCTCCAAGCAAAGGAAGCACTAAATAATATTTTATATTTAAAAATAAAAGTACCAAATAATACCAAAAATACCTTAAAGGTACCAAGCTATGGGGGGTCCTCTAACTGATGGGGGATTCTTTGAAAAAGTTCACATGAAGGTCGCCACCAAGTGAGGGGAGGGACCCTCTACTGTAGTGAGGGCCCCCCCTCTCTTGATGGTGATCCATACAATGATTGGTGCACATGGGGGTCACTACCAAGTGATGTGAGGTGCCCTTCATCCTAGTGAGGGATCTCCCTCTCTTAGTTGTGACCTGTAGGGAGTTCTGCACATGAGGGTCACCACCAAGCGATGTGGATGCCCTCCATCGCAGTGAGAGGGCCCCTCACGTGGTGGTGACCCATAAGGCATTTAGTGTACATGAGGGTCAACATCAACCCTAGTATACCAAGATCTACCATTGGTTTTAAAAATGTGTAAAACTATCTCATTGAAAGTGTGCAAAAATGATTCCCGGAGGCATATTCCACGGTGGATTTCGCGAGGTTTTGCGGTGGATTTCGTAAAATTTTATTTATTGTTGGAGCTCATATACAAGAAGGTGGATTCCTTGTGCGAAAAGTTGATGGGAACGCCTGTCCTTTTCGGGCATGTTGTTAATTTAATGTGCAAGTGGGTGATTCCATAGCAGGTGATTCCGCAAATTAATAGACCTTTATGAGTTTAGAGTGCACACTCGTAATAAATTAAGGTTAGGATTGAGTTCTAACCAATTTATTTATTTTGTAGTTGAAGACTGTTAGGTATTCACTTTTGTCGGTTTAATTTTATTAATTTCTAACAATTGTGAATGCTTCAGTTGATGTGTAGAGCAGGCAGCAGTGGTGTTGGGAAGCACTGGAGGATAGCATGTATTCAAATTATTATCATTTTTGATGGGGATGCATCTTAGGCATAGCGCCAATATTTTGACACGCTTGATATTTATTTATTATTTTTGTATGCGCATGGATGCACGATTAAAATATTTGTATTGGACATTGTATTTGGGTACTGCCTGACTCCTTGGGTGCCCAATAGCTTTAATTCTTTAGTGGGACAAAAGCAAACATAAAAGCTGAAGCATGCTAATTGTAAATTGGGCTATTTTTTGAGCTTGGAGATGAATAATATATCAAATACATGCTTTGTGGAGCACTCACACAAGGCATGGGGGGAAATTGTACCCAATTAGTCTCTTGCTTCATATCGTGCAAGCTTTCTTCCTTGTTCTTTGTGCAAAAGTAGAGTTCTTTTGTTCTTGGGGACCTTCCGACCCTCACTACGCGCTCATACAACATCCGATCTGTGCACCAGTGGTATTAGAGCAAAGCTGAGATCGAGAGCTTCCAATCGCTTTACCATCGCGTGCGAAGGTGGAGCTCCTGGAACGATCGAGCTCTATAGTCAGTCTCGTGGCAATCGGTCAATACCAGCGTGTTCTTGGCAGTCAAGAACCCCCTGCTACACACTTAGATCGCGAAGGACTGGCTTCTCCAAGCAGAGGACAATGCATGAAGCTTCTCCAACAAGACGTTTTTTTTTTTAAAGAGATATAGTAAGCAAAATCTTCATTAGTAATAGCTTTAAGCTTAACAAAGCTTAAGCAAAGCTTAAGCTATTGGAAATTTGACGACTTGCTGTGTGAGGATGTACTCGATGCTGCCGCCGTCCTGGTCATTGACAAAACGATTAGTTAAAGCTTTATTAATTAAAGCTTAAGTCTCTCTTAAGTCTTACTAAGGCTTAAAATTCAATCCTTAATCTCTTTCATAGCCTGTGTTCACACGGAAGTACATCCGAACTAGTTTTATAACTCTCTGGAAGCCCCTATTCACACCTGTGAATTGACAGAACCAGATTCCAGCGAATAGTTTGCAACACGCAGTATACACGCAAGATTATTTTCTTGGGAGAAGACCATGATATCAAATTCTGTATCCGCAAAGGAGAAATACTACAAAAAGCCATTTTATAAAAAAAGAAATAAGCCTTGTAAACCCGACTTTGAGCTACGCTCATCCCGCTAACAAGATTTCGAGTGTGTGAGTTCTTTTGGAATTTTGTAGGATGTCCGATCAAACCATGAAAGATTTTATGGTGGCTGAAGGTGACCTACCTGAACCAACGATGGAGACAAAACTGGATTTGATTATGATGCAGCTTCAAGAGGAACGAAGAGCACGTCAAACCTTGCAAGCTCAATTGGCCAATCTACAACGATCTAGTGCCAACCAAGATGGACCGCAATCTGAAGATCTTATACGACATACGATCGATGCAACAATTGAGGCGCAATTTATTCGGAAAGAAACAAAAATAAGTAAAAGAAATTTCAAATTTCGTACTTTCAATGGGTCATGTGATGGAAAGACTGTACTTGCTTTTATCAGTCAATTTGATGATTATTTTCATGAAGAACAGTATGCTGAGAAAGACAAAATTAATTGTGTCACTAATCATCTAGTTGACCGAGCATCCCTATGGTGGACTATTGTCCACAAAAGCATTGATTGTCCTACTACTTGGGAGACTTTCCAAAAGAAATTTTTGCAGAATTTCCTTCCACCCCAATTCCACGAAAAATCAATTAAACAATGGGATCTTCTGCAACAAGGGGATCGTGAGCCTATTTCACAATATATCGAGCATTTTTGGAACGCTTTATTGCAACTACAAATGCTTGAAGATGTACCTGAGGCAACCCATAAATGCAAGTTTATGTCTGGCTTACTTGGACATTTTTATGCGGAGGTCAACATGTTCAAGCCAACGACTCTCGAAGATGCAATTTCCTTGGCCCATGACACTGAAGACAAAATTCGAGGATGAGAGAAGCAACCATAACAATTTCAAACTAATGGTAACTTTGGTTCAAAACAATTCAATTCAAATTTTCAAAGATTCAATCAAAGTTGTTTCCTTCCATCATCATTTCGTAAATCTTGGACACGACCACCTGCTTTACCATCAAACACAAATCCAAACCCTAAGCCATCTCTCTAGCCAAATCCCAACATTCCTAAACTTCATGCTATTACCAATAATGTATTTAAAGCCAAACCCATAGTCTGTTACAAATATCATCAGCCTGCACATTTAGTGGCTAATTGTCAATCCAAAAAGACAACTATTCATATCAATTATTTGGGAGCGACAGAAGATGAAGAACATGAAGAGATGCCAGATTTCACGGAAGAGGATGATGACATTAGTACTACTTCAGATACTTTACCAGGTATGCTAAATCCCCATTCTTTATTAACGATGAAATGTCTTGTGCATGGTAAAGAAAAGATTGCTTAGTCTCGATCTAGGGGGCCCCACCTTGAGGGGCTCATCCTAGAGGGCCTTGAGGTGTGGAACCTAAAGGTGCTAGGAGTGGTGGGGCGGGACCAAGGGGCTTGAGGGCTAGGACGTGGAGGGGCTGATCCTGGAGGGCCTCAAGGGGCTCAATGTAATGGGAATCGGGGTGATGTTGGATGGTGGGGTTGCATCTGGGTCTTGATCACCTACTGGGCCACTACTCTTGTTCTTTGTAAGTGTGTTCCCTCTCGTGCAAGATGGGGGACCTCAGCTTGATGGCAAGAATTTCCCGCATGTGTAGGTTCTTGGGTACTGAGACAGGACCTGAGGTCAATGCCCTGTTCTCCTTGGGTCACTATGCTCAGCTCCCTCCTTTTTACATGCTCGAGTATGGAAAATGAGATGCTAAAAGAGCAATGTGCTAAAATAATATATTTCTTGATTAGGCTATAGGAGTTCTTGCCAAGTAGAAGCTCCTGGTTGAGTTGTCCTTAGTTAGGTAGATAGTTCAGACTACCACTTAGAGCGACCTCTTTGAAAGTTCTTTTTAGCTTGGCTGTGTTAGAGCAGCTGGTTAGTGACTAGCGTCGGGCCTTCTATCAGATTATGCTGGGCCTACTCCTCATGGATTTCATGCCTTGTTTTTGTTAGGGGGTAGGGTATGAGCTATGATGTGTTGTGTTGTGTATTTTTTGTATCAGCTTGATGCTCCTTTTTGTTGTTTATGTGCAGATATTTTCGTGGGACTCGACGGACTGAGTCGCCCTATCTCATGGTCACCAATGACAAATGATTTTTGATATCGAGAAGTGCTTAAAAATAGCCAAAAATTACGAATATCCGGGGAAAAATAGACTTCGTCAAAGGCGGTGGTGGAAATCAGTACGATTTTAAGCGACAAGTCGCTAAAGCACTAGTTCTTGTTTTCATGGAAATCAAACGGTGGCGGATGGCCGAGCTGGAGTTTACCTAGATGCAAAATGGCGTTAGGAATCCAACGCAAGTCTCAGATCTCCATTTCGAGGTCGTTTGATCCCCCATTTAATCCACGTAAGGTTCAAGATTGTGAAGTAGCTACTGGAGCTGGAAGCCGAGAAGAGCATGATGGGACCCAACTTTGTAGATTTCGATGCCACAGAACCACCCATCCAGACGGATCTTGAATCCGATATCGTTTGCCCCTCCAAAAGCGAAAAAGCCACTTGTCGAAAGTGTGAAAGCAAAATGCATGAACTAGCTAAGTTGATTAAGAGTTTAAAAGCTCTTAACAAAGAGCTTAGCAAGCAAAAAACTCACGAAATGAAATGATGGGGGAGAGGGCATCAGTTTTTTGCGCCCCATTTTCCCCCACTCATCATGATTTTCTGATCATCAGGAGAATGGAGAGGAGCCCTCCTGGGCCTGAGATGCTTCTATCCTTCGCCCTCCATCCCCACAAACGGATCGAGGAATGATGCACTAAGCAAAGAGATCAAAAACCAGTATTTCTCTCTCCTCCCTCTCTCTCTCATGCATAGAGGCTATTCATGTGCAAGAAATCAAGAAGAAAAGGGGTTGAAGAATGCTTGTCTCCGATTGCTTCAAGATAAAGATGAGGCTGAGGAAAGAGGTTCAACACCGAAGAATGGTTGTTGGTCAGTCTGTGGGCTACTCAGAATAATTATTAAAAAACCCGGAACACGCAAGACATGCGGTATGCTCTAATTTTATGAAGAAATTTGCTTATTTTTGTTGTTTTATGGTCCAAATGTTATTCATATGCGATGAATTTTTGTTTGAACCTTGTTTGCATCATGTTTGAGGGTTGGAATTACAGAAATGCAAAACCCGTAATGATTTAGAGTCGTTATTAATTCTTTAAAACCCGTAAAATGTCATTTTTAATGGAAATTAGTGGTTATTTCAATTTTGAGTTGGAAAAAAGGAATGGAAATGGAATAAAATCAGAGAAAATGTTAAGTTTCAATCAAAATGATAAGCCAATACAAATAAATCAGAAAATACCATTTCCCATTAATAATAAATAGAAAAAAATAGCAAAAATTAGAGAAATTTAGAGTTTTCGCACTCAAAAAATATGAAAAAATAAGATTTATGTGCATGAATGTTTGGCAAGGTTAAATCATGAGGTTAAGCCTTAGTTTGGCCTTGTCCTTTGTGTTATAATCCGTGTTTGTTGCTTTTTACATACAAAAATGATACAAAACAACCATTTACACCTATGCACCGCAGCAATACCTAAACGGTGGGGAGGAAGTTTATGCGACGATCTAATTGCTGAAGGATACAAATTTTGATTTCCCTCTTTGTGCATAGCATTTAGGGATCGTTCCATAATTAAATATAGGCGACTAGTAGCACGGAAGTTCCGGTGCTAGTGCCTAAAGCAGCGCAGCACGTAACACTTAGTTAAAAATTCATGAAAGGGCTATTTTCTGCACCTCACGTGGTTGGTTTTTTAATCATAAAATGGTTGTGCACAATTTTCATACATCTTGCATCAAGCATACCATGTGGTATCTCCTAGAATGCATTGCAATTGATTGATAAGCTTTGACCAACGCTGAGAGGACATGAAACCCAAGCTGTAGGTTTAGACGTGTGCTTCCGTTGGGGAAAGTTTTGTGAGGCAAATCAAAATCTCTTGGAACGTTGAATTATGAAAGAGTGGAGTTTGTGCGAATGTTATATGTGTTAACGACGCATCTTGGGGCTAATCCCTGAGGTGTAGGAGAGTCGCAGTGGAGTCGCGGTAATCAGCCGAGAGGTGCTTCCCTATGTGTGTATTACGAGGCATTATGCCTATATGTTATGGGATTCCCCTTTGAGGAGAAGGGAAGGTGAACATTGGACTACATATTGGGTACAAACGCAAAATCGTCATAAGTATTTAGTGCAAAGTGAGTCTTAGACACTCCTGGCCCGCGAGGCCGTGTGGTGGGATTGTCTGTCATATGCATGAGATCCGGCTAGTGCCATAGCCAGGGCCAGCCCATTTTAGGTCCCATCAGGTCTCTAGGGTATGTGTTACCTTATTTAGCTTGCTCAGGGTCAAATGGGGTCTGCTTGTTAGCCTAAAGCTCTAATTGTGTCGAATATGATGTTATGAGTGTCAGCACTGTGCTTGGCCATTCTGCTACAATTTCTAGGGTCAAATTTGCATATAGGACTTTTGATGAATTCTCATGTTGGAGATGGTATTCTTTGTCACCCGAATGTGCTAAATTTGTCAATTTTGATGTGTCAAGATTTGGTCCGATTCTACAGAGTTCAATTCTGCAGTATCCGATTTCAGGAATCGGACGTCCAATTTGACAGGTGTCTGATTTTAGCTGTCCGATTTGCTCTGCCCGATTATGGGATTTTTTGATTATGGGATGTCCGATTCCAAGAATTATACAAGGTGTATTCGATCAGACATGCTATGTTGGTCCGATTGGAGTACGTCTGATTTCTAAAAATCAGATAAGGTGGTTCGAGAGTCTAATTTCCAAAATTGGACAAGGTTAGGTCCGAGTGTCCAATCCTCAAGATCCGATGCGTGATAGTGGTTCAATTATTGGGGTGTTTGAGTGTAGTGCATTTGAGTGTTTGAGTTCAATTTGCTGTGTCCAATCAGACTAGTCAAGTGGTCCGAGTGTACTATCCAATTCTCAAAATCGGATAGATGTAGGGCATCCGAGCATTTGATTTTGGGAATCAGACACCTGTGGATCACGTCTGATTCCACTAACATGTAAACAACGGGGAAGAAAATCTCTTTGCGCTAATGATTTTATGCACGCTAGCAAGGTTCATTAGAATCAAAGGTTAGATGCACAGAAAGGTTTCTACACACCTGATCCAAGCAATAAACTCATGTGGCCTTCAATTGATTCACTAGAAAACCAAGTCTTGCACAAGCTCTCAAGCTCTCTCTCTCTTTCTATCTCTAATGTAGAACTTGAAAATGAGGTCTTTGTTTGCTTCCTAGGGTCTTAAACCTTTGTTGGGCTCAGCCTTAATCTACCTGATCACTTCGCATGCAATTCTAACACCTCCAACCACACTTTTTTTCCATTTTTCTCCTTGTTTGTGCCTTGTTTGGGCTTGTTCAACAACAAAAACCTTAAAGTTTTCTCCTTCAATTTCTTGATTCTAACCTACTCTAAATGTAATAAAAAAAATTTAAAAAATACTAAAACGATTCCTCCTACTTGCCTAATCATCAAAAAACCAAAATACTTACTTGTTACAGATATTAAAATAAAAAATCTCCTACCTATCTCAAGCTCTGGTTTGGGGATGAAAGCCTTACTTTGTTGCTCGATTTGAGGTGCGCAAGTGCTTAAGCTTGAATTCGTTGGTCTTGACAATGGAACCAAAATGTAGCGACGAGCTCATGCTCAACTCTGCCAAGACCCACAGACTGCTTATTGTTCAAGTGTTTCAAGCGAACACCTATGGCTATCTCTCACTTAGCCAATGCACCTTTGATCCTACCGGGGTGTAGTGAGCTTACCTTGATGCCCAAATGAGTCGCCTCCTCCCTCAAGCACATCGGTAGCTCCATGATTTGTGATGCAAGTGCATGCAACCTCAAGCATCCACCTTCAAGCTCCATCCTCCATAACTGCACACAAGAGAAGAGAAGAGAAGAGAAGAGAAGAGAAGAAGAGAGGAGATGATAGTGGAGAGCTTCTTCTCCTTGATCCCTCACCCTCACATACTCACTCCCCCACACTCTCACACTCCCTCTCTTGAGCACACACACAAGCAAGCAAGAAGGAGAGAAGAAGATGAGTCCACTTTACCACACAACAAAGAATGAGCTCCTCATTCAATTTTCAAATTTATATACAAGAATCTAAATTCCTTTTGGGCAGTCATCCCCTTATCCCCTTTTTTACATGGCCGGTCATGGCCTAGGCTCTTTTTCCCATTGTTATTCTATCTTCCTAGCTTTCTTCTTACTACCCATCTACCTTTACAGTTTGCACACTGGCACTCTTTTACAAAAATTTTTAGGGGTGCCTTGCATTTGAAAGTGTGCTTTTGCCATTGCCTCAGCTTTTGAGACCACCCTTGCACTTTTGGCAATTTCCCTTTCTGCTTTTTCTGTTGTGTTTGATTTCCTTTTGGGACACCTCTTTTAGGTCCCGACTTGCACTTTTTCACTTTTTTCACTTTTTCTTGTGCTGGGTTAACACTCACCCTGTAGATCCCTAGGTTGTTTCCTCTTTTCCTCCTTCAACCTTCGGCGCCTTAGGTGAACTAATAAGTCTCCTTTGGTGTGCTTGCCTTAGGTGGTCGGGTTATCTCAAGGTCACTGTCTAAGCTTACCTTTGACTGGAAGTCGAACTCTCTGTCTTCGCTAGAAGAGGAAGTCTCTCTAAGGGGTCGTAGCTCAAATGGTGATTCCAGTCTGAGTATTGGTGTGGCACTTGGTCAGGCAAGACCCACTCATTCATAATCAATAGCTCCTACTGCTCCAACTAAGTGTGATCACAACCCATTTGTATGACTCCTTTCGTGATTGTGAAGAGGCTCTTTTTCTGTGGTTTGGAGTCTATCCTATTTGTTCAATCTTATGCCGCTTTATGTCATACTGTATCGTGTTGATCTCTTCTCCACTCTCATCATTGGAGGAACAACAGTCTTCTACTCATCGTTGGACTCGTCCTCATCTAACTACTTGTCATTTCCCACATGCGGTTCCTTGTCGTCATCAGTGGGTAAAGGTCCAATTGTACATCAAGTTTAAGTCATGCACCTTGGTCCATTGCCACTTGGGTTCATCCAAGAGATCCTTGAGCAATTTAAGATTTGTAGTTGGGTTACTAGCTAATTTGTCTATCAAGTACTCTAAGATCTCATGGAGGTCTCATTTGTTGTTAGGGATGTGAAACATGACAAAGGTGGATTGCCCATGCAAGCTCCTAGCCATCATGCAGATTGGCAATGAGGGCTTGTCATTAAGTTGATTGATTGCCTTAGCAGCTTGCTCGTATTCTTCATTATCTGAGAATGGCAGTTCGATTGTGGCTAACACATGCATCCAATCTTGCTCATCCTCCGAGCAAGGGATATACTTAGTCAGTGGCCTATAATATTTCTCTACTTGAGCATCGTCGTTGAGCATAGTCAATATGGTGTCTAGGTTGACTAGTGTAGTCTTCCAAGTATCCATCTCCACTCTTACCACTTCTATTCGATTGCCTAGGATGATCAGACAATTATCCCACTCTTCTATGACTTGTGCGTTGTGCATCCAAGGTCAGCCTAATAGGACATCGTAGTCCACTCCTTTCATGACTATAAAGTCAACGGAGAACTAGACTCTTGCAATCTTCAATGGCCAATTTCTTAGCACTCTGGATGGCTTCACTTTCATTCCATTAGCTAGCATGACATTGAGCCTAGCATCCTTGACATGTGGGTTGCCTTAAAGCCTGGAGTACTATGTAGTTGAGTACACTAACTCTTGCCCTCGCATCTACAATCCCTTTCCTTGTGGTTTCACCTAGAGCTAGGACTGGTTACACCATGTGCATTTTGGTGCCTTCCCAGAAAGCATTAATATGCAATGTTTTGGGCACTAAGTGTAATGTTAGGCTTGGTATTTGCATTACTGGATTGTGGTCTTACAAGTTGACGGAAATACGCTCCCCCCGATCCTTCCACCCACTGCTTTAGTTCTTTCCATAGCTTCGATTGCTGCCTAAGTAGGTTTCCTAAGCTCAGGGTTACAGGGGTGGTTACCAATGTTGTGAGAAGATAGTTCTTGCTTGTCCCCTAATTCTGTGCTTCTTGTGAAACTACAAGGATCTAGAGCATGGCTTTGGTGGTTCAAAGATGGGAAGAAGACTCATGTAGACATAGACTTAGACACTGACTGTCACACAAGTGAATTAGGTTTCAAGATTAAGACTTGAACTCATAAACACAATCTTGTGTATGCGAAAAATGACACTGACACTTTACTAAAAAGAAAAGAGTACTATCATTGCATTAAGAAAAGGAAGCAAGTACAATGTTTTATAGGAAAGTAGTAAACTGCAATAGGCTCCACTGTGCATATGGGATAGGAAAACCTGCATGTCCTTAGCCCTGAAGCTCCATACAAAGAGGCTGTTAGTAGGTGTGATTGTCTGAATCTCAACAACCCTCCTCAATCACAACCAGAAAGGCACAAAGTGTGTAGAGGCTATAATGAGAACCACCTGCAAAGTGTGGGCACACCATAAATATGGTAGATACCAGAGGCTGTCGCAGAAAAAATCTAAGTGTGGGCACCAAAACATGGTGGACATCCAAAGGTTGTAACAGGGGCCTCACAAAGTGTACAAGGACTGTAATGCCAAGTTACATGGGGAGTTTACAAAGCTTATGTTTGAGACATTAGGGCTAGGAAATACAAAACTAAAAAAGTCTATCTGAATAGAAGGACTGATGAGGTTTGTCCTTCTCCTGGTAGTCTTCTTCTTCTTCTTCTTCTTCTTTCTTTGCTCCATTTTCTTCTTCTTCTTTGACTGCAACTAGATAGGCCTTTTGGGACCTCTTTCTTGCGTGGAAAAACTTCTTGGTGTGTCCGATCCTTTTGCAGAAGTCACAGAAGAGCCGATTCTTCTTGCCTTTGTACCTGTTGCCAACATATAATGCATGCTCATCTCTAGAGGTACTTGGTTCTTCCTTAGTTTTTAGCTTCTTTTCCTCTTTTAACAGTGATGCCTGGATATCAACAAGTTCAGGATTTGACATGTTGATTAAAGTTGTTGATACATTATTATATTCACGAGGCAAACTCTTAAGTAGAACATTGATGCAAATATCTTCTTCCATTTTAATGTTGATTCCTGCAAGTTGGGTTAGAAGTCCTTCCATGTAATTTAGATGTGTGGCAAGTGATGTGCTGGACGTCATTTCAAGCCTGAAAAACTCAATCAGGAGACCATACTTTGATGATTTAGACTGTGCACCGAACAAGGTGTCAAGTCTCTTCCATGTATCCTGTGAGGTCTCACAATTATCCACATGGTGGATATAGCTGTCATCTAGCTCCAGTTTGATAATGGCCTGGGCTCTGTCATCATTCTTTTTCCAAGTAGTTGCAAGGTACGCATCTCGAGGTTTCTTCTCTTTGCCATTTGTGATGGCCCAGGGACCCTTCTTCATCAAGATGAGCTTGATGCAGGTTTGCCAAGTGTGAAACCCAACTCCCTTGAACCGAGCCATCGGTGAGTCTTTTCCCATGCTAAAGAGCTAGAGCAGCAGCAAATCAATTCCAAGATTCTCAGATTTTACAAGTGAAAGAGCAGATTACAATGTGTCAAGGGACACAAGTAATGGTAGTGTGAAAACACACTATGTCTGACTTGATGTTGAGCTTGAATCTTCAAGTGGGTTGCCTGATCTTCAGGTGGGTGCTTGGATCTTCAGACGTGTACTCCAAATCTTTTTCTTGAAGATTTATACTGGCTGGAAACTTCAGATCTGAATAACAAATGCTTCAGTTGATTGGGAAGAAGTAAAATTTAAAGTGAAGGAAGAAGCTTGAGTTAAAGTAACTTGGTCTTCTCTTGAGTCTTTTCCTTGTTGATTCTTCAATCTTCCCCTCCTCAAATCATGCATGACACTTCAGTGCTCAGTTTTGATTTGAATTTCAAGAATGTTAGTGAGTTGGAAGTGGGAAATGAAGTAAACAAGAGCTTGAAAGAAAATAGCTATGACTGATAGTTTAGGGTTTCAGACAGGGACCTGGTTTTTTGATCTGTGTGGGCTGTATTCTTGATCATCTCCCAAACTTTTTACATGTATAGAAAGCTTATGTCATAGCCTTCCAAAGCCCCATGGTCCCAGCCTGAAATTCATCGTGTGCTGATGGCACAAATGGTACGAATAGGAAGAGGTGTAGATTTGGCAGTGTGACAGGGAATTTTCGCAACGCTGCTCTCTGATGCGCCCGATGTTAAGGGCTAACATGCCATGATGAAGTGTCTTGGAATGTAGAACGATTTTGCAAAAGAAATCAATTTGAGATATGGCCTGTAGATGCAGATCTAGGTCCTCGATCAGAGATGGGTCATCCTGGCTATGGCAAACAAAGAGCTTGAGAGAAGTTGGAAGTAAGGGATGAGCTCATTGGCTGGGACCAAGCTGACCTGAGGTAGCTGAGAGAGATCAGAGAAGAACTAATCCAAGCTGAGCCATGCCCGATTGGGCTCTGATACCATGTGAAACTACATGGATCTAGAGCATGGCTATGGTGGTTCAAATACGGGAAGAAGACTCATGTAGACATAGACTTAGACACTGACTATCACACAAGTGAATTAGGTTTCAAGATTAAGACTTGAACTCATAAACACAATCTTGTGTGTGTGGACAATGACATTGACACTTTACTGAAAAGAAAAGAGTACTATCATTGCATTAAGAAAAGAAAGCAAGTACAATGCTTTATAGGAAAGTAGTAAACTACAATAGGCTCCACTGTGCATATGGGATAGGAAAGCCTACATGTCCTTAGCCCTAAAGCTCCATACAAAGAGGCTGTTAGTAGGTGTGATTGTCTGAATCTCAAGACTTCTTGATCCATAGTCTTAGCTTGTTTGTCAGCCCATCATCGTGTTCAAGCTCTATCTAGGCAGCACAATTCGAGGTGTAGATGCGCCTCTAGGTAGTGTGGGAGAGATTAGTGTCCTCACACTAGAGAGATCATAGATCTCATCCTCCAAGATGGGCTCAGCATCCTTTAGGTGTTCATGGGCTTCTCTTACCCACTTCTTGATCTTTTCTATGGCTTTGAGTTGGCGCTTTGGGTTGGGATACTCCCCAATCTTACCACTCCTTTTTTCAGCCGTCTTTGGGGCGTGGATGTTTTGGCCTCAGCATTTGTAACTTTCTTTCCGACAGGCAGTGTCCTTGCGCTCTCGATTTTCAACGCGACCTTTGCCTCACTTCTCTTATTTTTTTTGCCTACAACTTTTTTTTCTAATTGAGGCTGCATCCATGTTGCTAGGCTTTGGTAATGATATGCTGGCTTGCCTCATGGGTCATGACATGCAACGAGATGGGCGTGGCCTCCCCGTCACATGACTTGACATCGAATAGCCCCAATGGAAGTGATGGGACAGTTGCCAAAATAGAGGATGGCTTCCACCTAGGGTAATTGGAAAAGAAGTGAGTGATTCCACACTCAACACATCTGAGATTAGAGCCTTATCTTGGTGTAGCACGAGGAGATGTCTCCTAGGTGACCACAAGTCCAACAAGAAATTGGTTCTTGGGTTTGCCCTTCGAAGTCTCTGTCTCTCTCTCTTCCTAACATTGACACTGGTTGATAGTCCATAAGGACTGGATTGGCCTCTTTGTTGTATGAGATGTAGGGGTTCACATAAGGCTCCTCATCGTTTGGTTCTTCCACATAGTGGACTAGAGCATTGCTCGGTGGATGAGTTATGTAGGGCCCAGGCAGCCTAGGTATGCCTATTGGATTGATCTCTATCCTAGGGATGGGTGGCTTTGTATCATTAGAATCTGGGAGCGCCAATGGGGTCCCTCTCCCAAAAAAATTTGAGGTTTATTCCCTAGGTATGGCTGGTTGTAAGGCTATGAATATGGGAGTCTTCACGGCAGTCTATAGTGCATGGCGTTGTGACCAAACCTACCACAATTGGCACAAGGTTGGGATCTTGGGTCCTGACACTCAACTAGAAGATGGTTTCCATTGCAATACTCACATTGGACATGGGACCACATAGGCCTTCTCATCGTCTCCTGCCAAGTCTAGCTTCATGTCTGCCAATTCCTGGCTCTGATCAACATTCTTTCCTTTGTCTTGGGTGCCTTGGTTGGATCTGTCACTAGCAATCAGGGTTCTTCATGAGGTTCCAGGAGTAGTGATGTCTCATATTGTGGGTCTTGATCTCCTCTCTTTGAGCAGGTCATCCACTCATATGGCTTCTTCAAAGACCCTAACTAGCACATCGCTTTATAGGGTTGAGTTGCTCACCAAGGCCTTCTAAAGCTCTTCACTTGGGATTCCACTTATGAACATAGTGGAGACCGCTCGTTTGTTAGGTCTCTCTCTAGTTGGGATTCTCTTGAAAAGACTCTACACATGGGTGACGTAGTCTTGGATGTCCTTCTTGTGCTTTTGCTTGATATTCATCAATCTAACTATGAGGTTATAAGAGTATCCCACCTCAGAGAACCTCTTGATGAAGAGACTCTTAAGGGTGTTAAAGTCATTGCATTCGGCATTGTCAAAACTAGTGTACCACATCTATCCTTTATCACTTAAGCATAGGCTGAAAGCTTGAGAGCATTGGGCAAGATTCATGAGGCCATTAGTCTCACAGACTTGCCCAAATTACTCTACAAAACTATACGAGTCGTTGCTTGGTTGGTACTTGTCTAGTTATTTTGCAACCACGGGGATCCTCGACTAGCTCTTGGAGCCCTGGGTGACTCCTAATCCTGCAAGCAATGATGTTGCTAGTACTACAGTGCTCTTGCTCTGTTGACATGTTGTCTATTAGTTTCTTTGTGAGAAGCTCACTCAATGTTAAGTCTACCTCTAGCACTCTCTTCCTTTTTGCATTTGGTCCTGTTCAATTTTTCTTTGCTAGAGCTAGCACACGCTGGACTTCTCACATTTCTATGTCTTGTCGTAATCTCCTAGCCTGCTGTTGCTGGTTGTATGATGCTATGCCTTGTAGGACTTTCTACGCCAGCTTTCATTCCTCTTCAAGGTTTGTTATAGTGTCTTCTGATGGTCTGCCATGGTGATCCACCCTAGTTTGTGCATCATATGCATTCATCATCCACTAGATTTCGATCGAAAAATCTCCTAAGTCAAGCTCCTCGTTTTTGCGGTTTACACCGGGTTCTACCATGTCTACGGTTTCCTGCTCCATCAAGTTGTCGATGAGGATGATTAGGTCGGGCAGTGTTGCGCTCCCAATGGTGTTGCTCCTTTGATGTGTCTAGCCTTTTGTGTTGTGTCCGTTAGTTGGCTCTACTGAATGGAGTTGCTTGATCCCTTGTCTAAGTTTGAGTGTTGCCTCCTATTGGTGGGTTTGTTCTCTTAATTAGGTTTGGGTGTGTTCCTTTTTATTGACAGCCAACCCTCAATTTTAGTTCACTCATTGCGTGCATGTTGCTCTCTTATGTGCATTGTGTGTGCAATTAGGCTTTCAGTTTTCCCAAGTACAAAGTGTTGAAAATAATGTGGGTGCGAACACAGGATAATAAGTGCAGCTTCTGTACTTTGGTCCAAGTTATCGACCGAATATGGCTTTACACTCAGTCACACTGGCTGCTCTCTCTGGTCTCTAGGATTTGTGCTACATTGTTCAGCTTGATCAAGGTCAAATGGGAGTATGGGGTCCATCTCATGGCTCTAACAAGGACTAAAAGCTGACATGATTGTCAACGATCATGTCCAGTCATCTAGCTGTGATTTTTAGGGTCAATTTTGTCTGTAAGGCTTTCAGAGCCTTCCTCGGTTGTGGGAGGTGTTCTGCCTTGCTTGGATATGCTAGATTTGTTAGTCTCTCCTGTCAGAATATTGATCCACTTTGACATTGTTCGATTTTGGTTGTCCAATTTTGGAGTATTTGATTCTGACATGTTTGAGTGCCAAGTGTTTGATTTTGACAAGGTCCAATTTTCGTTTGTCTAAATGGCCGATGGTGGTCAAGTGTCCAAGTTCAATTCTAATGAGTCCGATTGTCCTGATCGGACGAGGTGAATGTTCGATTGGACATCCGATGGATAATCTAATTTTCAAGATCAGACAGACAATGTTTGAGATCAGACAAGTCAATTTAGTCCAAATGTTTGAATTCCAAGAATCGGACGTCTGAGTGTCTGATTTTGGGTATCAGACTCCTGTGGACCATGTCTGATTCCATTAGCATGCAAACAACAACAACAAAAATTTGAATCATGGACACACCCACAAGCAAGGAGCTCCAGAATGCAAGAATGCATGCACAGGGAGGGTTCTATGTACCTGATACACACAAAAAACTCATGTGGTAGCCAATCGATTCACCCTAACCTCCAAGTCTCTATCAAGCTCTCAAGCGCTCTCTCTTTCTCTCTCTCTCTACTACAAAAATTGAAAATGAGCCTTCCACCCCCTTCTTTCTTGGGTCTTAAGCCCTTGTCCTAATGCCCAAGTGTTGTCCCTTTAGTGCTCAAGCCTTATCAATGGAGTGCAAGCCCATTTTTCACTTGATTTTGCTATGTTTTGGTCTATTTTATAGCAGAAACCCTAAATCTTTTTACTTTGATTTCTTGCTCCTATCCTACTCTAAATGCAATAAAATTCAAAATACAAATATTGAAATGATTCCTCATACTTGTCTACTCATCAAAAATCCAAAATACTTAGTTGTTTTGAAGATTAAAAAGCCCAAATATCCTACCTATCTCAAGCACCGGTAGCTTGCAACCCTACTTTGACGCTCGATTTGAGGCATGCAAGTGCTCAAGCTTGAATCCGTTGGTCCTGGCAAAATAGAACCAAAATCTAGTGGGAGCTCACACTCAACCACCAAGACCCATGGACTGCTTATTGCTTCAAGCATTTCAAGTGAGCACAAATGACTATCTCTCACCTAGCGGACGCATCTTCGATTCTACGGGAGTGTAATGAGCTTACCTTGATGCCCGAATGAGTAGCCTCCTCCCTCAAGCAAGCTAGTAGCTCCACTTTGAGATGCAAGCTCAAGCAACCTTAAGCCTTCTCCTTTGAGCTCCATCCTCCATATCCATGTGCAAGACAAGAGAAGAGAAGAAGAAGAGAGGAGATGATGGAGAGATTCTTCTCTATGATTTCTCACCCCCACATGCTCACTCTCTCACTCCCTCACACTCGCTCCCTCAAGCACATAGAAGAAAGCAAGAAGAAGAGAAGAAGAAGAGATCTCTTTCACAACACACCAAAGAATGAACTTTTTATTCACTTTTAGATTTTATATACAAAACCCTAAACCCCTTGGGCACCCACCCCCTTTTTTACATGATTAGGCACCTTGCCAAGGTCCTCTTTCTCCATTCGCTTTTAGTTGCCTTATCTCTTCACCCATGTCCATTTAGACCTTACAACTTGCACAGGAGGGAGCTTGGAGCTCTTATAAGATGAATTATATTGCACCCTACACTTTCCTTGTGAGAGTCCTTAGAGGTTCACCCTCATCCTTGATAGAGTCTTACTAGAATATTTAGTGCTTTCCCATGTTCTTTCTGAGCACCTTGCTAGAATATTTGGTGCTCTCTTTCATCCTTGAGAGCACCTTGCTAGAATCTTCGGTGCTTTCCTTCATCCTTGAGAGCACCTTGCTAGAATCTTTGGTGCTTTCCTTCATCCTTGAGAGCACCTTGCTAGAATATTTAGTGGTCTCCCATGTTTTTTTCTGAGATTGCCTTCTCCTCCGCTTTTCCTGCTTGGGTAGAATGAGCTTCTTCATTCACTTTTTGACTTGGGCTTCTTGGGACTTTCTCTGCTTCCTCTTGCTACATGATTCTTGTCCGTAACATGT
Source organism: Lygodium microphyllum (assembly GCF_053477565.2). NCBI lineage: Eukaryota > Viridiplantae > Streptophyta > Polypodiopsida > Schizaeales > Lygodiaceae > Lygodium > Lygodium microphyllum. The sequence goes on from NC_141137.1 coordinate 144,355,255, forward strand.
CTTGTAACATTGTAACAAAGACTCTAAACCCCAAGAGGTTGATGATTTTAGAGTGAAAGGAGTTGCCAAGGTAGATTGTGATCGAACTTGGCTAGAATGCCTAGAGGTACTAGATTACAAGCAAGAAGGATTAGTCTAGCCAAGCATCGCGTTATTATTTGGAGTGTAGTTAGCCTTAAAGCTACGGCCACCATTGGAGACAACCTTTTCTAGCGAGGATTGTGAGTACAACTCTGAGTAAGATGTAAGCTCTGATAATGACCCCAAAAATGCCTCGACCACCTAGGACCAAATACACCAAGGCGAACCTCCCAATCCACCTAAGGCGCAAGAGGCTAAAGGAAGAGAGAAGGAAATAATCAGTCTTCCGAAGTTGACCGACAGAAGAAACCCACGACCTGCCCAAGTGCTTCACAAAGTTCAAGAAGGCTGATTGAATAGTGGTATTAGTAGGAGCCAAGTGGAAAGGGCAGGAAAGTGAACCCATCAAAGGACCAACCAAAGTTAAGTTACTCAACTTGGCAAGAGAAGGGGACAAGCCTTGACCCATATACATAACTGATAACCTAAGGAGGAAGAGACTAATCTCATAAATCTCTTGAGGGAATTCTTTGAGGTGTTTGCATGGTCCTTAGATGAGATGAAAGGAATAGATCCAAGTATCTTGACTCATAATATTCCCATGACTCCCGGTGTAATACTAGTTAAGTAATGACCATATACAATGAATCCTAAGCATGCACATGTAGTGAAGGAAGAGATTGATAAGAAACTAAATGTAGGATTCATTTACGAGATATAGAGTACACAGAATGAGTATCACCCATAGTGATAGTCATGAAAAAGAATGGAAAGATTCGAGTGTGCATGAACTATAAAAATGTCAATACAGCTACAAAGAGAGACAACTACCCATTACCATACACTAAGCATATGCTAGGGAGAGTGGTTGGAAAGGAAACCTATAGTTTTCTAGATGGCTTCTTAGGCTATAACCAAGTGCAAGTCCATCCAAATGATAGGCGCACAAGACAACATTCGCCGTTGAATCGGGGGTGTTTGCCTACATAGTCATGCCATTTGGGCTGATCAATGCCCTTGCTACCTTCTAGCACCTCATGTGTGCCATCTTCAAGGACATGCTTAGAAAATAGTTGGAGGTATTAATCGATGACTTGTGCGACCACACCACCTGGGAGAAAGAGCACTTTAAAAAACTACGAATAGTCTTTGAATGGTGTATGCAATACGATTTCTCACTGAACCCCTTAAAGTGCTAGTTTTGGGTGAAGCATGATTGTATTTTAGGGCACGTTGTGTCGAGGAATGGGATAGCCATAGGCCCCTTGAAAGTCAAGGTGATTGTAGACCTTCCCCCTCCAACCAAGCTCAAGGGAGTTCAATGCTTCTTAGGCCACATGGGGTACTATCGACATTTTGTGCTAAACTATGCATTAATTGCTAGACCTTTGTACAAGTTATTGATAGTATTCGAGTGGACCAAAAATGTCAGCAAACCTATGAAAGGCTTAAATGGCTCTAACTTCATCTCCTATCTTATGAGCCCTAGATTGGTCCATTATCTTCCATGTGCACATTAATGCATCAAAGTTTGCCATGGGGACAATGTTGTGCCAACTTGGTGAGCATAACCTTGATTATCTAGTGAGCTTTGCTAGCAAATAACTCATTGATATGGAAATGAACTATTTCATGATAGAAAGGGAAGGTAGGCATGGTGTTGGCAGTGAAGAAGTTTAGACATTATCTTTTAGTGAGATTCCTTACCTTCTTCATGGATCATCAAGCATTGCTATCTTGCAAATAAACCCTGGACAACATGACACATTGCTTGATGGTTAATTCTACTTTTGAACTTTGACTTCTCTGTGGTAGTATGCAAGGGCAAACAACACTATATGGCAAATCTTATGTCCCGCGCACCCATAGGTGAAGCGGTTGGACAAGGCATCATTGACAACCTACCGGATGCACATCTTTTTAGAATGTCTAGTGAGAATGAGACTTTTTTAGGGCACACCTCACATCGTATCGGTAATTTGCATTTTTCTTGCCATTTTGTATTTATTTAAAACATTGAACATACATGGGCCTCTTGTCTGCTCACGAAAACACAATTAAATGTGAAATGCCTTCTACAATGAGAATTTCCCTTTTCCGTTTTCTCACACTACTAGTCCATTATAGGACAAATTAAATTTGTTTACAGAAAGCACAAATGGATGCACAAGCACATTTGTACAATCTTTTTTTATAATAATCTATGTTATTTTGTGGGCAATGCCAAATGGAGTATGTATTTCACTTGAAAGAGAAGGCAAGTAAAAGAGCACACATACAACAATTCCAAATGGAGTATGCATTTCACTTGAAAGAGAAGGCAAGTAAAAGCACACACGTACAACAAAGCCTCTTTGGCTATGCAAATTTTGTGCATGTGCATGTGCATGCATGTGTGTCTATGGGATGTTTTAGGCAACTTTTCTCACTTTCTTGAACCATCTCACCTCCTTAAGTAGGCTACTTTAATTATATCCACTTTAATAAAAGCTAAGATGCATGATTCTAGGGTATCATAAAAAGGAAATAAGCTTCCTTTCTTTTTGTAGGGGATAAAATCTTCCTTGCAAAAGGTGACAAAGTGTGTTGTTGAATTCAATTACATCATTGGCTAGGATTTCATTCATCAACCCCTTACCTACTCTATCATCAACCATTGGTTCATGCAAATTTCCATAAGCGCATGTAAATTAAAGTATATGTTGATGTAGAACAAGTACGTTTGCATGCATGCATGTTTGCCTTTGCACTTGTATATTTTGTGCTCTTTGCATGCAATGTGCGAATGCATATGTGTATGCACGTGCATTGCAAGGGAACATAACTAGGTGATATTCACGATGGGAATATATTGCCTCATGCTAATATAGGTATTTTAGCATTTCAAATCACACTTTTGAACAAAAGAGATTCCATCTTAAGCATTATGCCATTTCATAGTGTGGACCATGGGGAAATAATATAATGGTGGGACCTTGCCTTTGATGAAGGTTCAATTTTGTTTCTCTACTTATAATGTAGGTAAAATTTTGTACATAGTTTATGTAATATTCTTTGTGGAGCTTAGGTAATATTCTCATGTTTGATTATGGCTCTTCATATTGCTTAGTATTTTTTAAATTGTGATATGTGTGAGGGGAACTATACTGAATGAATGTTGTGTTCACTTCGATCAACTAGAAATATCTTGATATCTAACAACAATGTTGGACCCATTAATAGAAAGTTGAATGCTAAATTTTGCACTGTAATCATTATGAATCTAAAGCTTGGCTTGTTGTTAGACATCATGCCTTACACAAACCATCATAATTTCATAAATCTGTAGTTTGCATCCTTAGAAGCTATGATAAACAAAACCCAAATATTGAGCTATTGGGGGGGCGCGCGCGCACACACACACACACACACACACACACACACACACACACATGCACGCACGCATGTAGAGAGAGAGAGAGAGAGAGAGAGAGAGAGAGAGAGAGAGAGAGAGAGAGAGAGAGAGAGAGAGAGAGAGAGAGAGAGAGAGAGAGAGAGAGAGAGAGAGAGAGAGAGAGAGAGAGAGAGAGAGAGAGAGAGAGAGAGAGAGAGAGAGAGAGAGAGAGAGAGAGAGTATCTGATAAGTGGAATGAATAAGAGAGAATGCTTGAGAGCCAAAACATTGAAACAACCTACAAAGGAAGACCTAAAATGCATAACATCCTTTGTGTTTAGCTCACAACCAATGAAGTCTTGCAAAGTAAGCATTTAAAGACTAGGTTTTAACTAGACTTTATGACTTTTGGTTAGATACAGAGCAAATTTTGTCTTGCCCTGAAGGCAAGTAAAATTGCTACCAAAGGAACATGCTTGCTTGATTTGTCTAAGGAGTTATGGAGTAAAACATTGCTTTTGTTCTTATCGATCTTTTTCAAACAACACTAGTTTTATATGCACGTGCTTCTGCAAAATTCATCCCACTTATAAGCTTAGCCTAGTAGATACATACAATCTATGAATGTGACATATTCATGTAGTTGTGATTGTTAGTAAGGGCTTGGAACCTTACAAGTGTTTCGTTGAAATAAAACTTTAGCAACGGTTTTCTATTCTTATAGGGCCTTATTTCACTTTCATCCCATCTTTTGAAATACTCTTTGGTAGGGAAGGAAGACTTAGAAATCTAATCATCTTTGATTGGACTAGCTTTGGAAAAAGAAAATCCCGTGCATCTTTGTCATAAGTAAAAATAATATAGCGTGCACATTTATCACAAGTAAAAAGAAGCACCTTTGAAATTGTTCATTTACAACCATTAGCCTTAATATAGAAGCTATAGAATGGTCAATAGCCCTTGCTTGTGAAATTTACTTTCTTCAATTCATGAAAAACACTTTAACTTACTATAGCCCTAGCTTGCCGGATTTGCTTGCTTCAATTCAAGGAAACCTCTTTAACATAACAAATGTGATAATACAATCTTGATGTCATTTAGGCTTGGTCTCTACACTATTTTTCTGTAAGTAGTTTACATGTCATCAAAGTGGCAATGAGGCTCGAGCTTGAAGTGTCCACAAAGCTCAATAACTTTTAAACACAATCAAGTGCATTGTGCACAACATGGTTGCCATGAATGAAAAATTTCAAGTTGCGATTTTAATATTGTTGGATGATGATATGGTAATAAACACTCAGGGCCACATGCCACATAGGGTAATGGGGGGCTCTACTATCCATCATCATACAAATCAAATTTCCTTGATTAAGTCTGATAGCTACTATCATGTCCTTAATAAAGTACGAAAAAGAACTCTCTTATAAGAATGCCAGGACAACCTAGTTGCTTCTATACATGTCTACTCTCTCATTGCCCCAACCACTAATATTTGGCGGGCTAGGGTTCTTAGGCTAGTTACATAGAAGCGACAGACACCCACTACACAAGTTGTTAACCAATCAAAGTGTTTATTTAGAAGACTTTGTTAAATTGGACATTCCTTGCCCACTTTTGGATGGGGAATCTCCCCCACTCACTCCACAATGTGAATAAAACTATACTTTTTGCAAGTGCAACCAATTACAAAAACTCTCTATTTAATGCTTTTTACTTTTTTTTCCCAAAATAGGTCATTTTAGTATGTAAACATATTACACCCATGTTTGTGCCCTATATTCAAAAAGTGCATACCCACACTTTTGCTCGGGGGCTGAATCATCCCATTCAATCAAACTAATTTGTTGTTTAGAGGGCCTTCTCACAGGCCTTTTACAAACGATGCGAGGCTTTGAAATTTCATGGAGTTTGCAGAAGCTATGAAACTTTCTTGAATTGTTAGTTGAATTCTCTGCCTTTAGTAGGTGACAGTGAGCTACAATCTTCTTCGGGCTTGTGTGGACTATGGTTTTTTTAACCTTGGATGTCCAGTATCACAAGATGCATGAGAACGATCATCCCCAAATTGTGTTGTGGTCCGAGATGCGCTTTATAACTCATTGCGTGAAGTCACTCTTGAGTCTTAAACCATGTCAAGTGCGAAAACGCATTCGGGCAACCGCCAAACAACCCATGTGCCGTTTTTTGACGAAGGCTGCGGGCATGTGAAGGGGGGACCTTTGTCTGAACGGAGTAAGTGCACAGGCAAAGGAGCGGGGGAGCGTTCCGAACGACACGTGGCAGCATCTCAATGTCGCGTTGATACAAAGCTACCCCCCGATGGACGGCAGATGCGCATGCCACGTCGGGCAGCGATTCAAGTTTGAAAAACCCCTTTGGACAGCAGGAAGGGCGTAACCAGGGTTCGCTTAGCCATTCGCGTATATAAGGCTGGCCATTTTGATTTAGTCGGCGTAGAACTTCGAGGCTTGTTCAGAATATCAGGGTTTCCTGCGGAGCTATTGCCAGAAGACCCCTCTCCGGGGAGTTATTCACAAACAGCAGTAGCCAAGCGAGCGAGCGAGCGAGCGATCCATGGTATGTTGCTTCACATCCTTTCTTCTTGCCGCACTCTGTTTTACCTGAGTAGGATCGTGTCCCGGTGCTGATTGTTGCCGTTCGAGGTGTGTATCGACCGAGATGGCATTGTCTGCCGCACTCAGTTTTCCTTGGATTAGGTTCGCGTTCCTGGTGTGGATTGTTATTGCCGTATAGCTTGTATATCAACCGAGACAGCATCCTTTGCCGCTCTCAGTTTTTCTTGGATTAGGGTCGTGTTCCTGGTTGTGCTCGTTGCCCTATGAGGTGTATATCGACTGAGACGGCGTTTCTTTAAGGGCCTTTTACCGCCGCGCCTCGTCTCCCTTGCTCTGGCAATTCCGGCACGTTTCCTGAATCGCCCCGTGAACCCGCTTTGCCCAGCCTTTGCAGACATTCCAAATTTTGGATCTTCTGGAGGCACCGTGATAACCTTGGTTGATGCCCGCACTTGCGCCTCACGTTACACAGTTGTGCCTGATTGTGCTCGTTTCCTCATATGGTTTTACATTGTATGAGTCTAGCCTCGTTGGCTTTTGAATCGCGAATTTTACCAGGATCCTCCGTCGATATATCCTTCGGGACTGTGCACCTGGGACTGGCTTGCGTTTTTGAATACAGATGTCTGTCCCTAGCTTGCTGGAGTTGAACGACTTCTCTGTTCATCGTTGCACTGTTGTTGATGCGCAATGCGCTAATGGCCTAAGTTAGTATGTTCTGACAATGGAAGCGTGAAAGATGGAACGCCTTTCTAGTCTTCTTTATTATCAAGTTATTCTCCGTGGAGATGGATCATGTTCCTGGCCTAGTTGGTTTCAAGCTGTTGCTGCAGTATTGCGTGTAAAGAAATCCCGGATTAACTTTTCCAGTACGTGTTCCAAGTGTTGATCAGTTCGTTAGCCTGAAGATAGTATGTGTGATATCGTATTCAAGACTTATCGTTATCAAGTTGCCACAGTGCTCCTGCTAAAACGTTCTTGCATGCTACGTCATGCTCCTGTGGTTGGTCCCGTGTTCCTCCTATCAGTAGCAATACCGTTATTTCTAGAAACAAGATCGATTCACTTAATAGGATCGCCTTGTCTTGGTCTGGTAGGATCTTGATTTTGCAGCTTTATTAAGTTCCTTTTGATATGCTGTTTTCAGGCACTTCCAGGTCAACAGGCTGATTGTCCCAGCTTCAAGCTTGTTATTGTTGGTGATGGAGGAACAGGTAAAGTTCTGTTCTTAGTGTTGTTTGTTTCTAGTCAGTCTGTGATGCAAGATTCTTTCTTATTTGCTTCCTTGTTTTTTGTTTGCAGGGAAAACTACCTTTGTAAAACGGCATCTGACTGGTGAATTTGAAAAGAGATACGAACGTAAGTGCTGTTATTCTTCCCTTAACCACCACCACTACTAGTTCACTCATACTTGTATTTCTTGTACAAGCTACTCATACTTGCATGCAGTAAGGTCGATCTCATTTTCTTGTGCAAATCTCATGTTTTGTACTTCTTCTGTATTTCAGCCACTATTGGAGTGGAGGTTCATCCTCTTGATTTCTTTACGAACTGTGGTAAAATACGCTATTACTGTTGGGATACAGCTGGGCAAGAAAAATTTGGTGGGCTAAGAGATGGATATTAGTAAGTGTAGTCGAGTCCCTCACTTTGGTCTCTTTGAAAATGACCTGTAGTTCCAACACATCAATCAAAATAATACACTGTTCTTGATGCAGCATTCATGGCCAATGTGCCATTATTATGTTCGATGTTACCTCACGACTGACGTACAAGAATGTCCCTACCTGGCATCGAGATCTTTGCAGGTACTTTTTTATTCTTTGCTTGTTGCTTGAGCACATTTTTTTGCTTAGGAGAGAGTTGACTTCTTATCTGTCAAATAAATTTGAGTCATGGACCTCCTCTTACATGCAGGGTTTGTGAGAATATCCCAATTGTGCTTTGTGGCAACAAAGTTGATGTAAAGAACAGACAGGTGAAAGCTAAGCAAGTGACCTTCCACAGGAAGAAGAATCTTCAGTATTATGAGATATCTGCCAAAAGCAACTACAACTTTGAGAAGCCATTCCTCTACCTTGCAAGAAAGCTTGCTGGGTGAGTTAGTAACACCATTGAATTTGCAGCACATTGTACTTACTGCACGTGCTTGTATTTGGCCAGTTCTACTGGATTTCACGTGTTTGTGAATTGCATTCTACCGTTCTTAGAATGTTCCTTCTGCTCGCTTGTTTGTGAATTGCATTTTGCTGTTCTTAGAATGTTCTTATAATTGCATTCTACTGTGTCAGGGATCCCAACCTACATTTTGTTGAGTCACCTGCTCTTGCTCCACCTGAAGTGCAAATTGATCTTGCAGTCCAACAACAGTAAGTTTTATTTGTTTCTGTTGGCCGGGACAAGCTAACTTATTTATTTCCTGTGTCTGGGACTGCATGTCTGTCATCTTATGAAACTCGTCACTTGTTTTTTCATTACATGCAGGTATGAGGCCGAATTACAAAATGCTGCCCTTCAGCCCTTGCCCGATGATGATGATGCTGATTTTGATAACTGAATGCCAACTTTCAGTTGACATCTCATTTAAAGTTTTACTTATTTTGTACAGTTTCTTCTGGGATTTTGCCATCAGCTAATTGCTTTGATGAAGTAGCAGTCTCTCCAGAGCTAAGGCTATGTGCTCAGGCATTGATTCTTTCTTGTTTTGTAGATGCTTGCTGTGCATCTTGAGATTTCTACAATACTAGTAAACTTACAGTCATTTTGAACCAGTCAGTGTTCTTCATTCAACTTTGAAACGCGCTTGTGGCCTGGGTCCTGGAGCCAATCTTTTCCGTCTTCGAACGTTGAGTATAAGAGCGTATGTTTTGGAAGAGATATTTGGTTAGTTCCTGTAGGCCAGTACCTAGTCATCAGTAGTACCTAGTGATTTGGGTTAATCAGATTCAGTGCAACACATTATCATCATTCTTAGTACTAATTTTCTTCGTTTATCAAGAGACGGAACGTAGTTAGACGAAATGAAGAGGTACACTACTCCAACAGCAAGGTCTAAAATAAAAGACATCAAGAAAGTGAGATCTAAGGATATTGTTTACTCATCTTGTTGTCAGATATAGTAGTCAGGAACTTAGTAGACTGAAGTAGTCAAAATTCTTCCAATTTGTCGTAACAGTATCGGTGCATTGATAGACTCTGTTTATACTTCTGTTATTGGTTGTCAAACATACCCAATTATTGAGCATCTAAATTTGAGCGCTGATTGAGGTTTGTGAGCAATTGACTTTGCTTATTCATATCTTCTAAAATTGAGTGTTGATGATGAAGCTTTGTGATCAATCTGAGAATTCAATTAGGTATCTCAGCTAAGAGAGGATATCTGGAAGAGGTTTGGCATATGCGGTTGTTGAAGAGATTTCTTTGTGCGTGGTTCTCGACCGCATGGCCTGTAATGGGTAGTGGAGATGGCTATGGTTGGTAATCTGAATCGCTTGTTGTAGAGCCATATTCCTATCCTCGAGACCCTTGTAAGCCTTATAGCGCTGCTCGCAAGGTTTGTTTCCCATCAGCTGGAGGGAAAGATATGAGATAGACGTGAATGAGAGGCCAAGAGCGACATGCAGACGGAAAGAGAGACGAAGTGGGAACGAGGTCCCCCATCATCTTGCTGGATGCAAATTAGTTGTACCCACGACCTGTGGATCGGGATCTACGCGCCACACACCACAACGAATCTTGCCCAGAGTGCCGAGCTCAAAACAGCCCGTGCCGCGCGGTTGGTTTATTGCTGACACAAACTCTTACGGAAAATAATGTCATTGTTGTGCTATTTGTCAATCTTAGTAGGGTAAGAGCCGCATCACCCCAGGCAAATCTTAGTAGGGTAAGAGCTGCGTCACCCCAGGCATAGTGGGGTGAATGGAGGTTGTATAGGGTTAATTCTATCCTGCAGTCGCACCCAAAGATATGGAGACAATCGAGGAGTGAAAAGTTACTTGGAAAATGTTAAGATATCGTTGCTAACCAGTGGAAGTTGTTAGCATTGCTAGCACAAGGTTAAACCTTGCATCTTTGTGTTGACTTGTAGGGCATTTAAGGGTTAAGAAAAACCTACTAACACAACAGGCACCTAGTGTTCCCTCCCCCCACTAGCATTGGGTTGGGGCTTGGTTGCACCAGCATTAGTTGGTGCAACATAGCCATGGTACAATTGTGACCATTGTTTTTGTATGAAGTTTGAAAGGATGATTAAATTTATGCATTTAAGGCATGGTGCCAATGGTTGTTTGTGAAAGCTCCATGTGATTGGTTCATGACAAGTGGTTGGCATTCTATAGCTCTTTTCATTCTATAATGTTGCTAATTTGTCATCAAAATAGGCATTTTCACAAATGCTAGTAGGGGTTAAAAGAGTTTTGGTAGATCCTACTCCTTTTACTCTCAGTGCGAATGGGAGAAGGTGATTGTGGTTGAGATGAGCAAAATGGTGGGTCCTAGGTTTAGTATGAGAGTAGGTATAGTTTGAGAGCAATGCGCAAAATGCGTTGAGTGGGGGTGGTTGTGTTAGGAAGTGTGTGTGGGTGAATGGGTGTGTATGTTGTGGGTTTGATGCGTGCGAGAGGTGTAGTCGAGAGTATGTGGGTGGTGGTATATGAGAGGTATGGAAGGTTGTACCTGTATCGTGGGTTAGTGGGTGTGTTTAGTAATGGGTGTTAGTGGGTATACAAGCACCTAATAATGTGATATTGCCATGAAGCTTGTTATATAGGGAAAAGATTGCAATTGTTTTGTAGGCTTGTCTTTTTACATTACAAAAAATTTCTTTGCTTTGATCTCATCCATTTGGTACAATTAGTATGAAGTTTCATATGTAATTTTTGCATGTTTTTGTTATGTAGTAGTTTTATTAAAGACGTGTAGACGTGTGATGCGTTTTGTTAAAGCAAACCACATTTATAGGTAAGTTTGTGTTGTTTAAATACATGGAGAATCTTGAAAGGAGATGTATACTTACATGGCTTGAGTTTGTGATCGTGATTTTGAACATTTATATTTTTTTAAATGTTAAATGAATCTTATTTTCAAAAAATAATATGTTTTACATCTTGTTGGATGTTTGTATAGGTTGTATCTTGTCATGGTTGCATTTTTCTTACGAATGGTAGCTTGCTCAAGTTTGAGTTTGTCTTTCAACTAATACAATCTTCATACTCAAGTTTGAGAAGTTGATATTGTATGAAGAAAAGTTGATATTGTAAGAAGAGAAGTCTTCATACAATATCAACAATATCAGCTAACATAGTCTTCATACTAAGTTTGAGTTCGTCTTTGAGGAATCCTTCATGTTAAGTGTATATGAATTAGTGTTGCTTTAAGTAAAAACGAAGATTGTGGACTTTATAGGAGGTTGTACACCAGTTGCAAGCTTGTCATTTGATGTAAGATGCCATTCGTTGAGAATTTGAGTGCATATGATCATCAATTTTTGGAGGAGGTTGCACTTTGCGAAGTCGTTGAAGTATGTTGATGGTTTTTGCCTAGTGATGTTTGCCATTCTCATTTGGTTTGCCGTTATGTATTTGCAATTGTGTATTTGTAGTATAGTTCTTGATATGGCGTTGGGTGTTCTCGTAGTTTAGAATGTATAGTTGGAACATTTGCGTGTATAGGTCAATGTGGTTAGATAAAGTAATATATTTGTACTTTTACATGTATTGGGTATCATTTGGGTGTTCTTGTAGTTTAGAATGTATAGTTTGAACATTTGTATATATAGGTTAATGTGGTTAGGTAAAGTAATATATTTTTATTTTTATAATACATATTAGGTATCATTTGGATTTTGCATACATTGATTAGAGTCATCTTTGCCTTGATAGTTGTTGTCTATTTGTAAATGAGAAAATGAGGAAAGCATATTATAGTATGTTAATAAATCCATTATTTGGAGAAGAAAATTAGGAAAATACATTAGTGTATTAACAAACAATGTTTGAAAGAAGGTTTAGTAGATTGATTTTTTACTTGCTATAAGAAGCATATAAGATTGTTGTGTGATAGAATGTGATGTGTTTAGTCTACCTTTGTTTTTTGTTGAGTTATGTTGCTTTTAAACTTAAATCATGGAGTCAAGAAAGTTATTGAAGTGAAGGCAAATGGATTTGGAAGGCCAATGATATGCAAATTTCTTTTTTCGGTTTCGTAGGAGAGTATTACACAGACTAATTTGAGTGTGAACACATATTACGTGTAAAAGTGCTATTTGGATGATTGGGGCTTCTTGTGATTTGTGATTGGTGATTGTGTATGCGAGTGTCAAAGAGAACGTGGATTTATGGTACCATGGTATTTAGTGCCTTGCGTTGGTGATAACATTTTATCGTTTGATGTGTGGATACGGTTGATCTTATACATTGCACTTTTTTGATTGACGAAATCTAGAATATCCAAGAAATCACTGAATGGAAATATTTTATAGATCGGTTTACCAAGGGGGGGTGAAGAGTAAAGATCAATGGAGGAAGGTGAAGGAAAAATGTGTAATGTGAAAAGAAAAGACATAAAAAGGATTTGGAGTCATTCAAAGGGCATGTGAGGCTCATAATGTCATGGTTTTGGAGCCTTATGATAATTCAAATAAATGGGATCCTTCTTGGAAGCATTAGTGGAAGAAAAATCAAGCACATGATTTTGTAAGATTTTTTTAAAAATACTTACTCAGATTCAAAAAATTTTTCAACATGAAAGTTGTAGCACATGAGCTAAAGTTTTTGTTGGTATTTTTTTAATAATTTTTTAGAGCTACGAATCGAGAGATATGGCCAAAATGGTGGACGTCAACTTTTTTCAACTACAATCGAGACTATCTCTAAATTTTATACATATCCATGATTTCTTTCTTACACTTAACACTTCCATAAAACATCATTTATTAGACTCCCAATCCTTTTCTCTTTCTTCTTCTCTCTCTCAAGTTAATAAACCATTAGAATTCCCCTCTTAAATCACTCTCAAATCATCCTTAATTGTAGTAGTAATGTATGAATTCTCACTACTCTCTCTCTATTATTGCTAGATATGATTTTATTTTATGAAGATTCTCTATATTTTTTAATAGGAGAGCTCTTGGACTCAAGCTATGGGGGGGAGAATGGAGACAACTCACATATGATGAAACTTGATTAAGTACAAAATTGGTCAATAAAACATCTAGATGGAGCTTCCATATTAGTGGAACTGTCTTAATGCAGCTTTGGTGGTGTTAATTTCTATTCTATCTTAACCTCATTTCTAAACACTCTCAAGGTCTATATAAAGAGGCATTCTCCTTTGTAATTTGCAAGAGAGAGATAAGAGGCATTCTTCAGCCCTATTGAGCCTTTCCCATTCTCTCTCATGAGCTTATGTAGTTTATTTTCTTACTATAGCTTATGTATGCTCTACAGTGTAATAAGCCCATGCTATTGGTGTTCATATTGTGTATATTGGTTATGTCTTGAGGGTTCTCCATCTCTTGTGTCCTCTTAAGTTTTATTGATTTATCTATTTTTTATAGTTCTCTCTCTCTCTCTCTCTCTCTCTCTCTCTCTCTCTCTCTCTCTTAGTTTTCCTCTCTTCTTCACTTTGTGGCAGAAGGGAGTTTTGCATAGTATAGAGACTGTCATACCGAATTTCCTTCGTCAGGTACAATCTCCTCCCATGCCTTGTGTGAGCGCTCCACAAGGTATGTATTTATAAATTTATTCATCTCAAAGCTAAAAAATAGCCCAATTTACAATTAGCATGCTTTTAGCTTTTGTATTTGTTTTTGTCCAAATAAAAAATAAAATGGTTGGGCGGTCCAAAAGTCAAGCTATACCCAAATACAATGTTCAATAATAAAATATTTAAACTGAGCATCCATGCACATACAAAATAATAAATATTTATCAAGTGCTTCAATAAATAAGCGTACCTAAATAAATATTAACGCCATGTCTTTAATGATAAGGCGTGTGCCAATAAAAAATGATAATTTTTTCTAGGTAATTTGAATACACGCTATCACCTAGTGTTTTCCAACGCCACCGTCGCCTGCTTTACATATCAACTGAAGCATTCACAATTGTTAGAAAATAATAAAATTAAATCGAAAAAAGTGAATACCTAGCAGTCTTTAGCTACAAAATAAATAAATAGGTTGAAACTTTGTTCTAATATTAATTTAATACGAGTGCTCTCTAAACTTATAAATTTTCATTAATTTAAATATGTATTTTGCAGAATCACTCGCTGTGGAATCATCCACGTGCACATTAAATTAACATGATGCTCGAAAAGGAGAGACATCCCCGTCAACTTCTCGCACAAAGAATCCATCGCAAAACCTCATGGAATCTACCGTGGAATAAAAACCTCACGGAATCCCCCATGGAATATGCCTCCTAGCATCATATCCCTATGGTGGGATAACAATTGTTCTCAATTGCTATTAGCTCAATGTGGAGCGAGCACTGAGGGATAAGCACTTAGATCGCGGGCGTACATCCATTGGGCCTCTTCAATATGATGATTTTTAAACTTAACCAAATATCTAGAATATCTATGGCCAGTTCTAGTGGTCATAAAGTCAGTATCTAGAATAGTTTCAGGTTTAAGGATTTCAGTGTCTTTTTCTAACAAAGGAGGGTTATCATAGATAGAATGGACATGTAATTGGCCTCTTAGAGGTCGTAACAAACTGATATGAAAAGTATTATGGAATTTTCAATGTAGGGGTAGTTTTAATTTGAATGCATTGTCATTGATCTTGTGAATTATTTTGAAAGGTCCATAAAATCTAGGGGCTAACTTAACAACAAGGTATTTTTCAACACTTTGTAATCTTCTCTTTTCAATGCGTAACCGAATATAATTATCAACTTTAGAACTCATGACTTTTTTTCTCTTGTTAGCTTGTTTCGTGTATGATTGCTAGGCTTTCGCAATCACATCTTTAACTTCAGCAAAAATAATAGCATGCATATTGGCAATATTATTAGTAGCTTTAACTTTGTTGGACAATGATGTAACAGGTGTAGACAATCTATGTCCATAAATGATTTCAAAAAAGGTGCTTTATGTGTAGCTGTATGTGGCGTATTATTGTATACAAATTGAAGTAAATACAAGTGTGTATCCCATGTTTGTGGTTTTGAAATTGTGTATGCATGCAAAAGATCTAATATTGTACTGTTAGTAGCTTCTATTTGCCCATTAGTTTCAGGATGAAATGCAGATGAGAAATCAATCTTAGTACCTAAATTAGCAAACAAAGTAGTCCAATAATTATGACAGAACCTAAAATCACGATATGAAATAATAACTTTTAGCAAACCATGGTTAGTGAAAACAATTTTCAAAAATAATTGTGCAGCTTGAGATGTAGTTAATGTTTTCTTGCATGAAAGAAAAAATGGTTGTTTGCTATATCGATCTACAATAGTCCAAATCATATCATGATTAGCTTGGGTGTTAGGTAAATCAGTTATAAAATCCATTCAAAAATTGGTAAAGGCATTAATAAACCATGTTGTTTACCATGGTATCGCTTGACTCTTTGGCAAATTAGACACTTAGATACAAAGTTTGAGACATTAGATTCCATTTGTTGCCAATAAAAATCTTCAATCAATGTACGTAAAGTAGAAATAATACCTCTATGGCCTTGATATGGGAGACAATGAATTTCGTGCAAATGAAATTCAGTTATTAGGAACTAATTTATTCCAATCAGCTTGAAAACTGGGGTCTTGGTCTCATAGATATCTTTCATAGGGATAAGGAAATCAAAAGATATAACTGAGATATTATGGATACTTGGTCTTCTACTTAATGCATCTGCAATAACATTCTCTTTTTCGGGTTGATATTGGATAAGTGGACGGAAACTTTGAATGAAAGCAGCCCATTTAATATGACGGTCAGAGATTGTGGCTGACTAAGGAGATATTTGATACTTTGTTGGTCAGTTTTGATCATGAATTCAGATCCCATTAGATAGTGTTTTCATTGATGTAAGGCTTGTACTACAACTAGCAATTCCTTACCATAGGTAGAATACTTCAGTTCAGAGGGTTTAGGTTTACAACTAGAATAGGCAATGGGATGTGAATCTTGCATAAGGACAGTTTCTATTCCTAATCCGCTAGTATCAATGACTACTAGAAAGAATGATCGATTAAAATCAGATAATTGTAAAACATGTGCATGTGTTAAAGTATGTTTCAATAAATCAAAAGAATTCTGTTGATTATCAGACCAATGATATACAATACCTTTCTTTAATAATTAAGGTAATGCTAGAAATAAAAAATTTCTCACAATTTTTCTGTAAAAGCTAGCAAGACCTAAGAAAGAATGTAACTCA
The DNA here is from genome assembly GCF_053477565.2 of Lygodium microphyllum. Lineage (NCBI taxonomy): Eukaryota > Viridiplantae > Streptophyta > Polypodiopsida > Schizaeales > Lygodiaceae > Lygodium > Lygodium microphyllum. Next base: position 144,371,672 of record NC_141137.1, read on the forward strand.
TGCACATTTTTAGGGATCGACCAATTCAAAACTTTCTTCTATCTTTTTATGATCAAATTTAATACCATAAGAAAAAACAATATGTCCTAAGTATTCAATGTGGGTTTGAAAAAATTCACTCTTTTCAAGGTTAGTATATAATTGATTCTCTTTCAATAATTTAAAAACCAAATATAAATGTTCATAATGTTTGTTCTCATTCTTACCGAAAACCAATATGTCATCAAAGAAAACAATTATACAATGTTGATGCTTCAAAAATATTCGATTAATCATTCAACTGAATCTGGCTAGTGCATTAGTTAAAGCAAAAGACATAACAAGGAATTCATAGTGACCAAATTGAGTTCTAAATGTAGTTTTGAAAATGTTAGGTATATCCAATCGTACTTGATGATATTTAGATTTGAGATCTATCTTGCTAAATATTGTGGCCACTTGTAGTTTATCCATGAGTTCGTCTACCCTAGGGATCGGATATCTATTCTTAATAGTGATCTTGTTTAGGACACGATAGTCAATGCACATCCTATAGGTATTGTTTTTCTTCTTAACTAATAGGACATGTGTACCAAAAGGAGAACTATTGGGCTAATGAGCCCTTGGGCTAACAATTCTTCAATTTGGGCTTTGATTTCTTTCCTTTTAATCTGATTGTGTTTATAAGGTGCTTTGCATGGTGGTTGAGAACATGGGATTAAGTCTATTTTATGATCTTCAAGAGATGTGTAGGTGGTAAACCAGGGGGTAAATTAGCAGCAAAATAATATTTAAATTATGAAAGAAATTGTGTGTGCATAGGATGTATCTAATTTTCCTTAGTTTCAATTTCATTCACCCATATTAAGAATGATTTGCTACATTTTCTTAATGCGCGTTTAGCTTGTGTGTGACTAAGTAATGGAAAATCATCAAAGGTGTTCATTCCAATCATGATCTTGTGTACCATTATATCTAGTGCCTAAGAATACAACTTTTATGCGATAATGAGTTGGAACAGTATGTAAATTCAATTCTTTGACCAATTTTACAGAAATAAAATCATGTGTGCTCCCATCATCATATACAAAATAATATTTTCTTTACCATGCACAAGACATTTCATTGTTAATAATGAATGAGGATTTGACATACCTGGTAAAGCATTTGAAGTAGTACTGAGAGCTGAAAAGATGAATAGGTTGTCTTTTACCCATCCAACCTCCAATCCTCACTAAGAGAGCTAAAGAGGGGCACCACCTAGCCAAAGGGAGGATGGGCTAGGATATCCCTTTCCTCAAAGATAATGGAAATAATCAAAAACACAACTTCACGAGAGAGAATTTGTAGCCCATCTTAATGGAAATGAAGATGATGGAAGATTAAGAGAGATGATAGCTCTTAAATTCTCCCATGAATATATATATATAACATGAGAAAGCAAGGATTCTTCACCAATAGAGTATATGAAAAGTCTTACTTAATAAGTTTAAGTATGAATGTAGAGGGAGAATTAGAGGAGAGGACATATGATTTAGACAACATATTAGAATATGAGAGAGAGAGAGAGAGAGAGAGAGAGAGAGAGAGAGAGAGAGAGGAGGAGAAGAGGTAGATAAAGCTTGCCATTATGTATTCATGGAATGAGAAGATGAGAAGAGAGGGAGACAAGAGGAGAAGAGGTAGAGGAAGCTTGCCATTATGCTACATAATAAAAGAGACTCACTCATAGCTTACCTCAAAGAGATGAGCATGAGGGTATTCTAGAGTGCTCTCATGTGCTTGTCATTGTGTTTCTTTACATCTCCATGGGCTCCTTATATAGCCTCCATGAGAGATTAGATTAAGTTAATCTTTTTGATTAACATAATCCTAGATGATGTATGACATCTTTGAAAATATGGAGAATAGTAGATGGGACAAGTGCCCACCTTGGTCATCATGCAAGAAGCTAAGTGTGGTGGAGAAAGGGAGCTAGATTACAAGAGGTGGGTGTCCAAAGCACATTATTATAATATATTTACAAGAAGGATAAAATGGGAAGCTGATGTGGTGAAAGAGAGAAGAAAATTGCATGTGGCCAGCAGTCTGCAACTTCGTAACTTCAAATCGGTGAAGAATCTGAAAAAAGCTTCTTCTGCAACTTTGTAGACCAGGTTAAAACCGATTGGGTTACGTGAAAATTTTCTTGAAACTCGATTTTCTTTGAGATTTATTGAAATGATAAAAAAATAGCTTCCAAAAGTTACTTTGACTTTAGTTCCTCATATATATAAATACATATAAGCATGTGATAGAGGGGGTCTATGCTTATAAGCTTTTGTGTAATGTCCAAATGACACCATGACGTGGAAATTGACTTGTGTACATGGGTGAGATGTCCTCTAATGATGGTGATAGATTCCAAATCTTGGTGATGTAGGTGGAACCCACGTGTAGTTGGAGGCTAGTCCTTTGAAAAATCTATGCACTCAGTCAACCCTTAGGTATAATTCATTTCCATCTTCACTGAGATAACCCATCATTTTTACCCTTTACATTGACATTCCTCCTAAGAACTTGTTCCCCCACTTGCTAGAGTTAACATAATCGAGAAGCAATAATGTAGCATACCTAGTGCTTGAAGAGTAAACCGAAAGTGATATTGTAAGGCTCTTGATTACGGGTTTTGGCTAAATTTTGTGGTAGAAATCTGGTTTGTAAAAAATCCAGATCATTAGCCCTCTCCTTAGGCTAGAGGCATTGATGCCTCTAACTTACTAATGATGGTCCAATAGTGCAGGGAGGACTGTACCCCCTCATTGGTGGCTCTTCGTTGAATGACTGCTCCAAAATGTATATTTCTTTGAAAATAAGGCTTGAGTCGCCATCCATTTACCCTTATCTTGTGAACCCTCCCATCCATGTCACCTAGCTTATAGCTACCATTTGGATATCTCCTTATGACCATGAATGGCCCTTCCCACTTGAACAAAAGTTTAGCATCCTTTCTGTTATCAAAGCGGTTATCATAGCATAGCACAAGTGAGCCTTCCCTTATGTGTTTGCTAGCCAGCTTCTTATTAAATGTCTTTCTTCTCTCTTCAGCCTCCATGGAATAGTGTTGGACTGCTCCTTCTCTGTGTAATTCCAGCCTTTCTAGATCCAAGATCCTTTCCTCTAACTTCTTATCTTGATTCTTCTCTCGACCAGCTACTAAAACACGTAAGCTGGCCAATTCTACCTCTATAGGAAGGAAAGCCTCTTGGCTATAAACGAGGTGAAATGGAGTATAGCCAAGTGAGGTTTTGAATAAAGTCATGTAGGCCCAAAGAGCTGCACTCAAATTTTTATCCCAGTGCTTGGGGTGCATGTGTACTTTCTTGGTAATTATCTTATAAATCAGCCCATTCACCTTTTCGACCAAACCATTACACTATGGGTAGTAGGGAGTAGAATGCATGCGCTTGATTTTCAGCCTTTCCATTAGCTCCTCCACTAGATTGGCCCTAAAACCAAGACTTGGTCAGAGATAATTTCTAAAGGTGTGTCAAACTTGCAACAAATGCTTTCAAATAAAAATTTTTCCACTTATTGGGTTGTGATCCTGCTAGTTGTTGCTGAAGCCTCTGCCCACCTCGTCATGTAGTCCACATCCATTATGATGTATTCCTTGCCAGACTGAGTTCGTGGGAGTGGCCCTATTGCATCAATCCCCCATTTCTCAAATGGGCCATATGTAGTTATGGGATTTTGTTCCTCATGCATTAGCTTCCTTGGTTCGGCCTTTTGACAAGCATTACAAGTGAGGTACCAATGTTGCACATCTCGATGTAGACTAGGCCACACAAAACTGGCTTGGAGAATCTTTCTACTGGTTATTTCTTGAGCAAAATGTTTGCCACAAACCTCCTCATGGCAGCTCTTAATCACATCCATAATCTCGTTTGCTGTTGGCACCCTTCTAAGCACTGCATCCTTTCCTTTGCAATACAACACATCATTTATCAAGCGGTATTTAGTGGCCTTAGTAGCCAACCACTTTTTCTTGCTCTTACTCATATGTGTAGGTGCCTCACCATGCTCAAGAAAATAAAGCGCATATTGTAGTTGAAACTTACCCTGAAACAAGGGGAGCTTTACTACAATGATGCCCACCATTACCTCTTTTAAATTTTCAGTTGCTAGAGCATTTGCATCACTGTTTGTGCGCATTGGCACAAAATAGATCTGGGCTTTCTGTAGCTTCCTCATGAGAGTTTTAGCTTCTCTCATTTTCATGGCTAAGTTATCATTTTTACAAGCCCAAATTCCTTTCGTTTGCTTAACAATTAGCATAGAATCCCCAAAAACATTAAGTCGAGTGATACCATGTGAGAGACACCACCTCAAACTTAAAAGCAAGGCTTGATATTCTTCCTCATTGTTAGAATGGACATCCTCCAAGCTGATACCTTCTCCATAAAGCTTTTCACCTTCAGGACTGAACACCACTATTCCTGCTGCCGCTTTGTCTTTAATACGCTTTTAGGCCCCATCGAAGTAGAGGGCATGGGCATTCTCCACTCATGGCAGGTCCTCAAGAGGAGGTGTCTCCTCTTTTATCTTTCCCTTGTCTTTTTCCTTCTTTTGATGGCATCTGTGGGTCAACAAATCAGCTAGCTAGGCCCGAGTAGAGTCCTTCACCTTGAAGGTGTAGTCAAACTCTTGGAGTTGTATCGCCCACTTAGCAATTCTAGTTGAAATATCCATGTGGTGTAAGGCATATGAAAAATGCTCTTTTGTCGTGATCATTGTGAACGGCCTAGGGAGAAGATAAGGACGAAACTTTCTTACAACAAAAATTTGAGAAAAAACCATCACCTCCACCATCTTGTACCCTCATTCTGATACTGTTATTACTCTGCTAGAAAAGTAAGCCGCCTCATCAAGCCAGTTTTAGCATTCTTTTGTATTAGTGCTGCCCCTAAAGCATCTTCCCCAAAACTCGAGTTGACAATAAACTCTTGATCCTAGCAAGGCTGTAAAATTATGGGAAGGGTGCTGAGAGCCTTCTTCACCTCATGAAAGAACCTTTCGCTTTCGTCACTCCATAGGAGCTTCTCAGAGTGGGTCAACTATTGCAGCGGAAACACTAATTGGGAGAGGAGATGAACGAACCGCCCCATATATCGCACCTTCTGAATGAAAGAGGTTAGTTGCTTCACAGAGGATGGTGATGGCACTGCCTATAGGGCCTTAATTTTGTTTGGATTCGCTTCAATGCTCCTCTCACTTACGACATGCCCTAACAAAGTTACACTATTTTCGCCAATATGACACTTAGCATGGTTTAACTGCCCCCCCCCCCCCCCATTTGTGGGGTGGTTGAAACCTTCATTCACCTTCCCTAGATATAGAGCCTTAGAACTACAAATACAAAAATAATTAATAAAGACCCTGATGGACTTCCCAAAATATAGCTAGAAGACATAATTCATTAGTCACTGGAAGGTAGCTGGGGCATTTGTTAATCCAAATGGCATTACTTTGTAAGCAAAACACCCCCAAGGCGTGATGAATGTGGTCTTCTGTTGATCCTCCTCAGCTATTCAGATCTAGAAATAACCTGAGTACCCATCACAAACAATGTATCTCTCATGCCCGACCACCTCATTGAGTATTTCATCTTGAAAGGGAACATGAAAGTGATCTCTCTTTGTTGCAGCATTTAGCGGCTTGTAGTCCACGCAAATCCACCATTTTTCGATCTTCTTGGGTGTCACCACTACAAGTGAAACTCAATCTGAGTCCCTTACTGGACAGATGAAACCTGCCTTTAAAAGTTGCTGTACCTCAGTGAGGAGAGCATTTTGTTGAACTAGTCCCAACCGTCGTAGTCGCTATACCATTGGCCTTGCTCCATCTTTTAGATTAATGTGATGTTGTACTGCAGTCACACATGTGATGTGTTTATAATCAGAAATAAAAAGTGCAAAGTGTTTTATCACCACTTCCATGTAGGTTTCCTTCTCCTTAGCTGATAGATCCTTAGCCAACATTTTTTCTAATCCCTTCTTCTCGACCTTTGGAAGCTGTTGCAGAATTTCACTACTAGAAGGCCCTTTCAATGTAATCCCCATCACTTCTAGAGAGATTTTTTCCTCCTCATTAGAAGACTCGTCCTCTATCGTCGTAGATGACCAATCCTCGCTGGAACTTCATTCATCAAGCGGTGGTCTCTAACACAAGGTCCTCTTGTCGGTCCTCCTTCATGTTGTAGATAGTGCTCTTCCAATTTTTCTGCAGCCCCTTCTGTGGCCTTAGCTCTAAAGACCCTGTCTTCCAATCTTGTCTGGCTCTCATTTCCATTAGCCATGGTCACCCGAGAATGATTGGATAGCCGTCCCCCTTCATTGGCATCACATACATGTCAAGCTCTAATTGCACTCCACACACCTTTACCTTGACTTTTTTTATACCTTCCAAATAATTTACTACTACATTGTTAGCCATTTTGGCCCCATTTATCTCTAATCCCAATGATGCATCAACTTTTCCATCATGACACAAATCTCTGCACCTCCATCCATATATGTCTTTGATACTCTCTGCCCATTGATTTCAGCTTCCACTAGAGGCGCAATATATTTCGTCTTTCTAGCCTAGATTGCATTCACGTATCTATTCTTCATGGGTCTAATGCTTACCATCTTTGACCATTGTTGCCGCACTATTGGAGATAGATGTAGTAATTGTGGCCATGAAATTTTTGACCCTTGATCCCTCACATCAGCAAGCAAATCATAAGCTTTAGTACCTTTAACTAGGGAAAAATCATTTGGCTCAATGCGTCGGCAAGAGTGAGCCCTCCTCTTTTACTGCCACGTGTCTTTGCAGCCTTTGAAGACTCTGCCTCTTCTTCCATATTTTCAACCTCCTTTGGTAGTGTAGGCTCCATCCTCTCAATTCTATGGGCTTTCTTCACCAGCATTGCTTCAGACTCTGCTACTTTGGCCTTCCCTTTGACAACACTCTCATCCAAACTGATCATCCTGACGTTACGATTCTCTAGTGGCTGGACAAGCAAGGGCGGCACCTTTGGAAGTGGTCGAGGATGCTGGAGAACTTGAATCGACGGTGGAGACCCTGAATTCGGTGGAACAAGCCTCTCCCTAGGTGGTGTCACTTGTTGTCCCCTACTTGGTTGGAACCCATTCCTTGGCATATGCCTCGGATGAGGGCAAAAGTACATACCATGGCCAGTCTCCCCACAATTATAGCAAACATACTCTCTTTCTTGTCTCCTTGGACCTCGATTGCCTTCATTTGTGAGGGAAGGGGACCATACTCCTTGCACTAAATTCAACGAAAGGCTTTTAAGTTGATTAGTAATGCATTGTAGGAGCTCTTGCTGTGCCATCTCTGGCTCAGGTGGGGTGTTTGTTATTTCTCTAGGCCTTGGCATGGTTGGTAAAACTTGCATGGGCTCAACTCCCCCTATCAATTGGGCTTGATACTTCAGTTTCCTATCTTTCTCCCTAGCATAAGTGGCTGATTCTTCATAGGATGCGGGAAACTTTCCTTTGATCTTCTCCCTTAGTAGAGGGTGGAGTCTGGCTAGAAAAGTATATTTCTTAAGGCAATCAAGTACTCTCTCTCCCTTGGCTAAGAACGCTGTCCATTCATTCCACAATTTTATAAGCATGCCTTCATATGCTTGGTACTCCCTTGGTAAGGTTTTGGGGAAGATCTAGGAGTTTTCTCCAAATATCTTTAGGAGACTCTGTATCTTGGTACTCATGCAAGAATGCGGTCTTGAGATCCTCCCAATTATTCCTTGTAGCCTCGGGAAGAGCTTGATACCACACTCGAGTATCACCCTTCAGAACTACAGAGAAGGCCCGTACTTTGGTTTCTTTATCATCCTGACCTGTGACTAGGAAGGCCATTTCTAAGTCATCCAAAAAGTCTAGAGCATTCTCTCCTTTGTGCCCAAAAAAGCTTGGAAAAGCCATGATAGGAAGATGTTGATCTAGCTCAATACAAAACAAAGATGAACACGTCTAGGCCCAAGTCATATCTTATTAAGGGTAGAATAAATGGATTCACAGATGCATTAATTTCAACAAGACGATGAGGGCCCAATAAGCCCCTTATGATATTATGGAACCTGAGCTTTGTGCTAACTATTATGTGCACGGCTTGCCTAGCAAGAAGACAGATAGGTCTGTATAAATCCCTATGGTTCATGGGATGCACTTAGAGTAGAATGAATATGTGCACATTTAAAGAGATGTTATTATCCAAAATAGGAAATATTATGGGATCAGGGGATAACAAGATCTCTCTCAACCTCTTAGCTCCAAAAGTGGAAGACCAACCTTTGCTGAAAATGTATATTTCTACTAATGCACACATCCACCAAAATGTTTTGAACCGATTGAAAGTTGTAGAAAATAGGAGTATTCATTTATGCATTAATTACAAATTTTCACTACAAACTTTCATGAAGCGCATTGTTGAATCTCTGGCCTCTTAGATCCCACCATTCGATCGATATGAAGGATTTGCTCACCAGTGATTAGCCTAGCTTTGGTGTGACCATCATTAGCCTTGTAAAGTTCATAGGCTTCGATAGCTACCTTGTCAATTACTTTGAGCATTCTTGCTAGTAGTAGTTGAAGCACATCACTATATGTAGCCTCTCGCCAATATCGCACACCATTGATGTGTAACTCCCCCTCCAAAAACTTGTTAAGCTCCGAATTTGAAAGCACCTTGACCACTTGAAGACGAGGCTGAGTCAGGGAGTGTCTTTACAGTAGACACCAAGCACTCAAGGCCAGATCCACAAAGGTTACCTTTTTGCTATCTAGTCATATAGACCTCATATGACATAAAAGTAAGGATCTAAGCAATGTTTGTACTCACACATAGGGGACTTACAACTTAGAGTACTATGGATCATTGGTGGTACCTTACAAGGGTGGGGCATTGAGCATAGCGAACACCTGTCCTCAATGTCAACCCATAGGTGAAATACATCCTCCACCCAATGCCGAGTCTTTGAAGATGAACCTAAAGCAAATCATTCGTAAGAGATTTCATGAATATATTTACTCCATTTTCCTCCATTAGACAGTAGAAAAGCTCTAGTATCCCATTCTCGATCAAGTCACATGCATAGTGATACTAGATCTCAATGTGTTTGGTAGGTGCATGAAAAATTGGGCTTTTGGTAATGCTGATGGAACTCTGATTGTCACATCCTAACATTGTTGGATCTTCAACCTGTACTCCCATATGCCATAGGATCCTCCTCAACCATATTTCTTTACGTGCAGCAAAACAAGCTACCTTATACTTTGCTTTGGTAGATGCCACAATTGCTTGCTTCTTAGATCCAAGAGAAGATTCCTAAACCAAAAGAGAAACAATATCGAGAAACTAATTTCCTAGAATCATAGTCACCTATCCAATTTGAGTCATAGTTTCTTATAAGAGCACTTTCAAAACTGTATATAATACCATAGTCAATAGTTTCCTTTAAGTATTTCAGCACCTGCATTCCAACTTTCCAATTACTTTCTTGTGGTTTGTTTGAGAACTTGCTCAAAACATCAACAAAAAAATTGATATGTGGCCTAGTATTACACAAGTAGATGAGGATTCCAACCAACCTCTTGTACCTCCCAATGTTTGCTAGTGTTGACATGTCCTCAATGGATAATTCAACATGACCTCCATAGGTGTAGCCTATCTCCTTATATTTGGTCATACCAAATGCTTTTAAGATCTCCCAAGCATACTTCTTTTGAGAGATGAAGACTTTGTTGTAAATCAGAGTTGAAGGCATGAGAGAGTGTACATATGAGGGAGAGAGAGAGCTCAAGTACAAGAACAAGATCTTGTTTAGTCAGTTGCTCAAAGTACAACTAGTACACTCTCCTCTACTTGTGTGTACTTTAGGCGGTTTATATAGCCTCTAGAGGAGTTAGGGTTAGGGTTTCCCCTATCCTCCAGTCCATTTACACCTAGCTACCCTTATCCTCTCTAGTGTAAGGAGAGTTCCTATGCTTTATCTTTCAACACCCCCCCTCAATGCCAGTGGTATTGGATAAAACATAATAGGATGCCTCCCCTTAATTCTCAATGAGATGCCTTTATAAATTAGGCTACAAGAAAATGTTATAGGTAGAAAGTGTTACAAGAAAACATAATAGGATGCCTCCCCTTAATTCTCAATGAGATGCCTTTATAAATCAGGCTACAAGAAAAGGTTATAGGTAGAAAGTGTTACAAGACTCAAAAGAGTCAGCCACCTGTGGATTGGGAGGTAAAGTTGACCTCCAATTCCTTAGGTACTTTTGGAACACTGGGATGCTTACTGGTGATATGCCCGGTATTTTTGCATTTATTGCACTTCATTTTGTCAGGATATTTCTTCCAAAAGTTGCTCATAATATGCCCCTTTTTGTGACACAAGGAGTACTTAGTAGAAGCTGTATGGACTAACACTTGCTCATGGGAAGTAAATGCTGAAGACCCTTCAGTATTGTTTTTCTTCTCTTCATCCAGGCATGACTGGATGGTACTTGCTAAAGTTGGGTTCGGGATATTAGTTAAAGTAGTCACAAGGGTTGGAAAGACCTTCTTCACAGAATTTAGCAGGATGTCAATGGCATCTTCATCATGGATAGGTGCTTGAACGGAGGCAAGCCGTGCCATAAGCCCCTTCATATGTGAACTAAACTTGTTTAGATCTTTTCCATGTTTGTATTCCAAGCTAAAAAACTCAATCTTGAGAAATATCTTGGAGTTCTTTCCTGTGGCACCGTAGAGCCTTTCGAGCTCATCCCACTTTTCTTTTGCAGTTGAGAGTTGGTCAATGTGATGAATTAAAGATTCATCTAAATGAAGCATGATGATGTCATGAGCCCGTTCATCATCTTCTACGTCAAGGGGATTGGATGGGTCAATTACTTTGGTCCCTTTTATGAAGGGCCAATATCCTCTTTTCATCATTTTGTATTTGACCAAAACTTGCCAAGGATGGAAATCTTTTCCATCAAATTTCTGAATTTGAGGACGGACATTAGCATATGTTGTGGCCATTGGGAAGGTCTTACCACTTATTAGAACAAGGGCAGTGTCTAGTCCCTTACACCTTGCCACTGAATGTGGAAGCAAATCAAACAATTGATATCAGAGTTGTAATGAGGAGAAAGACTGAAAATCATACATATGTAATATTTCAAAATATGAATTTGGTGTTCCTTTCTTATGTGCAATCTTCTTCCGAGGCTTAATGGTCTTTTTAGGCTTCAATGATGTGAACCTAGACTGGACTTTGGGCTCCTCCTTGTGGTATGTCTTAGTGGATGAACTTTGTGTTGGACAAGGACGGTCTATGATTTCAATGCTTGTTGCTGATGACTTCGAGGAGAGTATAATGACACTCATCCCTTTGATTTCATTGACCAGTGTACTTGAAAAAGCTACACATGATATGCAATACAAGTTTAGGGTAGGATGGTTTATGTGTTTATAGTTGTACACATAGCCTTACAACATGAAGTAAAGCACTCAATTGTTTTAATTTTCTAATGAAAACATTCAGATTGTGCAAGTACTAGCAGCAACAATGATTGAGCAATGTGCCTTAGTGCTTATAGCACTCATTTGTAGTTTATGTTGCTAGAGATAGTAGATGTCGGTCTTGATGAGCTTGATGATGGCCTTCCAAGTAAAAGAACCTCTGAAATAAAGTTCACAAATTAGTAACTGACTCTGGAAGAGTTGATCGAGTGATTAAAATCATTGTTAATGATCAAACATTGAAAGCTTCCTGGCTATGGCTGCAAGAGACCCACACTTAGGGTTTGGCTTATAGTAGCCAACAGAGATGAAATTTCTCCAAACCCTCTTAGGAAGAGATGGCCCACTAGGGGGGCTATGAATTACCTATGGTGGCCCTAGTGATTGAGCCGTCGTCAGCACACATAGCACCTCATAATGTGATGCTTGCAAATCTGTGCGTGTTTCTGCGTTTTTGACAATGCTCCCCACCACCACGTCAACTAATCCTAGCCTTTGATGTGCCAGGCTGAATTGCCCTGAGCTAAGGAGAAGATCTCTAGAAGAAATCAGGAGCTGAAACTGCTTCTATTGCACATACCAACACCTCCAAGGTCAGGGGGTTTGGCTGGCTATGGTGAAAAGGAAGGTAACTGAGATGACAAGAGTTCTTCTTGTGCACTTAGATGTGTAAAGAGGTTGAGGGAAGCTAAAGGATCAGAGATGGCTCTGATACCATGTTGCAAATCAAATTTGAAGGCATGAGAGAGTGTGCACAAGAGGGAGAGAGAGAGCTCAAGTACAAGAACAATATCTTGTTTAGTCAGTTGCTCAAAGTACAACTAATACACTCTCCTCTACTTGAGTGTGTACTTTAGGCTGTTTATATACCCTCTGGAGGAGTTAGGGTTAGGTTTTCCTATCCTCTAGTCCATTTACACCTAGCTACCCTTATCCTCTCCAGTGTAAGGAGTGTTCTTATGCTTTATCTTGCCCAAGTCTATCATTTCAAACTCAGAGCTCAAAGCCTTTTGAGTCTGATGAATCATATCTTCATAGTCACCTATAATAAGAAGGTCATCTGCATATAGGACAATCAATACAGACTTTTCACCATCCTTGTAAATATACATGTTAGCATTTGAGGCACATCTTTTGAAATTCAAGCCTAAAAGGAATTTATCTATCCACTGGTACCATGTCTAGGGCTCATTTCAGCCCATACAATGCCTTTTTTAGCTTACAAAATTTGTTCTCAAAATGGGGGGCCTCAAAGCTTGGTGGCTGAGCCATGTACACCTCCTCCTTGAGGTCTCCATTCAAGAAATCCGATCTAACATCCATTGGGTAAATTGTTCACTTCTTATGAGTAACCACTGCAAGTATTGTGCAAATAGTGGTCATTCTAACAGTTGGAGAAAATGATTCTTGAAGATCAACCCTTCACCTTGTGAAAATCCCTATGCAACTAATATGGCTTTGTACTTTTGTAAGCTTCCATCAGCCTTGTACTTTACTTTTTAGACCCACTTTTGGTGTCCATGCTAGATCGACAAGTGCTTCTTTCAAGTTTGCTAGATCCTTTATTTTTTTCATAATTTTGACCATTTAAGGCCATATTGACTATGTGAGTAGAAGCCTTGCTTTGCTCCCCTATTCTCAGAGACCTCCTTGGTCTATCCCATAGGATTACTGCAATCATAGAGTTGCTTCACCCATCATGGCAATGGATTTTTCGATGGGATGATTATAAGTTGATGAACTTTTTCCTCATTATCCAAAGACGATGCTTCCTTCTCCTTGAGGGTATAGACAGTTCTTGGGATAGGCTCATAGTGGACTACTTCTTCACGGGATGATAAAGTGGAAGAACTTATATTCTCCTCCTCCACTATATGTGGCTACTCCTTGAACACCACATCATAGCTCGCTATGATCTTCTTTGCCTCTTGGTCATACACTTGGTCATACAATTTGTAAGACTTTTGCTCATCACTATAATCCAAGAATATATATTTTGTGCTTTTTGATTTTAAATTGTTTATCTTATTCTTTAAAAAATGCACATAACATTCACATCTAAAAGTTCTAAAATGTGAGACATATGGTTTCTCACCACAATGAGACTCATGAGGAGTTTTGCCCTTAAGAGCCATTGCATAACTTCGATTGAGAATGTAGAGTACGTAGTATTAATAACTTTTGCCCAAAACTAGTTAGGAAATCCCTTGCCCTTAAGCACACATCTTGCCATTTTCAAAATGGTGCAATTTTGGCATTCAATAATGTCATTCTATTGAGATGTACGAGGCATCATCAATAGAAGCTTAATCCCTATGCTCTTGTAAAAGTCTTCAAATTTCTTTGAGTTGAACTCACCACTACCATCTTTTCTAAATTTTTTCATACTTTGCAATGTTTCATTCTCAAAAAGTTTTAGCCATTCTTTAAACTTACCAAAAGCTGGAGCCTTATCACGAAGGAAGTACGCCCACATCTTTTTATTGTAGTTTTCGATGATCAACATAAATAAGAAGATTCTACCAAGGTATGTGTAGGCATTTTACCGCACACGTCAAAACATTTTAGTTACCAATGATGGATATATGAGCACTTAGCTCATATATGTTGTTCCTTCTTTTATCTTTTCCAACAGCTTTGCTAGCACTATCGATGTTTTTTGCCCCTATCTTAATGAACCTCACCTCACGGCCAATATTAGTTATAGAAATAACTAATAGTAGATTCCTCTTAATCTTTGGAACATACAATACATTTGAAAGATTTATGAGTTCACCATTTTTAGTAACAAAGAAAATAGTACCTACGCCCTTAACAAGGCATTTTGTATCATTCCCAATTGTCATAGTCATGGATTCTTATAAAGACCTTATAGAACTATATAGACCTTTCTTGTTTCGAGAGGTGCCACTATCCAACATCCATGAGCCAGTGGTAGATATTTCTTATGTTGATTGAGAAACACACTTTCTCAATGGTCGCTATGAATAACTCTATAGTCATATTGGCTATCTCCTTCCCTTGAGTCTTCATGGTGCGATTCTTTTCATCTACCTTCTTGACACGACAATCTGCAATTGCATGTCTTTTCTTCTTGCAATAGGAACACTATTCTTGAAACTTTTTTTTACCATCCTTTTTTCTTTTGTCATTGTTGGTAGAGGAACCGTCTTTACCTTTTGCATTGGTAGAGAATGCAATATCTCCACTATTGCTACCTTCTCGAGCTTTAAGTTGCGACTCCTCTTCCATTAGTAGTGCATAAAATTCCTCAAATGTCAAAGCTTGGGGTCTCACCTAAGTATTTAGGTCAATTGCTAGTCCATCAAAATTTGGTGGACAAATCTAAAGGTACATCTGACCTATTAGCTCCTTGTATTCCTTTATATCCTAGTGCTAGCCATCTGGTTACACATATTCTTGATTTGAGTGATGAATGCTTCACTTGTCTCTCCTTTAGTAAACTTCTTTGCTACTAGTTGATTCTCCAAGTTTTGAATCCTTGTTTGATTTCATGTTTTACATCAGTACAACAACACCATTACATGATGCACCAAAGTTCATCAAATGAGGCACTCATAGCTTTGTGTGTGTGCGTGTGCACACACACTGTCGAATGGGTTTTAGTTGAAAGGTCATATCTACCGGGAATCTAAGAGAGAATGAAGTAGAGAATAGGAGATAGAACAGAAGAAAAAGAATAGGCAAGGGTTTTAAATATGTCAAAGCCTTTACATAATATAAAGACAAAGATCAATGATTCAAAGTACTATATATTGATAAAACCTGAGAAGATGAACAAAATCCTTGTATGTGACTGCTTAGAAACAATCTCCAAGCATTAGATCTCCTAGAGCTCCTTGGTAGATTAAAAACATGTACCAAATACTAGCTTCTTCTCTACTGCTCAAACCGAAAATCTAAAGGTTCCATTGGCTCCAAAATGGGGGGTTAAAACCTCAGGACACCTTCTTAGAAGTCTCCTGGATCTCTCTTTCTTCTTCTTCCCATCATTCGAGGTGCTGTTTGCTACCTGAAAATTGTGATCACGCACTGCGCGAATTCGGAAGTCCTTTTTTAATGAGCTTTCCCAAACTGGTTGAAAAGCCACTTGCGTTCTGCATGTCATTCTATTCTAGAAGTTACTACACCTTTTTAGGATATTTATAAGAAATAATTCTAAAATATCAAACATATGCTAAAATTATCAAAATATCCTATATTTTTGAACCATCCGTACTATGGACACTAACACTAATGACTAATATGGCATTGACTTGTTAGATTAATAAGAAAGTTTGAGGATGCACTTCAGGGTTTTTCACATTGTGTTCGCGTAGTGGCACGACAACGCATGCACACACATGTGTGCAGTTTTATTAATCATTTGCTCACTTGCAATGGTGAGTTGAAGAGCACAATCCAAGGAGGTCGTGACTTGTGTGTGGGTGCATAATCCTTAAGTCACAGTCCCTTTTGCAAAGGTAAGTGAATGACCTTAGGCAGCAGGGTAGGGCTCTTACATATCATTTGTCAAGAAAATAAAAAAGTAAGATATTTCATTGAATGCATATGGAGATGTGCTTGCCTATATGTCTAACCTTTCACGTACTTTAGAGATGCTTAGACATGTCAAAAATAATATCTATAATCTTTCAAGATCGTGTGATTCCTTGTGCCAATTTTGGTGATTCAAAGGGAGATTATGTACATGGATACACAAAAGGGAACATAAGGCATTTGGATATTCAAAGATGATTACATGCTTTGTAGCTCTTTAAGACTAGGTATAAGACGACCAAGTTTCCCTTTGATGGGGTTTTTCTCTTTTGGAGGTGGACGACTTTAGCTATGTGGTAGAGTTACTCATGTTTCATGGTGCACAAGAAAACTTGGTTAAAACCTAAAGGAAATCCTAAAGGAAAAGCATGCAAGCCTTTCGCTTTGGGGAAGATGCCGTGGGGGGTGAAAGCCGAAAGAGGCCGCCTTTTATAAGGTAAGGTGACGAGCCGGAGGGAGGGTGGCATCTCTCTCTCTCTCTCTCTCTGTGTCTGCAGCCATGGCTCCTTTGTTGTTCAGTGGCACACAAGAGAAGTGTGCTGCCTGCCACAAGACTGTATATCCAGTGGATGAGCTGAGCGCTGATGGGGTGGCATACCACAAGCCTTGCTTCCGCTGCCACCACTGCAACAGAATCCTCCAAGTAATAATATGAATTCCTTCCAATCCCCCATATACTGCACTACTCTTGATTCAAGCATTATCCAGGATGAGTGATTATCATCGCTTGTTAGTAATAAGTCGCCATTGCTCGGATGTACTGTCTTTGGTGTCTTGCGCGTGCGTTCCTCGCAGCTGGGCGAGTACTCGTCGCTGGCAGGCGTGCCCTTCTGTAAACCCCACCTCGAGCAGCTCTTCAAGCTCACCGGCAACTTCGATAAATTAGGGTTCGGTAAGTCAATTCTATTTGCTGTGTCTTTGCATGCCTCGTTCACAAGAAGTCTTTCACACTCTCCCATGTGGCCAGATGAGGGGCTCTTTAACCTTTGTTTTCACTCCAATGCTCACCATCATAAGCTTCTACTCAAGAGGCACTGCATACCTATAAGCTAGGCGCACGTGTCTTTCCCTTTTGCTTAGAAGTTAGGAGGCATTGCATAAGTAGCTAGGTGCAATTGGAGAAAGGGGCTCTCTCCCCTACTCCAAACCAATAGGCCCCCATCCCTAGCCACACCTACCTTAGCATGTGGTCCCTAGCCGTCACAAAAGCTCAGGAGTCATAGTGTTGTTGTAATTCACAATGTGGGAATTAGAGTGAAAATCTATCTAAAATTTCTTGTGACTATACCCCATTTTAGTGGCCATTTTGTAAATTGTAAAGTTCATATATACAAATGAACTGTATCTATGGATATTATACAATTTTTATTCTAAAGCTTCTAAATAATTAGCTCAATAGTATACTAAATTAGTCCTAATATGCAACGTCTATCCTACAGGCTCTACTATTTTAACAATGCATGTGTGATGTGAAAATCGAATGCTCTACTATTTTAACAATGCATGCGTGATGTGAAAACCGAATGCCCTAAGCTTTTACTACAAAATAAGAAAAATAGTAGCCAATAGCAAATAACAATATGCTTGAGAATAACTACCTTAATCAATAGGTTAAATGGAAATACTTTGCCATTGATCTATGTTTTCTTCTCAACGTAACCATAATCTGCTCTACCAATTTTGATTTTAAGAAACAGTGAAGCCCATCGGCATCGTAAGCTAATTGAATACCTTATTAAAATTACAATCCTATTATAATAGTAAAAAATGAGACACCTAATTAGGATTTTTATATGAGCCTTTCAATGAAACTCATTGTGGCAACCTTAAAATAATTTGAGAGTGGTATCATTGTGAGGCTTTTCTTGGCCTACCCGGTGTCTTAATAAGCATGCCCAATAGCCTCCAAAGGAGCATGCTAGAGTCTAGTATCCTAACATTTGTTATATTCAAAGAGTCTTAACAAGACATGGGGCTCCAAGTATTAGGCCCTAACTTGTCATCTACCTTATGTATGCAGTTAATCACCCCTTCATTAATATTTTGAAGGAACACACCATGAATCATAGACTCTTTCCACACTTTCAACAAAGAAGAGATTACGGTTTGTTTGAAAGCTTCATAAAAATCATTTGGTGGACCATCCATGTGAGATTCATGTTAGGGATTTGAAAATTTTATGACTTGATATTGACACTCAGCTCCTCATGCTTAGTGGGTATGGCAATAGAAGAAGAGTGGATCACTATTTTTCTTCATCTAGCAATCTTGGTTATAGAAAGTGTATTTTGGCCTGTTTAAATAGGAGGAAGGCTAAAAAGCTTGGGATATCAACTTGCAAGTCGATTATGTTGAGCTTGAAACAAGGAGGGGTGATTTTTTTAATTTTTTGACCGTTAAGCACATTAATTGTCCACTTAAATCAACCAACCAAGTTCTCTTGGAAAGACATGTTTTGATGGCCCCAATTTCTTCTTCTCTTTTGAGCTCTAATTTATGATTCTAATCTCAAATTGGATACACATGGAATATTTGCCAATCCACCTATTCCTTCTAATGAATGGCCTTGGTCTTAACCTCACTCAAAAACTGATATTGAGTCTACTTAATAGTAGAGTTCTAAGCTTTGGTAGAGCCCTCACAAGAGTTGATGAAGGTAACATGGACACTCCATAACACATGATTTATAAACAAGGAATAGCCACACCAAAGTAGACAAGGATAAGGAGACATCCTTAATAATTTTGCATGACACACTTATGTAAGTTGAGAGGTTTGTCAAAGGAGACATAAGCTATTCCAATGTAGCCTTTTCACAAAGTCTCCTCTTTTGAGTTTCTTTCTACTTATTCATTCCATTAGTACTATAAACAAATATTTATAAGAAGTAAAAGCATATTTTCTCGTCAAGCTTTACTAGGACACATGAACAAGTTTATATCAGAAGAGTATTCTTGCATTAAAAACCCCAAATGCTTATTGCTTATAGCTAATAAAGTAATGGTTTCATTTTTATGGATGGACAGGATGTGTCAACCTTGCACAACCCAAGATGGACACCAACACCCAAATGGTATCATTATTTCTTGCTGTGTGTTAGTATGCATTATGTCTAGCATTATAACATTAGTGGATCTAACATTTCAATGGCCTGAAGTTTCAGCCCAAAGCTCTCAAAAAAGTATTGTCTTGCTTGTATGGTACTCAAGACATTTGCATCTCATGTGGCCAAAAAGTCTACCCCTTGGACAAGGTCTCTCTCTCTCTCTCTCTCTCTCTCTCTCTCTCTCTCTCTCTCTCTCTCTCTCTCTCTCTCTCTCTCTCTCTCTCTCTCTCTCTCTCTCTCTCTCTCTCTCTCTCTAAGAGCTTAGAAATGAACATATATACACCCTCCCCTTTCATATGAAATTTATGTATTCAAACTAGAATCAATGAAAAAATAAATAGGTTAAAAATGTGAATTCTCCATGAATTTTCTAATCAGACTATTAGGCATTTGCCATGTACTTTAATTTTGTCATTTGTTCATGTTTTTTTGAATTCATTGTAGAGGGAATTCTCTATCAAACCTTGGTAAGCTCATACTTTATGCTTTGTTTGGCACAGGTAAGTGTGGAAGGCTTGCTCTACCATAAGACATGTTTTAGATGCATACATGGGGGATGCTTCATTAACACATCAAATTATGCAGCTCTTCAAGGAAGATTATATTGCAAGCACCACTTTTCTCAATTGTTCAAAGAGAAGGGTGACTATAGACAACTCGAGAAAATACCTTCTAGAAAGCCAATAACATATTTATAGATATTTAAAATGTCTTTAATTATGGGCCACATTTTCTTCCTACAATGTTTACATTCTTTTTATTGAAGAAACTCAAAAGCCTATAAGGATTTCATACTTGATATGTAACCACAACCTTGTTAAATATTCTTGAATTCCCTTTTCTTTGTATTATCAAGTGCCCTTTTGACAAGTCTCATTATAGCATCAAAAGTCTTACTATAGCCTCAACTTTTGCATGAAAATGAGTGAGTTTGAGTGTATGAGAAGAATGTTCAACCTACAATTATAGAGTGGGAAAGATAGGCATGGAGCTTGGTATTCCATCATTGCGAGAAACCTCCAACAAGCCAACAGCTCATTAGAACCTTTA
The DNA here is from genome assembly GCF_053477565.2 of Lygodium microphyllum. Classification (NCBI taxonomy): domain Eukaryota; kingdom Viridiplantae; phylum Streptophyta; class Polypodiopsida; order Schizaeales; family Lygodiaceae; genus Lygodium; species Lygodium microphyllum. Next base: position 144,391,926 of record NC_141137.1, read on the forward strand.
GAGTGAGGTAGATGAGTGGAAATAGTCACTTCATTGATTCTCCCATCTCTTTCAAGTTTTTGCTTTCTCGATAGTTAGAGAGCAGAATACTAAATAGGATTATGTGAATAGCACTTTGATAGTCACAAGCCTTTGAGTATTTCAGTACTCACATCTTAGGCACCCATAAATTGTAAGTGGCATCACCTAAGGGAGAAATTAGTATTCTACTTAGTGTGACTAGAAAACATATTTCATCCTAGTTTGAAGCAAGATAGGTTATAATGGACAATGTTTTGGTTCATTCATAGGAGTTTTTCAAAGAACTACTAACCATATATTTCATTGCATACTTTGAATATATGGAAAATATTAGAGTATAAGTGGATGTCTTCTTTCCATACTTCTCTTAGTAATGTAAGTAAAACATAATACCCTTGGGCAAAAGTCAACATAGGGACAATGTGGATCTCCTAATCTTTTGAGAGCTATCATTGAATCTATGGTTTTCCAACCTTTAATCTAAAATGTCCATATCTATTTCTATCCCTCTCTACCATTCTACTCCCACTCCATGCATGTGAAAACTAAATTGCATTATTACATTGAAATTCTCTAAGAAAATAAATATATACTCTAAATTCAAGAATTTAAGTAATTTTATATGTTTTGTTAGCATTGGTGAGCATTTTCATATGAATCCATTTTCTAGGTGAATGAGAGTGTACAATAATTAAGCAGTTGGTAATATGTTTTTACCCCTTTTCTATCATGTGCATGTATACAATATGTTTTTGCCTAAACTAAAAAGTAGTGTTGGGTCATTAAAGTTTTAGTGACTTAAGATCATATCCTCATCCTCAAAATGGTCAAAAAGTTAGAATACTTTATCATTCAAATGTATGATATATTTAAATAGAAAATTAACATTAGTTTTGTTAGTAATTCTTCAAATTTATGACATATTTAACTAGAACAATTAGCCTTACCTTTGTTGATAATTGAACTAAAGTCATTGTTGTTGATTGTTCCAAGTAGATATGTCAAAGAAGTGCTTGTTAAAGGCCATCTTACCTAGAGAAATCAGCTTGGCCTTCTTTTATAAGCCTAAACCATCAATTACATATAACTCCTATACAAAGCTATAACCTCTATATCAATAGTTCACACATAGCACATTTACAAAGATATAATAAAGCATTGAGTAACATTCTAACTTGTAATCAATAGTTTCCTTATAGCCCATACCCAAAGCTATGGTAAAGTATTGATTATAATTGTAACTTTTAAGTTATTGATAGAACTAAAATAAAGCAAACCATTGATTTTAATTCATTAGTATAAGCAAGATAGATGTATCTCACTTAAATTTTTTCATTGACCTATTCAATAAAGAATAAACAAGCATTATTGAATGGAAAAACAATGGGATACCGTTCTCCATTCAAATGAACTATGAGAACTATTTTTATGATTATTTGAAACACATTCTTTGATAGATTATTCATATATGTCACCAAATAATTTGAACAAATTTCTCCATCCTAGGAAATTAAATATACTTGTCAAGGTTGTCAAGGCTTGTATGCACTCATCATTAGGACATGAGTGGAACTCTTATTCTTTCTAGAGCTCAACTACCTTGGTGGACTAGTCCTAAGCTAGTCACTGGTCTCTCCTCTCCAAACCATCAAGCTTTCTCTCACAAGCATGCAGAAGCAAACCGATGGTTCCAAGATTGTATTAGACTCATCTCCAAACCATCAAGGTTGCTCTCACAATCCTACTACCACCTCCTTCCTCCAAGCCTTTGATTCATGCTCTTGAACCTACTCCAAGCTCAAGCCTTCATGCAACAAAATGGGAAAGAAATGGGAAAAGAAGGGTATAATATGGCCACTAGCGCATGAGTTCACGCTGTAGAGGTTTTTCTTTTAAATAATGCAATAACCAATCGTCATTTATTCTCATCCATCAGTAACATCATCATTGTGAGAAGACTGATCGAGCCATCATTTTGATTCATCATCAAGATCCAAACTACTTGCCATGAAGCCGACTAGAGCTATGAAACAATCTGCCATGCAATGCGAAGACTATGCATGGTAAAGTTCTAGAGTCATTTAGGGAAATAGCTTGCAATGTAAAGAAAAGACTAGATATATGTTATTTTAACATGTGGCTTAAGTATTGGGAGAATGGCATGTATCACTTTATGACCACACTCTAAGAGGAAATAAGTTATTGTGGAATTGTACCTTCTTTTGCAAAGTATCTGAAGGACATTTTTTTGGGTTGATGAAGTTGTATTTTGAGAAAAGGTAGATTTTTTTGGAATATTCAAAGTGATTGTTGGATTGATGTTATGAAAAAGGAGGTTTTACTAGTTGTAAATGATAGGATGATTGCCTTGGTTGTGTACTTGTATAAATCTCTTGTGCCCTCATGGGCAGATTTATAGTTATGTACTAAACCTTCCCTAAGGTTAGTGGTGGAAGCCCTTCACCAAGGGGTTGATATGACTACGTTGGAGGCTATGAGTGGCCTCTGATGTGAGGGGTCTCTCTATAGGGAGGATGTTAGGCCAAGAGGCAACACAAGTACCAGGGGGCTCTAGTCGTAAATCCCTTAGGTCTATTGAGGATTGGCCTAACCCCTATGAGCCCAAGATGGACTTCTTAGAAAGCTCAAATGCTAGATAAGGGCAGATTGGTGGATTGTGTGTGTCAGATTTGGACACAAGATACGAATCAAGGGATGGAATGCTTGGTTGGCATTGCATCTTAGAGAAGGTGCATGATAAAAATATAATGTTCACAAGTGCTTTCAAATGATTGTTTGACATTATCTTTGTATATGTGGCAATAAATTATATAAAAGGGACCATTGTTTAATGATAATTAAGAAAGCTATCTTTGTATATCAAATATAAACATGTTAGGATAATTAGATAGCTAAAATATTTCCAAGCATAGATTTGATAGTCTTTAAGTTAACATTCATATGCCATTCTACACTGAAATTACCAATCCCATCAACTATAAACATTTCTCCTCCACTTTGAGAGTTAATAATATCAAGAATACATGTATGGGAGAACAACCATTTCAAGATTTGATGCCTTTCAAATGGTAGTTAAGTTGCATCAATCCATCATATATTTGCCTTAGACTAAATCTTAGTATGTTGTTCTTGTCCCTATGAGACTTAATAAAATTAAGACTAAGTATATGAGAGAATAACCATTTCAAGATTTGATGCCTTGCAATTAGTAGTTGAGCTCCCTCAATCCATCAAATCTCCATCTCATACTGAATCTTAGTTAAGTTATTGTAACAATTTGCACCCCATTGATTGCTAGTTGTGGGGCAACAAAGCCATTGTCACCTCCTACTCAGTTTGCACCTCCATCTCTTGATGATCATGTGCATCATAGGTAGCATCAAAAGCAACAACATCACCTACAAATTTGCACCCTATATCTGTAATTATTAGGTAGCATAGGCAACACCATAATTTTCAATATATTCATCAAACTTGCACTTGTATATTCCATAGTTCATGGCCAATATAGGTAGCATGATTAACATAATCATATCCAACATAATTGCTCTCCCTAATTGTTGTTCATGGGCAACATGATTGCTCTCCTTGATTATGAGTATCATGGGTAGCATGAGCTTCAACAACTCCTGCAATAGTTGTGCTTTGGTTTATTGAATCATGGTCAAAAGAGTTACCTTCATCTACTGCGAAATGAGGGTTGCATCATCATCTCCATCTGTGTATGTTTGCATACCTTGATTTTTGTTGATAAAGGGCTACTTGATCATCATCATCATCTCCATCCTCATCATTGGCATCAAATCTATCTTCATCTTCTTATCTCCATCAAAGTATTCTTCATCACCTTAAGCATTGATGGGATTATGATCTACATCAACAAGATCATATTATTCATCTCCTTCACTTATGTTTTCTTCTCTTATCTTCTTGCCTTCACCTCTAGTAGTCCCCTTCATCACCATATCACCCGCATCATCTCCGTATCAACATTGCCATCATCCTATTCTTCTTCATTTGTGGATTGAATCTACCACACACCTATATATGCCATTGCCAAAATGCAACATGTGTGGCAATTTGAATCTGGATGCATGCATGGAAAGAGAGGATTTAATGTACAAGCATATTTTTTATGTGGTATAGTTATTGTGGTACAATTATTTTCAATGTGATTCTTTGTCTTAAAGTAATTTTTTTCTTTTTGTGTAATTAGAAAAAGAATATTTTCTCTTTATTGTGAAGCTCTTGCTATGGGCATATTTATGTATGTACCCAAGTGTGGTCATGTTACTATAGACCCACCTTCTTGCACACTCAGCCATCCAACCTACTAGGAGGAAGGATTGTTAGGAGTGGCAAGGTAGGATGAAGATATGATGTACCACTACCACACATAGGTGCATGTGGGCATACATGGATCATGTTAGTGTATCTCAATTCCCATGTTAATGACTACACACAATACATTGAATATCTCATGCCCACTAGCTACACAAACACACACGTGATGGCACAACCTACACATTGTACAGGATTCACCCCATTGTGACACATATTATGCCACACACTCACACATCATTGTACACACATGAAAGCACATGGGCACCTAGGTGTATCTAGAGACCATTATCATTCTCAACAAACCAAAATCCAACCTATTGGAAGGAAGGATCATAGGGCTGTGAAGTAGGAAAAGGGTAACTAGTGAGGCATATGTGTGACACACCCCATAGTTTTACTGCACTATACATTTATCCATTGTGTGCATCTTCCCGTAAAAAGTGCATCCATCCACACACACATGCACACCAAGGAGCCTTCTCCCTTTTCACAACCCAAATCCAACCTACTGGGCAAGAAGGATAATGGGAAGTGAGACATGAGGAAGGAGCCTTGGCGGCACACTTGTGTGTGTGCATACGTGCATGCATAGACATACATATTGTGCATTCACTTACTCACTTCCATAGTGCATAATGCATCCATCACACCCACAATGCATCCAGTTGCATGCACCATGCACTCACCCCACATAGTAGCACACATACATAGCACTATGCATCCCACTCCCTTGCATAGTGCATATGCCTACACATATGCCCTATGGACATATATTGACTCCACCCACAAGTATCTTAACACACCTAGAAACCTCTCACACTTATGCACACCAATAGCTCCTTCCCCTTCTCCACTACTTAGTTCCAACCTATTGGAAGGGAAGAGTAGGGTACTTTGGTGACACACTGGTATGTCACACATGCATCCAGGTGCATTTGTGCATACACTCTCACTACTTAGTGAACCCGTAGCAACACATAGTGAATCCAACCCCACATTATCCAATTTAATGACACATGTACACATGCATCACAACGCTCGACCTGAATGCATTGTGCATTCAACCAAAAAAATCATAGTGCACCAAGATACACTTACAAAGTGCATCCACACTAAGCATCCACTCTTATCCACCCACAGTGCATCCACGGTATACTATGCAAACACCTACACATATCCTAGGAATCCACAAGCATATCAGGTAGCCATATACCCATTAGGTACCCATAGACCCACAATGCATATGCTCTCTCACATTATATGCATCCGCCTACACATAGTGCATCTGTTGCCACACACCACATACAGTGTGCATCCACCTACACACACTATGTTCATGTACCTATACACATAATGCATTCATGTAGTGCATATACCTAATGCATATGATAACACACACCTACACAAACATAAAACATATGTAGTGCTTCATAATTGGGACCCACCTCTAGCACAAATAGATGCACCTTTCAATCTTCAAGTGAGCACTAGGAAATCCACCAATAACACAAGTGTACATAGGCACATTGCACATTGTCATACACCAAGGTACACCTTGAACACAAGTAAAAACTAGTACCACACGTACGTAGCTATGTGCTCTAGTGTGCATCCATGCATACTTGTGGAAACTCTTGCATGCTTGCGGATACCATTGCATAAAGCCAGCACTCACCCACTCTAGGACTCTCACTACCTTAGAGTTCTTATTTTGCACATAAAATTATACTCGCATACATCAAGTACCCACAAACAACATGTATTAACCTTGCAATACTAAAGGATTAGTGCATACAATTACACTTAAGGAAGTTTACCTAGCACCTTATACATGTGCAAGCAATTAGGTGCATCCATAGGCACAAGTGAAGATGAGTGAGCATTGTTGTACATGTAGTTACACGTGTGCATTCGTGTATCCTTGTGAGCATCCGTGCATATGTCACTATACATGTACTCCTATGCATCCAAAAACAGTCATTGCAAACCCTTTGCATCTTAGGACACATTGCATTGCATTGCCTTGCACACCTATGTATGCACAACACCACACTAACATACAACCACTGATTGCACAACATGCACACACTTATGCATTGCACATCACAATTTGGGTGTATTTAGAAAGGATCCTTTGTCTTTATTTCTTTCAAAACAAAAAAATAGAAAACTTTAAAAGAACCACAAAACCAATAAATAAAACAATAGAGAATAACAAAACAAACAAATGCACAAACAAAGGTTGCACATTCCAACACATACGATCAAAGTGATAGTCCCACTACACATTTTTGACCCATAGAGTAGCATCAATGCAAGAGTTGCATACACTTAAGAAGTGGTCATGACCTTTGTACTTTGCCTATCACAGTAGACCCAAGACCTAGTTGCACCCTTGACTTAGAAAACACACATGTGCATATGACCTCATTAATCACATTATCAACCTAGTTAGCTTAGAGATTGTGGGGACCACAACAAGCACTATGGATAACTCAGGAGGAACTTTTGATGATTTCCAAGCCACAATCGATAGCTTCCAATTAGCCATGACCTTTGATGTTTCAAACATGACTCTTGAAGCATTATAATGAAGTTTAATAGAACTTAAAGGACAAGGAATGCTTTCCCTCAAACAACTGCCTAGTTGATCTCAACAATGACACCAAGTTATTACTTGCCACCATGCAAGCAGAAATGGATAGAATCCGTAGGATGTTGTTCAACACAAGAGAAATAGGCTCATCACAAGGTTCCCTCTATGATCCTATGCAAAGAAGACTATTTGACCCATCAGACATTCTCCAAGTCAAAAACATATATTGCACAAACCATTGTAACCGAGATAGGAAGCACACTAACCCATATAGACCAAGCAAAAATCCCTTTAGTGGCTAAAGAATGAAACAAATACCAACCTGGTGACAACCCTTGTAGTTTCCTAGAACAATTTGAGCAAGTCTGCAAAACAAATAACCTTGTGGGTGATGCTAGTCAGGCTTAAGCATTTGGGGTTTGCCTAGGTGAAAAAGGGCACACCTAGTTCACAAGTCTAGATACCATGGAAATGGCCTCCTTTGTACTATGAAAGACTCAATTATCAAGTGTTTTGCTAAAGCTAGTTATAGGGATAAACTCATTGTCTAGAATCTCAAATAATAGGAAGGGGAGAGCATGAGAGACTATGTCTCTGATGTTAGAAGCCTGTTTAAACACATATCCCTAGCAAGGATACCCAAGGGGGTAAAAAAAGACTTCATCAAAGGCATCCACGATGAAAGGATTTATGAGACCTTAGCCAAAAAGTTTGAGTTGAACTGATTCACCATCAATGACATCCTTGACAAGGCTATCTATCTAGATGACCTTCACAGGGAATGCAATAGGGAAAAATGAATAATGGGATCCCATCTAGAAAGCTGTATAGGAAAAACATAGATAGAGATTAAAAATATGCTAGAACTAATTATTAATGTCAAAAAGTAACATCAAGAGTTGCTTAAGATAGTAGAGTCTCTAAAAATTTCAAAGCCATATCACCAAAACATACAATGTGTGCACTATGGTGGAGACCACCTCCCTTTGGAGTGCTCTAGACCACCAAGGATGTGCACAAATTATGGATGTTTTGGTCATGAAGTTGCATATTACAAAGCCCCACAAAGGCTTCATGGTCTTAATTTTGACTATTACCACTATAATCAAGGCGCCAAAATGATCCTAGACAACCCCACATTTGGCCAACAACTGGCATTGATTACTCCTCCAAAACACCAAATGGCCATGCAAAGAGTGGAAATCAATCCTTTAGGACTACCTAGACCCCCCATCATCACACATATGCCTATCAATACCCCTATCCATTTCATTGAGAAACCAGATGAGAGGATGAGGAATACACCAATCCTTTCATCTACTATGATAAAGAAGGGCACCCGATCCTTATGGATTATAGACATGTTCCGATCATGATGTTAGGATGAGGCCGCAAGTGAGGAGTGCCTTCCACCAAGGACACTATTGCTTGTTCAACTTGTGGGTATCCCCATGACATGTATCCTCAGGATGCCCATAGAAGTTAGAGCAAGCTAAGGGAAACAAAATGGATTAGCAATGCCTAGAATGCAAAATCACACACATGTTTTTTGATTGTCCACAATGCAAGGCAATAATAAGGCCATTGTGCCTTAATACCCTTAAGCCTATCTATAATTGATATGATTAATGACGAGGATAGTATTCCCATTCTGTCAAGCTATCACTTGTGCACAAAGCAAAGTAGGGGAAGTCAGCATATCGAAGGCCCTATGATAATGAATGGTTTAGCGATTGGCAAGAAGAGTGCTAAAAAGAGGATAAAGAGAGTTGAATTGAAATGTAAGAGTGAAGGCCGCTCCTCAATTCCACCAACTACTTCAGTCTCTAGCATAGAAAGTGCCACAACAACATTGCAAAAACCACAAAAGAGATTGTTGCCAAGGATCATGTCTATCCTAACCTAGAATAGTAGCTAGCTATCATTGACAAAGTCAAGGAATGGGTGAAATCAACACAAGATGAGTAGCGCAAAGAATAGGTCAATGAGATTATCAACCTTCTTAGCTTGTCTTTCATGTCTAATGCATGTATCCAAGAAAGGACATGGCAATCGAATGAGATCACAACTAAGCCGCCATTTGGTACACAACCCACGGAATAGGAGGTCTCTCTCATTCCTAATACAAGTTGATCGCAATACATCTATGAGAACATTGAACCTTCCATAATTGTAGCATTTACATCAACCGAAGGCACCATTTCACTCGAAACCTTACTATAAGGCAGCTCAATGATCTAACAATGATTAAAAGTATGGGTAAAAGGCACGAATCCTATTCAATCTCACCCCATTTCAAAATATTTCCTTAGTGCATCCCTGACCTTAAGTGCTTTAAAGGTTGAAACATTTTAAGAAGGAGCTGAGCAACATGCAATGCCTTCCATGGAAACCCTTGGAGACACCATGCATTAAGGCATTCTAGATAGATGTTGGTGTGAGCATAATTAACCACATTGTACTCCAAAGCATTGGGCAATCCACCCATTGAACCACTCCAACTTGACTATAGCTAATGGATTCAAGGTTCACCATCGGGAGTGCTAAGAGATTGGCCAATTAGAATTGCAACATTGTTGTTTAAGGTTAACTTTGTTGTCATGAAAGGTGGTGACTATGACTTACTACTTGCTTTGACCTTGGATGCACAATGCACATCTCATTGAAGACAGGGGCAATGGTCTACTCTTCTTAGATAATCAAAAGGAGGCAATATACATTGAGATGGAATCTTGGAAAACAACACCTATTGACCTAGATGCTATCTCAACACTATTAAAAGGTAATTCTAATGACCCTCTAACCACCCGATCATTTGCTGGATACATTCCCTCCCTTGAGGATGAGCAAGATTGGATGCATATCCTTGCAACCTTAGAATTTCCATTTACTAAGGAGTTGGAGTATCGATCTACACATGAATGCATGAGTCAAAAAGATGCACTAGATACTACAGCTCTTACCCTTGAACCTTTCACTTTAGTGACTCTCTTCATGATGGCCCTTAACTCAACACCCACCACATTCCAAGGCTATGTGACCCCAAAAAATAGGCTTGAGTTGCATAAAATCCTTAGCCAATGGAGGCCATGTTTTCACAAACAAATAGATACCAATTTAAGTATATTCGAAGGACTCATGAACAACCCCACATGGCAATGGGCAAGATTGCACAAATTCTTGTTTGAATTCTATAATAACCTCTTTGTCTTGTTGATGCAAGAGCAAGGCATAAATACTGAATAGATGAGTGACTCCAAGGACTATTTGTTGATTCAAGATAATGAAGATTCTGATTCAAACTCAATGGACTATGACACTGATGACCACACCATTGTGCAAATATGCTTGGACCCAATCCCCCACAATCTAAGAGTCTTCTCATTGATGCTCAGCATGTCAAAGTCACATCTAATTGGATTGTCTTGAGTATCTCAAAGTGCTTGATCACCAACAATCAAGCATTAGACCAATAATCTATGTCCTGACATAGAGGTATTCTTAGCCAAGAATGACCGAGACAAGGTCCAGGAGGACATTGTGACAAGCTCTAACTTTGATACAAAAGAAGACCATGATTGTGACCTAAAACTTCCCCAACCATCTCAATTTCTAATGTGTAAAACTAAACTTTCAATCCATTTGAGGAGAAAGCACTTGAAACTGTCAAGAATCATGTGGTGGGGGGACTTTCTTGAGCTGCTGTGCCAAACACACACTACATACACAAGAGGAAGCTCACCCAAGAACACAAGAAGAGAGATGGAAGCCAAAATGTTTTCTTGCTAGTTTCTTCTTCTTCTTCCACACCCAATACAATATACACAAAGTATAGATAAGATACAACATAAAGGAAAGTGGTCTACTAAGTCAAACAATGCATAACTAACTATAGTAATCGATTGGTGATGTATCTAGCTATAGATAGGTGTAACAAACTTAATATAATAAGTGATAAGTCAGTGGCCATGTGAGGATCATAATGACCACCGACATGCTAAGTGTCGATGTGTAGACTCATTTAGCCAGGTGGTCCATCATCAATGTCCGCATGTGTTGAGCTTGCCATCTCAATACTCCCCCTCAAGCTCAAGACTATCTCCGCAACTCCAAGTAAGCTTCAAAAATTTCAAAGCTTCTCTGCACCCAATGCCTTTGTGAAAATGTTAGGTATCTGATCCTATGTATTGACATATACCAAGTCAATTTCTCCTGTAAGTACCTTCTCTCCCACAAAGTGGTAATGCACCTCAATGTTGAGAATCAGCAATCACACTCAAACAGCCTCTTTGTATGGATTCTCAGGGTCAAGGACATGCAGGGTACATTATCCCATATGCACAATGGTGCCTACTGCAGTTTCCTACTTTCCTATAAAGCATTGTACTTGCTTCCTTTCTTAATGCAATGATAGTACTCTTTTCATTTCAGTAAAGTGTCAATGTCATTGTCCACATACACAAGATTGTGTTTATGAGTGCAAGTCTCAATCTTGGAACCTAATTCACTTGTGTAACAAATAGTGTCCATTCCATCATGAGTCTACACTTCTCCTTCCATCCTCCATAGCTTCCGGTTATGTCATGCTCTAGATCCCGCATTTCTAACATGGTATCAGAGCCCAGTTGGGCATGGCATTGCTTGTCTAGCCTCTCTTGATTCTTCTGAACCTCCATCCAGCTCAGTGTCAGTGTATGACTTCTTTTCTCAACTCTACTCTCACTGAAGCTTCCATGGCAGCCATAGCCAGCAGCACCCTGTCAGATTGAACTGCTTATATCTCACTCCACAGGTCAAATCTTTTGGAGCTTCCTTCTGGAAAAGTATTCCCCAACTCATAAAGCTTCCCTGTATCACATCAATCCAGGACATTGGACCATCTGGAGCTCAGCATTGTGAAAATCCCCAATCTCTGTTCTGTGTCTGCCATAGCCAGACAGGACCTACCTTGCTTGGAGCTTTCATAACTCTTCAACCAGGCCATTTTAGCCCACGATTTCTTCTGGAGAGTTGTTCCTCTGCTCAAGGCGTTTCATCTTGGCACAATAATCAATGACATTGATGCTCCCTGGCTCCAGCATTGCAGAAATTCGACCACGCTGTCCAGATCTGCGCCGATTCTGTTCGCGGCACCTGCGCGCCTCATACTGACCACGATCTGCACAATATCCATTGGGCTTTGGTAGCCCATGACATAAGCTTCCTAGATATGTAAAAAGTTTTGAAAATGATGCACTGTAGCTCCTGCAATAAGCAAAAAACCAGGCCCCTGTCTCAGAAACCCTAATTCCACCATAGCCAAAAGCTTCAAAATCTTGACATTTTTCACTGTTTCTCTCACTGAAGTTATCAACAGTGATTTTAATCACTGAGCAATACTCTCTGAAGTTCGTTAAAGTACTGTCACTCAGATCTGAAGACATCAGCATCAAATCAAGAAGGGGAAGATCACTTGGAGTAAAAGACTTTTGCAGATTTGGTATTCATTGACACTCAGTTAGTGCTTTTTAGCACTTGTGTCTCTCAATCAATTCTTCTGTTGCTCAAATCTAATAAAGTCTGAAGTTGATTTGCTACTGTTCCTGTAAATCCAACATGGGCAAAGACTCGCCAAATGCTCGATTCAAAGGAGTCGGATTCCACACTTGGCAAACCCGCATCAAGCTCATCCTGATGAAGAAGGGTCTCTGGGCCATCACAAATGGCAAAGAGAAGAAACCGCGGGACGCGGACCTTGCAACTACTTGGCAAAAGAATGATGACAGAGCCCAGGCCATTATCAAATTGGAGCTAGACGACAGTTATATCCATCATGTGGATAACTGTGAGACCTCACAGGATACATGGAAAAGACTTGACACCCTGTTCGGTACACAATCTAAATCATCAAAGTATGGTCTCCTAATTGAATTCTTCAGGCTTGAAATGAAGTCCAGCACATCACTTGCCACACATCTTAATTACATGGAAGGACTCCTAACCCAACTTGCAGGAATCAACATTAAAATGGATGAAGATGTTTGCATCGGTGTTCTACTTAAGAGCTTGCCTCCTGAATATAATAACATATCAACAACTTTAATCAATATGCCAAATCCTGAACTTGTTGATATCCAGGCATCACTGTTAGAAGAAGAAAAGAAGCTAAAAACTAAGGAAGAACCAAGTACCTCTAGAGATGAGCATGCATTATATGTTGGCAACAGGTACAAAGGCAAGAAAGATCAGCTCTTTTGTGACTTCTGCAAAAGGACCGGACACACCGAGAAGTTCTGCCACGCAAGAAAGAGATCCCAAAAGGCCTATCTAGTCGCAGTCAAAGAAGAAGAAGAAAATGAAGCAAAGGAAGAAGAAGATGAAGATCACCAGGATCGGAAGGACAAGACTCATCAGTCCTTGTACTCTCATAATTCTGATAGACTGTTTTAAATAGCCTTGTATTTTCCTTACCCTAATGCTTCCTGCCATAAGCTTTGTAAACTCCTTATGTAACTTGGCATTACAGTCCCTGTACACTTTGTGAGGCCCCTGTTACAGCCTCTGGATGTCCACCATGTTTATGGTACCCACACTTAGCTTTTTCTGCAACAGCCTCTGGTGTTTTGCCATGTCTGTGGTATACCCACACTTTGCAGGTGGTTCTCATTACAGCCTCTACACACTTTGTGCCTTTCCTAGTTGTGATTGAGGAGGGGTGTTGAGAATCAGCAATCACACTCAAACAGCCTCTTTGTATGGATTCTCAGGGTCAAGGACATGCAGGGTACATTATCCCATATGCACAATGGTGCCTACTGCAGTTTCCTACTTTCCTATAAAGCATTGTACTTGCTTCCTTTCTTAATGCAATGATAGTACTCTTTTCATTTCAGTAAAGTGTCAATGTCATTGTCCACATACACAAGATTGTGTTTATGAGTGCAAGTCTCAATCTTGGAACCTAATTCACTTGTGTAACAAACAGTGTCCATTCCATCATGAGTCTACACTTCTCCTTCCATCCTCCATAGCTTCCGGTTATGTCATGCTCTAGATCCCGCATTTCTAACACTCAATGTGTTTTTTCCTAGCATGGAATATTGGATTCCTAACTAGTTGTATGTTACTCATGTCGCCACAGTAAATGACAACTGGACCATCTCCTTGCACATTCAAATCACTTAATAACTTTTGTAGCCATACCACTTCACATGTTGCCATAGCAGCACCTCTATACTCAGTGGATGTACTCGATAAAGCAATTGTGATTGCTTTTTGCTGCTCCATGTAACTGCTACACTACCAAGGGAAAATGTGAAGCCACTATGTAGATCTTCTCTCTGACATGCTACCAGCCCAATCTGCATAAATGTATCCAAATACATGTACATCCTTACTTTCCTCATAAAAAAGTCCACAATGTAAAGTGGACTTCACATACCTCAATATGCATCTAACTACATCCAAATGAGACTTTCTAGGCATCTGCATAAACTAACTGACAAGGTCAACAACATAGCTCAAGTTTGGCCTTGTGATAGTCATGTAAATCAGACTACCTACTATCCTCCTGAACATAGTAGGGTCTTCTATCTCATCCCCAACATCAACACTCAACTTCATGTTTTGCTCCAATGGTACTGAAAGAGGCATACATGCTATCATTCCATACTTGGATGACATATCCAAGCCATACTGCCTTTGGGATAGCCATATACCATCATCACATCTTATCATCTCAATACCAAGAAATTATGTTAGCTCACCTAAATCCTTCATCTAAAACTTCTTCTTCAAGAAGCCCTTAACTTCAACAATCCCATTGTCATTGTTACATGTAATAATCAAGTCATCCACATAGATGACTATGGTGACCAAATCTACATCCCCCCTTCTCACATAAAGTGAGTGATCAACATCGGAAATATAAAAGCCAATATTGACAAGATACTCTCCGATCGTGTCAGACCATGCTCTAGGTGCTTGCTTCAGCCCATAGAGCACCTTCTTTGACCTACACACATATGTGGGATGCTCTAAATCCTCATAATCTATTGGCTGCTCCATATACACCTCTTCTTGTAATTCACCATGCAAGAAGGAATTCTTAACATGCATTTGCTGTAAACTCCAACCTTTGACTACTGTTAAGGCAATCACACATCTAACAATTGTCATCCTAGCAACTAGATTGAATATCTCTTCATAATCTATACCATATGTTTGAGAATAGCATTTTGCAACTAGTCTAGCCTAACCAAACCATATGCATTATGCTTGACTTTGTAAATCCACTTATAGCCAATAGTTTTCTTTCCCTTAGGCATGGGTACCAAATCCCAAGTCTTATTGGCTTCTAATGTAGCCATCTCCTCATCCATTGCTACATCTCAATGAATGTGACCAACAACATCCTGAAAAAAAGTGGACTTTGTGGGGTCATGCCTGCTTGCAATAGATACTTTCTTTGTTCTTCAAAGCTTAGGCGGACTCCCACTGGTTGTTGCACTAGCATCTGCAAGCCAGTCTTCAAGGCCCTCTGTGCAATCCCAAGCTTCTTCTTGATTGTTTCAATAGCCTCCCTTTCCTTTTTTTGAGTGACATTAAGTAGCGTATTGAGGAAGGCATGTTGTTGGGCCTTGAAACTCATGTGGATGGCCACTGCTCTACTTTCAGCCAATACTTTTTCTTTCTCCACCTGAGCTAGACGGTGTGCTAAGTTTTTAACTCTTCTTTCGTTCCGATTGGCCCATTCTTCCACTCTCTTCTTCATGTCTTCGAGGCTTTCCCCTTGCCTCCCCCTGCCTCTGGGCCAACACTGTGAGCCTTTGCTCCTAATCCTCTATTTCTCTTTTTAGCCTCTATTACTCCTCCTTCTCCAAGGCTACTTCTTTTTCAATGTCTCCACCTCTTCTTCATATCTACATGCTCTTTCTTCTCTCACAACTTCTAGTTCTTCTGAGGCTTTCTAGAGCCTTTCGAGAGTCTTTCCACTTGTGCTTGTAGGTCTTCACACACAGAACCCTACAAGCTCATCATTATGACTTCATCGGCTCACTAAGGTTTCTGTTTCTTTGTCTAATCTTTCCTACCATTTAGCTTCCGTCTCCTCTTTAGCCCTGTAGCTGCTCTTTTAGCTCATTAATTTCCCTTTGGTCCATGGCTATTTGGCATTTTTTCTCCAACTGGAATGTAGCCATGGCCTTCTTTTCAGCTTTGAGCTCTGCTACATATTCATCATACTCCTTAGCTAGCAGCTCTGTTGTGGGTATGGAGGTGGTAGAGGCTTCCACCTTTTGCCTCTTTGGATCTTGCATGGACTCGGCATCAGCTCTATAGTTGGTGGTCTCTTAGTCCCTGTCACTCGGGTACCGGCTCTGGTCCCTTGGGTCATCTCCTTATCTACAAGGTATTGCACCTAGGCTAAGACATTGCTAGAGTATACTTTTGGCATGGAGCTCTGGGTGGGCTTCTCTAATAATGGCTGAAGGACCCCACCAAATTCTATGGTTGAGGCCTTAGAAGATGAGGCTTTCCTTTTGGCCTTGGTAGTTGCAAACTCTCTTTCTACTATTGGCCCTTCTCCTGTTGCCAAGGCCTTAGCTGAGGTCTCGATGGTCTTTCTCACAAAACCATTGAGATTCACCTCATCTAGTAATTGTGTTACGATGATCTCTAGAAAAGGGACATTAATCGGCTCATGATGGTGTTGTATCTCTGATTAGAGAACAATGCGTGCACCATTTTTGCTTGTAGTTGAATCTCAAGGTCAGGGATATCTACCAAGTTGATGCCATCATTGGTATGGACCTTCACCTTGTCCACTCCCAATATGGTGTACACATCTCTCTTTGGCTTATGTTCCACCTTATTGGCCAATCCCAGGGCCCTTTCTACCAGGTCTGGGGTTAGCTCAATCTGTACTTGGTGAATCTCTTCCCCCTCTCGCACATTGACAGTGCCATGGTTCCTGTTAAAAGTTCTTAGGAATTCTACATGGTGGGTATAATTGAATCCTTGGCTCACTGCTTCCATGTATTTCTGCAAATGGCATTAGTCTATGATCTGCCTCCCGATGTGTTCCTCGATGGCCATGACTTCTTGGTTGAAGACATGCCAGAACTTAAACTGGTAAAAGGCCCATGTTTTCACCGAAAGGCCGTATTTTTCTTGCTCTTCTTCTGAAAAAGGCAATTTGCCAGCCTTTTCTTGGCCTACCATGATGGATGCCTGACATGAAGCCACATTCACCATTAGTGATTTTCAAAATAATTACAAGCAAAAGAAAATGACTATATACTTGTTGAATTGAAATGCTTGAGTGCAAAAGTAGACTTTTCCTTCAAGTAGTCTATTGATCTCAAATTTTATTGGCATTTTCCTCAATCACAAGTTGTTTCATCCTTCCATTTTTGTTTTTAGGCATTGATTGAGGTTTCTAATGTGTGATTTTCCTTTATTGTTTTCCTTATGTGTTTGGTTTGATTCACCTTACCCCCTCTCCCCTCTGAAATGAGAAGAATCCTTCCTAGGATTAAAGGGTTAGAGGATGAAGGGCCTTTAGCACATAATCTTAGTGTTTTACTTTCGCATGAGCCAATCATAGAAATTTGCATTATATTCTAAATTAGCATAGTTGTCCATGTTGAAAGGATGGATGCCTACATGCATAATGTAAGTGAGGACATCAAGCAAGAAGTCATCGGAGTCCACTCTGCTAGCAATGTGCAAATCCTCCTCGGTGAGGATGCAATCTAAATAGGGATGTCCCCTAATGTGTTCTTCTAGGGGTTGATTACGGATGGTAGTCAACACCCTATAGGAAGTTGGAGCTACATAGGTTGGGTCATATTCCGATGCCTTGATTGCATGTTGCTACTCAGCATTGGTCATTATTTGGCATCCCTCCAACTCCCACTGCAATCGAAGAGCATACCATTTTTGTAAGAAAGAGGAGTCATTGTTAGCAATCTGTTTCAACTCCTTGATTTCTTGGTATGTGGCCATGTGTGCGTTCTTGTTATATGACATAATGAGACATTGTTTGATTGCATGTTCTCTGGATATCTCAGTGACAATTAACTCCTCAACTACTTTGGAAGCCTTACCGAATACAAATTTTGACTCCTCCCAAGAGCAAGGGAGTGTACATACTTTTATTGCTATAGGCTCTTCCAAAAGACCGAAGTCTAGTCGATCGTAGCTTTTAGCCAACGTCATGAAAGTAGCGTCCAAGTGTCCTAAGGCAAGCAACGAAGTCATCCCTCGTATTTTCAGCTAAGTCCATGGCTAAGGTTTGAATTGATCGCCGCTCATAAGAGGGTCTAAGGTCGGTAGAGGTGGTTGAGGTTTGACAGAACTAGAGAGTTTAGCAGTAGCTAATGGTTTCTACTTGGTTTGCTCTTGAGGTTGTGGCTTGGCCTCATGTTCGGTGCATTTGATTGGAGCTGTGGGTGTCACACTACTAGGTGCTTTTGAGGTCTAAGGGGCACTAGCGAGACTAGATTTGGGCGGTTTGTTAGTAGCAGGCTATAGTTTTGGGCGATAGATTGGTTTAGGCCCTGTTGGTCTAGGCTTTGGAGCATTAGGGGAGTTTTGAGGTCTCGAAAATACCTTTTAGGAGATAAAAAGAGAGTGCTCTAGACCAAGAGGAGCAAAGCCTCCATAACGAAACTTTTATTTTAAAAAAGGAAAAAAATTATTTTACAAAAAGATACATATACAATAATATTATGAATTTGTATTATCAATATCTATTTTTAGCCTCTTATATTTGTGATTATGACATTCTTTGCATTGATGATATACAGTCCCGGCCTCTTTTATTTAATGATATGTCTGAATTAATGATAATGACAGGTTTACTCTGAATTCAAATTAGTAAAAAACTTGGCACATATTTTTTTCCTTCCTTTTTTTTTGTTCCTCTCGTGTTTTTTCCTCATTTCTTTTGTCCCTCTTGTGGTAGCCTAGTCCTCTCTCTCTCTCTCTCTCTCTCTCTTTGCTATGGATACAAAAATTTAACCTTCAACAAGGCATCCAAGCTCCCAAATCACATCCATATCAATATTTAACTCATTCCAAAAAGATGGAAGATGGATTCCTACAATCATTAGCAAAGGCAATTGGATCACCATGCAACAGGCAAAACGTGGGAAAAGGCAAAGATATGAGAGCTCCTTCATCTCTGCTTGGAAGGGTAGAATCTGAGATTTCAAGCTTGAAGTAAATAATAATAGCATAAAAGAGGTTCTGGTGCAACATGTGTTTATGCATAGAGAGCTATATTTTGAACCTAGAAGTTCAATTCTTCCAACGCATAAACCAAATTGTAAGGATTTGATTCTTAAAGTCTTTCTTTTCTTGAGAGCTATATTTGGAACCTGGAAGTTCAAATCTTCCAACGGCTAAACCAAATTGTAAGGATTTGATTCTTAAAGTCTTTCTTTTCTTGAACTTGGTTTAAGGTTTTCTATTATAACATTTGTTCATTTGTCTTGTAGATGTCTATCCCTCTAATCTTGAGGAATGGCCACCGTTCAAGTCTATTATTGATGTGATTGATGTGATGCATGGCTTGATTGGAGAAGAGATGTACAAAGGTAGAAAGAAGACAGAGCTTGCAGAGAATTGAATATTCTTCTATGATCATTCTTATATTGTCCCCATGCAATGTAGCTAATGGGGATCAATATCCCCCCTTCCTTTGCCAAATTTTCCAAGCTTTGATTGGCCTTTGCCAAGTCCAGCTACTAGTGAGGGCTATAGATGTAAAATATTTCCTGAGATACAGAGAGCATTAAAACCTAGTATCTCAAGTAGGCTAAGCAAAGTTACTTTGTTCATTCCTATTAATATATTTGTTGACTTCTTTTCTAATGCTGAGATAAGAAAATCAAATGCTATGCTTTTAGTGAAGAGACTAACATATGATCATGTTATACAATTTGTTGATGAGGGATGGGACACTAGGACAGAAGGAAAAATTATATGTAAGATAGATCAAGACTCTATAGCTTGTAAATATATAATTGCGACTCAAAATTTCATCCTTAGCTTTTATTATAGTAGATGGCATTATGTTGGCAGTAGTCTAGTCGCTTTAGATCAAAATCTTGATAATTTTAGCAAAGATCCTATAGTGGATCTTGACATTTGGTACAATGAGGACATTATTGCAATCTTAAAGGCTAGATCATCATGTATGCTACATCAAGCAATGATGGATTTATAGAATGAAAATATTGAACTATGATACTCATTTTTCTTCCAACTTAATAACAAACGGGTACGTTTTTATTTCATATTATATCCACTTAGGTGTATATCTGATTTCAATTCCTGTGATTAATAAACATTTGTAACATATTTTTTAAACAGATATCAACGAGGAGAGAGAAGAATATATAATGCAAGGATATTGAAGAAAAGATCTCTTTACTATCAATATAAAATACATGTATAAATTTTTGTCAACCATCTCCATGACTTATACACAAGGGCTTACAATCTGAGGCAAAGCTACTTTTTTTGAGAACTTTTCTTAGGAGAAGGGACATCCTTTCTAGGAGTCCTTTTGCCTATCTTTGATGCTTTGATTGTTGAAGGCATAGCTTCACCTATTGTAGTTACATGCACCTCCTCTCCTTCAATGTCCAAGCCCCCAGTATTGTCCATTCTTGTCGGTTGTATACAATTGGTCATTATGTACTTCAAGAGCTTTTCTCTTATATACCAAACGTACTCACTTGTATAGCAATCCCTTGTAAACTATTATACATTTGTAAGAAAATATTTTTAGTTCATTGTTATTTTTACAATGGACTATTTTGCAATAAAACTCTATCTTAAAGTGTAGTATGTTTCACATTACCTTTATAAGTTTATCATCATTGAGATAAATAAATTGAACCAATATTTTGGCATTTACAATTACTCTCCAGCCACAAGAGTAACTATCATCCTGATGAGGACACTGCAATCAACAATATAAAGTAAAACTATGAAACTTGTTTATAGTAGTTTTTAGAATAAAATTTCTTAGTATGTTCCAACCATATTAATCAAGAAATTACCGTAACTTGTCTATATTGCATTGTTGCAAGTAAGTCAAAAGGCATGGGAGGCCTTTTCTCTAGCACTTCAATCAATCTTTTGCAAACTCTATACCAAAAAGACAATAAAATTTAGAGTTATTACAAAAGAAAGATCAAAATATTTAGATTACCTGCAACAAAAATATCAAAATATCAAGGAGACCCTAGATTATATAACTTACAACTTGGCATTTCCATGGCTTCCTTTTATAGAATTGATGAGGAAACATTGCATCTCCACACAGTCTATTCCAATTAGCCTCCAATGAGAACTAAAAATAAAAATATTTCAATAATCTAGCAAAACAAGATCTCATAAAAGCTAAAAAAAAATCAAATTACTTACTTTTCATTGTATGAAATTAAAAGAAGCTCCAAAGATTCAAAGTCAATTGAATTGAACCAATGGTCAAAAGCACTTGCATCAAGCTCACTCCTCATATAGTATGAGATGGGTGGATCAAGAACCTCAATCTTTTGTTGTATATCGAAGGGTAGCTCATGCATTACACACCTAGTAAAGGAATGGAGATAGTAAGCATCAACATGAAAGTCTATTGCTAGAAAAATATGGTGAGTAAAAACCAATTTTGGTAAACTATACCTCATCCCAACAAGAAGAATCGAGTCATTTACTTCTCTCACTTTATTCTGGAGGATTTGAACACAATCAGAGTCCAAAAATACCATATCAGATCTCTTGTTAAGATCACCAGGTAAAAAGAAAGAAACATTGAATCCCTTAGGGTTATCCCTTTCAAGAAGGTTAGATAATGCCTCTTCAAAAGGTGGGAGTTGTTCTGCTTTCTTTTCTTCTTCCTTCTTTCTTTTATACTCCATTTATTACCCTACTCTATTGTGGCCTTTTCCTCTTTCACACGTAACATCTTCAACATTCAGAACAATATCATTTTTATTCTTTCTATATGAAGGCACATTTAAAATATTGAAAGCCTTCACATCAGAAAGAGGGATTGGCTCAAGGACATTTGAAAACCTGTATCTCAATCTTCTAAGAATTATTAGGTCTTTATCCATAAGCGTAAGCTTATGTGCATGAGAAGCACAGATATAAGAATCTTGGAAAAACTCAATCAAAAAAATCCTATGTAGCCTCCTGAAAATAGTTGAGACTTGCTCTAGTCCATCTAAAACTATGAAGACTATGCTTGTCACAGATTTCTCTGGCAAGCCTCTGAAAAGACAGCTTTAGAATTGCATTATTTAGAGCCTTCATTGCACTTCTAATCTCCTTAAGGCACCTCACATATTGTGAGAACCTTCTTCTTGGCTTTGATTTCCTTGAAAGTTTGGAAGGCTTGGAGGACTGATGGATCTTTGAAGCAAGACCTCTAGGATCAACTTTCGGCTTCCTTGTAGTGGCCTTAGTTCTAGCCATTTGAAACATCCAAAAAAATAAATAATACAAACAAATTAGGAAAAATCTCTTAATATCTCATATCAATTTATCTACAATCATGAAGCAGCAAGCAAACACTAATTACATAATCTATATCCAATTTAAGTAAAATAATGAAAAAGATGTATGAAAAGCAAGGAGGCTTGGGGTGACTCAGAAAAAAGAACACTTCACCAATCGCGTTTCACAAACGCGAGGAGGCCTTTCTCGGAAAAAAGAACATAGCACCTGTCGTGTTTCATCTGTCACATTAGAAAAATAGCAGGGCTCAAGTCGTATGAAACATGAGGAGGCCTAACTAGGAAAAAAGAACATAGCACCCATCGCGTTTCATACGTCACATAAATAACGTGGCAGGGTTCAAGTCGTATGAAATGCGAGGAGGCCTAATTCAAAAAAAAGAACATAACACCCATCACGTTTCATACGTCACATTAGAAACATGGCAGGGCTTAGTCGTATGAATTACAAGGAGGCCTCACTTGGACAAGAGAAAACAACATCCATCGTGTTTCATCCGTGCATATTCTTGCTATAACATTCAAAGAACAATATCTTGTATTCTACAAACACATCTATTCTACGAGGTATCTTCACCTAGTACTTTCTTGCAACATTTTCCATGTCACTATGTGGAAGCAAAATTTATATATCAAGGAATTTATATTTGAAGTTAAAGGTCATAGAGCATATTCAAAGTTCTATTACCTGCATGAAGTTTACAGATGAAATGCCTACACCCATGTCACAACAGAAACAATGCAGGCCTTATTTGTATGAAATGCGAGGAGGCCTCATATGGATAAGAGGAACCTAGCACCCATTGTGTTTCATACGTTTGGCATTTTTGGGGATGATTTGGTAGGACTGTTCAAGTGATTTAGAACTAACTCATGTTTTAGGAAAAACTTACGTTCTTGAGTGGTGTTGGGTGTGTATGCTATCGATGAAACCTTCTTTAGTAGATGGAAGAATAATTTTGTACTGCGATCAAATTAGTGTTGTGTTGGTGTGGTTGAGTATAGAGAGGGTTTTGTCTTTGAAAAAACTCTTTTGCGGTTCAGAATTTGGGTTTATAACAATGTTGGTTTACACATGTGGCTGCTGTTATGCGTAGTTAATTTCACACGTGCGACTGAAGACCATTTTGCATGGGAAGTTGTGCCACATGTCACTTACTTTTTCTTCATGATAGCACTTTTATGGCTTTGATGTTTAAGTGTTTTTTCTTTCTTTTTTTTCATTTTAAGCGCACGTCCTCTGAATTAGTGTAGCGTACTTTTTGATCAAATATCCGATGACTGTTAGTATTTCTTTCACGTATATATACAGACACTTAGGTTTAGGTTTTGGTTACTATTTATTTCACGTATCTTGTCTTATCTTCGGCCAGCTTTTTATCTTGCAAGCATCACAAGCCAAACCAAGCATATTCTCAGGAGCAAGGCCTGCAAATATCAGGTATCACACTCTTCTTAATATTTTATTTGCAATCTTGAATTTTGAGGCATTGAATATGTTTGTTTATTTAAGAGGAGAAAGATACAACATGGACTTAGAAATTCCGTAATGGTTTAACTTTATTTTTCTATCAATACTGGTCTAGCACACATGTTAAACGATGGGATTTTGATATTCTTGAAGCATTGTTTTGTTCAAATTTTCTGGATGTATAAAATGTGAATTCGTCAACTTTTTTTTAAAGTGACTTGTGAAACGTGATTTTGTGAATATGAGGCGGTCTATATCATTGTTTTCGCATTTCATGAGTCTGTATCACTGTGCTTTCTCTACTGGATAAAGTTTTAATTCATTTCATTCATCTTGTATTTCCTAAATTTACTTAGCAATATTTCTTTAGTCTACTGCATATGAGAAAATGTGGATTTTTATATCATGCCCCTTATTTTTTTTTTCTGGATTTTTCTTTGTGAGTAATCAGGATGACTAAAGGGAAGTTGTCTTTAGAGGGAATGGAGGAGGAGGATTTGGAGGTCACCTGTGATGAAAAGTTTTTTGATTTTCTTCACGCAACTGGAAGTTCATCTAGATTTTTTTTGCATTAGAGATATGCTCAATGTTCCCTTTGATTTGCAAGAGCTTTTGAAGGATCTTGAAGATAAACTGAAGGATTTTAAGGTGTTTAATGATAGACATGTGGAAGGCCTAGAGATTGAGGGATTTTTCCATTATAGCGATGTAATGGAAGTTTTTAATGTTGGTAGAACAACTTTGCAAACAAGATTTAGCCTTATTGATGAAGAATTCAAGAAGTGGAAAGCAGATTGCCCTTTTCATCAGAATCAACAACAATTTCTTCTTGTATAGAAGGATATTGGATTTCTTGTATATCTTCAATATATGGATAGTTGTTCTTCAGATACATTACAAGAGAAGAAGATGGAGGATATTGCATGCAACGACAAAGAAGTTGAAGAGAAGGGTGAAATATTTCAGGAGGATATTGAGAACCAGTTAGTGTAGAGATTTCATGTTGCTTTGTTTAAAAGTGAAAACATTACAAAAGTGAAAGAAAAGGAGATAGAGTTGAGTGCAGATATTGAAACAAGTCCTCTTGAATGTGTCCCAATATTTTCCAGTTATCTCATCAACAAAATAGATATGTATTACTAAATTATATTCAACACCTTTTTGATCTTAGAGAAGATTATTGCTTGGCAATCCTTGCTGCATGGGGTCAAAATGATAATAATTTTATAGGTTATGAAGAGGAATTGCTAGCAACTCTTGATGCTGATGAGGGAGAGAATTTTCAAGACAATTCTGTAGCCTTGCATTCTTGTATTAATCAGATTGTGGAATATGAAAAGGGGGGGATACCTACAGAGGAAGAGTACTTACAAATTCAACAGAGACTTCATATTGATAACATGGGGTATGAGGAGAAATTAAAGTCTCCATTAGAGGAGAAATCAAAAAGTTCAATAAATCTATATGATGATAGTCTTCTTGAAGGAGATGAAAACCCTAAGGTATGAAAGATAATTCTAAGATATCCATTGTGATTTATATTAGAGTATGTTATGCATTATACACAAATATTTTTGGATATTTATCTACAGACATCTTATACTATTGTGGTTTATTGTGCATATAGAAATTGAAGATGTAGACAACTTTCTTGGAAGAGACAAGGGATCAAGGCCATTGAAACTTAAGGCCTTGGTCATTATATTGGAAGCTTAAATAATCAAATAGTTGCAATTTATCATAGCATGTTGTCAAGCTCTCCAAGCTTACCAATAATGGCTTTGAAAGCTATCTCCAAGGTGGTTGGATCCAAAAATTTCAATAGAGGTTCAAATAAGATAATTTTGGTGGAGAAAGAAGAAGCTGTAAGAGTTTTTTGGCTTCATGCCTAGATACAATGGATCCAGGGCATGATACTTTGGAGTTCTTGCCTCTTATTTGCTCTCCATGTAGGAGATGCCAAGAATTTGAAGCTCTTTCCATGCTATAGGAAACAAGAGTTCCTGAAATGTAAAGGTCTCATCGAGTGGGATGAAACAAAAGATTCCCTTAGAGGACCTAGTGAATTTCCCGAAACTAAAGACTCTTTTGCAATAGAGTCTGACTAAAAGATGTTAAGGGTTTCTTGAAAACCATCTTTTTCCATATCTTTGTCTAGTTTGTAACCATTCCAAATATGTTTGCTTTGCACAAGAGTTTAAATATCCCTCTTTTCTTCTTTGGGTAATAGTGTTTATAGTCCTTGCCAAAGATGATGTATTACATGATGGGATTGTGTCTTTGAGCTTGAATTTGTGCCAAATTTGTCTATAGAACCATTGAAAGACCTCTAATAAACTGTTTGCTTTGTATCTTCCACCTCCATGTCTTTGCACCTAAAGTATTTTGTTCTTACTTGATAGTCTGATTTTTCCATACCTTGGGTTGACCAAATAGATAGAGATCCATATTTCTTGATAAAATATGGAGCATGGTTGTATAAAATATGCTGCATAGTTAACAAATAAATAAAGTCAATAAGAAAACCCCATATGAGTCAGACAATAAAGAGACATACATATGCAAACTTCTTACCATATAGTAAGTGAAGTGTTGATTACACCCCAAGCTTCTATCATTGCCTTTTTAAAAAGGTTCAATTGGTTTTTGAAGTCTTTGAGATCATCATCATTCCACTCTATTTTATCACAATAAAAGAATTCTTTGTCTAGTGTTTCCCAAACATTGGCTTTTCTATTCTGAGCTTGTCCATTATCAGCATGATCCTTAACTGCATTATGTAGGCACTTGCATTGATTGTATCTAGTAGTTGAACCACCATTCCTAGAGTTTATCTTACCAAGTCTCCCATGAAAGTCTAGGAACCTTCTAGCCTTCACTCCACCAATATATGGATTTTGGGGACACAATTGCCATCCTTAGACTTTTGAAGATCTAGTTCAATAACAACATTACCACCATGCAAACCAATTGCAGATAAGACTTTTTCAATCTTTATTATAGCATCTATTCTAGCTTATATAATGGCTTCAGCTTCCATGAAAATCCTATATAAAGATGAACAAGCTTTTCAATTATCCTACAAAGCGCATGAAGTGTACATATATGGGCATTCACTAAAGGAATATCTAGGACTAACATCATTCAAGTTACCCAACACCTTCTCTTCCCATAACCAGCCACACATATACCTTCAAGAAGTTGCTTTTTCTCACCATGGTTAGGAAGCTCTATGATGACTATTGCAATTGGGGTAGGTGGATGCTATGGATGAGATGCTCTTGTAAGTCTTCCATTAGGACCTTGATATTGGCATACCTCACTCAGTCCTATGCCTTACCCAAAGTTCACAGTTTGGTCCAACAAAATGTCTGTGACCTCCACAATAGTAGCATGCTCTTGTTTGAGTAGTTTGTTGCTATGCCTAAAAATTTCCTCAAGGTTATATTGCATGCATTCTTCTAGGTTCCCTAAAGGGCCTCTAAGGCATTGTGTTAATAATAACCTGATTTACTATAGTTGCATGCATAAGTCTTGGCCTAGGCTGCATTAATCGCATCTATCGTGCCATCCTCACATTAGGATTGTACCAACAAGTCCTAGTTTCATAGCCATTCCTTTGGCATATCTCACAATAATTTCCTTCTTATTGGTCTTAAAAAGACCTAAATATTTTAGCTTTTTTTAATCGTCTTATCCAATTTAATCTCTTCTATCTTTTTCTTGGTTTTATCCTTTGATTTTTTCTTCTTAATCTTGGCTAAACTTGAATTCTCTCTTTTTTTCCTATGTTTCTTCTTGCTGGACTCTTCATTATCAGAGTCACTAAAGTCATCCTCCTATTTTGAACTAAACTCATTGTCCTCATCCTCATTGTTTGTTAGTTTTTGATCCTGAATCTAAATCTGCATTAGAATATGAATCCAAGGAATCATCATCCTTACAGGTCTTTGATCGGGAAGTACAAGCCTCCTCTTCACCCTCATAGCAACTCTTATCATGGTATCTAGTGTCTCATTCTGACCAAGCTCCACATTAGTAATGGATTGGCAATATGACCTTTGATACCCTTAATGAAATAAGTAATCTACATCTTTATTGATGGTGTATCTCCAGTATCCAACCTATTAAGCAAATTTTTAAACTTCTGAGCATAATCTTCAACCAACATATTCTTCTACTTGATCTTCTTGATCTTTCTTAACATGTCTCCCAGATATTTATCCTTTTGAAACCTGCCTAAAAATGATGTCCTTAATGCATCATATGTATTAAATGTTGCCATACCATAAACAATTGGCAAATGGTTCATGGATTTTCCTTGTAAGGTGGCCGCAAATTACTGCTTCTTAACTTGATCTCCATACATCTGGTTGAATCCACTTGTTGTCCACCTTGTCTCAAATTAAGCCACATGGCAATCAAGATCTTCCTTCTTTTTCCTAAGAATTTAGATGCTCTCCCCTTTGTGTTAACAAGTTGATTTGGTTTCATTATTCTTTGATTTTAAGACTTCCTAATACTGGTAAGGTATTAAGGCCAAAACAATCGCAATTTGAATTTTTGTGCTTTTACACATGGCAATAATGAAGCTCCAAGATGTTTCCATTGTGATGAACCAAGCCACTTCAAGAGACAATGTCTGAAGCTTGGCCAAATCTTTTGCCAAGTATAGTTTTGTGGCCAAAATTAAGTAATTGTAGCCAAGGAAAAGGTTATTGGTGTGACGCTTAAAGAAATAGAAGAAGATGGAAACCCTACATTGGAGGCAGACATGGAGAGAGCAACGATACATATTGCCCTCAATAAGAAAGAGATAAATCACTAATTCTTGATTATTCAAACACCAAAAACTTACCAAGTTAAAGGCTTCAAAATTTTGATTAACTATGGAAATATCCACTCATTTATGTCACTAGAGTTTGCAAAAAGTTCCTATCAGCTCCAAAACTATTTCATTAAGTTGTTGTCAGGCCTTTATTAGATTTAAAGGTCTAGGAAGAGACATGATTCTATTTTTCTTCAATACATGACCAAACCCAGCTTTCACATCCTTGAATATTTTTTAGTAAGTTGTTGTGTACTAATACTGGCCTTGTCACAAATGGATTGTGTATCCATATCTAAGAACTCATTTGACACATCTTTCAATCTGGACACAATTACTTGTCCTTCACAGCCTTAAACTTTGGATTGCTCAAAGTGTTTTCCAATGTACTTACCTTTAGAAATCTTTTAATAGATAATCCAAGCTCACCTTACCTAGATTTTTATTCTGAGTTGTTACACGCTCAGAAGACCAAGACAAAAAAGCCAAAAATTTGAAATTTGAGGATAGTCCCAAGGCGAGAGAAGAAGATAAAGGCACACTTAGAAGAAATCTGAAGATATGAAATGTAGGAAAAAGCCCTGAATGTAAAAGGAAGCACACAATGCTAAGCGCATTGTGATATGCTAGCAAGAAAAGCGCCAAAAGCACATTGCAATTCATTTTGTAAAAGAGTGCTAGGCTCTCTACTGAGAAAATTGTAAGGGATGAGAATTAATAGGAAGGAGAAGAAAAGAGAGTAGAAGAATGGACAAAGGCCGGGACCAAAAAGGGGATGGCCATCTAAGGAGGGGATAAGGGCATGTATAAAAGTCAAGAAATGAAAAAGGAAGCTCATTCTTGTGTGTGACCAAACTTTCTCTCTTCTTGCTTCTTGCTCTTACTTCCTTCTTGTGCATGAGAGGAAGAGAGGGAGTGTGAAAGAGGGAGAGAGTGTGAAAGAGGAAGAGAGGGAGTGTGAAAGAGGGAGAGAGTGTGTGTAAGAGAGTGAGGGACCATGGAGAAGCTCTTCTTCTCCCCTCTTCATCATCATCTTCTTCTCTTTCCCCTTCTTGCATGTGCAAATATGGAGGTTGAAGCTCGGAGCTTGGAGATGGAGCTTGCTTGACTATGCCAAACTCCCTTCTGCCACAAAGTGAATGAGGTAGGGGCACCATCTAGTCATGGAAGAGCAGATTAGGACACTATGCAAGAGGGAGAGGAGCTTGTGAGGGAGAAGAGAGGAAAACTAAGAGAGAGAGAGAGAGAGAGAGAGAGAGAGAGAGAGAGAGAGAGAGAGAACTACAAAAAATAGATGAATCAATAAAACTTTAGAGGGCACAAGAGATGGAGAACCCTCAAGACATAAATAATATACACAATATGGACACCAATAGCATGGGCTTATTACACTGTAGAGCATGCATAAGCTATAGTAAGGGAATGAACTACATAAGCTCATGAGAGAGAATGGGGAAGGCTCAATAGGGCTGAAGAAGGCTTCTTGGCTCTCTCTTGCAAATTACAAAGGAGAAGGCCTCTTTATATAGACCTTGAGGGTGTTTAGGGTGGAAGTTAAGATAGAATAGGAATTAACACCACCAAAGCTGCATTAAGGCGGTTTCCACCAACGTGGAAGCTCCATCTAGATGCTTTGTTGACCAATTTTGAACTTAATCAAGTTCCATCATAGGTGAATTGTCTCCATTCTCCCCCCCATAGCTTGAGTTCAAGAGCTCTCCTATAAAAAAATATAGAGAATCTTCATAAAATAATATCATATCTAGCAATACTGGAGAAAGAGTGGTGAGAATTCATACATTACTACTACAATTAAGGATGATTTGAGGGTGATTTAGAAGGGGAATTCTAATGGTTTATTAGCTTGAGAGAGAGGAGAATAGAGGGGAAAGGGTTGGGAGTCTAATGAATGATGTTTTATGGAAGTGTTAAGTGTGGGGAAGAAAGTGTGGGTGTGTATAAAATTGGGAGGTGGTCTCTATCGCAATTGGAAAAAGTTAGCGTCCACCATTTTGGCCATATCTCCCAACTCGTAGCTCTAAAAAATTATAAATAAATACCAGCCAAAACTTCAGCTCACATGCTACAAATTTTATGTTGAAAAGTTTTTTTGGATCGGAGTAGAAGTATTTTTAAAAATCTTACAAAATTATGTGTTTGATTTTTCTTTCACTAATGCTTCCAAGAAGGGTCCCATTTGTTTGAATTATCATAAGGCTCCAAAGCCATGACATTATGAGCCTCACATGCCCTTTTGATGGCTCCAAATCCATTTCATGTCTTTTATTTTCACATTACATATTTTTTCTTCACCTTCCTCCATTGATCTTTACTCTTCACCCCCCCTTGGTAAATGGGTCCATGAAATATTTCCATTCAGTGATTTCTTGGATTTCCCAAGAGGTTGTTCCCACCCTCTTCTTTATTTCAAACCTCCGAATGTACAAAAAATCAACAAAGTGTTAGACAAATAATTTTTTTGTGA
Source organism: Lygodium microphyllum (assembly GCF_053477565.2). Classification (NCBI taxonomy): domain Eukaryota; kingdom Viridiplantae; phylum Streptophyta; class Polypodiopsida; order Schizaeales; family Lygodiaceae; genus Lygodium; species Lygodium microphyllum. The sequence continues at coordinate 144,423,207 of NC_141137.1, forward strand.
TTTTCTCGGATCATATAGCCCCCCCCAACTTGGCTAGAGGTATATATGCCTCTAGACACTCTTTGGTATCTTGAGCTGACCCCACCCTGATGTGATGGGGTTTTAAGCGCCATCCATTTACCCTAGTCTTATGCACTTTTTTCTCAATGTTTTGAAGTTTGTAGGAGTCATTGTTGAATTTTTCTGTGATCCAAAACGGTCCCTCCCACCGGTAGAGAAACTTACCATCCTTTCTTTTATCAAAGCAACTATCATATCGAAGCACTAAAGATCCCTCCTTGATGTTTTTATCTGTTAGCTTCTTGTTGAAATTTTCTCATTTGATGTAACTTCTCCTTTTGAGAGCCTACTGTGCCACCTAATACCCAAAGGCTAGCTAATTTCACCTCAACAGGAAAAAGAGCCTCTTGTCCATAAACTAGATGAAAAGATATGAACCCTAACATGGTTTTGAAGGAGGTTCTGTAAGCCCATAGAGCTCCACTAAGGTGCTTGTCCCAATCCTGGGGCCTTGAATGTACCTGTCTGATGATTTTACAAATCATTCGAGTTATGTTTTCCACCAATCCATTTCATTGAGGGTAGTAAGGGGTAGAGTGTCGTCATTGAATATTTAGCTTTTCCATGAGTTCACCCACCACATTAGCTCTAAACCCTGGTCCTCTATTTGATAGTATTTCAAGAGGGTGTAATATTCCTCCCCTCCCCCGTACCTTCCCTATGAAAACCCTCCTTTTCTTTTCAAAAATTTTTAAAATTTTTATACTCTCTCCCTCTCTCCCCTTGTCGATTGCATGGTGGGGAGAGAGAGAGAGAGAGAGAGAGGGAGTAAGGAGAGAGAAGGGGGGCATGCAGCCCCCTAGGTGGAAGAGCCCCCCTCCCCCCTTCTCATCATCATCATGAGAGAGAGAGAGAGAGAGAGAGAGAGAGAGAGAGAGAGAGAGAGAGAGAGGAGTTTCTGGAAGTTCTTCTTCCCCCCCTCCCCCCCCAAGCCGCCCCCTCTTAAAGGGATGTCACACACCCTTCAATATTTTTTGGAAATACACTTCCCTTCAATCTCTTCCTCCACTCAAGGAGAGGCAGCGAGAATCTTGCATAGGAGAGTGCGAGAACTCTATCACTCGTACACGCGTCTTCAAGTATGGCCCCGAAGCATAGTTCCACAAAGATGGCCGGAAACCTTGCAAGTGTGGATGGAGGTTCGAAACAAGGTGGCACCGCAACTGCAAACGGTTCATCAAGCATCAGTACCACTAGAATCAAGGAATCACTCCAAACCCAGGTTGCTCTATTATTAAATCATAGGTTATAATTATCACGGTGAAAAATCATATTCACATGCAAGCATCACATTAATTGCGTGTTTGATAATTTCCTAGGTATGAACTTAGTTGTGATGTATGTAATGAGCAATATAATTTTCGTTGTAAGATGATATCATAATAGGTGAAATTAATTGGATAATTGTATCGTAAGTTACCAAAAACATCTTACAAGAATTCCTGCATAAAGTGCATTGCTCCTTGCACAAATTCTTGCTTAAAATGCATTTCAGAGGACATTGAAAGAACAAAAGTGCATCTTCATATCGCAAGAAGGATTCTAAGGTACATGTAATAAGCTGCAAAAAAGATTAAAGCGTAGGTAGACTCATACAATAATTACATTAAGTTATATTGATCAAATCATTCAAGAAGGTTATAGATCGTGTAAATAATTACATAGAGGATAATGTTAAGATTGCATGCATAGAAAGTACCTTCACATGTGTGGCATAAAATATTGTATGGATTATATCAAAATTGTAAGCATTGAAATGAAGGCATAGCATTACGTTGTGTGCATTAAAGTTGTTGGAAAAATTCAACGTTGTTTGTAATCTACTAAATGGGACTGAGATCCATGAGTCCCATGTCAAAGTCCTTGGTGACTTCAAGAGGGATATGTAAAAGCTTAAATGCTTGTGAGTATTATAAAGAGGGCTTAAGAAGATTATACTTAAGATGGAGTCGGAACTATTCTAAACAGAACCATCTTGACCAACCATGGTCAACGGGATAGCCAATCTTGATCAATTAAAATCAAAGATAAAGGTACATAGGTACTTCGAGGGATCTAGGAGATAGCTAGCAAGTTGACCAACCGAGGATAACGGGGTTGTCCATGATCTATCTTACAAGGAGACCTAAGCTAAGGATAATTAGGGTTTGTAGGGTACAAACCCTAACCCTGAAGGAAAAGGGGAAACAAGCAACCTAGCTTGCCAAGCCCTTGGAATCTCGCCAAGTCGTGAATGACCCAGGACCGAATGCTGGGAGCAAGCATTCGGAAAGAAGGAATCACACCTTAGCAGTTAGTCATAGAATTGAACTCTGAAATGATCGTGGTTGTACACTTAGGTATATTGTTTGAACTTCTTTGCTCAAGGAACTAATTCAAAGAAAAGCACTTAATGCTTCAGGTTAAAAGCCTGGAGGGAGAGGCAGGTTAAATTACCTCCGACTGTTTGCCTAGCCCTATCCAAGGGGGTTGTTAGCCACGCCGAGTATATAGATCAAACCCGCCGCGAGAGGTCTCTCCGTGGGTGCTGCTTGGAGAGGGAGGACGCTTGGGTGCCAGGGGAGGCTCTGGCTATAAGTTCCTTACCTCCGGATCCCACACAAGAAGTTGACGTGACTTGAGATGGGATCTCGAGGCCCGTGTACTAGTCTACGGGTGAAACTTGGAGCAGCAATCCTATTGATTGCTAGGATAGCCTTTGGGCATAATACTTGATGTATTCCGAGACTATGATAAATAAAGATCAGATATTTAAAAAAGGAACTTGCTTGACATTTTTTATGTGTCAGTGCTAAAGTTACGTGAAGGAACCTGTGTTTAAATTGATTAATTAAGAAAGCTGCCTTTGCATGTCAAACATAATGTGGTAGGTAATTAGATAACTAAGCAAACCGAGGAAAGTGTGGTGGACGTGACTTGGGTCCGTCCTACAGAAGGGTAGTCCCGGTTAGCTGGGAACTTTTCTCAAAAGACATGATAACGAGACTATGAAGACCTAGCGTCAGTAGAGCTAGAATCCTGATTTATGTTGTTTTAGGAGAGCGGAATGGGACTATGCCTTACGGGCAGAGAGGTTGAGCTTCGCATCCCTCTCGTTTCCCATTCTCCATGAACCAAGTGTAGCATAAATCCGTTTCGACTCTGTTGTTCCTATGCAAAGTGGTTCATCCGGAGCTCGACGCTAGCTACTTCCTAGAGAGTTTGCTGATAGGAAAGAAACCGCGACTTTAGGTCGGTCCTAAGTGGGAACGGCCGGATACTTTTGCTCAGGGCAGACTCGGGAAGACCTAGATCGCAAACCCTGTGATATTCCTTGCGAGTGCCAGGTGACGCTTTCTAGACTCTCTTCCCGATGGGCTGTTAAGACGTGTCCCACAAGTGGACATGCAGACACGTTACAATTGGTATCAGAGTGAACCAACGAGATCTAAGGATTACAAGGGAACTTAATGGAGGAAAATAAAGGGAATAAGGAGATAAACAGGGGAAGGTGAGTAGAATAGAGCAGTGTTTTCTGTTGAAAACATTTCTTTACTCACTTATGGATGTTGGATTGCAGAGTCACGAAGCATGGAGCAAGTTCTTGGTGTTCCAAGTCATGTTCATGACTGCAATGCATGCCTCGAATTATCATCAGAGACTTGGCATGATGGATATTCTGGACCATATCTATAATCCTTCACCCCTGTATGCGGAGCAAAGATGGACGGGAGATTCAGGAATATACTACATAGCAACCCACCAACTCACGTACCTTCAAAGCAACTTGAAGAGAATCAAGTGGATGGAGGATTTAAAGATCGTGAAGCTGTTCATCTTTGTCGAAGCTCGCATAAACCCAACTTTGCACGTTAGTGGTCGGCAAGTCAAGCAGAACAAGTGTGTCTATGAAGAAGTGACCCGGGTAATCTCTGCTGACAGAATCAAAGTGTTAGGGCGCTATGAGAAGAACGGGTATCAAAGGAAAGGATACCCCAAGCTTCCTATGACTTAACGTTTCCTGAAAATCCATGACTCCACTCCATATTATTATTCCATCCCTGTAGCCGATTGTAACACAATCCTATTTTTCCCAAACTAAGGTATCAATCAGCCTGTCTTACTTATCCAAAATAAGTGTACTCAAGGGGTTATTTCCTCATGAATAAATAAGACTTTTTACAATTGCCTATCTTGATCATAAACGTTAACTGTGGTGTTAAGTGATTAAATCACTTAGCAAAAGGCTGTGCTAGTCATATTAACATAATATGGAAACATATGATAAGATGTTAACATAAAGAATCTTATTGTTCACACGCAACCCCAAGCGCAGGTTCCAAATTTGACTCTTACACTAAGTCCAGCTGTGGTTCAAGAGAAGAAATTCCTTTTCAAACAAATTAAGCCACCGGAGTTTGATGGCAAGGGAAGGACTATTTAAGCCGATGGTAAGATTTGGATTGAGTCCATGGAGGACAATTTTGAGGTAGCAAGAACTGCACTTGTTAACCAAGCCATGCTCGCCAAACTTAAGCTTACAGGCGAAGCGAGACTTTGGTGGAAACAATGGTACAGAGATCAAGCGATCTCGGAGGGGACAGTCACTTGGGACAAGCTTAAGGAAGCTGTGCAAGGGAGGTATCTGCCACCTGCCTACCGTACACAAAAGATGAATGAATTCTATGACTTGAAGTAGCTAGGATTATCCCTTGAAGCATATTATTCGAAGTTTGTTTCACTCCTAAAGTATGCACCCCCAATGGATATGACACAATGGGTGTCAAAATTCTGTGTTGGGTTGAATGCACCCATAAACACTCGATTGGAATCAATGTGCCCAATGGACCTACAAGATGCACTCATTCGAGCTGCTCCAATAATACAGGAGGTGCAAACCAAACCAAGGAACAACAGGATCTGGCCTTACAAGATCAAAATAAGGGTATGTCTAAGGCTCAGACTAAGAGAGAGTAGGGTCAGAATCAAGGCCAAAGGAAGAAAGCTAGGGTCAATGCTGTCAATAACTTTGTTCCAACACAAAGCAATGATCGCAACCCACGTTGCTTCCATTGCAATGAGCCTGGACACTTGAAGAGGGAGTGTCCCAAGCTTGGTAGAGGACATCGCCAGGGGCAATTCTAAGGTAAAAAAAAAAGCCGCTCATGGCCAAGGAACCACTATTATGGCTAGAGGGAGAACCTCCAGTGTTTCCAATAAGGAGTTGGACAATGAAGAAGATCCATCCATGGATGCTGACATTGAGAGGGCAACGGTTTATGCCACTCTTCACAAGAAGGGTCCAAATCGCCAATTCTCAGTGATTCAAACTCCATCAGAATATCAAGGTAAAAGCTTCAAAACCCTAATTGACTGTGGCAGTACACATTCCTTCATCTCACCAATTTGTGCAAAGAGATTAGGGATAGCCACAATAGATGCACCTACTTTACTTGTGGAATTAGCAAATGGTCGTGAGGTCACTTGTACTAGGCAAACTGCTAAGGTGAAATTCCTACTGGGTGGGAAGCCAACTTCTATGAGATTTAGGGTAATGAACCTAGGTGTCCATGAATGTTTACTCGGAATGGATTGGTTAATACCCAATGATGCTCACATCCACTGTGGGAAGGGCCAAGTCTCCTTCCGAAATTTTGAAGGGGAACTAGTCACGACTCAAGGTGAGGCCGGTAAGCCAAAAATACAGTTGGCAAAGGCAACACGGATAATAAAAGGTGTTCAAAAGGGTCTACATGTCTATCTAATTAAATTGAATAAGCTATATTAGGATCATGAATTAGGAGAAGAACCTTCATGGTTAAAGGAATACGCAGACGTATTTCTTCAAGACCTTACGGAACTTCCTCCCCAAAGGGAAGTCGACCACGAAATCAAACTTGTGCCAAGAGCTGCACTGATCGCAAGGAGGTCATATAAGATGTCCATTCTGAAAGCTATCAAACTGAAAGAGCAACTCAAGCAATTGTTAGACCAAGGCTACATCCGTCCTAGCAGTTCAGCATGGGGAGCTCCAGTGTTGTTCCAAAAGAAGAAAGATGGAACGCTTCGGCTATGCATTGACTACAGAGGATTGAATCAAGCAACCATAAAAAATAAATACCCCATTCCAAGAATAGATGAATTACTTGACCGTCTTCAAGGAGCGAAGATCTTCTCAAAGATAGATCTCAGATCTGGATATTATCAGATAAGGATCAAAGAAGAGGATATCTCGAAGATTGCATTCAGTGGACACTTCAAATTCCTACTGATGTCATTCGGGCTGACGAATGCTCCTGCTACCTTCAACAGGTTAATGCAAGATATCTTTAGGCCCTGACTTCCTACTCGTCTTTTTTGACGATACCCTAGTCTACTCAAAGCAAGGAAAAGATCATGAACCCCAGCTTCGCATTGTTCTTGAAACAATGAGAGCACACAAGCTTTATGCCAAGAAGAAGAAGTGCACATTTTTCAAGCGACAGATTGAATATCTGGGATTCATTGTATTAGTAGAAGGAATTTTAGTAGATCCAGCTAAGGTCAAAGACGTTCTGGAATGGCCAACACCAACTTTTGTCAAAGAAATATGTAGTTTTCTTGGGTTGATAGGGTGGTACAAAATTTTCATCAAAGATTATGCTTTGATTGCAGCACCTCTCACTGATCTACTAAAGAAGCAAGTAGCAATTGTATGGTCACCTACTGAACAACTAGCTTTGACAAACTAAAGCAAAGCTTAGTATCAACACCCATCCTGAAACTTCCTGATCTTAGTAAGGAGTTTGAAGTGGTAACTGATGCTAGTGCACTTGCTTTAGAATGTGTACTTATGCAAGAAGGTCATCTCGTAGCATATTCTTCAAAAAAATTGAAGAGCCATGAAAGGAATTATGCTACCCATGACCTGGAGCTATTAGCTGTCATCCATGCTCTCAAACTTTGGAGACATTACTTGCTAGGTAACAAATTTTTCTTAGTAACGGACCACAAGAGTCTTAAATGGATTTTCACCCAGAACGAGCTCAATATGAGGCACCGTCGATGGATCAAAGTGCTAGAAGAATATGATTTTGAAATCAAATATAGGCCTAGAAAAGAGAATGTAGTTGCTGACGCACTCAGTCGCAAGGCATTTCTAAATTCTCTCATTTTACAAGATTCATTAACAGCAAGGTCACTAGCCACAAAAGTATCAATGCCAAACAACCCGATTCTTGAGCTAGCAAAAGAAGGGGCATATCATGACCCAGTCTATCAAAAAATGCTAAGGGAGATCCCCATCAAGGATCAAGACTCGAAGCTAAAGGCGAAGTATCAAGAATTCTCCATCAATAGTGGGCTTGTCTACTTTAGGACAAGATTATGTATCCCTGCAAGCCAAACTCTTAAGCTGAAGATACTTTGGAAAGCCCATGACTCCCCTTTCTCAAGACATCTTGGTTATGCCAAGATCCTTAACATGGTCAGGAAGAGCTATTTTTGGGAAAGGCTCAAGGGAGACATACTCAAATATGTCATGGAATGTTTGTCTTGTCAACACATTAAGGCAAAACATGTTAAAATGCTTGGGAAATCGCAACCACTTGACATTTCCCAAATGAAATGGGAATTCATTAGTATGGACTTCATTGTTGGCTTACCCCAAGTTCAGGGAGGATATAACTCTATTATGGTTGTAGTGGATATGCTCACCAAGGTCGTACATCTCATCCCTGTCAAGACGAACTATAAAGCTTCAGACATCGCAAGATTATTCATCAAGGAAATATTCAAACTTCATGGGTTACCCAGAAGAATCATTAGTGATCGTGACTCTCTTTTCACATCACACTTCTGGAGGGCTATCTTTGAGGCTATTGGAACTCAACTCTGTTTCAGTACAACTTACCATCCCCAAACTGATGGTCAAACAGAATGAGTCAATCAAGTCATTGAAGATATGCTTAGGGCATACTGCTGTCGCGAACCCAAAAAGTGGATTCAATACTTACCACTGGTTGAGTTTGCCTACAATGCTTCTTACCAATAGAGTATTCAGATGACTCCTTTTCAAGCATTGTATGGGCATGATTGCCGTACCCCTTTGAACTTCTCCGATCCAACCTTGAGGGTAGAAGCTTCAAGACAGATGCTGGAAGACATGGATGATCAAATCAAATCAATAAGACAAGAAATTCAAGCTGCCAAGGATAGACAGAAGGCCACTTGAAACGGCAAGACAGATCCTTTGTCGAAGGTGATATGGTTTTCATCTGTGTATGCCTTAAAAAGAGTTCACTGTCCTTGGGAGAGTATAAGAAGCTAAGTCCAAGGTATTGTGGACCTTATAAGATCACCAAGTGCCTAGGGCCTAATGCTTACAAACTACATCTGCCCGCAACTCTAAAGATTCATAATGTATTCCACGTTAGCCTATTGAAAAAGTATCTACCTAATCCGAATCATGTACTTGATGATCAGCAAATTGTAATGCCTAGCCAAGGAGTCCTTGAGCTACGGCCTGATAGAATCCTAGATGTTAGGGAGAGGCATTTGAGATCAAGGACCTTGAGAGAATACCTCATCCAGTGGAAAGATTATCCAAAAGAGGATGCCACCTGGATGGACGAGAATACTCTCAACTAACACTACCCCCAGGTCTTCTCGAGATGAGGACATATCGATTCCTCTAAGGGGGAGAGGATGTAATATTCCCCCCTGTACCTCCCCCATGAAAAACTCCCTTTTCTTTTGAATTTTTTTTAAAAAAAACTCTCTTTCTCTCTCCCCCTGTCGATTGCATGGCGGGGAGAGAGAGAGAGAGAGAGAGAGAGAGAGGGAGTAAGGAGAGAGAAGGGGGACATGCAGTCTCCCAGGTGGAAGCGGTGGCCGTCGTTAACAACTGTCTCCCCCCCATACCACCTTCCTCCCCCTCTTTAAAAGGGGAGCCCTCCCCTCCCTCCTGGATGGCAGCCCCCCTCCCTGGTCGCCTACATCACACCCCCTCCCTCGTGGAACAGCGCAGCCCCCCCTCGTGGGCTTAAACGAAACCCCCCCTCCTCATCATCATCACGAGAGAGAGAGAGAGAGAGAGAGAGAGAGAGAGAGAGAGAGAGAGAGAGAGAGAGAGAGGAGTTTCTAGAAGTTCTTCTCCCCTCCCCCTCTTAAAGGGTGGTCACACACCCTTATATTTTTTCTGGAAATACACTCCCCTTCAATCTCTTCCTCCACTCAAGGAGAGGCAGTGAGAATCTTGTATAGGAGAGTGCGAGAATTCTATCACTCGTACATGCGTCTTCAAGTATGGTCCCGAAGTGTAGTTCCACAAAGATGGTTGGAAGCCCTGCAAGTGTGGATGAACATTTGAAACAAGGTGGCACCGCAACCACGAACGGTTCATCAGGCATCAATACCACTGGAATCAAGGCATCACTCCAAAACCAGGTTGCTCTATTATTAAATCATAGGTTATAATTATAACAGTGAAAAATCATATTCACATGCATCACATTAATTGCGTATTTGATAATTTCCTAGGTATGAACTTAGTTGTGATGTATGTAATGAGCAAGATAATTTCTGTTGTAAGATGACATCATAATAGGTGAAATTGATTAGATGATTGCATCGTAAATGACCAAAAATGTATTGCAAGAATTCTTGCATAAAGTGCATTGCTCCTTGCACAAATTCTTGCTTAAAATGCATTTCAGAGGACATTGAAAGAACAAAAGTGCATCTCCGTATCGCAAGAAGGATTCTAAGGTACATGTAGATCCAAGATCCTTTCCTCTAACTTCTTATCTTGATTCTTCTCTCGACTAGCTACTAAAACATGTAAGCTAGCTAGTTCTACCTCTATAGGAAGCAAAGCCTCTTGGCCATAAATTAGGTGAAATGGAGTATAGCCAAGTGAGGTTCTGAATGAAGTCTTGTAGGCCCAAAGAGCTGCATTCAATTTTTTATCCCAGTGCTTGGGGTGCATGTGTACTTGCTTGATAATTATCTTACAAATCAGCCCATTCACCTTTTCGACCAAACCATTACATTGTGGGTAGTAGGGAGTAGAATGCCTATGCTTGATTTTTAGCCTTTCCATTAGCTCCCCCACTAGAATGGCCCTAAAACCAGGACTATGCCAAATCTATAGCAAATGTTTTCAAACAAAAATTTTCCCACTTCTTGGGCTATGATCCTATTAGTTGTTGAAGCCTCTGCCCACCTCGTCATGTAGTCCACACCCATTATGATGTATTCCTTACCAAACTAAGTCCTGGGAGTGGCCCTATTGCATCAACCCCCCATTTCTCAAATGGGCCATATGTAATTATGGAATTTTGTTTCTCATGCACTAGCTTTCTTGGTTCGGCCTTTTGGCAAGCATCACAAGTGTGGCACCAATGTTGCACATCTCGATGTAGACTAGGCCACACAAAACTAGCTTGGAGAATCTTTCTGCTGGTTATTTCTTGAGCAAAATGTCTGCCCCGAACCCCTTAATGGCAGCTCTTAATCACATCCATAATCTCCTTTGCTGTTGGACCCTTCTAAGCACTGCATCCTTTCCTTTGCAATACAACACATCATTTATCAAGCGATATTTAGTGGCCTTAGTAGCCAACCACCTTTTCTCACTCTTACTCATATGTGTAGGTGCCTCACCATGCTCAAGAAAGTAAAGCACATCTTGTTAGAATATCAAGCTCCCATTACTCTCCTGTCAGTATGTATGACTGACATTAGCTGTGTTCAGCTATATGAGCAAGTGTGGGACATTAAATAAGTCGGTGGTCTTAGACCCAGTGTGAATAGTCCTACGGACCTAAGTACTATTGTATACACTTATGTTATGTTAGTAGTTTAAAAAATAATGGAATATGATGAACGACCTGAAGGTCAGGTTGCTGCTCCATTACATTGTCTCTCTCCCTCTCTCTTCCAATATGGTATCAAAGCCATTATGGATGGGCTCTTGAAGGCATGAAGCTGTGAGAAAGACCTACAGTCGGAAGACTCAGGGCAGTGGTTGAAGAGAAGCAGGCTGTCATTGTGCAGGCTGTCATTGTGTCTGTGCAACAAGGTATGCATTTTTGATCAGATGGAGTCTGTGCTTCATGTTAGTGTTTGAGGCTTCTGTGGGAGCTTTGGAGAGCACCCTTGAGCATTTTTGAGTGCTCATCATCATCATTACCATCAATAGTAGCTATTAGAATCAGATCTACAGGCTGCGTGAATTGTGCCTGTTTATGTTGCCGCCCTCATTGTTTGCAAATCATCAACCCCATCATTCATGGACTGACAGACAGCTTGTCTATGCTCTCTAAAAGGTCATTGAAGTCCTGGATATGTCAGTAATTGATCATGAGCTCATCTATGAGCTGTAACAGTTGACCACAAATCTGAAAAGAGTGAAGAACTGCTGTAATCAGTGAGTATACAGCATACACTTGACTCTATTCAAGAGCCTTGAGCTCCTTGGCATGCTCAGGAGAACTTGTTGAAGCATATACATAATTTGGGAACCATATGCATTGTCTGACATGGTTGTGGACTGAAATTTTTGACTAAAATTCTCAGTTTTGGGAAGCCAATGATAGGCTGAAAACTGTCATAAAACTGTCAATATTATATACTCATTGGCCTTGAAGAAGTACATGCCTTCTGTTACTTACAAGGAGTAGCATGGTACGGGATATGAATGTTGAATGCTATATGCATTGATATGAGCATTGGAAGCTCTTAATAACTGAATTCTAAATTTGGAAACAAATGTATTCACAGGATATTGGCTGGTCATAAACAGTGAATGCATTATATGACATTGCCTCTTACAGATAGAGTGTCTGCGGATGCTTGTTTGGTCATGTATTGACCTGTATACACAGTGGCATAATGTATGAAGTGGTTTGAGGTTCTCTTGGGCTGAAATACATCTTGGTTTGACAGTTTATTGGCTGTATACAATCTGTGAGCAGATTTATGTCACTTGTACTTGCTGGATATGCACTGTTTTGTGCTCGTATGACTATGTCTAGTTGCCTACATATACTAGCAAATGTCTGGGAAAGTTTGGAGCATGTATGACATGTTTTAAAGTGGTTTTTGACGGCAAAATTCACTGTTGGTTACTGAAAAATTACAGGTTTCAGACTGCGTATTCTCTTTACTGCAATAAGCTTGCATGACACATAGTTACAATACCTGCAAAGTCTATGTACTGACTGATGTACCTACGAGTTATACCACATGTTTGTCAATGTTTTTGAGGTTGTAAAGGGCTGAAATAACCTGGTTTTTTGCAGATAATAGTTGCAAAAAACTGTGATAAACAGTCAAGGACTGAGGTTGGTCAGAGTGACTTGTTGGCTTGCAGGAAGCCAGGCAGTGACTAAATAGTGTCTGATACAACATGGAAAATGCAGAAAGGACTGACAACATAACCCAGATAGTGGGGGAAAAGCTTGACAGTAACAATTATGCCATATGGAAGTTCCGCATGGAGAACTTCTTAATAGGGAAAGGCTATTGGGAGTTGGTGACTGGAGCGGAAGCTGAACCTAAGCTCCTAGATTGACCTACGGCTGATCAGAGATGATTACACCGAGCTTGGATAGAAAGAGCTCGCAAAGTCTTGCACTGGCTCTCTTTATGTATCTCAGATGCCATGGTAATGCAGATAATGAACTGCAGCTCTCCTAAGGATGCATGGGACATTTTGGTCAAGTATTATGGCACAACCACAAGTGCCAGGAAGATACAGTTGATGCAGAAGTTCAACAACATGGAGAGGAAGAGTAGATCTATACAGGATTATGCCATGGAGGTTAAGACCATTGCGGATGAGTTGGCATCTATTGGTTCACAAGTTGAAGATGAAGACATGGTTGCTCTGACCTTGAACGGCTTGGGGCTTGAGTATAAGTCTTTTGACACTTCTGTGTCTGTGAGGGCTGAAATGCCCGATTTCAATGAGCTGGTTGCATTGCTTATCCATGAAGAGGCTAAGCTTGGTTTGGTTGCAGGATCTAGCAGTTCTAAAAACAAGGATGCAGTTTTCTATTCCAATCAACGTGGTCATGGAAACCATGGTAGAGGCTATGGATTTGGCAGAGGATGCCAGCAAAATGCATCCTATGGCAATAAAAATCAGCAAATATCGAATGCAAGAGGTGGTAGAAACTTTTGAGGCAGGGGGAGATGTAGCCCTAGAGGTAGAGGCTCCTGGCAACATCAGCATCCATCTGACAATCTGAACAAGGATAAGGATTGTCATTACTGCAAAAAGTATGGGCATATTGCCAAGGACTACTGGAAGAAGCAGGGCAATCAGAAAAGCAAACAACATGGGCATTTTGCTACATCTAGTCAGGCAGATGACACTTCAGGAGATAGATTGTTTGCCATGCAGTATGTAAAAGACAGAGTTGCTAAAAAATCCACTGATGATGCAGTTTGGTATATTGATTCAGGGGCATCAAATCATATGACTCCTCATGGTGATTGGTTCACTGATATGGTGACTAGAAAAAATGGCTATGTCTATACAGGTGATGACACGTAGCATAGCATTGAGCATAAAGGCAAAGTGCCTCTTATGGTTCATGATGGCAAAAAGAAAAATTTGCATGATGTATTGCATGTTCCTTCTATTACGAAGAACCTATTGTCTGTTGGTCAGATGATGGAGCAGAACTTGCAGGTTAGATTCAACAAGCATGGTTGCTTTATTGAAGAGTTTTGTAATGGATGCAAGTTAATAGCTTGTGGTCACAGGAATGGCAGAATGTTTACTCTTGATGCTACCTTGCCAGAGCTGAATTCAGCCATGTTTGCCCATGGTTCTGGCACTATCAGAGACTTGGAAATTTGGCACAAGAGAGTGGGGCATGTAAATTTGCAAAGGCTACAAATTATGCAGAAAAAACAGCTTGTTACAGGTTTACCCAAGTTTCAATATTCAGATATTAGTCATGTATGTGATGCTTGCCAGTTTGGTAAGCAGTCAAGGTTGCCATTTGTCAGGCATGTAAGGCAGAGTACACGTCCATTGCAGTTAGTGCACTCTGATGTTTGGGGGCCAGCCCATAATGCATCCATGGGAGGCTCGAAGTATTATGTTACATTCATTGATGATTACAGTCGCTATACTTGGGTTTACATTCTGAAGACAAAGGATGAGGTGTTTGCTGTTTTTCAGCAGTTTAAAAAGTAACTTGAAAAGGAATTTGACTGTTATATCTCTTGCTTGAGGTCAAATAGTGGTGGGGAGTATGCGTCAAAGGAGTTTGACAACTTTCTGGCTGAAAATGGCATACATAGGTAGCTTACCTATAGCTACACTCCTCAGCAAAATGGGGTAGCTGAAAGGAAGAATAGGGTCTTGATGGAAGCTGCTCGTGCCATGATGAATGAGAAGAAGATGCCACTCTATTATATTGGGCTGAGGCTGTTATGACAGACATGTATATCTTGAATCGGACTCCCACTGCAGGTATTCATGAGATGACACCGTTTGAGAAGCTGTATGGCTATAAGCCGGATGTAAGTCACATGAAAGTCTTTGGCTGTCTTGCTTATGTGCATATTCCAAATGAAAAAAGGAAGAAGCTGGATCCAAAAGCGCATAAGTGTGTCTTCATTGGATATTCGCAAGAGAAGAAGGCATACAAATGCTATGATCCCTCTACCAGGGAGACCTTGGTGAGCAGGGATGTTATTTTTGATGAGATGGGTTCTTGGTATGTATCACCGGCAACAGTGCCATCGGATATGCCTTCCACTCATGTATCTACAGTTGATATGCAGCAGAGCACTGCTATGACAGGACCTAGTAGTCAAGTAGTATCTCCATGGACAAGGAGATTGAGGAGCTCACTGTCCACTGACACCAGTATGTCAGTGAGGGGGAGATATGATGTCACGGACAAAGGAAAAGAGAAAGTTACTGAGGATGTATCTGGGATGATGACAACTGGTAGGATGACTTCTGGATATGAGTCTACTGACACTTTAGACAGTGAACTTGGTATTCCGACTGTCTATACGCCTAGCACAAGGCAGAGCAGGTACATTCCTCCTCATGAGAGAGGGGAATTGAGCAGTGCACCACAACTTAGACACTCACAGAGGGTTAGATACCCTATTGATAGGTTGACATATAGTGGCTACACTGCAAAGCATTATGCTTATATGACAAAAGTGATGGAGATCAAAGAACCAGGTACATATGCTGAAGCAATGGAAATCAAAGAACCAGGTACATATGCTGAAGCAATGGAAAATGAGAACTCGTGTGCAGCTGTGGATGAAGAAATGAATGCCTTGGGTAAAAATAAGACATGGGATCTTGTGCCACTGCTTGATGGAAAAAAGACCATTGGCTGCAAATGGGTCTACAAAATTAAATGCAAATCGGATGGCAGTGTGGAAAGGTACAAAGCCAGGCTGGTTGCTAAGGGGTATGCCCAACAGTATGGACTTGATTATGAGGAAACATTCAGCCCTGTTGCCAAGATGGCAACCATACGCACTATGATTGCTTTGGCTGCTGCTAGAGGATGGAAATTACAGCAAATGGACATTAAGAATGCATTTCTTAACAGTGACTTAGCAGAGGATGTCTATATGGTTCAACCAGAAGGGTATGTTCACCCTGATTTTCAGCATTATGTATGCAAGCTGAAAAAGGTACTCTATGGGCTGAAGCAGACTCCGAGAGCTTGGCATGCCAGGATCAGTAACTATTTGCAGAGGTTGGAATTTACTGTTGGTAGAGCTGATCATAATCTATTTACAAAGAAGACCGATAGTGGCTTGGTAGTGCTGGTCATATATGTTGATGATTTGATAATCACTGGTGATGATGACTTGGGCATACAGCATGTAATGAAGATGCTGAAATCTGAATTTGACATGAAAGATCTAGGTGAATTGAAGTACTTTTTGGGTATTGAGGTAATCAAGGCTGAAAATGGTTTATGGCTGATGCAAAAACATTATGCCATGGAAATGCTGAATAAGTATGGCATGGCTGAATGCAAACCATTGGATACACCCCTTGATCAGAATGTTAAGCTGGACATTAGCACTGGAGCTGAAATTCAGGATGCGACTATGTACAGGCAGATGGTTGGAAGTTTGATCTACTTGACCATCACTAGGCTAGATTTGAGTTATGCAGTTGGGCTCATAAGTTAGTTTATGCAAAAGCCCAAGAAGCCACATTTGGATGCTATTAGGCAGATTATGAGATATGTTAAGTCCACTATAGATTATGGGATGTTCTATATGAGAGATAAGCCCTTGAAACTAGTTGGATACATAGATGCAGATTGGGCAGAATGCTCATTTGATCACAGATCTACGAGTGGTTATGCTTTTGGCTTTGGAAGTGGCATGATCAGTTGGAGCAGCAAGAAGAAACCAACGGTTGCATTGTCTAGTACTGAGGTAGAGTACAGGGGTGCTGCATTGGCAGCATGTGAGATTTCATGGATGCTCAAGCTTATGGTTGATTTGGATATTCAGGTGGATGCTCCAGTGACCTTATTATGTGACAATCTCAGTAGTGTACTCCTGGCAACGAATCCAGTATACCATGCTAGGATAAAACACATAGAGGTACACTACCATTTTATCAGAGAGATGGTTCTTACAGGGAGAGTAGATCTTATGCATGTGAAGACTAATGAACATGTTGCAAATATCTTTACCAAGTCTTTGGGTAAAGATAAGTTTAGTAGTTTCGGACAGCTACTTGGGGTTCATTAGATGATTTGAGTTTGAGGGGGAGTGTTAGAATATCAAGCTCCCATTACTCTCCTGTCAGTATGTATGACCGACATTAGCTGTGTCCAGCTATATGAGCAAGTGTGGGACATTAAATAAGTCGGTGGTCTTAGACCCAGTGTGAATGGTCCTACGGACCTAAGTACTATTGTATACACTTATGTTATGTTAGTATTCTAAAAAATAATGGAATATGATGAACAACCTGAAGGTCAGCTTGCTGCTCCACTACATTGTCTCTCTCCCTCTCTCTTCCAATATATCTTCTGGTTGAAACTTACCCTGAAACAAGGGGAGCTTTACTGCAATGATGCCCACCATTACCTCTTTTAAATTTTCAACTGCTAGAGCATTTGCATCGCCGTTTGTGCGCATTGGCACAAAATAGATATGGGCTTTCTGTAGCTTCCTCATGATAGTTTTAGCTTCTCTCATTTTCACGGCCAAGTTATCATTTTTACAAGCCTAGATTCCTTTCATTTTCTTAAAAATTAGCATAGAATCCCCAAAAACATTAAGTCGAGTGACACCATGCACCTCAAACCTAAAAGCAAGGCTTGATATTCTACCTCATTGTTAGAATGGACATCCTCCAAGTTGATACCTTCTCCATAAAGTTTTTCACCTTGGGACTAAACACCACTATTCTTGCTGCTGCTCTGTCTTTAATACACTTGTAGGCCCCATCAAAGTAGAGGGCATGGGCGTTCTCTACCTGTGGCGAGTCCTCAAGAGGAGATGTCTCCTCTTTTACCTTTCCCTTATGTTTTTCCTTCTTTTGATGGAATATATGGGTCAACAAATCAGCTAGGCAAGCCCGAGTAGAGTCCTCCACCTTGAAGGTGTAGTCAAAATCTTGGAGTTGTATCACCCACTTAGTGATTCTAGCTGAAACATCCATGTGCTGTAAGGCATAGAAAAAATACTCTACTGTCATGATCACTGTGAACAGCTTAGGGAGAAGATAAGGACGAAACTTTCTTACAACAAACATTAGAGACAAAACCATCACCTCCAGCATCTTGTATCCTTGTTCTGATGCTGTCATTACTCTGCTAGAAAAGTAAACTGGCCTCATCAGGCCAATTTTAGCATCCTTTTATATTAGTGCTGCCCCTAGAGCATCTTCCCCAAAACTCGAGTTGACAAAAAACTCTTGATCCCAGCAAGGTTATAAAATTATGGGACGGGTGCTGAGAGCCTTCTTCACCTCGTGAAAGTACCTTTCGCTTTTGTCACTCCACAGGAGCTCCTCAGAGTGGGTCAACTATTGCAGTGGAAACACTAATTGGGAGAGGAGATGAATGAACCGCCCTATATATCGCACCTTCTGAATGAAAGAGGTTAGTTTCTTCACAAAGGATGGTGATGGCACCACCAATAGGGCCTTAATTTTGTTTGGATTCGCTTCAATACTCCTCTCACTTACGACATGTCCTAACAAAGTTACACTACTTTCGCCAATATGACACTTATCATGGTTTAGTTGCCCCCCCATTTGTGCGAGGCAGTTGAAGCCTTCATCCACCTTCCCTAGATGTAGAGCCTTAGAACTATAAATACAAAAATCATCAATAAAGACCCTGATGGACTTCCCAAAATATGGCTGGAAGACATAATTCATGAATCGTTGGAAGGTAGCTGGGGCATTTGTTAATCCAAATGGCATTACTTTGTGAGCAAAACACCCCCAAGGCATGATGAAGGTGGTCTTCTGTTGATCCTCCTCAGCTAATCGGATCTGGAAATAACTTGAATACTCATCACAAATATTATATCTCTCATGCCTGGCCACCTCGTTGAGTATTTCATCCTAAAAGGAAAGAGGAAAGTGATCTCTCTTAAGGAAGTGTTTGATCTTGTTTTATCTTGTCTTCATGTCAGTGTCCTAAATTACGTAAAGGAACCTGTGATTAATGGGTTAATTAAGAAAGTTACTTTTATATGTCAAACATAATGTGGTAGGTAATTAGATAACTAAAACAACCCCCGAGGGAAGCGTGGTGGATGTGACGAATGGGTCTATCCTACGGAAGGGTGGTCTCGGTTAGCCGAGAGCTTTCCTCAATGGAATTTGTTTGATGCGAACGTTAGTTAGACAAGGACCTTAGAACTTGTAGGTTGAAACCCTGATTCATACCGTTTTAGGGGACCGGAATGGGACTATGCCCTACAAGTAGAGAGGTCGAGTGATGCCTCCCTCTCGTTTCCCATTCTCTTTGAACCAAGTGCAGTATGAGTCTTCTTGGGTCCAGTTGTATCTACGCAAAGTGGAGCGACTATCAACCGACGCTAGAAGGCTGTTAGAAAGACTCGACTGCTAGGAACCTAGACTTCAGGTCAATCCTAGTGGGAACGGTCGGATAAGTTCCATTGCGAGGCAGACTCAAGAGACCCTAGTTGGCAAACCCCGTGTCATTCCTTGGGAGTGCCGAGCGGCGTCTTCTAGATTGATCTCTCGATGGGCTACTAAGACGTGTCCCACAATTTGAGGGGCGGGCTCGTTACAAATGATTGGGCACATAGTTCATTTCAAAAAACCATATTCCTACTAGGGCACACGGCATTAAAAACATGTTCATATCCAAAGAATGTTTATTTTGAAGACTCAAGTATCAAAGGAAAAGGGCATAATTTTTACATCGTCAGCGAGTATTTCTTGAAGAAAAAGAGGATATGTGTGCTGAAAGTGTGTGCAATTACAAGAACAAAAGGCCAAGGAAGGGAATAAGTCGTCCAAGATAAAAGATGGAGAAAAATGATGAGATTTATATAAATCAAAATTTTTACTTATTTTTTATGGATTTTCACAATTCTGCCTGCGTTGGCGTGTCGATTACATACATTCCAGTCGTTTTGAGTAACCAAACAACTATATTCGGAGTTCATATGATGAAGTTATGATCCAAACAAGTTGCAAATAGGCATAGGGTAGAAAAAACGAAAATAGTGAAAAACAGTAAAAAAGAAAAAGCCAAAAGCTGAAAGCAAAAATCCTAATGTGTGTGAGAGAACTTGTGAAAACTATATAATGATGAGAAAGAGAAGAGCAAGGGGCCTTCCCCCTTAATTCCAATTGTATCTTGTGAGAGAGGTGAGAGGAGGGTCGCATGTGAGAGGATACTCTTGACATGCTAATTCAAAAGTTGAAGAATTTGGACTTTGTGGTGTTGAGCATTGGCTCAAGGCTTTCAAGGTATGAGAATACAATTCACTTGGTTTTGTCTTCGAATTATTAGTGTTTTTTAAATTTGAGTTAAAGTGATGCTCTACCCGCATTCAGGCTTTAACTTGTTTTGAGCTACGAGAGGCATTGTTTGTTTAGCATGTGGTTCTGTGTGTCATTCGTGTAGTGTTTATCAAAACATTAAAATTTATTGTGTTGTGTTGTGCATTGGACAAAGTCAATTTTTCCAACCAGCACTCCTTAACGTCTTGTTATCGGGTTGTGAGTGAGGCTTGCTCTCAATCACCGCTCGCGCAACAACAGATGGAAAATTGCTAACCACACTAATCATAACTCATGTGATATTGTCATTGGGAGAATTGCTTAGGAAGAACTCCACACTTTGGCAAGAATTGAAGCGATGGATGGAATGTGATATGAACATAAACGGCAAGACTTTCCAAACCACAATACTATGACACACATACCAAGCCCAATGTTGAATCCAATGTCTAAGTCCCCACACATGAATGCCTTTTGGGAGGGCATTGAGATGCACTCAATCTTATCTATCATTGCCTTAGGAGATACCACACGAATTTGGATAGTATACACAAGAGCAGGGGTTAGTGTACTTAAGCCATGCAGCCTTGCAAGCTTCGGAAAACCCACTAGTGGAAACCACACGGTTCAATGTCCTCTAGCGAATGGGATGAAGGTTAGACCTTTCAAAGTCCTAAAGTATTGGCCTCTAAAGATATCAGGAATCTAATTCTCCATGAACTTCATAGTTATGAAGGGAGGGGATTATGATATCTTGCTAGGAGGGCCTTGGATAAGGAATGCCAGAGTGATAGAGCACTTGGGTAATGTCCTGATATTCTTGGGCAATAGATCAAAAGGAGTCCAAGTAGAGATGGACACTTGGAAAACCTCACTAATGGACTTAGATGCTATCTCTACCCTACTAAAGGGTGACTCGAGGCCTAGAAGTGATTATGGACCTCTAATAAGCTACATTCCTTTCCCAAAGGATGAACGAGACTAGATGCACATATTGGCAACCATTGATCTCCCATTCTCTGAGGATGAGAATGAATACATGCAAGTTGTAGACTCAGCTAGCTACCCTAACAATGCCATTTCTTCTAACAGGAGGTCCATCATCCAACCAATGCCAATCATCTATCGCATCCCAGCAAACAAATTAGAACTTCACAAAATCCTCGAGCACTTGTCAAATCAGCTTGCGAGTAACCCAGCTATCAATTTAAAGCCCCTCAAGGATCTTATGGAAAGAAAAAAGTGGCAATGGACTAAGGTGCATAATTTAAACTTGTCATATAACTAGACTCTCTTGACAAGTGTGGAAAAGCTAGAAAGTAGAAACCAAGTAAGCTACACACACTCCAAGCATGAGGATTCAGATGATGAATACGAATACTATTCCATTAGTGAGGAGAATGAAGAGGAAGTAGAGATCATAGAGTATGACATGAATGGAAGAGTGATTGAGCAAATTAGAGCACAGACTAAACCTTGAGAGTTCAACACGTATTGAGTAAGCAAAGGAGTTTCCAAGGTAGATTGCACTCTCATAAGTGTTGAGATTTGCAATCACATCCATGCTGCCTCTTTGTAAGAGTAGATGGACTAAGGGCATGCAGCCTGCAGGAATCTAATAGGCATAGAGAGAAAGATTGGCACTCACCCATCTCTATATAACATTGTACTTGGTTGTCACTTTTATATGAGATGAATGCAATGTCATTGTCACTTTGTTATTCAACATAGTGTACTTGTTGCTTGTCTTCTGTACTTCAGTCAAGTCACAGTCTTTATCATGTCAATGTGTACATGAGTTTAGTCTATGTCTATGAGTCACCATAGCTGCCATGGTCTAGATCCCATGTTTTCACATGGTATCAGAGCATAGCTGAGCATGGCTTAGCTTAGTAGTCCACTCTACTCTTTCAGGTCTCCTCTCATCTTGGCTCAATGCCAACTTATTTGTGTATGAACTTGGTCTCAAACTTCATCTTCATCTTGACCATGAGTCTACCATAGCCAAAGCAGGACCTACCTAGCTTGGAGTGGATAGATCTCTCCATCTAGGCCGAGTTAGTTGACAAATCCTTCTAGAGAGTTGTCCCTTTACTCAAGGCACTTCTTGCTGGCACTTCAACCATCAACATTGGCATCAAATTAGCAAGGAGGGGAGATCTTGGCATATTTGCAAGCATTTCAAGAAGATTCAAGCATAGTGTCTCTTGACACTTGTCCAGTTACTCTTGTCACTCATGTCAGCTTTGGCTTACATCAGATCTGAGATTTTTTGGGCTACTCCAACATCAAATCAAGGAGGGGAATACAACATTGAAGATCCTAGAAGTTCTTGAAAACCTATTGAAGATTTTCCAAACATCTGGCTCCACAAGTATCTCTTGATACTAGTCACTTAGTGCTTTTTGGGCACTTCTGCTTGTTAGCACACTCAAGATCATTTCTTCTACTGCTGAAATCTAAGAATTTTGGAGCTGATTTATTCTTGTTCCTACAACTCTAACATGGGCAAGGACTCTCTGACAGTTCCCTTTAAGGGGGTTGGGTTTCACACCTGGCGACAGACCCGCATCAAGCTTATCCTAATGAAGAAGGGTCTCTGCGCCATCACAAGCGGCAAATAAAATAAGACTTGTGATGTGGACTTTGCAGTCACTTGGCAAAAGAATGATGATAAGGCTCAGGCCATTATCAACCTAGAGCTAGACGATAGCTATATCCACCATGTGGATAAGTATGATACTTCACATGATACATGGAAGAGACTTGACACTTTGTTTGGTGCACAGGCTAAGTCATCGAAGTATGGTCTCTTGATTGAATTTTTCAGGCTTGACATGAAGTCTAAGACATCACTTGCCACACATCTAAATTACATGGAAGGACTTCTAACCCAGCTTACAAGAATCAACATTAAAATGAAAGAAGATGTTTGCATTGGTGTTCTTCTTAAAAGTTTGCCTCCTGAATATAATAATGTATCAACAACCTTAATCAATATGCCAAACCCTAATCTTGTTGATATCCAGGCATCACTGTTAGAGGAGGAAAAGAAGATAAAAACTAAGGAAGAACGAAGCACCTCTAGAGATGAACAAGTGTTATATGTTGGCAACAGGTACAAAGGCAAGAAGGACCAGTTTTTCTGTGATTTTTGCAAAAGGAGCGGACACACCGAGAAGTTTTGCCACACCAAATAAAGGTCTCAGAAGGCCTATCTTGCTATAGTTAAAGAAGAAGGCATGGAGCAAAGGAAGAATAAGAAGAAGACCACAAGCCTCATCAGTCCTTCTATGCCTACTCTGATAGATTGTTTTATCCTTGTAATGTCTAAAGCCCAAATACTTCCATCATAAGCTTGTAAACTCCTCATGTAGCCTTGTACTATAGCCTATGTACACTTTGTGAGGCACTTGTTACAGCCTCTAGATGTCCAACATGTTTTTGGTACCCACACTTAGCCTTTTCTACGACAGTCTTTGGTGTTTTGCCATGTTTATGGTGTGCCCACACTTTGCAGGTGTTTCTTTCACTAAAGCCTCTACACACTTTGTATTTCTGGTTGTGATTGAGGAGGGGTGTTGAGATTTGCAATCACATCCATGATGCCTCTTTGTAAGAGCAAATGGGTTGAGGACATGGAGGCTACAGGAATCCCATAAGCATAGAGAGAAAGACTGGTACCTACCCATCTCTATATAACATTGTACTTGGTTGTCACTTTTATATGAGATGAATGCAATGTCATTGTCACTTTGTTATTCAACATAGTGTACTTGTTTCTTGTCTTTTGTACTTTAGTCAAGTCGCTTAGTCTTTATCATGTTAGTGTCTACATGATTTTAGTCTATGTCTATGAGCCACCATAGCTGCCATGCTCTAGATCCCGTGTTTTCACAATAAGCCACAACACAACCATCCTCCATAAGAATAGCCCCAATGTTGTTACCACATTCAATACATTGAACAACGAATGACTTGCTTAGATTGCGCAACACAAGCATAGGATGTGAAATCATCTTTTCCTTTGATTTTTCAAATAATGAAATTTCCATTGATGTCCATCTAAATGGTACATTCTTCTTTTGTAAAGTATGCAATGGAGATGCAATTTCAGAAACCTGCATATATACTTCCTATAGTATAAACATAAACCTAAGAATCTATGGATCTCATGTACACTTCGTAAAGCTAGCCATGATTGTATTGCAAGGTCTTCCTCCTCATGAATTCAGCCAACTCCCTGCATTTCCTTTTGGCCTTGATCATTCTTTGTGGTGGCCGGATCTTCCTCTTCTTGGCCTTTTTCTTCTATTGATGGAGGTGGAAGTGGGCTCTGTTTAATGGGCTATGCCTCAATGTCATCAAGTTTCTCAAAATCTAGCCCTTCTTCCCTTGATGGTTCCGCTTAGACCACTGTAATTGGATGCTCTTGTCAGTGCTTTTGCTCTCCAATTCTAAGGTGCTCTAACCCTTTTGTCGAGAGCCCTACTTGCATCAGAAGTTTCCTTTCTGTGTCAAGCTTGGGCTAGTGTTGGTTCTAGGGGTGTGCTCTTGGAGCCCATACCTTATGGCTCTCCTTGAGACCTCCAAATTCCTCTTTAGCCCTTCCATGGAGTCCTCATCTCCAACCTGAGCTACATGAAGCATTATGTTTAGGAAGGCATGTTGCTAAACTTCTAGCCCTGCCTCCATTGCTTCGACCCTTGCTTCTACCATGATTCTCACACTCTCTACTAGGGCAAGGCATTCGACCAGGTCTCTAACCCTTCCAAGATTCCTCTCTTCCCAGGCCTCGACCTTCTCCTCTATCTTTACTTGACTCTAGCTTAGCTCTTGTGATAGCGTCAGCTCTATGTATGTGGCCTATATTTGCTTTATTATTTTGTTTAGTATTTCTATCAGACCGTTAGTTTGTTTGTTCTGTTGGTATATGACACACATGTGTTTTGTATCTCTGGATTCCGTGATAGACAATATGCTATCACATTTGCGTGGCCCCTTGTATATTTTATGATGAAGTGGTATTCTTGCATTGGAAGTAGTTTGGTCTTCCCTAGCTATCATTTGTTGGAAGTAGCTATTTTGTGTTATGTATGGTTGTCTTCTTTGTGCTATTTGTGTATTTTGATTTCCTATCCACCAACATGGGTGGGTCAACTCATACAAGTCACATTTCTACATAGGTTGGGAAGCCCACCATCTCCACTAATGTGAAATGCAACAAATCAAAGTGAGGGAAAAAAAGAGAGTAAGAGAGAAAGACATCAATGCTCCACACAAAAAACCATCCCAGATTTTATTACTATTCTTCCCTTTATACTATTTCTCTCTCCCCAAGGAGAGTCCACTTTGTTATAATACGTTGGAGCAAAGCACTAGCTTGGCATCCACATGACACTATTATGGGATATGAAGGTGGATTTTTGGAATAACAATCATTTATTATGGCAATAATTTATTTCCAAGATTTATCAAAGATTGAACTTCCATAAGTATACTTATGTACACCATGTGCAATATAATGTTAGGCCAAAACTATGAAGTTAATAGCTCCAAACAAATAGCATAATACTATTTTGATTAAATTTTCATGACATTTTGAAATTAATGTTTACAAATAATCAATTTTGATTTAAAAACATGTTCCAAATCTTTAATTCCACCATTATAATATAATATTGATCATTAGGTTTATTTTGGACTCAAAAATGGTCCTCTAAAAGATGCCAACTCAAATCAAACAAAGCATCCCAAATTTCTAAGAAACTAAGGTGAAATGTTTCTTTTTGTATTTTCTTCCCATCATCATCACACCATCAAAAGGATCTACTTCTAGCTACCACAAGGTTGAATGCTATCAAATACATTTATTATCATTGCCACAAGCTCTATAGAATAGCTACCTCATTTTGCAAATGGAGTATACGCATTACTACAAATTTTAAAAATGTAACTTTACAACAAACGTAAACATTTATTGATAGCCGTATTAATAGAGTAAAAGGACAGTAGCTTCCCCAAGAGAGTGCAATATCTCAATTCAAAGAGTTAGCATGCGAAACCTCTAATTATGGGATTCATAAAGGGAACCTTATTCATATCTATTTTGCATTCTAACATTCCACCACCAAAGATAATGCAATTCATGCTAAACAATTGTAAGGTGAATATTGCAGTTAAAATACATCGGCGCATAACAACCATAATTTGACCTTGTAAACATGACTAAACATCAAAGGCCAAGATGGACTTCCATCTTTTAAGGATGGTTTTCCTAGTTTTAAACACAACATGTATAGTGGCACCTAACTCACACCTAAAAAAAGTTTGCTATAGCTTAGATTTGGGAAAAACCTTTTGTGGAGGTTTTGAAGAGTAAGGCTAGGTGGGAAAATTATTCTAACAACCTATATCGCTACATTAGAGAGCGCAAATTTTTTTTAGAGATGCAATAGGTTATTTGATGTTGCTAGACTTGCATATCACTGGATCACTTAGTGGAGCCTTTACATTACCATGTGCTCTTTATACACTTTGTGTCTTGACTGAAGGAATACCAAGCTCATCATCCAAACTCTCTGAACCACTAGAATCTCCATCAAATCCCAAATGACTAGTAGATGCATCACTACCATCTGACACTTTCTTCTTCCCTTTGTCTTTACCTACAACATTTGTAGATGCACCTGAAGATGTGGAGTTGCTCTTTAGTCTCCTAGACCAATGGCTAACTATAGAAGTAGTACCAAATGGTGTTTTTGGTCCACTAAGGCTCTAGGATTCTTACTTTTCTTTCTGCACATAACTATCATCATCATCCAATGATTCACCATTAGATGCATACCAACTACTCATCTCATAAAAAATAATATCAGGCATTGTGTCAATTGTTGCTGACAAAGCATATGCAATGCTCCTCACCTTCAAAACATACTCATTGATAGACATTTTTCCTTAAATCTTCAAAGTATTCAACTCTTGCTTGAGTTGAATCTTGTGTGCCTTTGTATTTGCTAAAAACTACATATATAGTTTCTGCATTTCTGAAATTCCCTAACATAGTATTATCAATGACGGTAGATAGCCAATGCATCACCTTTTTTTCCTTTGCATTCCATTCTTTCCATGCCTTTAATTCATCTGTAGTCATAGGGTTACTCAACTTTGGCTCCTTTTCTTCACTTGAAACAAACTCGTAAAGGCCTTTTCCAATAAGGAAATTTGTCACATGAAACTTTCATAATGGATAATTGCTCTTGTCCACCTTCTCAATAATGGGGTTTCTGTAATATCCTCGTGATCCGTAAGAACCCCCCCTTAATAATTAAACGAAAATTTTAAAAACACTCCCCCTATCCATGCCCCCAGCTAGCGGATGGAGGGGGAGCTACAGTGAGGTGTCGAGCATGATGACGGAGCTGCAATTAATGGTGATGATGTCGAGGATGCTAATAAGGAGGAGAGTGACAATGAGAATGATGATGGGCACACCACTATCCTTTCTCTCCCCCTCAACCATAGTCTACATGGCAGCAGTCCACTTGGCCGCCTAGATGGAGATAAGGGGGCTCCATGCCACGCCATTCCCCCTCCCCCCCCAAATAATACTATAAAATTTCCCCCCTTAGGTGAGAGAGGGGCACCTTATTTTTCCCCCTACTGTCGGATTGAAAGAGAGAGAGAGGGAGAGAGGGCACTGAGAGTCAGGGAAAGAGAGAGAGGGAGAGAGAGAAAGGGGGAATCTTCCAAGAAGATTCCAAGCTTCCTCCCCCCTTTTGAGAGGGTTCCCACGGCCGTTCTCCTACAAGGAGTCAACTCCTTAGTAGCCCGTGTGCGTATCCCTGAAGGAAAGGCCAAACTAAACGATGCCTCCCAAGCGAAATAAGGTCCAATGAGTGTGAATCCCACATCAACTGATGAAGCTACGGTTCAAGGAACCGCAACACTTGGTAACTATGTGCATTCCATAAATCTTACTCGGGTAAGAAACTTTTATAAACGTAGATCGACTACATTAGGTAGGAAGAAGTATTCATGCAAAAATCTTTGATAGAAAACCACCAATTAGGTTGTATTATAAAATCATGTTGGGAATTGTGTTTTATTGCACTAAGGCATTTATAGAACGAACAATTTTGCACAAAAGACTTTGCATTGGTGCACACTCAAATAAATTTTTTTATTGAATTTATTCGTAGAGCATTAGATTTATGCACTAGAATTGGCATGTGTGAGAGGTAAAAGCAACTACGAAATGGGTTATCGAGTATAAATGCCAATTCATCACTCCAAAACTAGGTACTGCTATGGCAACTTGTCCTACGAGCGGAATGATAAAGCGTAGTTATCGTAGGAAGTAGTCATATTTTTTCATCGTGTGATTTGTATGACTGGAAAGGTAGATGTGTATGAATTTAGTTCATGATGGTCATGATAGGCTATGAGTTGATCAAGCATTTATGGGTTGTTGCAATACTAAACTAATTGTTAGGCACAAAGTTTTGCGAGTGCATCTTAGACTACCAATATATATAAATATACAAGACCGTGTAAGACGATTGCATCCTATAATCCTTTAAAGAGAATTAACTTGCATTTACATTAGGCATAATGAATGCATGTACCTTGCACTTGAAAACATGAGACACATCCTATGATTTGCATAAATTCATTGAAATGATTTTTCAAGGTTTGAAGCTCAGCATCGTATCATCAACTCAGGAAAGACTTGCATCTAGAATTGCATGGCATCATGGATAGTTCGGTTGCTCTACATGGTAGAGATTCATCCTAATAGATAGATTTAAGAGGTGCATGTAAATTGCTAAACGTAACTGCAAGAGGTCGTTCGGTAAATGAAATCCCATATGATAAGGCTAGGGTTTAATTTGTCTTATTTAGGGTTAATCGTAATAGGCCAAATTATTGTTACGATCATGGGTTGACTTAGGATCAAGTAAACATGCTCATAGGTCCCTACCCTAGCAGCTAGCCACGATAAGCCCAATAATACTCTTAGAGGTATCATTTTAGGCCATGATA
The DNA here is from genome assembly GCF_053477565.2 of Lygodium microphyllum. Classification (NCBI taxonomy): domain Eukaryota; kingdom Viridiplantae; phylum Streptophyta; class Polypodiopsida; order Schizaeales; family Lygodiaceae; genus Lygodium; species Lygodium microphyllum. Next base: position 144,452,290 of record NC_141137.1, read on the forward strand.
CAACTCGATGTCAATACAAGAAAAACTCGAATGTCATATCCGCAAGAAAGAAGGACCATTCGCTACGTGACATTTGATGCTCGCAACTACTCAAGGATTGCAAAGGACTTAGTTTACTCTTGGCTTGTGGGAGGAATGAACGAAAGTTTTTGTTATGATATCTTGAGGGATTGAAACCCTAGGGCAAACTTAGAAACCCCGATAAAGTTCTAAGGAGGAAAAATGGTTACCAAATGACCAAGTGAAATCCTAGTTTGAATCATCTAAGACCTGTGATCTCAAGATAAGAGCATTGGACTAAAGGTTACCAAATTAGGGTAGCTACCATCTGAGAGCTATTGGATATAAACGCAATGGTGTAATTGCTCGCTCCTATCGCATAATAATGAGGGTATTCCCTATCCCTCAAAAGGTCATTACAAAGAAGATATGATTCTGAGAAGCTTGACATTACAACTATGAGTGCTTTACTACAGATTGGGTAGAGAGACCTAACAAAGGTCTTTCATTACAGCCTTGTTGCATGAATTTGAAAGCCCGTATGCACAACTGGATATATATGACTAGCAATCATTGGAAAGTCAAAATATTGAGTTGTTCTTGAAAGCTACAGATCCCATGTTACAAGAGAAATTGACTAACCATTTGGAAGATGAGGCCTCAAAGACGGGGTTGAAAACTATTTGGGCATTGGTTATCAATGCTATAGACATGATTGTGAAGTGGAAAGGGATGAAATGAGATTGGGAGGAGGGTCTATGCTTGCATTTTTATGAAGACACCTAAAATTGTAGCAAAGCCATCTACTTCTATGGTTGAATAGCTCATTATACCTACCAGTTTGAATCTTAAAGGGAATGCTTTGGATGAGATAGTGAAGGGTTTGCATGACCTTCATTTGAATTTTAGAAACCTTCATTTGAATGTTGTAAAATTAGATCAAAAAGTAAAAGAAAAGGGATGGATAGCATCCCAAAGACCTGCTAGAGAAGGATTTAAGTAAAAGTGTATCTAGTGTGATAGTCTACAACATGAAAAGTGTGATTCTACAGCTTACCATGATGTGGAGGCCAAGAAGTTGGTGTTTTGGAAAGATGGTGAAATTCACGCAAGTGAAACAAGATTGCCTCTTGAGCCCACTTTGACATAGGGGGTATGTAGAAGCGGTTTGAAAATTTGATAGCGAGCAATGCATTTGTAGCCATAGATATTGCCAAATACGAGTTGTAGATTGAAGAATCTTATGGTTCTCTTAATGCATGTAATATTAGGCAAGTAAGAAACCCAAAAAAAAAAGGTGAACGCCAAGCACTCAAAAATAGAGACTCCACCTTAGTAGATGTCCTGAGCACTCGCCTTCATTATTGTTTGTGCTTGTATATTTAAGAACATAGTCTATGAAAAGATTGTATGACCCAAGCTCACAAAAGAAATTGGAATAATGAATCAAGTTAAATTCATGGAGGGTGCACCAAACCACCCCCAACTGGCTGCCAACCCTATCCAACGGGGTTCTAAATAATTGCGATGGGAACATGGACCGAATGCGCCACGAGAGGTCTCTTCGTTGAGTATAGGAGGACACTTGCATGACAAAGGGGGCTCTGGCTATAAATTCCCTGCCTCCGGGTCCTACTAGAACGATCTTCATGATGTATTCTTGAGGCCCTATTACTAGTGCAAGGGTGAAAACTTGGAGGAAATAAGACACATCCTCATGGATTGTGGGAATCGTCCTTTTTGGACAAGACTTGTATGTCAATTAAAATGCTAATATAAAGTTTACTTCCAAGGAACCTGTCTGAACTGTTTTCGTGTTAGTGCCATAAGTTATGTGAACGACCCTGTTCCCTTAAAGGCTTAATTAAGGAAGCTGATATTAAATGTCACACATAAATGTGATAGGACCTAATTAGATAACTAAAGAACTCCTATTGAGGGAAGCGGGTTGGGCAGATGGAATGCCCGATGGATCCGTCCAACGGCAAGGTGGTCCCACAGAATTGGGAGGCTTCTCACAAGGGCCATACAACCTTTAGGTGTTGTTAGGTTAGAACCCGATTCATGCCATTTTAGGTGGCTAGAATGGGACTATGTCCTATGGGCAGAGAGGTTGAGTGGCGCATCTCTCTCATTTTCTATTCTCTTTGAACCAAGTGCAACATGGATCTGCTTTGGCTTGGGTATCTCTACGTAAAGTAGGATATCCATGACATGATGCTAAAATGCTGTTAGGAGACCTTGACCACTGGGAACCCAACTTTCAGGTCGATCCTAGTGGGTTTAGCTACAAATGTTCCATTGCAAGGCAGACTCGAGGAACCCTAGGGGACAAACCCCGTAACATTCCATGGGAGTGCCGGGTGGCATTGCTTAGATTCGTCTCTCGATGGACTACTAAAAATTTGTATGGATAGCCGATAGGCACGTTACAGTTTCCACTGTTCTCTACCATTATCATAAAAATTGATACAAAACAACAAGCAAGTCTTCTACAACCTTTCACAACAAGTGCATAGCAATACATCAAGTAACCTTTTTCACTGACTACTCAACAATACATGTAATCTGTGACTTATTTGTAGATAGAACTTGTGTTTTCTTATTGGCAAACACCTCAAAACTTACAAATTTGAAATATGTAACATGTGCATCCACTTTTGGGCGATACAACTAAAAATGCAGTATACCCTATAACTATTGTCTACAACCTTGTGGGTCTAAACTATGCCCCGGAACCTTGCACTGTATATGTTGCTCTGCTCGCACACCAACTCATAGCAATCTAAGATTTTCACTATTCCTTGCTTTCGGTGCCTCCACAAGCACTATCCAAGAGAAAGAGTGAAATAATAGGAGAGCTTCTTACGTATTAATTACTTGCTCAAATCATTGCTTCTTCTCCTTCAATTTGCCTTCAAAACCAGCCTCTTTCAATAATTTTGCTTTGATACCATGTCATGAATCGTGCTGTGGGGAGACTTGCTTGAGTTGCTGTGTCAAACATACACCATACATACAAGAGGAAGCTCACTCAAGAACACAAGAAGGGAGACGAATGCCAAAACGTTTTTTTGCTGGTTTTTTTCTTCTTCTTCCACACACTATACATTGTACGCAAAGTATAGATAAGATAAAATATAAAGGAAAGTGTCCTACTAAGTCAAATAGTGCATCACTTATTATACTAATCAAATGGAACTATAACTATGCCAGCTGTTGGTAGGTGCAACAAACTAAATATAATAAGTGATAAGTCAATGGTCGTATGAGGATCATAATGACCACCAACGTGCTAAGTATAGACATGCAAACCCATCTATCCATGTGGTCCATCATCAATGTCTGCATGTGTTGAGCTTGCTATCTCAACATGGATATGGGTCTCTGCGTTTCACATGGCCAACATTAGTAAAGGTAAAGACTGCCTTCAATGGGTTTTACTTAGTCTAGTTGCTTTATGTAAGCTAAATGTGGTTCATTTTGAGAGGGATTACCATGATAAAGGTGATTGAGTGAAGGATTATGAGCACCTTGAGTGGTTGGGATGCACTCAAGGTGACGAGACGTAGTAGAAGAGATGGGTTCTAGTATCAAGGTGATATAGTGTAGCTAGGATTATGACTATTGAATATATATGCAATTAAAGTACTAATCACCTTGATTAGATATGCTATTAGTTTACCTTGAGTGGAATGCATCCAATCAAGGTGATGGGTTTAGTAGAGGTGATGATCACCTTGATCAAAGTGAAGGTCACTTGACACTCAAGGTGATGAACACCTTGAGTGGAGGTAATGGATGCTATGCAATTAGGTGATGACAACCTTTGGCAAAATGAGTTACACAAAGTGATTACCACCTTGAGTAGTTTTACAAAATTAGTCATGGTGATAATCACCTTGATCAAGGTGATTGAATCACTCAAGGCCAACTACCATGAGTGGATTTGAGTCAATCAAGGTGAAGAATCACCTTGACCAAAAATATACATGTTATAATTAGTTAAGATGATATAGTGGAGGTGAGGTGGTGGAGTTTATTCATTCAAGGTGAGCAATGTTGGTCCAAATGAAGAGTTAGCCTAGGCAAAGGACCACTCAAGGTGATACTCAAAAACAATCAAGGTGATCAACTCAAGTGCCTAAACTGGTCTATTCAACCCCAAAAGACTCCCACTTCACTGGCAATGGCTTGAATGAGTCCTCTAGATGGTTCCCTTGCTATCTATAGCAATCAAGTCCAATTTAGCACTTTTTTAGATCGATTAGCAATCAATGATGCTTTCTAGCTTTCACTTTTTGCTCAAACTACAAATAATGGTTCTAATGGTATTTTGAAGGTAGTGCTTGCCTTACATGTGGTCCTAAGTGTATTTTTCACACTGAAAAGTGCATTACAATAAAATTTTCACACTAAAAAGTACATTACAAAGAAATTTTCAAGCTAGAAGCATTCAATCAAGATGAAGGCTACTCTCCATCAAGATGATTATGCAAATACTTTTGAAAGTGAAATAAAAGCAATATTTGTGCTTTGAATCAACTATGATGCATATTGTTTAGCCTTTAGATGAAAATAAATAAATTGAATGACATAAAGTATGAAAAATGTGCATTTTCTATAGTAATCAAGGTGTTCTAAAGCAATACTCAAGGTGATCATATTTACCATTAACTCCAAGCCCTTTAACCTTCTTGCTATTATGGGGTTTGTGCTATTGTCGGACCTTTCCCCCCTAATATTGTGCACATGATTTATATACCAAAGATAATAAAAATGGATTTTAAATAAATATTTACAATATTCAAGGTGATGCAAAATTGCAATCAAGGTAATGTGTGCTTCCCAAACTTGATCAACCAATTCATAAATGCTTCCAAATGAGTACAACCAATAAGAAAAAGTAATCAACTGCAAGCACACATGATGTGAAGCCACTTTCTGCCACTTTGTACTCAAAATAAGCATTAGAAATTATTGGCATTATGCTCCCAATCCATATGCTTTGATTTATGCTCTATAAGTAACATGTCCCTTAAAATGTTTCAATGGATGCAAATAATAAAATGAATGGAGGTACTCACAATTACAAGCTTAACACAAGATTGAAAATAAAACTTTTATGGTTTTTATAGGTGATATGAATGAAAAAATGAAGAAAGGAATCTTATGCTATCCTACTCTCTAATATATTTCCATGAAGCCAATTCCATTCCTACTTGACCCCCCTACTCTAATTAATGTGTTTAAAAAAGAGTATCTATTCGAAGAGAAAAAACTATATTCCTTTGACAAGATCAATCTTCTAATCTGCCACTATGGTACCCTAAACTAGCTAGACATATTTTGGACTAGCCATGACTTCTCTAATCGAAGAGCAATATAGCTGGATCTTTTTTAGTACACATTGCGTCCTATTCTCACACACTATGAGAGTTCAAGCAACCACTCTAGAAAGGATTCTATCCTTAGTCTTGGCAATAAATAAACCAAAAAATTCTAGCCTACACACAACAAATGGGACTTTGGATAGGAGTCTTATTCGCTCAAGATCTTCCCTTCTTTTTTGGTTTTAGGTTATCTCTAACATAGATAACTCACACTCAGCTCCAAATTGTACACCTTTCCTCTCCACCCCATGAAAGCAAGAAAGTAATAGAGATCCAAGAGTTCATAAAAGACTCACCCAAACTCATATTTCTCATTGAAGTTGGTTGTTAAAAAAGATCTTGATGGCTTCATAACCTACATGTAGCTTCTTTTTCACTCCAATAGCCAATTCACCAAACTAATCCACTTCTCTCAAACCCACCAAGAAGAAGAAAAGGATTCTCTCTCTCTCTCTCTCTCTCTCTCTCTCTCTCTCTCTCTCTCTCTCTCTCTCTCTCTCTCTCTCTCTCTCTCTCTCTCTCTCTCTCTCTCTCTCTCTCTCTCTCTCTCTCTCTCTCTCTCTCTCTCTCTCTCTCAAATGAGAAATCGAGGTAAGAACTCACGCCAAGTGGTATGAAAGAATGGAGAGGAAGGAGATGATGAGTACAATGGAAGCAAGAAGATCTCTCTCTCTCTCTCTCTCTCTCTCTCTCTCTCTCTCTCTCTCTCTCTCTCTCTCTCTCTCTCTCTCTCTCTCTCTCTCTCTCTCTCCCCCTAGATGAATTAAATGCTTTGCAAATGAATCTAATGCTCTATAGATAAATTCAACATAAATTCAATGTTCTCTCTATATAAAACATGAATCAAACACTATAAAAGACTTGCATGAGAACACAAATCTTATAATAAAAACCCATCCATAGCTAGAATCAAACATGAACCAAATGCCACCCTGAAGTAAATATTCCATTCCATTAGTTTGACACCTCATTGACAACATGAACCGAACATTGACATGAAGCAAATAGTCCATGGATTGGATGCTAGCCTAAAGAGTTTTATGCATGACTAATAACCTAAATGGTCTGATCTATATGGTAGCATGGATGGTCTAATACATGACTATACTGACACCTCTCACTCTAACTTGGGATGCTAAATGCATGATTATGAGCTCTGGACATATGCATGTGACATTGGATCCTACACTAAATGAGACATGTTATTGCTATTGTGACAGAATAAACAAGAAATAAACCAAAAACATAGTAAATGCAATAACACAAGCAACCTAGGATGACACAATTCTAAGCATTGTTGTGACTAAGGACAAAACTTGTGATTCCATGCTTCTAGTTGCTAAAAACCTATGATGCAACAATAGCCATATCTAAAACATTTAATGTAATAGTAATGCACTAGCTCCTACCATGAGGGTAATGTAGTCATGTATGCTTTGTGGTTTGATTCTATCGTGAAAATAATGCAATTCTATATGCACTATACATTTCTTCAAATGATTTGAGTAAATATTTATAATAAACACTAAATATTAAACAATTAATGATAAAAAATGTCTTAGAAATCCTTGCAAAGAAGTAGAGTTCATGGGATGAGCCAATATTTGATGTATTGTACTTTCTCGGGATCCACTTTATTAATGCCCTTTTCTCCAACTATGTGACCCACGTATTCAACCTCATTTTCCATAAAAGTACATTTACTCTATTTGGCAAAGAGCTTATACTTCCTTAATGTGTCAAATATTTACCCCAAATGTTGTATATATTCTCTCTAATTCTTGCTATAGATAAGGATATCGTGAAAGAAAACTAAGAGTATTTTGAACAAGAAGGGAATTCCTTCAATTATCCTTAATGGACTATCACAATGTCTAGGATAAGATAGTTTCATATGATGGAACAATAACAAGGAACTGAGTATTGGAATTACTTGATTGGTTCACCAACCTTGATGCCAAATTGATTTCCATGTTATGAATTTGTGGAGGTAATCTCACATGTATATAATAATGTAGTGTAAAATTCATTGATGGAGCTAGATTTATAGATTCCATCATATGAGGGCTAAAGTATTACACACTTCAGTAGCCCATGCCTTCCTACCCAATATGCCATCCTTTATGTCAACATTATGCTCATCCCCCCACACAATGGTTGGTATAATGATGAAGATAGAGAGGCACATGCATATCTCCATTATAGGAGGTGGCACTCTATGTATGCATGCATAGGCATGTTTTAATACTCTTTGGTGGGTAGATTATAGACAAAGATGTATTCTATGTTCTTGGGATAAGAGAGTAAAATATGATGGAGGAGGCTTTCTAAGTGTCAACCTTACTAGACTTGAGGATTGGCATGGATATGCTTACATGCTTTATATGTTCCAAGTCAAGACCCTATTCCCTTACCCTTAGTCTCTAGGCCAATATATTGCAGTTGTTTGACAGAAAAGTGAGTGAAATATGCCATCTAGATGTCAAAGTATGGGATAGCTCTGTCAAGATTGTGGGAGAGAAGGAAGGAGTCTCACTTGTAGCTTTCTTGCTTGCACAATGGGGGAATACACACACAGGTGGAGGCTAAAAACAGTTTTCCTCTTCTTAGTTGTGTAAGCCAAAAGAACTCTAGTACATAGAAATAGAAGAACCCTATATATGGGTCTCAAACCAAACTCAACTAACTAAGGTGGCATACTAACTGAGCTACGAACTAGAGTAGATAAGGATAGCTATCATCTAGCTATTATTTATGGGCGGTGTACCAACCGCATCTACAGCTAACAAGTCGGTGACATAAATGCACAATGGCCACCCTGGCATATCACGAGTGGAGCTCGATATCTCAACACTCCCCCTCGAGCTCAATCCCAATTCCTACACACCAAGCATGTCTCTGAACTTGTGCAGCTTCTCTACGCCCAATGCCTTCGTGAATATGTCAGCTACCTGATCCTCTGTGCTGACATAAACTAGATCAATAAGACCTAGTAAAACCCTCTCCCGCACATAGTGATAATGCACCTCAATGTGCTTTGTTCTAGCATGATAGACTGGGTTATTTGCCAAGTGTATACTGCTCATGTTGTCACAATAAATGACAACTGGCCCATCTGTAGGCTGATGCATATCATACAGTAGCTTATGCAACCAAGCTACCTCACATGCAGCCATTGTTGCACCCTGTACACTCAGCCTCTGTGCTCGACAAGGCAATTGTAGGCTGTTTCTTGCTGCTCCAAGTGACTGCAGCACTCCCAAAAGAGAACACATATCCACTGGTAGATCGTCTATCAGAAATACTACCAGCCCAGTCAGCATCAGTGTATCCATGCAACTGTATCTGAACCCCAGTCTCATAAAATAGTCCATACTGCAATGTGGACTTCACATACCTGAGTATGCGTCTAGCCGCATCCAAATGCGGTTTCCTTGGAGCCTGCATAAACTGACTTACCAATCCAATAGCATAGCTCAAATCTGGCTTGGTTATAGTCATATAAATCAAACTTCCTACTATGCGTCTGTACATAGTAGGGTCTTCGAGAAGCTCACCTGCATCTGCACTCAGCTTCACATTCTGCTCCAAAGGAACTAAAATAGGCTTACAGCCTGTCATCCCATATTTGGATAGCATGTCCAATCCATACTGCCTCTGTAAGAGCCATATCCCACTTGGTGATCTTATCACCTCAATGCCCAAGAAATAACGCAGCTCTCCCAAATCCTTCATCTCAAACTTCTGCTTCAATAGCATTTTCACATGAAGGATATCTTCATCACTATCACCTGTGATAATCAAATCATCAACATAAATGACAAGCAGCATAATACCTTTCTCTGTTTTTCTCACATAAAGTGAGAAATTTGCCTTGGAAATCTGAAAGCCAATAGTGACAAGATACTGTTCTATCTTGTCAGACCATGCTCTAGGTGCTTGTTTCAAGCCATACAAGGCTTTTTTCAACCTGCAAACAAACTCAGGATGAACAATATGCACATAACCTGGTGGCTACTCCATATAGACCTCTTCTTGCAAATCACCATGCAAGAAGGCATTCTTTACATCCATCTGATGTAAAGACCATCCCTTTGATGCAGCCATAGCAATGACTGCTCTTACAGTTGCCATCCTTGCAACTGGACTGAATGTTTCTTCATAATCAATGCCATAAGTTTGTGCATACCCCTTGACTACTAATCTTGCCTTGTATCTGTTCACAGAACCATCTGCATTGTGCTTCACCTTATAAACCCACTTACAATCAATTACATTCTTATCTTTAGGCAAAGGTACCAATTCCCATGTAGCATTTGCTTCCAAGGCATCCATTTCTTCATCCATGGCTTTCTCCCATTTTTCTTTTCCCATGGCTTGCTCAAAAGAAGTGGGTTCTGGTTCCTGTATCACTTTGACCATATAGGCATAGTGAATGGTTGTAAATCCATCATATTTCAGCCTATCCACAGGATACCTAGCTCTGGTAGACCTGCGCAAAGTAGGTTCACTCCCAGGTGCTCTCAAAACATCCCTGGTCTTCCTTACTCTAGGTGTAACAATAGAAGGAATACCCAACTCATCATCAATGCTCTGTTCTGAGCCACTGGATTCACCATCCACATAGGAGTGACCTGCATTCACATCAAACATGGGCTGATCTACCTTCTCTTTTCCTTTTCGTGAAACCTGCATACCACTGCAGAGAGTAGCCAATAAAGATGCACTTCTCAGCTTTTGGATCCAACTTGGATCTCAACTCATCTGGCACATGAACATAGGCAATGCAACCAAAAATCTTCAAATGAAAAATATCTGGTTTCCTACCAGTATACCTCTCCTCAGGAGTCATCCCATGTATTGCTGCAGTGGGAGTCCTATTCATTATGTAGACTGCTGTAGCAACTGCTTCAGCCTAGTAAAAATCTGGCAAGTCTTTTTCGTTGAGCATGGCACGAGATACCTCTCCAATATGCCTGTTTCTCCTTTCTGCAATTCCATTTTGTTGTGGGGTATGACTGCATGAATATTGCTGCTTTATGCCATGCTCATGCAGGAACCTTGCAAACTCATTTGAGAGATACTCTCCCCCTCCATCTGACCTTAGGCATTTTATTTGCAGGCCTGTTTCTTTTTCAACCATAGCTTTAAGAGTTTTGAAATGCCCAAAAACTTCACTTTTCTTTTTCATAAAATACACCCAAACTTTTCTGCTATAGTCATCAATAAAAGTGACAAAATAATAGCGGCCTCCAAGAGATGCTACTTTAGTAATCCACACATCAGAGTGGATTAATTCCAATGGCTTCTTACTCTCTTGAACATGTCTAGGAAATGGTTTCCTTGCCTGTTTTCCAAACTGACAGGCTTCACATACCTTATGCATTTCTGCAACCTTGAATTTAGGCAATCCTGCTCCTCAGAAATTAGAAGAGCAATCAACTCCTCAAAATCAAGAAATCTTTCACAGACAGAAATGGATGTTCAGAACTGTGCATAATCCTTTCCTAGACCATTCAAGGTCACAGAAACTAAATCATCATCTTTCATTGGCGACCCAATGGAAGCAAGTGCATCTGCAATCTTCTTCACCTTCATGTGGTAGTCATTGATGCTCATACTTTCTCTTTGCACATTGTGCAACTCTTGCTTGAGCTGCATTTTCCTTGCTTGCATATTTGTACTATACATTTTTGACAAAGTATCCCATGCCTCCTTTGGTGTACTTGCATCCTGAATATGCACAATCATAGAGTCTGAAATACTGATAGACAGCCAGTACATAACTTTTCTGGCTCTCTCATGCCATCCTTTAAATGCCTGCATTTGCTGTTGATTGGGAACATCAGGAAGAACTGATTCTTCTTCATTTCCTGCAACAAATTCCCAATATCCTTTTCTCATAAGGAAGTTCATCATTCTAAACTTCCATGCTTGGAAGTTGTTCTTGTCAAGCTTTTCAGTGACAATCTGTGAAAGAGAATTAGACGCCATTACAGAACACTGTAAAAAATTCTGTCACTGTAAAAAACACAGCTTCAGCCTCACAAGGGCAAATATGCAAAACTGACGAAAGTGGTATTTGACCACACAGTCACTTCCTAGTGACGATTTTGCATCAACAGGCAACAGGGATGATTCTGTAACTCCCAATGTCTCTGCATACAGGCATATGATGCAATTTCTACGGTAACTTTTCACCGACTTGTAGAACGATGGTCGCACAGCATAAAATAGGGCCTTTCCTGAGTGCATGCAGAAAACTTCCGCCTCCAAAATAGACCCCGAAATGGTCTCAAATCAAAAAAACAGAGCAACCAAGGGCTAAAGCCCTTTCCACAGTATATACTGCCCTCTTGCTACACCACGAAGGGCGTCTCAATCTGAGACAATGCACTCTTGCACTTTCCGGCTGTGGTACCTGCAGAGACTTGCTCCCAAAATAGAAAAATGAAAGCAACACTGGTCCTCTTACCAGAACTCTTACACTTTTGCACTCTGAGACAATGCACTCTTGCACTTTCCGGCTGTGCTACCTGCAGAGACTTGCTCCCAAAACAGAAAAATGAAAGCAACACTGGTCCTCTTATCAGAACACCGCGAACTTAGCTTGCTTTCTTGAGCTCCTTACCACGAACAAGGCTCTGATACCATGTCAAGATTGTGGGAGAGAAGGAAGGAGTCTCACTTGTAGCTTTCTTGCTTGCACAATGGGGGAATACACACACAGGTGGAGGCTGAAAACAATTTTCCTCTTCTTAGTTGTGTAAGCCAAAAGAACTCTAGTACATAGAAATAGAAGAACCCTATATATGGGTCTCAAACCAAACTCAACTAATTAAGGTGGCATACTAACTGAGCCATGAACTAGAGTAGATAAGGATAGCTGTCATCTAGCTATTATTCATGGGCGGTGTACCAACCGCATCTACAGCTAACAAGTCGGTGACATAAATGCACAACGGTCACCGTGGCATATCACGAGTGGAGCTCGATATCTCAACAAGCTCATGATCACGATGGCTTATTGGCCAAACATTTTGTGCATGCTTGTGACATCTTGGCCCTAATGTTCATTCTATTTTCAATAGAACAATTAGTGAGGGATATCCATCTCACTTGTCAAACCATACAATTGTACCAATCTTTAGGATCAAAGACCATCTCGTACCTAGTAATTAAGGGACCATTATGATTGTCCACATGGTAGCTAAAGCATATGGATCAATTGTGGAGCAAGCCTTTAGTTGTTGGGTTGAGATACATGGCATAAGATCAATCTATCAAGCTAGTTATGGATAGGAATATACCACACCCAACCATATTTTCACATAATATTGAGGGCTATTATTGAGGAAAGTTGAGCATGCATAAATATGACATATTGTTTTGTGGATTTCCATAAGGTTTTGATATGTTACCATATGCCAAATTCATGAGGAGGCTACAAGATATTTGTGTCCTTGAGGAGATACAGTAGAGTATATGTGCTCTATATGAGATAGTGACAAGTATAGTATGGGCATCTTAAATTCAGTTAGCACTATTGGAGTGAAGCAATGATGCCCACTCTCACTCACTTTAGTTGGATTGTATATAGATGAGGTCTTAGATTATATTGTAGAGAGGGAGGGGTTGAAGCCAATTTAGCTAGGGTGTTGGTGCCAATCTTGCTTTATGTAGATGACATTGTGCTTATATTGGACTCACTTCAGGGAGGACTGCAAAGACATTTGGATGCACTATCAGCCTCTTACAAAGATAGAGGCCTTAGAGTGGCTTGGCGAGACCTAAGTATCAATTTACTTTTGATGGAGAGCCAGTGTAGTCTATAGATAGTATGTACACTTGGGAGTAACTTTCAAAGGGCCACAATTTTTCTAGAGAGAGACATCAGAGCGTTGACTAGTATGAGCACATGCTGCACTAGGTGCATTGGAAGACAACGTGCACATATACAGTTCCATGAACCATCCATCAACTTGTGGCTTTTTTGATACATGGGTTACACCACACTCCTCTATGGGGTGGCTCTTTTGATACATTGGTTACATCACACTCCTCTATGGGATAGCCATTTGGGCCCAAGCCTCTATCATATGAGGAGACAACCACAATCGATAGATTATGATGGGCCAAAGAGGGAGTTTTATTATGGATGTGAGCATACCGAGCAATCGTTGATCATAATGATATCACATATGAGACAAGTGAAGAGCTCAACCCCATACATGATCATTAGAGTGGAAAATGGGATAGCATCTATGGTGGTTGAGACCTTCTCCAAGCACTGAAGCTCCCCCAAGATGGATACCTATGGCTAGCATTGACCTCATCTAGACCTCTAACAAGTGAAGGGTGACAAACATTGGTGATATGCTTGGATGGGTACATGGATGAGTTTGCATAGTATACGTATTGATACATTACCCCCCCTCCCCCTTGATTACAACTAGATTTCCCTACGCTCAAGACCATCTAACCAAAGCACACATATTGAGATTAGATACATAGAGGACACATGGCACGATGATGGCACATTATCAAAGCCATTTTTATTAGCTCTTTGAGGATAGTTTTGTCGCCCAATTGAGCTATTTGAATACTCAACTACCACGTGGGTTACGTGTAGCAGTTAAGGATTGAGATAGGTAGATGGTAGGGTGTGGAGATGAATGACATCAAGGAGACACCCATGTCCATGTGGGAGGAGACCTAGACACCCTTATTACAAATAGACTAGAGCTATCATTGACTACCACAAGAGATAGATGTCGAGGCATCTCAACCACACACAAAGCTACATTTCCACATGAGGGAGATACTTCATTGAGAAAAAGAGCATTCGCATTTTTTTCTTCTCTCTTTTGTAGTAGTATCAATTATAGCCATACCACAAATATATTCTTAAATAAAACATCACCGAGCATCTAATCTCAAAGGTATGCCTTTTTATCCCTTTTTTTCTATGCATTGGTTAGTCCCATAGGCCACATTGGCCTTTTAAAGATGTTAATATATTATTTCTTTCATTTCATCTCTCTCAAAAAAGTAAACCTATGATGGAAAAAAGAAGGTGGAGATAGAAGCTGAACTCAATGTTGCACATGCAAGAATGAGCCTTTCCATTCATTTTACATTTTTATGTTTCTTTGATGGGTAGCCTAGACCCCTATCTTCTCTCTCTCTCAAGTTTGATCATCTCTTTAACATGCGCTTGGCTTTTTAGCTTAGATGCATGTACTTGCCCAATGATCTACATATCTTTGTGGAAAATTTATAAAGTACAGAATGTGACCACGAGTGAGACCCAACTTTTACTTTTTAATAATATATATGATAGGGGGATAAAATGAGATCAAGCTATTAATTTAAATATTCCATTTGCAATCTTCAAATGCCTCTACTTTCTTAATATTTTCCAAAAAAAATTATGGCCTTTATTTTTTTCACCCTTATCTCTTGCAACTTGCTTTACTTTCTTCTCCCAATCTGCTAGGTTGACATCCATTGACTCCTTTTTCTATACATTGATTATTTTGACCAACTTTGTCTTTGAATTTTTGACTTAAACTTTCATTCTTCTATAACCTTCTTTCTTTGGGGCTAGCAATCAATTTCTCATTCACATCATCTATATTTGCTCTTCTTTTAATTTAACAACTAATTTTATCTAAAATATTACCATATGTTGGGATCGCCCATTTCAAAGTGTCAAGATTATTTTTCTATCATGAGCCCTCTTGGAATGTCATCTATGTCAAGATGAGAATTCTTGTCAAGTGTGTTGTGGCTAGCTAGTTTGTTGTAGGGTGTTATCTTTAATGGTGAGAGGGAAGATCCATGTTGAAGGTGCTTGTAGGGTGTTATCTTCATTGGTTAGAGGGAAGATCCATATTGAAGGTGCTTGTGGCGGCAAGCAAGATGGACTTGTGCATAAAAGGAAGCTTTTTTACTTGCTCTAGTAGTGCTAACATTAATCATTGAGGGGCTATGGAGGTGTGGCATTGAGTGTGTGCGATTGTCCCTTGAAGAGAAGGGTGTATGGGAGTTGCAATAACCATGATTTTAAAAATGGACCTTTTAAAACTTGTGTTGTTATGAAGTAACAATGATACTATATGATCTTCTTGATCATGGGTTGCCATCACATCATCAATGGTAGTGTGTCAAGGTTGATGAGAACATGGATAGGTCCACACCTTCACGTCTTTCCTATGTTCCTACTTATTCATAGATTTAAGCGCACATTGTAAGGTTGAAGCTAGAAATCATTGACAATGTCCTCCTAGGCATCATCCCTGGGTGCTCCACAATACGACTACTTCAATGACTTTGTAAGGACCATTCCATTTGATCAATTGTTTTTTTTTCATAAGGTCCAAAGATGAAAATTTAGAGGAGAGAATCAGAGTTCCTTTAATTATGGTCTTTGTCGCTAACATTGCAATCCATTGAGGATTACCATCTTCTGTTGAACTAACTTTCATCTATGCATGCTCTCAAGATGGGTATCTTCTAGTGTTGTCATCTCATCTCATGAGGAGAAGAAACCATGAGAGCCATACAATCATGAATGTAAGCTTCGTTACCATGGATCCATTGGGGTCATCACCTCTAAACCTTACACAAGTTGTGGAGTTTACAAGAGGTGTGGTGAGGCCAAAGTATTAACTGTAACATAGCATGCTAATGATACTTCTCCAATGAAATGTTTCCACCAACATCTGTTAAAGTAGGGCATTATGAAAAGTGAATTAGTTCCATTTTGTCCAATTTAGCCAAGAAGGACTCAACCACTAGTGGGGATTTTACCATATCCTTTTATCACATGTCAAGCCCTTGTTCCACATGTCGAATTAGATCCTTTAGGTTAAATATGTTAGAAGGCAGGCATAGGAACCCACTATAAGCAAGGGAGTATAAGGGCAGATGAGTGTGAATAGCCCTAGGGGCAGGGGAAACCCTAACCCTAGCTTGGCAAAGGCTATATAAACAGCCTATGGGTCACTATCATGTGTGGGAGAGTGTACCCAAGTTGTACTCTAAGCAACTTAGTAAGCAAGATTTTGTTCTTTTACTTTGAGCTCTCTTCTCCCTCTTGTGCACACATTCCAATGCTGTAACTCTAGTTTTCAACGTGGTATCAGAGCCATCTCTGATCTCCTCAGCTTCCCTCAGCCTCAGCTATCACTAAGTGCACATGAGCCTTTACCTCCTTCATCTTATCCTTCTTTCCTCCATAGCTGCCTACAACCTACCTCCATTGGACTTGGGGAGGACAAAGGAGGCCATATCAACTTGTGCTTTCTTCTGGAGATCTCTTCCCCACATCAGGGCGCAGCTCCTCGTCAGGTCTACCCCCAATATTGTCCACGTCTGAGCATGGCATTGCGTGATTCCCAGAAACAGGCGCAGTTTCTGACAGCGCGAAATCCGTACTGCTGTACACGCAATAGGCGGCGCGATCCCAATATCTTCGGGCTTTGATAGCCCCCTAGTGGGCTATCCTCATCTACAAGGGTTCCTGGAAATTCCTCCCACAGAGAGAGATCTCTGCCAAACCCTAACTGTGTATTTTAAGGCAGCCATAGCCAACAAGCTCTAAGCTTGACATTTTGTCATTTTTTCACTCTGAGCTTCATTAACAATGATTCTAATCATTGAAGCATAGTCTCTGAAGCCTATTCCAGATTCTAAAGCTCTTGGGCATGCTCAATGGACATCACTAAGCGTTGGGAAGCCGACTTCCAACTGGGTTCCATTCAAGCACTTCACTAAGCTTGACAAGAGTGTTTCTAAACATTAATCATGAATCTTGGGTACACCCATTGAATATCCCAAGCTTTCAACAAAATAATGAAGGGCCTTGCATTTTGTGAATTATATGTAGTACAATTCATAAGGACTTCCCTTTTGAGATGAAGAATTTTCAAGTGTGGACTCTTTACAAGGTATATAAGAGCCTTGGTGATTCATATGAATATTGAACTTGGTGGCCAACAAGTAACAATGTAATTTCATCACGAGGGCATTTACCATGGCAAGGGCTTTTTCTTTATAGGGAAATGATTATTTCTCAACTACAATCATCCTAGAGTCACATCAAGTGCATCCAAAATGACATGGGAAGATGCACACTTGAACCTAGGGATAACACAACTAAAGCTACAGAGATTGTTTTCTTTAGCTAAGAGACTACATGACCTTATATGGATGTCTATTCAAAAACTTGCCCTATTTTGTATGAGAACTGTGATAGGAAGCACAACATGGGGTAGGTAGCACTATAACCTTGGATGCCATTGGACCTTCCTTGGATGTTGGATTTGACCCTTTCGAAGTCAAATGGTGAGTGCTTTAACTAGAAGTTGACATAGCACTTGGTGCAAATGCAAACTTCTCTAAATTGAGCATGAGCTTTGTCTCATTATGTCACACAATATATTGAATTGAGCTACAAGAATTCGCATGAACATTGGTGAATCAAATGCAAAAATTTATCATAATATTTTTGAAATGTGTTTGGATATTTTTAAGCCTAATGATCATGATTATAATTATAAACATGCCCATTCTAGTCTTACCTATACCTTCGAGGCATTTATTTTTGGTTTCACCCATTGAATATCCATGCCAAGTAACCCATGACATCCAACAAGAACTATATGTATGGAATTAGGAATGGTTTGACAAGGTAGTTGCATTAAATTCATGGTAATCCACACAATCTTGGAGCTTTCCATTCTTCATTGTCTCTATGAGAATAGGGGCATATCCATTTTTTATGTTCTATGGGGATAATGAATCTCATGAGTATTAATGAATTTCTTTTTCATTTTTCCCTTTCGAGCATTGGTGATATTCAATCTACTTCAATGGTGTTGAACAACCACCACATTGTGTCACTTAATGTGATATTGATAAAAGAGGGTCAATACCCTTCATTTTAGTATGATCCTATGTGAATAGACCTTTGAATTTCAAAAATAACTTAATGAGCTTGGAGTTCCTCTTGTTTGACCTTTACCACTATCTTGTTGCCTCTCTATGCATTGAGCCATTGATGTAACTCATCCCACTTGCTGTTGTCAAGATGCTAGGAGGTTTCTAAACCTTAGCCATTTCACATGTGTTGAATAATTCTACATAAGTGGTGAAGAGAGGAAGGGTGTCTTGATGTCATTGAAGCAACTTTTCTTCCTCTACCATCATCTTTCAAACTTTGACATACAAAGGATAAAAAGCTTTGGTAATGCTACTTA
This sequence comes from Lygodium microphyllum, assembly GCF_053477565.2. Classification (NCBI taxonomy): domain Eukaryota; kingdom Viridiplantae; phylum Streptophyta; class Polypodiopsida; order Schizaeales; family Lygodiaceae; genus Lygodium; species Lygodium microphyllum. The sequence continues at coordinate 144,470,948 of NC_141137.1, forward strand.
CCATGTGTGTAGATGATAGATCTCAAATAAATCATTTGAGGAATATATGTTTAAATTTATGATAGTGCTAAGGGTAGCTAGAATGAAAATGGAATGATAAATTGAAACGACATAAGCTACAAGATAAAGAAAAGAAAATCCTATTTTCATAGACCTTATGTCAAACTTACTTTGGGAGTCCAAATAAAACCTGTCACATGGCTTCTAAGTGGTAATTATTATTATGTGCTTGTAACCACCAAAAGTCGTTCTCCATGCTTTGAACCATCCGAGAAAACCTAACTTGAAGAACCAATGAGATGTCTTTAAAGGACATATTTCCCCATCTGCACTAATTGTCTTGGAAAACATGTTATGCATTATTGCCTAAATACATTTAACCACAATCTTGCATCAAAAAATAGTACAAGCTACTGCCAAAGATATAAGAATTGTCAATTCCTGACGCATACTCTTTATGTCGTAAGGTACTTTCTCTCACTACTCTGCTCGAGCTGGGAAAAAAGGTTTCTCCTACTAACAATTATTGATCATCTCAATTGTATCAATTTTGTTAAAAATCAAATTCCTGAACTATGTTGATCTTCTAGATTAAACTTTGAGATGTCCCTGTAAAATGAAGAAAAAATTGTGTAATGGTTGATCCTTTATTGAGGAAGGCATTATTGTTGAACCACGATAAATAAGGGCCCAATTTTATGCTAGAAGTATAAATTGGATAGTTAATTGTCTTTATATTTTTTCCATATATTGTGATATATTAAGAATATAGCCGTATGTCATTTTTTTAATGTGGTATTGTGTAAAATGTGAAAATTTGGTGAATGCCACTACCAAGTTGGCTCCAACCATCAAAGATTGGTAATTACCTTTCCAAACTAGTGCAATAAAATAACCCCTAGCTTGCTAGGGCCCCTCAAGAATAGCTATTGTGATTTAAATAGCTACTAACTATTTATACACATATAGCTAAACATTCAAGTTACATGTTGGGCCTATATGTCTATGATCTCTAAAGCAAACTCAAAACAAGTTTCTTTTATACATAGTTGAGTTAAGACTTGCATGCATGCGTATATTGCACTTTGATACAATGTTCTTCACTATGCTAGGAGAGAGATTGATCATAAAATAGAGATGGTGAGAATCATTAAAAAAACTAGTAATAATATTATGCAAAACATGCATAATGTATAGGACAGTCAATATTAGTACAACTAGGGACTGATGTGAGAGATATTGACCTACATTGATTAGTGTCGTCATTGTTCTCATCACAAAATGTTCATATTCTCACATAGCAAAGTAAATAATAATCTCAATCCCAAGGGACACAAAGATTGTTGCACCATTGCATGTATTATGGACAAAAACCACAGTAAACAAAATCAAAGGCATATTACAAGGTTGGTTTGATTGTGAAAATTGTATACATTGAAATGTTATGTTCAAAGTAGAAATTAGCTTGAAAGAAGCTGCCTTTGATTAACTTTGTCTAAAATAGTAATGCATCCATCTATAGAAACAATGCTTTTTAAACCAAGAGAAACAATTGGATAGGTATAAATGTTAAATAAACACAAAAGATAGTGAATGGAATTGCTACAATTTAAGGACTTTGTGATTTTGCATCTAGAGAAAAACATAACATCCCAAGATTTTTTATAAGACATTTGAAGCCTTTAAAATTAGCAGCATTATTAATTATGTATTACTATCCAAAAATTTGAAAAGCAAAGCTCTCCATGTTACTTTTTTGAAAGCCCTTAAAGGGTACACCCCCTATAATGAATCAATGACTAGCAACCCATCTAAGATGAAAGCACTAAGTCTAAACATATTTGGTCCAAAGAGAGTACCATGAACTTTAGTAATGTCACTTGTTGCTTGCACATACTTAGTCAAATTCAAGTGTATTCCATACTACTAATTATCACCCTAATGTGTCGTGAATCTATCCACTTTCACTCCTCTAGATGACAAAATTAGAAGGCAATGCACTACTTTAATAGTAGCTAACCGTGTACAATTATGGTCGTATGTCTACATTGGCATTTGTGATTCATCAATGAGAAACCTCCTCCATACAATGAGTTAAAGTGCCTAACTCAAAGTACAATGTGATGTTAATGTCATTGCATAGTGATATGATCCATGATGTCATAAAAGTATATTTCTTATTCTTGTCATGAAAACATATACATTTGATATTACTTCAAAGTAATTATCGTTGAAATATCTTCTTGTAATGTGAAATGCCACATGCCGACCTCAATAATGGACCAAGTTGTCTTATTTTTTTATGAAACTCGCCCAACGCTTGAGAACAAGTACAACATAACTTGCTTCCATAACTAAAGAGTTCAAAATGAAAACAAGTGCCTATGACTATCTAGGGGTACAACAAAGCAGGGAACGCTACACTAGTACTAGATGCAAATCATTCGTCAATATCCATCAAGATGCATTGTAACATACCAAATAAGATATTAAGTCCAAGTGGCATGATCAAGACAGCATGTTTGGCAGTCATGGACCTTGCATTGTGACAACTAAGGTGAAACAGCAAAATGCCACACTAGCAACACAAGGTTAAATCTCAAGAGAAGTGAAGCCTTAAAAATCTAAGGAGTAAGGGTGTTATTCTGAAAAAGAACCCTCCTCCAAGATTATCTGCTAGTACATCCAAGTAGGAATGTGAATCCAATACATCTAATTGATCTTACTCATGGTTCGTGTCGTTTTCTGTACGGCAACTAGATTCATGGATAAGTATCAAGTGAGTGGTCCAGCTTAAAAAGATTCACTCAGTTCAAACACTCAAATTCCCCACATTCTACTATCTTTCGTTCCATATCTGATTTATGGCCTGCCTAGATTCATGTTCCGCCTACAAAATGTTTGGTTCTTGAGTTCCAAGATACAGCAGCAAGCATACCCAGGGATCTCTTTGTTCTCCATCTTGAAAGCATGTTTACGATGTAGTTTCTAGACTACTGCTTGTGACATTTTATTTGCTTTTTACAAGGAATTAAGTTAACAGGTCACTGACTTTTTGGTCAATTGATTGATAGAAATGCAAGAACCAAAATGCAATCAAAGAGTCAGACTCAAAATGTTCAGGTGTCAATTTGAAAACTTCTAGCCTAGTGACATCTTGATAGACAAAGCAACAATGAAAGCCTTAATTATAGAGGAAGTGCACTCGGATATTTACTGGTCCTTGCATATAATCTATATCAAGCTCACAGCATCTATCATCTTGTACACCACAACACTCATCCCAAGATCCTTTCCTCTTAATAACCTCAAAGTTCCAAGATCATGATGTCGAGTTCTATGAAAACGAGGCCTTTTGTGAGAATGAATTGAATCTATCAAAGTCTGTTCAGCCAAATAATTACCAGTTCTGGTGTCTTTTAAGGGATTGGACTCATCAAACAAAACCAGTTGCTTTTCAAAGCCCTGGCATACCAAAACATTGCTTGTTCACTCCAACCCAGAAGCATTTTCACAAACCATGCTGTTGCATTGCTCGCACCCTTGTTGGCAAACCATATAACCTGATGAATCCTGCGGCATCTGCTTGATTGTATATGCCACTTCCTTCCTCAAAGGAAGAAATATCTTCTCGATAAAGGCTGAAAGGACTCTTCCTGCTTGTAACAATCAATGAACCTTTGAATAATTTCAAGGTTACAGAACCAGTCAATGTGGAGGATACCTTCTCCATGAAAGCGTCTAAGGACTCCCGAAGAGGATCAAACCATCTACCTGCATAAACTAGTTCGGCATACTTGATAGAAAGTGTATCCTTAAGTTGCATGGTTTCCCTGTCCAATGTTAATGCCTCCAATTCCTGTATAGCAGACATGAGGATTGTACCACCAGGCGTTTCATACACACCACGACTTTTCATGCCTACCAACCTGTTTTCAACCATATCCACACGCCCTATACCATGCTGCCCTCCAATCTCATTCAATGTAGCTAGAAGCTTGGCTGGTGACAAACTAGAACCATTCACAGACACTGGGATTCCAGCTTCAATACCAATTTGAATGTACCTGTAAGGTTAGAATCGTTGTTGTGACATAATAATTACAAAAAGCTTCTAAGAAGTCATGCACAGAACCCTAAGGCCTAAACTTCCCTCCATCCCTACCGACATACCTCCCTCTGGGCATGCCTAACTCACTCCTCTGGGCTTGCCCACCCCTGCCCTCTGTGCCTACCCCCCCTTTTGCTTCTTCCCATCCCCTATTACCTCAACCAATCAAGACCTAAAAACAAATTACACAGTTCTCTACTTGCATTTTACACCTTAAAAATTACAACTAATAATATACAATTTAGAACTTCTGTCTCACAAATATTATAACAAAAGATTTCTGAAATGTATTTGAAAGTATTACAAGAGGATCAAGGCTCAAAAGTAAATGCCCCAAAGACTGGCTGAAGAGGGGAGCTTTATCAGGCCCTTAACATCCCTTTGTGTGGGTCCCTCATTCAGAGAATCTATTATGGAAGATATTCAGATGACCCCACCCTCGTGTCAGGATTCCAGAGCACCTGTTGCACGATGATGATCTTAAGAGAGTTGGTTGCACAGATTTGGGGATCTAGACCTTTCTTAGCTGGACAGGCAGCTAGAGACAGTTTTTCAAACCTAGGCACAAACTGAAGCCTGATCAGCTGACCTGATTGCTGATGCAAGCCAACCTGACAAGCTGACTGACAAGCCACCCTGGTTGTTGACACAAGACAGAAGGCACCACCCAGGTTCCTATCCCCCGCCACCCTACTCCACTGGTTCCTCCCCACACTACCATGGTCTTTCCCTCCCTGCCACCTTCCCTTGACCCTGCCATGATGACTCCCACCACTCATCCTACCCGCAACCCTGAACACAGCACCATCACTGCAGCTGCCTTGGACATAGAGCCACCCCTCTTTTCCTTCTTCCCTAGGAAAAGAGAATTCTGTTAAGAACACATTGGAAAAAACCCAAGGTAAATACAAAGTACAATGAACTCTATGAAGAGTAATAAAGTACATCAAAAAGACAATTGTTATGTGAACAACCACATCTCATGGGCTCTAATGACAGACCTATTGAGCTAAGAAATGCATTACATGCTGATTAGCCTCTTAAACAGCCCCAAAACATGCTTATTTAATGAAAACTGCAGAATGGTGCGCAGTTCGAGAGAGTTTCAATGAAACCCTAATATGGGAGGGTCCAGCCACATAGATAAATAGACAGGCTGCCCCCATTTAGTTCTCATCCTTTTGTGCAGGTTTCTCACTCTACCGTGCAGATTCCAGCTATCAGCCACTTACCATTTGCCGTCCAGCCATCACCAACAACAGCCCATCACTATCCAGCCCTAGGCAGCCTGTTTTCAACCATCCTCCTACTATTTGGATGTCTCCATCTGCTCTATCCTCATAGCACCTGATCAGCCTACCTTTGCAACATCCGGTGCCAAGCAACAAGCTGCCGCTATCTCTCCCACCAAGGGACTGCTGCAATGCTTGCATTTTTGCTGTCCAGCAAACCGCCTACATCAGCAAACACATATCTTGCTATCAGCTGACAGTTCTTTGCCTCGTGTGATCAGTTTTCAGCCTTCTCTGATGGTACACTGCTGTGTTTACCAGATTTCAAACTCCGATTGCTGTATTTTGGTGACCAGCCTGCTGCCCTTCATTATTCAACACTCTCTCATCTCCGACTGGTGGTTACAGTACTTGGGATCCGTCTTCGATGGAAGTCACTCTCCAACACTATTGCTCTGCCCTTGGGCACTCTGTATACTTTTCATTCATTTAGAGTTTTCATCCACTTTAGAGTTGTGTTCTTTCTCTCTCCTTTTGCCTATGTTTGTTTCTGTGTTTGAGTTTTGAGTTTTGCTTTTAGGGTTTGAGTTTTCCACATCTATATCTATATCGTTGTGTTTCTATCGTGGTCATACACTTTGTGTTTCCTCCGTGCAAACCCTAGAAGCTACTCCACAGTTTTCTTCACTTGTAAAGACTATCGTGGCAATATTGTGCGGTGCTAGTTTTTGTGTGAGGCACATGAATGACTCGTAACCGAATCACACTGTCTTAATTACCTTCTTCTCAAGATCCCATGATATCTTATCAAGCTTCTCCATCATTGGAGGCCCTGGGGAGGCATGGACTTAGTAAGAAAGACAAGACCCCACCTCCTTCACTTGGTTTGGGTTCTTCTGTTCCAAATTTCAATCTCATGTCAAAGGAGGAGTTTCAAGAGTACTTGCGCCTCACGTATAGTCCAACTTACACCCCTTCTACCAACTTTGCTACTCCATCTGGACCGGTTGGTGGGTTTTGTTTACCGTAGCACAGAGGTGCGGAAAATGGAGCAGAGGAGTGGGAAAATGGAAGAAGGAGATAACCGAAAGGGCACAGGACAAAGGAAGGAAAAGGCGCCCCGGATGGAAGTCAGACCCTGAAAATTTTGAATGACGACCTCTCCAGAAGGCTTCAATGTCGCCTCGAGAAAAAAAAAGAGTAAAAGCGTACCATTAATTGTGAAAGTGCTCCCCAATCCTTGTAAAAGAGTGCCAGGCTCACTCCTGTGCAAATTGTATGCACTAGTTGGGAATGGGATAAGTTAGAACGGTGGGAAATAAGAAAAGAGGGCCTAGGCTAATGGCCGACCATGTAAAAAGTGGGGATGGCTGCCCAAAAAGTAGGGCATGTATATAAAGTTCAAAAGTAAATGAGAAGCTCATTCTTGTGTGTGGCCAAAGCTTCTTCTTCTACTTCTCTTGTATCTTGCCTTCTTACTTGTGCTTGAGTGAGGGATTGAGAAAGTGTGAGGGAGTGAGGGAGTGAGTGTGTGAGAGTGAGGGATCGTAAAGAAAAAGCTCCCCATCTTCTCTCTTCATCTTCTCTTCTTCCCTTCTCTTCCCTTCTCTCGCGCGGCTATGGATGATGGAGCTTGACGGAGAGGGCTTGAGGTTGCTTGAGCTTGCCGCAAGGATCGTGGAGCTACCGGAGTGCAAGAGAGAGGAGGGAACTCGATCGAGCATCAAGGTAAGCTCATTACACTTGTAAGGTAGGCATTGCGCGTCGGCTATGTGAGAGGTAGCCATGGCCGCTCGGCTTGAAACGCTTGATCAATAAGCGGTCCGTCGGTCTCGAGATAGAGCTCCGTAGCTCTCCTCCATTTTGGTTCCATTGTCGGGACAGACGGAATCGAGCCTTGAGTGCCGCGCGCATCGAATCGAGCATAGAAGTAGGGTTTGCAGCCCGAACTGGTGCTCGAGATAGGAGATTTAGGAGCTTTTAATTCATGGAACAAGTAAGTATTTTGATTTGTTGTTGAATATTAGAGTAGGACCATCCATCTCCATCTCTGCTTTGATTTTTGTTGCATTAGGTTAAAATTAGGATAGGAAAAAAAAGGAAAACAGAAGGGTTTTGCTGCTGCCGGAAACAGGAAAATAGGGGCACAAATTCAAATTTCTGGATGGAAGAGTGTGAGGGATTAGTTTCTGAGGTTACAACAGGCTGGGATGGGGCAATAAGAGGCCCAAGGAACCAGGAAAAACAACATTTGACATTCTACCTTGTGAGAAGAGAGTGAGCTTGACATTCTCCCAGAATCGGACCCAGTCTCAAAATCGGACCACTTGTCCTAGTCCCAGAATTAGACCCAGTGCCAAAATCGGACCACTGGTCCTAGTGCCACAATCGGACCATTGGACCCCAGGCTACGAACGTAAAGGGAAGAGTGGAATTTGCATTGAGCATTGTCTGCATCCGCACCTCACTTTTGATTTTATCACCAAAGGTGCACTACAAGAAAAAAAAAAAATGTTTTCACACTGAGCACTAGAAAGCACGAAGCACAACTTGTGAATAAGATTGACAACTGCTTTCAATAACAAGGAACTCATCAGGAGATATAATAACATCAAGGAACCCACCATTAGGAGAAGATCCCAAAACATAGTTGCGTGCCCGAGAGCCCCATCAGTAGGACCCTAAGTGGACACGAAGATCCAAAAGGCGACAACATAGAGAAACGAACGTTGCCTGAGCTACTCAAATTGATCGATGACCTTGTGGAGCTGGAAGTGGGAGCAATGTCAGGATCACGAGGCGGACACGGAGAGGACCAACTGGACTTCGGAGAATTCCCAGTCTTAGTGCAGGAGTTAGTCAATGAGTACGACTTGTTGACTAGGACGGTAGTTTAGGGTAGACCAGTAGAGGAAGTGGTAGCAAGCCTAGAAGAGGAAAGAAAGGCAATTAGAAAGGCGCTAGAGAGCATAATTGCCTATAACTACGAGCAGAAGGCTAGGAAACTCCAACAAGATGTAGACATGTACGAGGCCCGGCATATGCTAGCCTTGGCTGGCGCGACCAAAGCAATGTCAAATGCAGAGAGAGAACAAGCAGCAGAGGCTGACTTATCGTTGAGTGAACTCGTAGCCAAGCGCCTCATGGACAATACGTCCGCTGAGTAGAACGCAACAGCCTTAGCCACCGCATTACTCTCGGGATTAGGGGTTACGCAAGGGGCAAAGGGGCAATCTAGGATCCCTATTGTAGCAAAGCAGCTAGACAAGTATGAACCTAGCAATAACCCATATAGCTTTGTGGAGCAATTTGAACAACTTTGCGAAGCAAATGGTCTCACCAACCTTGCACAACGCTCTCAAGCCTTCAGGCTGTGCTTAGGTAATAAGGGGAGAATTTGGTACACTAGTCTAGATGCAGCTGAGCGCACGAACTTTGCCTGTCTTAAGGACCTCTTCATCAAGAGATTCTCTGAGGCAGGGTACTCTGATAATCTCATCGTCCGATTGATGAATGTCAGTCAGAGGGAAAAGGAAGACGTAAGGGACTATGTCACTCATGTGCATAGCCTCTTTAAGAGGATCCCTGCAAATGAGCGACCTAACGAGAAGGCGGTGTCTACCATATTTATAAATGGAATTTGAAGCGAGGAACTCTATAAGGCTTTGGCTAGTAACGCCACTCTACACCGAGGCGTGTTAGCTAGAGTCTTTGAAGAGGCAATAAGGGTGGACGATCAGCTTAGGGAGCGAAGCATGAGGAACACCAATCGGGAAGGTGCAAGTCAAAGAGCTCCAGAGCGGTCAACAGTTTTAGAAGAGAGAGAGAACTCTAGTATACGGGATGAGGGAAAGAGTGTTGACCAAGGCCAGGAGCTAGCTAAGGTGAGAATGGAGCTTACACGATTGCAAGACCAAATGAGGAAGCCTGTGCGCTCGCATGTGCAGTGTATACACTGTGGTGGTAACCACCTCCCAACCGAGTGCCAAGATCCTAGATCTAGGCCGTGCTCGAACTACGGTAGGTTCCGTCATGACGCATTACATTGTAGATTGCCAAGGAGATTTCCATATGCGAAATTACATTGCAGATTGCCAAGGAGATTCCCATATGCGCAGCAATACAACCCTCCATACTTAGACAATAGGCCACCTAACCTCTTTGGCAGGGGAGCCCAGTTGGCGCTTCCAGCACCAAATGATGCAAGACTGGCCATTCCTAGGCTAGAGATGAACCCAACAGGCATACCCAGACCACCAGGGCCCTATGTAACCCATCCACTGAGTACCGCTCCTGTTCACTGTATGGAAGAACCTAGTGAAGAGAAGACCTACGTGAACCCATACATATCCTATGATGAGGAAGGCAATCCACTCCTGATGGACTACCGACCAGTACCGGTGATGGCGCTAGATAGAGGAAGAGGCAGAGGCTTTGAAGAACCGAGCCAAGATCCAATCTCATGCTGGACTTGCGGTAATCCAAGCCATATTTCATCACGCTGCCCGGAAAGGGAACAGGCAAACAAGGACAAAGCTGACCTTCGATGCACCGAGTGTGGAATCACATATCTATTTCCTGACTGTCCTAGACGGAAGCCATCAACTACTTCTACCAACGTACCCTCAGTACCCTTGGGGTTGTTCGGTGTGGAGACCTTTGGCAGTGAGGATACGCCCATCCCACTACATGTCATGACGTGAGCACAGACAAAACAAACAGGCATCTCATTGCCTGGGCCAAGTAACCTGGATGCAGCCTCGTTAGGAAAGAAAATCCGAAGGAGAAGGAGAAAGAGAACAGACGCAAGGATTACCCTTAAGACTGAGGAAGCTACAACGCTAGTGATAGGAAAGAGAGTCACTGATGCAGAGGCAAAGACCTCAGCTCCTAAGACAGAAGAACTAGGGAGTGCCAAGGTAGGGGAATACCCCCACCCCAAATGGCAACTCGAGGCTATAGCCAAAGTCAAAGAGTGGGTCAAGGACGCCCAGGAACACCTTAAGGACGTAGAGCCCATACTGGAATACCAAATTGAAGACCTCTCTAGTGCGAGTACACCCGTTTCACCGTCGCGACCCCAATCGGAGAATGCACCCACACCACATGAAATGCCACAGAGACAAGACCAGGAAGAAGCATGTCAGCAAGCTAACCAAGACATATGGCAAAAGAGTGCTGACCAAGGAGGAAGGCAACCACCCAGCAACCTCCTTACCACTTTAGTAACCACTCCAGTAACCGTGAGCCTAGGATATCTGCCTCGGAAACACCCTTCCTTATGGCAAGAATTAAAGTATTGGGTGGGGGGGAAAAGAAGAGCATACTGCCGCTGACTCGCAAGAGCAGGACGCAGTCACGCAGATTCCAAACCTAATACTACACTCAGTTCCAAGGTCACTGCAAGTCAATGCTTTTTGGGAAGGCACTGAGATGCATGCAGTCTTACCTATCTTAGCCTTGGGGGATGCAACACGAAAAGGAATCGTAGACACAGGTGCCGGTGTTGGTGTCTTAAGCAACGCAATTCTACAGGCCTAGGGAAACCCACCTGTGGAAACGGCTAGGTTCAATGTCACATTGGCCAACGAAATGAAGGTCAAACCATTCGAGGTCCTAAAGAACTGGCCAGTGAAAGTCGCAGGGGTGCAGTTTTCCGTGAACTTCATTGTCATAAAGGGAGTGGACTATGGCATACTGCTAGGCCGACCCTGGATGAGGAACATGCGAGTTATTGAAGATTGGGGTAACAATCTCATCTTCTTGGGGAACAGAACAGAAGCGGTAAGGGTTGAGATGGATACCTGGAAGACTACCCCAGCCGACCTTGATGCTATCTCAACCATACTAAAGGGTGATGCACAAGCAAGCAAACCCTATGGGTCATTGACCAAGTACATCCCTTGCCCTGAGGACGAGCAGGATTGGATGCACGTCTTGGCAACCGTTGACCTACCGTTCTCAAATGAGGAAGAGCTATATAGGCAAGCTGCTGAATCCCCAAGCATGCCAGCAAGGGAGCCTATCGTGCCACTCTGCATGATGGCAGGAAGCTCACGTAACCCAAGGAAACCGGTCTCGTTCCATATCCCCGCTAACAAGCTCGAGCTTCAGGGAATCATAGAGTAAATTACCGATAAATTGAAAGGCAACATGGCTGCCAATCTAAAACTCCTAAGTGATCTTTTGGCTAAGCCTTAGTGGAAATGGACCAAAATTCACGATCTTAACCTGTTGTACAATTGGGCTTTAGTCACTGATAAAAAGGAGATTGGAGAGGAAAGCTTGGGGGATGACGAGCAGTCGGAGGAGCAAGACTCTGATGATGAGGAGTACGAGGACTGCTGCTCTATTGGAGACGAGTAAAGAAGAGTTAGACACGATAGAATATGACACTGAAGGGAGAGCAATCGAACAGATCAAGGCAGACTCTAGGCCTAGAATGGAAAGGGCAGGCTGGAATGAAAGAGGAGTCATGCGGATAAAGTGCGATAGATCCTGGTTGGAGCACATAGGAGCCATGGATTACGAGCAGGCAGGAGTGGCACAACCATTGGTAGTTCTAGTGCTTAAGACGGATACACCTACTGAATTACGACCCCCCGGCGAAACTCCTTCCTCAAGCGAGGAATGTGAGTTTAATTCGGAGTCAGAAGTCCGTACGGAGAGTGATCCCGAAATACCCCAACCCTCTAAGGTCAGACGCACCAAAGGAGACTTGCCAGTCCACCTAAGGCACAGACGGCTAAAGGAGGAGGCCAGGAAGCGAACTAAGAACTTAGAAGCAGAGAGGCAAAAGAAGCCGCAGGATCTCTTCAAACGCTTCACGAAGTTTAAGAGGGGTGATAGAGTGGTAATTGAGGGACAAGGGCAAACCAGTGAGCCAATTGAGGGACCCGCCAAGGTCAAGGAAGTCAACTTGGCAAGGAAAGGCGAGAAGCCTCGAACTGTGTTCATTGCTAACGAGTTGACCAAGGATGAGGAGGCTAAACTTGTCGCTCTCCTACGAGAGTATATTGACGTGTTTGCATGGTCCTTGGAGAAACTTAAAGGAGTCGATCCTAGGATTGTGACCCATAGCATCCCAATGGTTCCAGATGCGTTGCCAACAAAGCAATGACCTTACCCTATGAATCCCAAACACGCCCATACAGTGAAGGAGGAAATCGACAAGCTCATAAAGGTGAGATTTATATATAAGATTGAGCACACGGATTAGGTATCACCTATAGTGATTGTTATGAAAAAGAATGGTAAAATTCGAGTGTGCGTGAATTACAAGAAAGTTAACGCCGCTATGAAGAGGGACAACTACCCCTTACTGTATACCGAACACATGCTAGAGAGGGTAGTAGGCAAAGAAGCCTACAGCTTCCTGGATGGCTTCTCTGGCTACAATCAAGTGCAAGTGCACCCTGACGACAGGCACAAGACTGCCTTCGCCACGGAGTGGGGTGTATTCGCCTACATCGTTATGCCCTTTGAGCTAATGAATGCGCCTGCGACCTTTCAACGATTAATGTGCACCATCTTCAAGGATATGCTTAGACGCGAGCTAGAGGTGTTCGTAGACGACTTATGCATACACTCTAGTTGGGCCGAACACTTAGAAAAGTTGAGAGCTGTCTTTGAACGGTGTCAGTTATACAACCTCTCGTTGAACCCCTTAAAGTGCTAGTTCTGGGTCAAGCACGGATGTATCCTAGGGCACGTAGTGTCAAGGAATGGCATTGCCACCGACTTCTCAAAAGTCAGGATCATTGTCGACCTACCAGCACCCATTAACTACAAGGGCGTTCAGTGTTTCTTAGGCCATACGCGATACTATCGACCCTTTATACTGAATTACGCACTGATTGCTAGACCATTGTACAAGTTGCTGATCGTATTCAAGTGGATTAAGGAATGCCAGCGTGCATATGAAGACTTGAAGAAGGCTCTCACCACTACACCAATCTTACGAGCCCCAGACTGGAGCATAACATTCCATGTACACATAGATGCCTCTAAGTTTGCTATTGGAGTTGTTCTATGCCAGCCTGCTGAGCATAACCTAGATTACCCCGTGAGTTTTGCCAGCAGGTAGCTCACTCAAACGCAGATGAACTATTCCACTACAGAAAGGGAAGGTTTAGCCATGGTGTTTGCTGTAAAGAAATTTAGGCATTATTTGTTGGCCACCCCCTTTGTCTTTTTCGTTGACCATCAAGCCTTGCTTTATCTCATGAATAAGCCGTGCGCTACAGGTCGCATAGCTAGATGGCTACTTCTCTTGTTGGAATTTGATTTTTCTGTGGTTATACGTAAGGGAAAGCATCACATGGCTGACCACATGTCCCATATACCCACAGGAGAAGCTGCTGGACAAGGCATACCTGACGACCTACCGGACGCTCATCTCTTTGGCTTGTCTAGCGAAAGAGACTTGTTTAGGGCCGATCTGACGCCATATTGGGCCGATGATATAGTTCAAGTGCTAGAGAACGGTCTACCTGAGAGACCTATTGACAAAGCCAGGCTAAGGAGACTTATCTTAAAGATCCAACCATACCAACTGATCGCCGGCCAACTCTATAGGCTAGGACAAGACATTTTGTTGCGTAGATGTGTGTGTGAGCACGAGATGCACGATGTATTGAGAGAAGCGCATGGTGGAATAGCTCGAGGACACTTTAGTGGGGATACAACAGCCCGTAAGGTGCTACAATCCCAACTATAGTGGCCCACCCTATTCCGTGATGCTGCTAAATTTGTAAAACACTACAATGAGTGCCAGAGGACTAAGGTGCCTGTGCGCAAGATTCGAAAAATGGGAAATTGACTTCATTGGACCTATCAGTCCTGCGGCACAGTACTCCCAGGAATGCTACATCATTGTGGCAACTGATTACCTGACGAAGTGGGCAGAGGCAAGAGCCACTAGGAAAAACGATGCTAGAACCACTGCGAAGTTCTTGTGGGAGCAGGTCCTTTCACGTTTTGGTTGTCCAATTGAACTAGTAAGTGATCAGGGCACGCACTTCATTAATGAAGTGATATTCCACCTCCTCTCGACCTTCCTAATCATTCATAGAAGGTCATCGCCCTACTACCCTCAAGCAAATGGCCAAGCGGAATCCACGAATAAAATCCTAGTCAACGTGCTTACTAAAAGAGTATCCACATCACGAAGTGACTGGGATAACAAATTAATGGCGGCCTTGTGGGCCTATCGTACAGCTTATAAAACGGCTGTAGGACAGACGCCCTTTAGGCTGACTTATGGAACGGAGGCCATTCTACCCTTAGAAATTTCGAGGACTAGGACCTTTCCGAGTACGTACAATTAGTAGACCACGCAATGTTGAATTGGAGACGCTCAAAGGTGAAGGAATAGACTTCTTCAATGGCAGTCGCATGAAAAAGTACTATCCTCCTTCCCATCCATTGCACGAGCCACCTATACTTGAAGCCCCTGTCAACGTCTGTGTGGCCACTATTACCGAACTGACAGATCAAGATGAAGAAGCAGTGGCACCCACCTACCTACGAATCACGGTCACTGCAGAACAGACGCATTCTTTTGATGCATTGATCGACGAAGGTGCCGACTACAATATCTTGGTGCATGACCATTGGACACGCATTGGTCAACCTAAATTACAGCCTACAAATGCTAAACTCAGTCCATTTGGAGGCAACACTTACTCACTCTTAGGAAAATACAAAGTGACTGTCTCTATCGAGTCTGAAAGTATACCAATCTTCTTTTATGTGTTGCCAAACACTAAAGGGGCCGGTAATAAGTCACTACTAGGTCGCACTTTTAAAAAGCAGACGAACTGCAATGTGGACTATAACCTAGATCGCATCCATCTTGCTATAGGCAATGTGCGCATAGTGACTACTTTCAGCAAGGGTTATCTTGAGCCTTCTACAATTGCAAAGCCACCGATAGAGACCCCTACCACCACGCCTATGACCAAGCCTAGAGAGAAGGGCTCTGATATCTCACCCCATGCTCAAACTGCTTGAACCAAGCCCACCAAGGCCATTCACAAGGCCAAGGAGTCCACGCTCATATGGGCACCAAAACGACAAGGGTCACCTCCTTGTAAACCGCAGAAACGTGTTTCTAAACGCAAAAACTATCAGTCACAACCTAAGAGGCAGCTCAGATGCTATCAACATAGACGCACTACCATGCCGCGATGGATCCCCAAAGATCTCTTGCGAGCACAAGGATATTATGAGGGCAACCCCTGGATATGGGTGCCTAAGAGTGGACATTCAAGAAACTCAACTCTAAGCAACCTCACTCCAGCTAGAGAGGCTTGCACATACGGAACCCATGCTGCAAAGCAAGCTGGACCAGCACCGGTTGTGATTAATGAATACCAACTTACTTATCGTCCAAAGCTAGATGCCCCAGAATTATCCAAGTCAGAGAAGGCAAGCACCCCCATGCCGGCTCAGGTAGAATGCAGAACACCTCTGATGCCACTAGAGCCCCCTGCAGCATCTCAAAGTGCTCCTAAGTGCAAAGTCCCATCAGTGACGCCATCAATGGAGTCATCACGGTCCAGCCCAATTGCATCATCACCACCACGAGGTCTTAGGTCTTCGTATGAAAGACGATCTTTCCTTTCAATGGCCAAGGATCTTGCTGAGACCTCAGGAGATGACGTAGTGACATGCATCAAGAAGTTAGATAACACATTCACCACATTCGCTAGGAGAGCTGAGTCTTGACTTAAGACTTCCCGATGAACCCCTTGCTTTTGATGTTCGTGCGTTGCCATGCACTTGGAAAGACTACGAATTTATGGCCGTCAAATTTCCCAAAATTGCCGCCGAATTAATTGCTAATGGAGAAATCTCAAAGGAGCAAGCCATTCTCAAAAGACTAATTACCTCATACCGCAAGCATATTCGCTCAACACCTGAACAAGAACTGGAGGAGCTCACGCAGCTTGCCAGCTCTGATTCTTCGTTCTTACAACTATGGTATGCCTTGCGACTCCAATGGGAGAAAAAACGCTACCGCATCATGACCAATGCCAAGCAAAGAAGGGCAATCAAAACAATTAAACACGACCCTACTTATGTGGTACCTCTTTCGTTTAGGGTTTGGCAATTACACGCAACATACACTTAGATGACCATGTGTTAGCCCACCCTTACATTGACCAATTCCTTACGGAAGAGGAACTGTACGTTGCTAGCCGCCTCAACTCTGGGGACATCTTTCATGATGTTTTGATCTATATCACCCAAGCTTCCATACGACCATGCGAACTTGATCGTCATGCCCAACTTGAATATAACCCTAACCTCTATACTTGGCTGTTGGCCAAGTAACTCGCCCCACAAAGTCCATGCAAGCCCTCCTTCCCTTGCTAATCCTAGGAAGGATTCCTTTAAAACTTAAGGAAAAGGGGGGGAGCAAAGTGAGAGCCAAGTGATGTAGCAAGATGTATAATGGATGAAAATGATCAAAAGAATTCAAATAGGAAAGAATGCAAGAAAAAAATCAATGTTGCTTTTGAATTATTTCCAAGTTTCATGTCTCTGAAGCAGCACAGCAAATTGTCACACGCATTCTTTTTTGGGTTTTTGTTAGTGATGATTCAATTCATAACGCTAATATTGGCATGGTGTAATGACAGGCACCTACCATGGCAAGACAGGGTAAACTTCCATTCACTGAAGAAGAGCTAACAAAGTATGGAATCAATGTTGAGACACGTGGATTTAGCCAATTCACGTTCAAACATACCATGAATTTAGACGAAGCCATCCTGGAAGAGCCGGCGGTGAAGGAGTTGGTGGACAAATGCAACCTCCGAAAATACGTGGAAAAGGTCGGACAGGCTGTAGATTACAGCATGTGCGCTGACTTCTTAAGGAGCTTTGATTAAGGTAGGAGCTGTGGCACGGTCACAGTAAGGACTGCTGACTAGGAAAGAAGGGTGCAAGTGCCCCTTAATGCAGCCATTGTCAAGAAAGCCCTGGGGCTTTTGTTCAAGAAGGAGAGACGCCCAAAAAGAGATGGATGGAATCAATTTGGTTGATATTCCAGACCCCGCAACAAGGATGCAAGCTAAAATGGTCCACGCCCTTTTCTCAAGACACAGATACAATGCTTTAATGAACAAAATCGGGGTGCCATTGCTAGAAAGCATCATTGCAGGAGTTCTAGAGGAGGTGGATTGGAACGGCTTTGTGTAGAAAACTATCAAGAGTTCAGCCACGCTCCTGGCTCCAACCGCAGCATCAACAGGTGGGAAGTCTCCTGCCTCTACTGCACGATCCGCAAGAAAAAAGCCTACCTCAAAAGCCTCTACAATCACGTATTGCGGTGTCCTGACGGCAATCATCGATGAGGCTATCAAGGATGCCGGTGTAGATGAAGAGCAAGCTATGCACCAAAGCTCACCTCACCGCGAGGAAGAAGGCTCGAGTGAAAACACAATAAGCGACAAAGGAGAGCCGCAAGTACCACCCACTTAAGTGGCTAAACCACGGAAGCAAAAGAAGACTGACAAGAGCCAGAAGGAGGAAAAAAAACTGAGCAGAGAAGAAAGAGCCGAGATGAAGAGGACTCAAAGAGAGTCAAGGAGGGTGGAGGAGGAACGAAGGAAAAAAGAAAAGGAAGAACTCAAAAGAATTAGAGAAGAATCAAAGAGGGCAAAAGAAGAGAGGCAAAGAAGGGCAGAGGAGGAAGACGACGAGCTAAGAATGAAAGAACTTGCTGAGTTGGCAGAGGCCACTCGTAGATCTGTCGAAGAAACCCATGGGGGAGGAGAGATCAACCCTTTAAGTCCCCGCCATGAGGCTGAAGCAAGTGGCAGTGTGGAAGCGGCCCCAGGGGTTGTAGGCAAGGGCAAGTCCCTGCTGCATCCCCTGCCTTCCTCTTTCGTGCCAGTACCAACCGACACTACAACCCCAACCACCCCGCAATCCACGCCCTCTCTAGACACGGCCCAACTGATGAGCATGATGCAACTACTTGTCAGTAAAGTGGCTGAGATTGTACCGGAAGCCGGAGCAAAAAGGCTCGCTGTCGCAGATGCCGAGTCCAAGAAAGATCCAAAACGACAGAAGCTAGAGGCATCAACCACTACAGCACCCACTTCCATGCAATCTGGTGCTGACTATGACGCTTATGTGGCTGAGCTTCTAACACAATTGGACAAGGCAAAAGAATAAAAGAAGGTGGCCCTGGTGGAGTTGGAGAAAGAAAAGGAAACTTCGGCAACCTTAAGGCTAGAAGTTTCAAAGCAAGGAGCCAACTGAAGAAGGGAGATGAAAGCGCTACAAGATCAGCTGGAAGCAAAGACCAAGGAAGCCCAGGACAATGAGAGTCGCCTAAGACAAAGGCTGGAAAATGAAGAGCAAAACCTGGTGGCAGAACAGCGGAGCCTAAAATTACTAGTGTAGCAGTATGTTGACTTGGAACAACGAACTACCAAGCTGGAAAGATACGGACAAATAGAAGCTCAGGAGGGCGAGCCAAGTGAGTGACAAGAGGATGCCATAGCTTTTCGGCTATGGTGTGAACTTGAAGAACAAGACAGATTGGAGAGAGAGATAGAGTTCCTAGAACGGGAAAGGCCAGGAGTTTCCACAGCAGAAGCACAAAGGCTGCAGAATGACGCACAACGCCTGCAAGATGCATTGGAGATTGCTAAGGGAGACATAGAGGCCCTCATGGCCATGGCCTTCACCCAAAAAAGATTGCACTTCGCAGAGATCCAAAGCCACGAGCAGCTTGTGCAAGAAAAGTCAGAGCTATTTGCCGAGGCAGAAAAAAGATTCAGCATTACAAATCAAGCAAAAGAAATTGTTGAAGAACAGCTGGCTCGAAAATCTAGGGAAAGGAACCAACTCTGGTTCTTAACAAATGAGCAACAGCAAGTTGTGACAACCTTGGCAAGTGAGCTGGAGGAGGGAAGAAAGAAGATGGACGAGAGAGCCAGCGAGTGGGACAGAAACAACTTTGAAAGAGTTAGGAACTTAACAGAACGCTTGGCAATGGCTGAGTGCGAGAGAGTGCTTGCCGAGTCCAGGGCAGAAGCTGCTGATGTATGCGCCAACGCACAAAGTCAAGCCTTCCTCAGCACAGTACTACATGTCACCCAAGCGGAGGGCAATGATTTAGTGGAGAAGGTAAGAAGGAAGCTAGAACTGACCACCCGAGCACTAAAGTATAGCCTTCAAGAACAAGAGCTTCCAACAGGCACAGGAATCACAAAAGAGCAACAATTTCACTACCTACGCCGTGCTGGCCTCTCCACTGTTGAGCTTAAGGAACTTGGGTTCGAAGAGCATGAGCAGCCACCGCCACCACCACAAGCGCTCCCATCAGTTGCCGAGCAGCATGTCGAAGAGGGTCCGGACTTTGGGCAGGATGCTGAAGAATAGCAACAAAGAATGCCCAGTCCGCCTCTACCAAACCTCCCACCTGAAGAGCCCGAAGATGTCCATATGCCCGAGCGCATTGTGGCAGCCAGAAGAAGAAGATAGGAACTAGCAGAGAAAGCCCAACGCAGAGCACGATCACTGCTAAGACAATTCCCTGAAGAGCCTGTGCCACTATGGGGGGATCCCCATCCTATCGATTGGCCTCAAGAATTGATCATATGGCATGAACGGGAGTTCCAGATGAGGCCATTTGAACTTTCATTTGCTTATCCACGCTCTCTGGACCATGCGTTGCCTCTAGGCATTCTAGCCAAGATCAAGGATCTAGCTAATGATCTTGCAAACACATTGATAGAGGAAAGAAGCCTCGTAATAACCAGATGGAGGCAAGAGCCTGCAGACTACTGGCAAGACAAGGTAAATAGGGTTCCCAAAACCGTCCAAGGCTACGAGACACAACCGAAGTGGCCGAGGAGGATTTGGGATACCAATTTTTACGCATGGACCGCCTTCTGCAGCTCACTCCCTGAAGAACGCAACGACCCCATCTACATGCCCTACCCCCGTAGGCATGGAGTTGACTATGATCGAGACATTCATGGGGATTTTGACTTTCCTAAGATATATAACGTTAATGCCCGGAGCCCCGAGGAATGCCTAGTCTTTAGGTTAGAGGATCTCCTCCCATCTATCAACCGCTTCCTCGCGGATTTTTCTTCTTGCCCAGATCCAGCCTTCTTAACTACCTGTAATTATCTTAGGCTTATAAAGTTCTTACTAATGCAGAGACCCACAGCCGAGGAAGCCCACCTCCCTCCACTCTTTTTTGACATCTTCCTAGGAATAGATAGTAGAGCCATGACTAGACTAAAGATGAGGGCAACCCTGCTTCCCTCCTTTTGCCTAGAAATCTTAGAGGATATAAGTGATACCCGCTTCACGAGGTGCAATCATCCTTTCTTGTCATCCACACCTCTGAAGGCCCGGGCCAGTATTAAAGAATATCTACAAAGTCGCGCATTCCTATCCCAATGCTTGCGACCACCTCGTAATCCGGCTGAAGGTGATAGCCATTAGCCAGGACATCTTCCCTGTATGCAATTATTCCCAAAAAAAAAAAAAAAAGAAGCACGAGGGCTCACTTCACTCACTACACCTAGGGTTCACACCTAGCCCCTCCCCCACTTCACGCTTAGGGCACATCAAGGGTAGGACTTCT
The DNA here is from genome assembly GCF_053477565.2 of Lygodium microphyllum. Taxonomy (NCBI): domain Eukaryota; kingdom Viridiplantae; phylum Streptophyta; class Polypodiopsida; order Schizaeales; family Lygodiaceae; genus Lygodium; species Lygodium microphyllum. The sequence goes on from NC_141137.1 coordinate 144,491,916, forward strand.
AGACTTGTCGCCCTAAGTTTCGCACTGCACCTTCAACAACACACGAACTGGGTCCTCAAGTGTGGGACATTACCAAGGGCTTACCCAAGGTTAGACCCATCTCCCAGTTCCACTACACATGCACTTACACCACACAGTGAGACAGACACATCCCTTAGGGAGTGCACAACTTTCTCTTATAGGCTATCATCGTGACTCAGTGAAAGGCTACCCAGCTAAAGAAGATCATCCACGACATCCGCTAATAATCAACAATTTTCCCCTGAGTCTAAGAGGACACCACTACAGCAGCTTCAGGAGCTTTTGCATATTTCGATGGTTGGATGGACCAACATGCTTGATGTAGCCGACCATCTGCCTATTGATGGCTACCATGGCTGAACCAAATCAAGCAGAAGGAAAACTCAGTGATGGACCTACCATTGGCATAGATTTTGGAACCGCATATTCTCCAAATGATTAGAGATGCCCATGCAAAACCATTGTGAGCCGTCGCAGAATGGGAGGTACAACTGTGTGAGAAATGCCGAGCATCTTCATGAAGTCTAAAGCACCTCGAAATCTCTCCCGGTCATCGTTAATCAAACTCCATCACCTCACATTCACAACAACACCTTTTGATTGTGGTCATCTACCCACCAGTTCCACTTAGCAACAACCTCAACTACCCCACTACTCCCCACCACAGCACCATGGGACTGGCACTCAGCTAGGAGAGGAATAATGTTTACCGCAATACAGAGGAGCAGAAAATGGAGCAGAGGAGCGGGAAAATGGAAAAATGAGATAACCAAAAGGGCACAGGACAAAGGAAGGAAAAGGCGCCTCGGATGCAAGTTAGACCCTGAAATTTTTGAATGACGACCTCTCTAGAAGGCCTCAATGTCGCTTCGAGAAAAGAAAATAGTAAAAGCGCACCATTAATTGTGAAAGTGCTCCCAAATCCTTGTAAAAGAGCCTGGCTCACTCCTGTGCAAATTGTATGCACTAGTTGGGAATGGGATAAGTTAGAACGGTGGGAAATAGGAAAAGAGGGCCTAGGCTAATGGCCGGCCATGTAAAAAGTGGGGATGACCGCCCAAAAAGTAGAGCATGTATATAAAGTTCAAAAGTGAATGAGAAGCTCATTCTTGTGTGTGGCCAAAGCTTCTTCTTCTTCTTCTCTTGTATCTTGCCTTCTTGCTTGTGCTTGAGTGAGGGATTGAGGGAGTGTGAGGGAGTGAGGGAGTGAGTGTGTGAGAGTGAGAGATCGTGGAGAAGAAGCTCCCCATCTTCTCTCTTCATCTTCTCTTCTTCCCTTCTCTTCTCTTCTCTTGCGCGGCTATAGAGGATGGAGCTTGACGGAGAGGACTTGAGGTTGCTTGAGCTTGCCGCAAGGATCATGGAGCTACCGGAGTGCAAGAGAGAGGAGGGAACTCGATCGAGCATCAAGGTAAGCTCATTACACCCGTAAGGTAGACATTGCGCGTCGGCTATGTGAGAGGTAGCCATGGCCGCTCGGCTTGAAACGCTTAATCAATAAGCGGTCCGTAGGTCTCAGGGTAGAGCTCCGTAGCTCCTTAGGGTTGGTCACCTCTCCGATCATGGAGAACCCAACTTCATCATCTCAACCAAGCCCAATGTCAAGTTCGTATAGCCCCTTTGAGTCCTATGAATCAAAACCCTCTCTTGTTTCTCCCTTTGGTGTACACGATCCGGATGATTTTCTATATGCAAACTTCAATAGAGGGAGCTCTTGAAGCAGACATCTTCATCAAGTATATCTACATCTTCCGTTTCACTTAAGCATGTAAACCACTCTTCTCAAATCCCTCCCATCCCACCCTTTGTTGAACTAAAATACATTAGCTTTACCTAAACAGACCCAAAACTTGCTTAATTAATTAAGAAACCTTGTTTATTTAAAAGAAACGCGATCCTAGAGAGTTTCTATGTCCCATAAGCACAAACTCACTTGGAAGGGCCCAAACTTTCTATAAATACGTATGTTGCCCTCCATTTAGCTCTCAATCTCATTTTTGCAGATTTCAAGTATTTTAACTTGCTGCCCACACCCTATTCGCGGAGGACATCTCAACAGAACTTAGTCTTGAATTTGGGATCTTGTTCCTTATTCTGGACTTCCCAAAACAATTGCTGATAGTCTGGGTCCTTATTTGCTTCATCCTTAGTCAACTTGATTATAGGATTCGTTGGCATTGATACCATTATAGCTAGAGTTTCTGCTACTACATTTTCTTTACCAGGTTTGAACTTAATTTCAAAGTCATAGCCATTGCTGTCTACATCAGTTGGTGTCTAATTTCCAGCCCTCTTCTTGCAGTTTGGAGCTGATTCCAGTCAGGCGACTGCTATTCCTGCACAGACCAGTTGTCGTACTACCTGCCACATCATCTGCAGCCTTCGTTTGGCACTTTTCTCTCTCCTCCAACTGTCGCCCAGCTTTTGCAAGCTGTCGAGCCTGCGTTTGGCAATTTTCTCTCTCTTGCAGACTGTCCTGCCTGCGTTTTTAGTCTTTCTCTCTTCTAGAGCCTACGTTTTTAGTCTTTCTCTCTCCTCACTGCTATCTAAATCAGATTCAGCTTCTCACTGCTGTGTTTGCTAGTGTTCAAAATCCACAGGCTGCCTTGCTATGATTCGAGATCCGTTCGGAGTACAACACACTCTCCAGCTCATTATACAGGAGTTTGAGGTTCAGTATTCATTCACTGCATAGTGTGTTTGCTATATGAGCATTGTATAATCAACAGTTATATCACTTCAATTATTTTCTGTGTTCATTCTCTTTGAGTTACCCTAACCCTAACTGAGTTCTTTTGTCAGCCTGTGCTTTGTCGTACGATTGTTATTTGTGTTTCAATGTTAGAGTATTTCTTTATACCCTCTTCTAGCCCACACCTTGACTTCCTCTCTTCCTCATTTCAAAACCTTGGATTACACTCCACATCCACATCCTCCACACTAGGAGTTGAAACCTCCTTTCTGCTCCTAGCACATTCAGAAAACCCATCTGGCAACAACTCCCTAAGAAAAATAGGATTTGCACACACTGCAAAAGATCGAGCCATGTGGACTAGGAGTGTCGTACCAAGGCCCAAACTCTTCCACCTAAGAAACCTCAGCAGACCACTCCAACTACCTTCAGTCCTGTCGGTCAGCCCAATGAGACTATGCCTCCCACTGCTGCCCCTTCGGCCCCATCAACTAATGGATATATGGCACACAGATAGCCTCAACAATCATCCTTCTCTACTCTTGAGAGGTTGATTCATTGGTCTGTAAGCACCAATTCCATTGCTCTTTACGAATCCACTTCACATCCACCTCCATCTACAACTATCCCACCACCTCATCAAGCATTTCATTAGTAGAGCCCTGCTAGTGGGCATACGCAATGGTGGCGATATCCTTAGATTATCTCCATCTCTGCACTCTTAGGTCTTTAGACTATTGAGACAAGCCCATAGGATTTTATCCTTAGATTTTTCCTTCTTAAGTCTTTCGTTGCTTTACTCATATACATACATACATTTGCATCACTGCATTGTTATTTCAATTAGCTTTTCATTTCAGTTTTGTTTTGCTGTTTGGAGCATCTCACTACTAACCTCATTGCTTGCAGATCTTCATCCCTTTTGCAGGGTTTTGTTTTCAAAGTAGGGCTAATATGTAGGTTTGCATCAGTTCTACCTAGGCTGGAGACTTGGGATGTGTGCCATTCCATTCATGGTTTCATCATCCTAGGAGTTTTACTCTTCTCCTAGTATGGAGGCTTCCCCTCCTGAGGTGAATCGTGCAGCATCTCTCTCAATACTATCATAGCAATGACTTCTCTATTGTTCTTCCAATTAGACTACTTTCTCACATCATGGTTCTCGACACCACACGAAGACCGACATCTGGCTCCTCTTCCTCCTTCGACATCAACATCCAAGATTGAGAGGAAGTTGCTACCCTTCTTGGTATTCTACAGGTCTCGGCACTTGTCTTCAACTTCCATCATCTTTGTAAAGGGCGCTTGGGCAAGTGAACAATTTTCACACGAAGAACATTGTCCAAGTGACACCTACTGCATGAGCATTTCACAGCATGTAGCATCCTCATTGTGCACAACCCCACTAGACAGCTCAGATCCTAAGATGTTTCCACAGGCGGTTTGCACACCACACCACCATTACTTCATCACCCTTCCCTTCTCATCAACACCCTCGAGTGAATGGGTAGCTTGTTTTTTTGTGATGGGTTGATCTAGCCATCCCTTCTCATTCTCCAATATGGTACACTTACTATATCGACCACAAACCATCTCTCAAAACACCTTTACCAAAGAAAAAAAACCACGTGCATGCACACGCGCATACACAAAACAAAACAAAACAAAGTTCATTTTGGTTCCATCCGCCTTTACAAGACTTGGAAGACCACTGGGCAGCCAACGCACACCCTTTATCCGATGCCATGTCCTCTCTGGGGTGACTACTTTGACTCCCTTGATAAGATAACCATCGTCTTTGTAGTCTTAGCAAGCCACTAGGCAACCACCATGTACCCTTTGTCTCATGCCTTGGTTGCTCTAGGGTGGGATGCCTTGGGGAAAACCTTCCTTTCTTGGCTTGTTTTGTGCTTGACAGGGGATGTTGAGCTAAGAAATGCATTACATGCTGATTAGCCTCTTAAACAGCCCGAAAACATGCTTATTTAATGAAATATGCAAAATGATGCCCAGTTCGAGAGAGTTTCAATGAAACCCTAATATGGGAGGGTCCATCCAAATCTATAAATAGACAGGCTGCCCCCATTTAGTTCTCATCCTTTTGTGCAGGTTTCTCACTCTACTGTGCAGATTTCAGCCATCAGCAACCTACATCTACTATCCAGCCATCACCAACTGCAGCCCATCACTATCCAATCCTAGGTGGCCTGTTTGCAACCATCACCCTATTGTTTGGACTCCCACCAGGGGACTGCTACAATACTTACGTTTTTGCTGTCCAACAAGCCGCCTACGTCAGCAAACACCTCTCCTGTTATCACCTGACAATTCTTTGCCTCAAGTGATGAGTTTTCAGCCTTCTCTAGTGGTACACTGCTATGTTTACCAAATTTCATTCTCCAACTGATGTGGTTTGGTACCAACCTGCCACCCTTCATTATTCAGCACTCTCTCATCTCTCACTGGTGATCATAGTTGCACTACGACCACGTACAAAAGGTTGGATACTATACCATACTTTAGGTACCGTACCTTACATATTAGTACCAACTTAATGGATACATCTTTCCCATTCGAACTGCACTTTGGGACGAGCTAAATGCTCCTTATATTAATATGATTCTCCCATGAGATTAGGTTATTTGAGATTCAAACAATTTCTCTCAATCTTCTCTCTTTCAAGCCCACACTTCTCTTATTTGTATGATCATGCATGTATGATGTATCCACTCCCATCTATGTAGTTATAGGTTGTAGATAGTAGTAGCGCATGTTGAGCATGCAACATTAGATTTTGGCATGTTACCCTCAGGTACTCATCTCATATACTCTTAATAGCATTGCTATTTAGACTTCAAATATCTATTCTATTATCTTTAGCCCAAAATAATCAAGTTCTTTTTTTTGTACTAATATCGTACCATACCTCATAAAATCTTAAGGTACCATTTAATACCATATTTTATCGTACCATACCTTTTGTACCTGACAACTATGCTGGTGATTACAATACTTTGGATCCATCTGTACTAGATATCACTCTCCAATACTATTGCTCTACCCTTCGGCACTGTAACCAGCCTTCCTTCTGTGGATGGGTAGTAAATCCTTGATTACAACTTAATTATAGACAAAAACAATTAATGCAAATCTGAAAATACAAATTTACCTACTGATCTTGGACAATGCCTACCCGATTGGCTCCAAAATTGGCACCTCTTTCAATATTTCTTTAGCTTTATTGAAGAAAAGTTGATTTACAATGGGATTCTCTAGATCCCCTTCGCAATCCAACCTCCCCTTGCTGTCCAAAGTAACCAACAAGCCTTCAATCTATTTTGTCCCTTGATTCGGACACTTAATTGACCTTCACCCACTTTATCGACGATGGAAATCCCCCAAATTCAATGGCTCGCTAGTCCTCCACTTGAATTTACCTGAAATTCACCTTCAGCCTTGTTGAATCCAAGCCTTGGTGTTTCCAATTTTTGGCACGCTTCCCAAGGCTGCTGTTAAACCCTAATTTTTGCCATAAATAAGCATTTACAGTAGAGAAATTTGCAATTTCTCAATCTCCAAGGGTCCAAATGCTGAGATCTTCAGAGCAAGGTTGTGAAATGGTTGGGAGATGAGAGAGAAAGCTGTAGACAGAGAAAATTCAAAGTTTTGTCGTGAAGAATGTCTGAAAATCAGTCAAATGCAGCTATTGTCCTACCACAACAGCTTGTAGATGCAAAGAACAGAAGAAAATCAGTCATTTACAGCTGTTGCCCTGTCTCAACAGCCTAAAGATGTTGTCTCCTGCCGTTGATTAGTCTTCTCCAGCCCTTGGCAGCCTCAAAAGGTCCTCCAATGGCTATAAATCAAACCAACAGCCTCCTCTCCCTCTCTCTTACAGGCTGAATTTATAGAAATGCTTCTCTCTAGCCTCTAGAGACATTTTTCTGTCTCAAATTAGCATTTTTGACAAGTGGCAGCCTTCCCAAATGGTTTTTTCAGTATTATCCAAAATTAAATATTAAATTTCAGTCTTTGCATACTGAAAATTAATCTAATAATTATTTCGGTGCCCTGAAAAATAATTTGATTGGCCAATAATTAAATTGGCTACACAACTTCCATTCTCGAGTGTCTCTGCGTCATCTTTGACCATCAAATTGCCGTTAGGTACCATTAAACGCCACTTCTCTAGTGTCACCAATTGACATTTATGGCCAAATGGATGACCTAGGCCAACAACTGGCACCAGATACCACCAAGTACTTGTGTAGCATAACTTATAGCAATTTTTGCCTTTGACATCCCATCATTTTTTCAAGTCCCGGGCTCGTAAATTTGCTTTAACCCCAATTGCACCTCACACGTGCAACATTTACTTAATCATGTCATTAAAATTCATCCACATGTTAAGTGAGGTTTCAAAAATACATGTCCTCATAACAGCCCTCCCTCTTGAAATCCTTGCAATCGTCCTCGATTACACTATCAAATGCATCAAAAGCAAAGTACTACTACACTCGAATTTCCATAGGGCATCATAGTCAACACACCATTGCGCACCGCTGTTCAACCATTCCTATGCCCAACATATGATAAAAATTACTAGCCAACATAACATAGCATAAGACTCAGAAAGAATCTCAAAAACATCGCCAGATTATCATGTGACATGTCCATTTCTCATAAGCGTAACCCATCTGGCAAAACCAAACCATTGTATAGCGAAAACCAAGCATAAACCATGGCTAAAACATCAATGGCATCATAACATATGTTGTTGTCCATGAAACTAGACGTGAACCATTGAAAACTGAGCATACTCTGATCATAAACTGATCACCTGCTGATCTGAGAACTGATCACAAAGTGCTGCAAATGTGACCCCAACCTGATCACAAAATCAATGCAA